>NW_028233685.1:0-600000 GCF_054856555.1 Leptonotus elevatus
AGTGTACAATCAGGTGCTGAAAACGCGTTTACAGCAATACAAAGTTCATTTTGGCTCTCACACCTTAACTAAATGTTGTAGACTCAAACTTGTTGCTGTCATTAGTGTATTTTAGCAACTTGAAGATGATTCCAGCATTAATTTCATTGTGCTTTTGCTCATTTTGAAGATTTTGACAGTTTCACCTGAATTGTACAATCAAGGGCTGAAAACGCGTTTAAAGCAATGAAAAGTTCATTTAGGCTTTCACACCTTAACTAAATGTTGTAGACTCAAACTTTTTGCTGTCATTAGTGTATTTTAGCAACTTGAAGATGATTCCAGCATTCATTTCATTGTGCTTTTGCTCATTTTGAAGATTTTGACAGTTTCACCTGAAGTGTACAATCAGGTGCTGAAAACGCGTTTACAGCATTACAAAGTTCATTTTGGCTCTCACACCTTAACTAAATGTTGTAGACTCAAACTTGTTGCTGTCATTAGTGTATTTTAGCAACTTGAAGATGTTTCCAGCATTAATTTCATTGTGCTTTTGCTCATTTTGAAGAATTTGACAGTTTCACCTGAAGTGTACATTCGGGCTGAAAATGCATTTAAAGCAATACAAAGTTCATTTTGGCTCTCACACCTTAACTAAATGTTGTAGACTTAAACTTTTTACTGTCATTAGTGTATTTTAGCAACTTAAAGATGATTCCAGCATTAATTTCATTGTGCTTTTGCTCATTTTGAATATTTTGACAGTTTCACCTGAAGTGTACAATCAGGTGCTGAAAACGCGTTTACAGCAATACAAAGTTCATTTTGGCTCTCACACCTTAACTAAATGTTGTAGACTCAAACTTTTTGCTGTCATTAGTGTATTTTAGCAACTTGAAGATGATTCCAGCATTAATTTCATTGTGCTTTTGCTCATTTTGAAGATTTTGACAGTTTCACCTGAAGTGTACAATAAGGTGCTGAAAACGCGTTTACAGCAATACAAAGTTCATTTTGGCTCTCACACCTTAACTAAATGTTGTAGACTCAAACTTGTTGCTGTCATTAGTGTATTTTAGCAACTTGAAGATGTTTCCAGCATTAATTTCATTGTGCTTTTGCTCATTTTGAAGAATTTGACAGTTTCACCTGAAGTGTACATTCGGGCTGAAAATGCATTTAAAGCAATACAAAGTTCATTTTGGCTCTCACACCTTAACTAAATGTTGTAGACTCAAACTTCTTGCTGTCATTAGTGTATTTTAGCAACTTGAAGGTGATTCCAGCATTCATTTCATTGTGCTTTTGCTCATTTTGAAGATTTTGACAGTTTCACCTGAAGTGTACAATCAGGGGCTGAAAATGCGTTTAAAGCAATACAAAGTTAATTTAGGCTCTCACACCTTAACTAAATGTTGTAGACTCAAACTTGTTACTGTCATTAGTGTATTTTAGCAGCTTGAAGATGATTCCAGCATTAATTTAATCGTGCTTTTGCTCATTTTGAAGATTTTGACAGTTTCACCTGAAGTGTACAATCTTGGGCTGAAAACGCGTTTAAAGCAATACAAAGTTCATTTAGGCTCTCACACCTTAACTAAATGTTGTAGACTCAAACTTGTTACTGTCATTAGTGTATTTTAGCAGCTTGAAGATGATTCCAGCATTAATTTAATTGTGCTTTTGCTCATTTTGAAGATTTTGACAGTTTCACCTGAAGTGTACATTCAGGTGCTGAAAATGCGTTTACAGCAATAAAAAGTTCATTTTGGCTCTCACACCATAACTAAATGTTGTAGACTCAAACTTCTTGCTGTCATTAGTGTATTTTAGCAACTTGAAGGTGATTCCAGCATTAATTTCATTGTGCTTTTGCTTATTTTGAAGATTTTGACAGTTTCACCTGAATTGTACAATCAAGGGCTGAAAACGCGTTTAAAGCAATGAAAAGTTCATTTAGGCTTTCACACCTTAACTAAATGTTGTAGACTCAAACTTTTTGCTGTCATTAGTGTATTTTAGCAACTTGAAGATGATTCCAGCATTCATTTCATTGTGCTTTTGCTCATTTTGAAGATTTTGACAGTTTCACCTGAAGTGTACAATCAGGTGCTGAAAACGCGATTACAGCAATACAAAGTTCATTTTGGCTCTCACACCTTAACTAAATGTTGTAGACTCAAACTTTTTGCTGTCATTAGTGTATTTTAGCAACTTGAAGATGATTCCAGCATTAATTTCATCGTGCTTTTGCTCATTTTGAAGATTTTGACAGTTTCACCTGAAGTGTACATTCAGGAGCTGAAAACGCGTTTACAGCAATACAAAGTTCATTTAGGCTCTCACACCTTAACTAAATGTTGTAGACTCAAACTTGTTACTGTCATTAGTGTATTTTAGCAACTTGAAGATGATTCCAGCATTAATTTCATTGTGCTTTTGCTCATTTTGAAGATTTTGACAGTTTCACCTGAAGTGTACAATCAGGTGCTGAAAACGCGATTACAGCAATACAAAGTTAATTTTGGCTCTCACACCTTAACTAAATGTTGTAGACTCAAACTTTTTGCTGTCATTAGTGTATTTTAGCAACTTGAAGATGATTCCAGCATTAATTTCATTGTGCTTTTGCTCATTTTGAAGATTTTGACAGTTTCACCTGAAGTGTACAATCAGGGGCTGAAAATGCGTTTAAAGCAATACAAAGTTCATTTAGGCTCTCACACCTTAACTAAATGTTGTAGACTCAAACTTGTTACTGTCATTAGTGTATTTTAGCAGCTTGAAGATGATTCCAGCATTAATTTCATCGTGCTTTTGCTCATTTTGAAGATTTTGACAGTTTCACCTGAAGTGTACAATCTTGGGCTGAAAACGCGTTTAAAGCAATACAAAGTTCATTTAGGCTCTCACACCTTAACTAAATGTTGTAGACTCAAACTTGTTACTGTCATTAGTGTATTTTAGCAGCTTGAAGATGATTCCAGCATTAATTTAATTGTGCTTTTGCTCATTTTGAAGATTTTGACAGTTTCACCTGAAGTGTCCAATCGGGCTGAAAATGCATTTAAAGCAATACAAAGTTAATTTTGGCTCTCACACCTTAACTAAATGTTGTAGACTCAAACTTTTTGCTGTCATTAGTGTATTTTAGCAACTTGAAGATGATTCCAGCATTAATTTCATTGTGCTTTTGCTCATTTTGAAGATTTTGACAGTTTCACCTGAAGTGTACAATCTTGGGCTGAAAACGCGTTTAAAGCAATACAAAGTTCATTTAGGCTCTCACACCTTAACTAAATGTTGTAGACTCAAACTTGTTACTGTCATTAGTGTATTTTAGCAGCTTGAAGATGATTCCAGCATTAATTTCATTGTGCTTTTGCTCATTTTGAAGAATTTGACAGTTTCACCTGAAGTGTACATTCGGGCTGAAATTGCATTTAAAGCAATACAAAGTTCATTTTGGCTCTCACACCTTAACTAAATGTTGTAGACTTAAACTTTTTACTGTCATTAGTGTATTTTAGCAACTTAAAGATGATTCCAGCATTAATTTCATTGTGCTTTTGCTCATTTTGAAGATTTTGACAGTTTCACCTGAAGTGTACAATCAGGGGCTGAAAATGCGTTTAAAGCAATACAAAGTTCATTTAGGCTCTCACACCTTAACTAAATGTTGTAGACTCAAACTTGTTACTGTCATTAGTGTATTTTAGCAGCTTGAAGATGATTCCAGCATTAATTTCATTGTGCTTTTGCTCATTTTGAATATTTTGACAGTTTCACCTGAAGTGTACAATCAGGTGCTGAAAACGCGTTTACAGCAATACAAAGTTCATTTTGGCTCTCACACCTTAACTAAATGTTGTAGACTCAAACTTGTTGCTGTCATTAGTGTATTTTAGCAACTTGAAGATGATTCCAGCATTAATTTCATTGTGCTTTTGCTCATTTTGAAGATTTTGACAGTTTCACCTGAATTGTACAATCAAGGGCTGAAAACGCGTTTAAAGCAATGAAAAGTTCATTTAGGCTTTCACACCTTAACTAAATGTTGTAGACTCAAACTTTTTGCTGTCATTAGTGTATTTTAGCAACTTGAAGATGATTCCAGCATTCATTTCATTGTGCTTTTGCTCATTTTGAAGATTTTGACAGTTTCACCTGAAGTGTACAATCAGGTGCTGAAAACGCGTTTACAGCAATACAAAGTTAATTTTGGCTCTCACACCTTAACTAAATGTTGTAGACTCAAACTTGTTGCTGTCATTAGTGTATTTTAGTAACTTGAAGATGTTTCCAGCATTAATTTCATTGTGCTTTTGCTCATTTTGAAGATTTTGACAGTTTCACCTGAAGTGTCCAATCGGGCTGAAAATGCATTTAAAGCAATACAAAGTTAATTTTGGCTCTCACACCTTAACTAAATGTTGTAGACTCAAACTTTTTGCTGTCATTAGTGTATTTTAGCAACTTGAAGATGATTCCAGCATTAATTTCATTGTGCTTTTGCTCATTTTGAATATTTTGACAGTTTCACCTGAAGTGTACAATCAGGTGCTGAAAACGCGTTTACAGCAATACAAAGTTCATTTTGGCTCTCACACCTTAACTAAATGTTGTAGACTCAAACTTGTTGCTGTCATTAGTGTATTTTAGCAACTTGAAGATGTTTCCAGCATTAATTTCATTGTGCTTTTGCTCATTTTGAAGAATTTGACAGTTTCACCTGAAGTGTACATTCGGGCTGAAAATGCATTTAAAGCAATACAAAGTTCATTTTGGCTCTCACACCTTAACTAAATGTTGTAGACTTAAACTTTTTACTGTCATTAGTGTATTTTAGCAACTTAAAGATGATTCCAGCATTAATTTCATTGTGCTTTTGCTCATTTTGAATATTTTGACAGTTTCACCTGAAGTGTACAATCAGGTGCTGAAAACGCGTTTACAGCAATACAAAGTTCATTTTGGCTCTCACACCTTAACTAAATGTTGTAGACTCAAACTTTTTGCTGTCATTAGTGTATTTTAGCAACTTGAAGATGATTCCAGCATTAATTTCATTGTGCTTTTGCTCATTTTGAAGATTTTGACAGTTTCACCTGAAGTGTACAATAAGGTGCTGAAAACGCGTTTACAGCAATACAAAGTTCATTTTGGCTCTCACACCTTAACTAAATGTTGTAGACTCAAACTTGTTGCTGTCATTAGTGTATTTTAGCAACTTGAAGATGTTTCCAGCATTAATTTCATTGTGCTTTTGCTCATTTTGAAGAATTTGACAGTTTCACCTGAAGTGTACATTCGGGCTGAAAATGCATTTAAAGCAATACAAAGTTCATTTTGGCTCTCACACCTTAACTAAATGTTGTAGACTCAAACTTCTTGCTGTCATTAGTGTATTTTAGCAACTTGAAGGTGATTCCAGCATTCATTTCATTGTGCTTTTGCTCATTTTGAAGATTTTGACAGTTTCACCTGAAGTGTACAATCAGGGGCTGAAAATGCGTTTAAAGCAATACAAAGTTAATTTAGGCTCTCACACCTTAACTAAATGTTGTAGACTCAAACTTGTTACTGTCATTAGTGTATTTTAGCAGCTTGAAGATGATTCCAGCATTAATTTAATCGTGCTTTTGCTCATTTTGAAGATTTTGACAGTTTCACCTGAAGTGTACAATCTTGGGCTGAAAACGCGTTTAAAGCAATACAAAGTTCATTTAGGCTCTCACACCTTAACTAAATGTTGTAGACTCAAACTTGTTACTGTCATTAGTGTATTTTAGCAGCTTGAAGATGATTCCAGCATTAATTTAATTGTGCTTTTGCTCATTTTGAAGATTTTGACAGTTTCACCTGAAGTGTACATTCAGGTGCTGAAAATGCGTTTACAGCAATAAAAAGTTCATTTTGGCTCTCACACCATAACTAAATGTTGTAGACTCAAACTTCTTGCTGTCATTAGTGTATTTTAGCAACTTGAAGGTGATTCCAGCATTAATTTCATTGTGCTTTTGCTTATTTTGAAGATTTTGACAGTTTCACCTGAATTGTACAATCAAGGGCTGAAAACGCGTTTAAAGCAATGAAAAGTTCATTTAGGCTTTCACACCTTAACTAAATGTTGTAGACTCAAACTTTTTGCTGTCATTAGTGTATTTTAGCAACTTGAAGATGATTCCAGCATTCATTTCATTGTGCTTTTGCTCATTTTGAAGATTTTGACAGTTTCACCTGAAGTGTACAATCAGGTGCTGAAAACGCGATTACAGCAATACAAAGTTCATTTTGGCTCTCACACCTTAACTAAATGTTGTAGACTCAAACTTTTTGCTGTCATTAGTGTATTTTAGCAACTTGAAGATGATTCCAGCATTAATTTCATCGTGCTTTTGCTCATTTTGAAGATTTTGACAGTTTCACCTGAAGTGTACATTCAGGAGCTGAAAACGCGTTTACAGCAATACAAAGTTCATTTAGGCTCTCACACCTTAACTAAATGTTGTAGACTCAAACTTGTTACTGTCATTAGTGTATTTTAGCAACTTGAAGATGATTCCAGCATTAATTTCATTGTGCTTTTGCTCATTTTGAAGATTTTGACAGTTTCACCTGAAGTGTACAATCAGGTGCTGAAAACGCGATTACAGCAATACAAAGTTAATTTTGGCTCTCACACCTTAACTAAATGTTGTAGACTCAAACTTTTTGCTGTCATTAGTGTATTTTAGCAACTTGAAGATGATTCCAGCATTAATTTCATTGTGCTTTTGCTCATTTTGAAGATTTTGACAGTTTCACCTGAAGTGTACAATCAGGGGCTGAAAATGCGTTTAAAGCAATACAAAGTTCATTTAGGCTCTCACACCTTAACTAAATGTTGTAGACTCAAACTTGTTACTGTCATTAGTGTATTTTAGCAGCTTGAAGATGATTCCAGCATTAATTTCATCGTGCTTTTGCTCATTTTGAAGATTTTGACAGTTTCACCTGAAGTGTACAATCTTGGGCTGAAAACGCGTTTAAAGCAATACAAAGTTCATTTAGGCTCTCACACCTTAACTAAATGTTGTAGACTCAAACTTGTTACTGTCATTAGTGTATTTTAGCAGCTTGAAGATGATTCCAGCATTAATTTAATTGTGCTTTTGCTCATTTTGAAGATTTTGACAGTTTCACCTGAAGTGTCCAATCGGGCTGAAAATGCATTTAAAGCAATACAAAGTTAATTTTGGCTCTCACACCTTAACTAAATGTTGTAGACTCAAACTTTTTGCTGTCATTAGTGTATTTTAGCAACTTGAAGATGATTCCAGCATTAATTTCATTGTGCTTTTGCTCATTTTGAAGATTTTGACAGTTTCACCTGAAGTGTACAATCTTGGGCTGAAAACGCGTTTAAAGCAATACAAAGTTCATTTAGGCTCTCACACCTTAACTAAATGTTGTAGACTCAAACTTGTTACTGTCATTAGTGTATTTTAGCAGCTTGAAGATGATTCCAGCATTAATTTCATTGTGCTTTTGCTCATTTTGAAGAATTTGACAGTTTCACCTGAAGTGTACATTCGGGCTGAAATTGCATTTAAAGCAATACAAAGTTCATTTTGGCTCTCACACCTTAACTAAATGTTGTAGACTTAAACTTTTTACTGTCATTAGTGTATTTTAGCAACTTAAAGATGATTCCAGCATTAATTTCATTGTGCTTTTGCTCATTTTGAAGATTTTGACAGTTTCACCTGAAGTGTACAATCAGGGGCTGAAAATGCGTTTAAAGCAATACAAAGTTCATTTAGGCTCTCACACCTTAACTAAATGTTGTAGACTCAAACTTGTTACTGTCATTAGTGTATTTTAGCAGCTTGAAGATGATTCCAGCATTAATTTCATTGTGCTTTTGCTCATTTTGAATATTTTGACAGTTTCACCTGAAGTGTACAATCAGGTGCTGAAAACGCGTTTACAGCAATACAAAGTTCATTTTGGCTCTCACACCTTAACTAAATGTTGTAGACTCAAACTTGTTGCTGTCATTAGTGTATTTTAGCAACTTGAAGATGATTCCAGCATTAATTTCATTGTGCTTTTGCTCATTTTGAAGATTTTGACAGTTTCACCTGAATTGTACAATCAAGGGCTGAAAACGCGTTTAAAGCAATGAAAAGTTCATTTAGGCTTTCACACCTTAACTAAATGTTGTAGACTCAAACTTTTTGCTGTCATTAGTGTATTTTAGCAACTTGAAGATGATTCCAGCATTCATTTCATTGTGCTTTTGCTCATTTTGAAGATTTTGACAGTTTCACCTGAAGTGTACAATCAGGTGCTGAAAACGCGTTTACAGCAATACAAAGTTAATTTTGGCTCTCACACCTTAACTAAATGTTGTAGACTCAAACTTGTTGCTGTCATTAGTGTATTTTAGTAACTTGAAGATGTTTCCAGCATTAATTTCATTGTGCTTTTGCTCATTTTGAAGATTTTGACAGTTTCACCTGAAGTGTCCAATCGGGCTGAAAATGCATTTAAAGCAATACAAAGTTAATTTTGGCTCTCACACCTTAACTAAATGTTGTAGACTCAAACTTTTTGCTGTCATTAGTGTATTTTAGCAACTTGAAGATGATTCCAGCATTAATTTCATTGTGCTTTTGCTCATTTTGAATATTTTGACAGTTTCACCTGAAGTGTACAATCAGGTGCTGAAAACGCGTTTACAGCAATACAAAGTTCATTTTGGCTCTCACACCTTAACTAAATGTTGTAGACTCAAACTTGTTGCTGTCATTAGTGTATTTTAGCAACTTGAAGATGATTCCAGCATTAATTTCATTGTGCTTTTGCTCATTTTGAAGATTTTGACAGTTTCACCTGAATTGTAAAATCAAGGGCTGAAAACGCGTTTAAAGCAATGAAAAGTTCATTTTGGCTCTCACACCTTAACTAAATGTTGTAGACTCAAACTTTTTGCTGTCCTTAGTGTATTTTAGCAACTTGAAGATGATTCCAGCATTAATTTCATTGTGCTTTTGCTCATTTTGAAGATTTTGACAGTTTCACCTGAAGTGTACTATCGGGCTGAAAATGCATTTAAAGCAATACAAAGTTCATTTTGGCTCTCACACCTTAACTAAATGTTGTAGACTCAAACTTTTTGCTGTCATTAGTGTATTTTAGCAACTTGAAGATGATTCCAGCATTAATTTCATTGTGCTTTTGCTCATTTTGAAGATTTTGACAGTTTCACCTGAAGTGTACAATCAGGTGCTGAAAACGCGATTACAGCAATACAAAGTTAATTTTGGCTCTCACACCTTAACTAAATGTTGTAGACTCAAACTTTTTGCTGTCATTAGTGTATTTTAGCAACTTGAAGATGATTCCAGCATTAATTTCATTGTGCTTTTGCTCATTTTGAAGATTTTGACAGTTTCACCTGAAGTGTACAATCAGGGGCTGAAAATGCGTTTAAAGCAATACAAAGTTCATTTAGGCTCTCACACCTTAACTAAATGTTGTAGACTCAAACTTGTTACTGTCATTAGTGTATTTTAGCAGCTTGAAGATGATTCCAGCATTAATTTCATCGTGCTTTTGCTCATTTTGAAGATTTTGACAGTTTCACCTGAAGTGTACAATCTTGGGCTGAAAACGCGTTTAAAGCAATACAAAGTTCATTTAGGCTCTCACACCTTAACTAAATGTTGTAGACTCAAACTTGTTACTGTCATTAGTGTATTTTAGCAGCTTGAAGATGATTCCAGCATTAATTTAATTGTGCTTTTGCTCATTTTGAAGATTTTGACAGTTTCACCTGAAGTGTCCAATCGGGCTGAAAATGCATTTAAAGCAATACAAAGTTAATTTTGGCTCTCACACCTTAACTAAATGTTGTAGACTCAAACTTTTTGCTGTCATTAGTGTATTTTAGCAACTTGAAGATGATTCCAGCATTAATTTCATTGTGCTTTTGCTCATTTTGAAGATTTTGACAGTTTCACCTGAAGTGTACAATCTTGGGCTGAAAACGCGTTTAAAGCAATACAAAGTTCATTTAGGCTCTCACACCTTAACTAAATGTTGTAGACTCAAACTTGTTACTGTCATTAGTGTATTTTAGCAGCTTGAAGATGATTCCAGCATTAATTTAATTGTGCTTTTGCTCATTTTGAAGATTTTGACAGTTTCACCTGAAGTGTCCAATCGGGCTGAAAATGCATTTAAAGCAATACAAAGTTAATTTTGGCTCTCACACCTTAACTAAATGTTGTAGACTCAAACTTTTTGCTGTCATTAGTGTATTTTAGCAACTTGAAGATGATTCCAGCATTAATTTCATTGTGCTTTTGCTCATTTTGAATATTTTGACAGTTTCACCTGAAGTGTACAATCAGGTGCTGAAAACGCGTTTACAGCAATACAAAGTTCATTTTGGCTCTCACACCTTAACTAAATGTTGTAGACTCAAACTTGTTGCTGTCATTAGTGTATTTTAGCAACTTGAAGATGATTCCAGCATTAATTTCATTGTGCTTTTGCTCATTTTGAAGATTTTGACAGTTTCACCTGAATTGTACAATCAAGGGCTGAAAACGCGTTTAAAGCAATGAAAAGTTCATTTAGGCTTTCACACCTTAACTAAATGTTGTAGACTCAAACTTTTTGCTGTCATTAGTGTATTTTAGCAACTTGAAGATGATTCCAGCATTCATTTCATTGTGCTTTTGCTCATTTTGAAGATTTTGACAGTTTCACCTGAAGTGTACAATCAGGTGCTGAAAACGCGTTTACAGCATTACAAAGTTCATTTTGGCTCTCACACCTTAACTAAATGTTGTAGACTCAAACTTGTTGCTGTCATTAGTGTATTTTAGCAACTTGAAGATGTTTCCAGCATTAATTTCATTGTGCTTTTGCTCATTTTGAAGAATTTGACAGTTTCACCTGAAGTGTACATTCGGGCTGAAAATGCATTTAAAGCAATACAAAGTTCATTTTGGCTCTCACACCTTAACTAAATGTTGTAGACTTAAACTTTTTACTGTCATTAGTGTATTTTAGCAACTTAAAGATGATTCCAGCATTAATTTCATTGTGCTTTTGCTCATTTTGAATATTTTGACAGTTTCACCTGAAGTGTACAATCAGGTGCTGAAAACGCGTTTACAGCAATACAAAGTTCATTTTGGCTCTCACACCTTAACTAAATGTTGTAGACTCAAACTTTTTGCTGTCATTAGTGTATTTTAGCAACTTGAAGATGATTCCAGCATTAATTTCATTGTGCTTTTGCTCATTTTGAAGATTTTGACAGTTTCACCTGAAGTGTACAATAAGGTGCTGAAAACGCGTTTACAGCAATACAAAGTTCATTTTGGCTCTCACACCTTAACTAAATGTTGTAGACTCAAACTTGTTGCTGTCATTAGTGTATTTTAGCAACTTGAAGATGTTTCCAGCATTAATTTCATTGTGCTTTTGCTCATTTTGAAGAATTTGACAGTTTCACCTGAAGTGTACATTCGGGCTGAAAATGCATTTAAAGCAATACAAAGTTCATTTTGGCTCTCACACCTTAACTAAATGTTGTAGACTCAAACTTCTTGCTGTCATTAGTGTATTTTAGCAACTTGAAGGTGATTCCAGCATTCATTTCATTGTGCTTTTGCTCATTTTGAAGATTTTGACAGTTTCACCTGAAGTGTACAATCAGGGGCTGAAAATGCGTTTAAAGCAATACAAAGTTAATTTAGGCTCTCACACCTTAACTAAATGTTGTAGACTCAAACTTGTTACTGTCATTAGTGTATTTTAGCAGCTTGAAGATGATTCCAGCATTAATTTAATCGTGCTTTTGCTCATTTTGAAGATTTTGACAGTTTCACCTGAAGTGTACAATCTTGGGCTGAAAACGCGTTTAAAGCAATACAAAGTTCATTTAGGCTCTCACACCTTAACTAAATGTTGTAGACTCAAACTTGTTACTGTCATTAGTGTATTTTAGCAGCTTGAAGATGATTCCAGCATTAATTTAATTGTGCTTTTGCTCATTTTGAAGATTTTGACAGTTTCACCTGAAGTGTACATTCAGGTGCTGAAAATGCGTTTACAGCAATAAAAAGTTCATTTTGGCTCTCACACCATAACTAAATGTTGTAGACTCAAACTTCTTGCTGTCATTAGTGTATTTTAGCAACTTGAAGGTGATTCCAGCATTAATTTCATTGTGCTTTTGCTTATTTTGAAGATTTTGACAGTTTCACCTGAATTGTACAATCAAGGGCTGAAAACGCGTTTAAAGCAATGAAAAGTTCATTTAGGCTTTCACACCTTAACTAAATGTTGTAGACTCAAACTTTTTGCTGTCATTAGTGTATTTTAGCAACTTGAAGATGATTCCAGCATTCATTTCATTGTGCTTTTGCTCATTTTGAAGATTTTGACAGTTTCACCTGAAGTGTACAATCAGGTGCTGAAAACGCGATTACAGCAATACAAAGTTCATTTTGGCTCTCACACCTTAACTAAATGTTGTAGACTCAAACTTTTTGCTGTCATTAGTGTATTTTAGCAACTTGAAGATGATTCCAGCATTAATTTCATCGTGCTTTTGCTCATTTTGAAGATTTTGACAGTTTCACCTGAAGTGTACATTCAGGAGCTGAAAACGCGTTTACAGCAATACAAAGTTCATTTAGGCTCTCACACCTTAACTAAATGTTGTAGACTCAAACTTGTTACTGTCATTAGTGTATTTTAGCAACTTGAAGATGATTCCAGCATTAATTTCATTGTGCTTTTGCTCATTTTGAAGATTTTGACAGTTTCACCTGAAGTGTACAATCAGGTGCTGAAAACGCGATTACAGCAATACAAAGTTAATTTTGGCTCTCACACCTTAACTAAATGTTGTAGACTCAAACTTTTTGCTGTCATTAGTGTATTTTAGCAACTTGAAGATGATTCCAGCATTAATTTCATTGTGCTTTTGCTCATTTTGAAGATTTTGACAGTTTCACCTGAAGTGTACAATCAGGGGCTGAAAATGCGTTTAAAGCAATACAAAGTTCATTTAGGCTCTCACACCTTAACTAAATGTTGTAGACTCAAACTTGTTACTGTCATTAGTGTATTTTAGCAGCTTGAAGATGATTCCAGCATTAATTTCATCGTGCTTTTGCTCATTTTGAAGATTTTGACAGTTTCACCTGAAGTGTACAATCTTGGGCTGAAAACGCGTTTAAAGCAATACAAAGTTCATTTAGGCTCTCACACCTTAACTAAATGTTGTAGACTCAAACTTGTTACTGTCATTAGTGTATTTTAGCAGCTTGAAGATGATTCCAGCATTAATTTAATTGTGCTTTTGCTCATTTTGAAGATTTTGACAGTTTCACCTGAAGTGTCCAATCGGGCTGAAAATGCATTTAAAGCAATACAAAGTTAATTTTGGCTCTCACACCTTAACTAAATGTTGTAGACTCAAACTTTTTGCTGTCATTAGTGTATTTTAGCAACTTGAAGATGATTCCAGCATTAATTTCATTGTGCTTTTGCTCATTTTGAAGATTTTGACAGTTTCACCTGAAGTGTACAATCTTGGGCTGAAAACGCGTTTAAAGCAATACAAAGTTCATTTAGGCTCTCACACCTTAACTAAATGTTGTAGACTCAAACTTGTTACTGTCATTAGTGTATTTTAGCAGCTTGAAGATGATTCCAGCATTAATTTCATTGTGCTTTTGCTCATTTTGAAGAATTTGACAGTTTCACCTGAAGTGTACATTCGGGCTGAAATTGCATTTAAAGCAATACAAAGTTCATTTTGGCTCTCACACCTTAACTAAATGTTGTAGACTTAAACTTTTTACTGTCATTAGTGTATTTTAGCAACTTAAAGATGATTCCAGCATTAATTTCATTGTGCTTTTGCTCATTTTGAATATTTTGACAGTTTCACCTGAAGTGTACAATCAGGTGCTGAAAACGCGTTTACAGCAATACAAAGTTCATTTTGGCTCTCACACCTTAACTAAATGTTGTAGACTCAAACTTTTTGCTGTCATTAGTGTATTTTAGCAACTTGAAGATGATTCCAGCATTAATTTCATTGTGCTTTTGCTCATTTTGAATATTTTGACAGTTTCACCTGAAGTGTACAATAAGGTGCTGAAAACGCGTTTACAGCAATACAAAGTTCATTTTGGCTCTCACACCTTAACTAAATGTTGTAGACTCAAACTTGTTGCTGTCATTAGTGTATTTTAGCAACTTGAAGATGTTTCCAGCATTAATTTCATTGTGCTTTTGCTCATTTTGAAGAATTTGACAGTTTCACCTGAAGTGTACATTCGGGCTGAAAATGCATTTAAAGCAATACAAAGTTCATTTTGGCTCTCACACCTTAACTAAATGTTGAAGACTCAAACTTCTTGCTGTCATTAGTGTATTTTAGCAACTTGAAGGTGATTCCAGCATTAATTTCATTGTGCTTTTGCTCATTTTGAAGATTTTGACAGTTTCACCTGAAGTGTACAATCAGGTGCTGAAAACGCGTTTACAGCAATACAAAGATCATTTTGGCTCTCACACCTTAACTAAATGTTGTAGACTCAAACTTGTTGCTGTCATTAGTGTATTTTAGCAACTTGAAGATGTTTCCAGCATTAATTTCATTGTGCTTTTGCTCATTTTGAAGAATTTGACAGTTTCACCTGAAGTGTACATTCGGGCTGAAAATGCATTTAAAGCAATACAAAGTTCATTTTGGCTCTCACACCTTAACTAAATGTTGTAGACTTAAACTTTTTACTGTCATTAGTGTATTTTAGCAACTTAAAGATGATTCCAGCATTAATTTCATTGTGCTTTTGCTCATTTTGAATATTTTGACAGTTTCACCTGAAGTGTACAATCAGGTGCTGAAAACGCGTTTACAGCAATACAAAGTTCATTTTGGCTCTCACACCTTAACTAAATGTTGTAGACTCAAACTTTTTGCTGTCATTAGTGTATTTTAGCAACTTGAAGATGATTCCAGCATTAATTTCATTGTGCTTTTGCTCATTTTGAATATTTTGACAGTTTCACCTGAAGTGTACAATAAGGTGCTGAAAACGCGTTTACAGCAATACAAAGTTCATTTTGGCTCTCACACCTTAACTAAATGTTGTAGACTCAAACTTGTTGCTGTCATTAGTGTATTTTAGCAACTTGAAGATGTTTCCAGCATTAATTTCATTGTGCTTTTGCTCATTTTGAAGAATTTGACAGTTTCACCTGAAGTGTACATTCGGGCTGAAAATGCATTTAAAGCAATACAAAGTTCATTTTGGCTCTCACACCTTAACTAAATGTTGTAGACTCAAACTTCTTGCTGTCATTAGTGTATTTTAGCAACTTGAAGGTGATTCCAGCATTAATTTCATTGTGCTTTTGCTCATTTTGAAGATTTTGACAGTTTCACCTGAAGTGTACATTCAGGTGCTGAAAACGCGTTTACAGCAATAAAAAGTTCATTTTGGCTCTCACACCATAACTAAATGTTGTAGACTCAAACTTCTTGCTGTCATTAGTGTATTTTAGCAACTTGAAGATGTTTCCAGCATTAATTTCATTGTGCTTTTGCTCATTTTGAAGACTTTGACAGTTTCACCTGAAGTGTACTATCGGGCTGAAAATGCATTTAAAGCAATACAAAGTTCATTTTGGCTCTCACACCTTAACTAAATGTTGTAGACTCAAACTTTTTGCTGTCATTAGTGTATTTTAGCAACTTGAAGGTGATTCCAGCATTAATTTCATTGTGCTTTTGCTCATTTTGAAGATTTTGACAGTTTCACCTGAAGTGTACAATCTTGGGCTGAAAACGCGTTTAAAGCAATACAAAGTTCATTTAGGCTCTCACACCTTAACTAAATGTTGTAGACTCAAACTTTTTGCTGTCATTAGTGTATTTTAGCAACTTGAAGTTGATTCCAGCATTAATTTCATTGTGCATTTGCTCATTTCGAAGATTTTGACAGTTTCACCTGAAGTGTACAGTCTTGGGCTGAAAACGCGTTTAAAGCAATACAAAGTTCATTTAGGCTCTCACACCTTAACTAAATTTTGTAGACTCAAACTTTTTGCTGTCATTAGTGTATTTTAGCAACTTGAAGATGATTCCAGCATTCATTTCATTGTGCTTTTGCTCATTTTGAAGATTTTGACAGTTTCACCTGAAGTGTACAATCAGGTGCTGAAAACGCGATTACAGCAATACAAAGTTAATTTTGGCTCTCACACCTTAACTAAATGTTGTAGACTCAAACTTTTTGCTGTCATTAGTGTATTTTAGCAACTTGAAGATGATTCCAGCATTAATTTCATTGTGCTTTTGCTCATTTTGAAGATTTTGACAGTTTCACCTGAAGTGTACAATCAGGGGCTGAAAATGCGTTTAAAGCAATACAAAGTAAATTTAGGCTCTCACACCTTAACTAAATGTTGTAGACTCAAACTTGTTACTGTCATTAGTGTATTTTAGCAGCTTGAAGATGATTCCAGCATTAATTTAATCGTGCTTTTGCTCATTTTGAAGATTTTGACAGTTTCACCTGAAGTGTACAATCTTGGGCTGAAAACGCGTTTAAAGCAATACAAAGTTCATTTAGGCTCTCACACCTTAACTAAATGTTGTAGACTCAAACTTGTTACTGTCATTAGTGTATTTTAGCAGCTTGAAGATGATTCCAGCATTAATTTAAGTGTGCTTTTGCTCATTTTGAAGATTTTGACAGTTTCACCTGAAGTGTACATTCAGGTGCTGAAAATGCGTTTACAGCAATAAAAAGTTCATTTTGGCTCTCACACCATAACTAAATGTTGTAGACTCAAACTTCTTGCTGTCATTAGTGTATTTTAGCAACTTGAAGGTGATTCCAGCATTAATTTCATTGTGCTTTTGCTCATTTTGAAGATTTTGACAGTTTCACCTGAAGTGTACATTCAGGTGCTGAAAACGCGTTTACAGCAATAAAAAGTTCATTTTGGCTCTCACACCATAACTAAATGTTGTAGACTCAAACTTCTTGCTGTCATTAGTGTATTTTAGCAACTTGAAGGTGATTCCAGCATTAATTTCATTGTGCTTTTGCTCATTTTGAAGATTTTGACAGTTTCACCTGAATTGTACAATCAAGGGCTGAAAACGCGTTTAAAGCAATGAAAAGTTCATTTAGGCTTTCACACCTTAACTAAATGTTGTAGACTCAAACTTTTTGCTGTCATTAGTGTATTTTAGCAACTTGAAGATGATTCCAGCATTCATTTCATTGTGCTTTTGCTCATTTTGAAGATTTTGACAGTTTCACCTGAAGTGTACAATCAGGTGCTGAAAACGCGATTACAGCAATACAAAGTTCATTTTGGCTCTCACACCTTAACTAAATGTTGTAGACTCAAACTTTTTGCTGTCATTAGTGTATTTTAGCAACTTGAAGATGATTCCAGCATTAATTTCATCGTGCTTTTGCTCATTTTGAAGATTTTGACAGTTTCACCTGAAGTGTACATTCAGGAGCTGAAAACGCGTTTACAGCAATAAAAAGTTCATTTTGGCTCTCACACCATAACTAAATGTTGTAGACTCAAACTTGTTACTGTCATTAGTGTATTTTAGCAGCTTGAAGATGATTCCAGCATTAATTTAATCGTGCTTTTGCTCATTTTGAAGATTTTGACAGTTTCACCTGAAGTGTACAATCTTGGGCTGAAAACGCGTTTAAAGCAATACAAAGTTCATTTAGGCTCTCACACCTTAACTAAATGTTGTAGACTCAAACTTGTTACTGTCATTAGTGTATTTTAGCAGCTTGAAGATGATTCCAGCATTAATTTAAGTGTGCTTTTGCTCATTTTGAAGATTTTGACAGTTTCACCTGAAGTGTACATTCAGGTGCTGAAAATGCGTTTACAGCAATAAAAAGTTCATTTTGGCTCTCACACCATAACTAAATGTTGTAGACTCAAACTTCTTGCTGTCATTAGTGTATTTTAGCAACTTGAAGGTGATTCCAGCATTAATTTCATTGTGCTTTTGCTCATTTTGAAGATTTTGACAGTTTCACCTGAAGTGTACATTCAGGTGCTGAAAACGCGTTTACAGCAATAAAAAGTTCATTTTGGCTCTCACACCATAACTAAATGTTGTAGACTCAAACTTCTTGCTGTCATTAGTGTATTTTAGCAACTTGAAGGTGATTCCAGCATTAATTTCATTGTGCTTTTGCTCATTTTGAAGATTTTGACAGTTTCACCTGAATTGTACAATCAAGGGCTGAAAACGCGTTTAAAGCAATGAAAAGTTCATTTAGGCTTTCACACCTTAACTAAATGTTGTAGACTCAAACTTTTTGCTGTCATTAGTGTATTTTAGCAACTTGAAGATGATTCCAGCATTCATTTCATTGTGCTTTTGCTCATTTTGAAGATTTTGACAGTTTCACCTGAAGTGTACAATCAGGTGCTGAAAACGCGATTACAGCAATACAAAGTTCATTTTGGCTCTCACACCTTAACTAAATGTTGTAGACTCAAACTTTTTGCTGTCATTAGTGTATTTTAGCAACTTGAAGATGATTCCAGCATTAATTTCATCGTGCTTTTGCTCATTTTGAAGATTTTGACAGTTTCACCTGAAGTGTACATTCAGGAGCTGAAAACGCGTTTACAGCAATAAAAAGTTCATTTTGGCTCTCACACCATAACTAAATGTTGTAGACTCAAACTTCTTGCTGTCATTAGTGTATTTTAGCAACTTGAAGGTGATTCCAGCATTAATTTCATTGTGCTTTTGCTCATTTTGAAGATTTTGACAGTTTCACCTGAATTGTACAATCAAGGGCTGAAAACGCGTTTAAAGCAATGAAAAGTTCATTTAGGCTTTCACACCTTAACTAAATGTTGTAGACTCAAACTTGTTACTGTCATTAGTGTATTTTAGCAACTTGAAGATGATTCCAGCATTAATTTCATTGTGCTTTTGCTCATTTTGAAGATTTTGACAGTTTCACCTGAAGTGTACATTCAGGTGCTGAAAATGCGTTTACAGCAATAAAAAGTTCATTTTGGCTCTCACACCATAACTAAATGTTGTAGACTCAAACTTCTTGCTGTCATTAGTGTATTTTAGCAACTTGAAGGTGATTCCAGCATTAATTTCATTGTGCTTTTGCTCATTTTGAAGATTTTGACAGTTTCACCTGAAGTGTACATTCAGGTGCTGAAAACGCGTTTACAGCAATAAAAAGTTCATTTTGGCTCTCACACCATAACTAAATGTTGTAGACTCAAACTTCTTGCTGTCATTAGTGTATTTTAGCAACTTGAAGGTGATTCCAGCATTAATTTCATTGTGCTTTTGCTCATTTTGAAGATTTTGACAGTTTCACCTGAATTGTACAATCAAGGGCTGAAAACGCGTTTAAAGCAATGAAAAGTTCATTTAGGCTTTCACACCTTAACTAAATGTTGTAGACTCAAACTTTTTGCTGTCATTAGTGTATTTTAGCAACTTGAAGATGATTCCAGCATTCATTTCATTGTGCTTTTGCTCATTTTGAAGATTTTGACAGTTTCACCTGAAGTGTACAATCAGGTGCTGAAAACGCGATTACAGCAATACAAAGTTCATTTTGGCTCTCACACCTTAACTAAATGTTGTAGACTCAAACTTTTTGCTGTCATTAGTGTATTTTAGCAACTTGAAGATGATTCCAGCATTAATTTCATCGTGCTTTTGCTCATTTTGAAGATTTTGACAGTTTCACCTGAAGTGTACATTCAGGAGCTGAAAACGCGTTTACAGCAATAAAAAGTTCATTTTGGCTCTCACACCATAACTAAATGTTGTAGACTCAAACTTCTTGCTGTCATTAGTGTATTTTAGCAACTTGAAGGTGATTCCAGCATTAATTTCATTGTGCTTTTGCTCATTTTGAAGATTTTGACAGTTTCACCTGAATTGTACAATCAAGGGCTGAAAACGCGTTTAAAGCAATGAAAAGTTCATTTAGGCTTTCACACCTTAACTAAATGTTGTAGACTCAAACTTGTTACTGTCATTAGTGTATTTTAGCAACTTGAAGATGATTCCAGCATTAATTTCATTGTGCTTTTGCTCATTTTGAAGATTTTGACAGTTTCACCTGAAGTGTACAATCAGGTGCTGAAAACGCGATTACAGCAATACAAAGTTAATTTTGGCTCTCACACCTTAACTAAATGTTGTAGACTCAAACTTTTTGCTGTCATTAGTGTATTTTAGCAACTTGAAGATGATTCCAGCATTAATTTCATTGTGCTTTTGCTCATTTTGAAGATTTTGACAGTTTCACCTGAAGTGTACAATCAGGGGCTGAAAATGCGTTTAAAGCAATACAAAGTTCATTTAGGCTCTCACACCTTAACTAAATGTTGTAGACTCAAACTTGTTACTGTCATTAGTGTATTTTAGCAGCTTGAAGATGATTCCAGCATTAATTTCATCGTGCTTTTGCTCATTTTGAAGATTTTGACAGTTTCACCTGAAGTGTACAATCTTGGGCTGAAAACGCGTTTAAAGCAATACCAAGTTCATTTAGGCTCTCACACCTTAACTAAATGTTGTAGACTCAAACTTGTTACTGTCATTAGTGTATTTTAGCAGCTTGAAGATGATTCCAGCATTAATTTAATTGTGCTTTTGCTCATTTTGAAGATTTTGACAGTTTCACCTGAAGTGTCCAATCGGGCTGAAAATGCATTTAAAGCAATACAAAGTTAATTTTGGCTCTCACACCTTAACTAAATGTTGTAGACTCAAACTTTTTGCTGTCATTAGTGTATTTTAGCAACTTGAAGATGATTCCAGCATTAATTTCATTGTGCTTTTGCTCATTTCGAAGATTTTGACAGTTTCACCTGAAGTGTACAGTCTTGGGCTGAAAACGCGTTTAAAGCAATACAAAGTTCATTTAGGCTCTCACACCTTAACTAAATTTTGTAGACTCAAACTTTTTGCTGTCATTAGTGTATTTTAGCAACTTGAAGATGATTCCAGCATTCATTTCATTGTGCTTTTGCTCATTTTGAAGATTTTGACAGTTTCACCTGAAGTGTACAATCAGGTGCTGAAAACGCGATTACAGCAATACAAAGTTAATTTTGGCTCTCACACCTTAACTAAATGTTGTAGACTCAAACTTTTTGCTGTCATTAGTGTATTTTAGCAACTTGAAGATGATTCCAGCATTAATTTCATTGTGCTTTTGCTCATTTTGAAGATTTTGACAGTTTCACCTGAAGTGTACAATCAGGGGCTGAAAATGCGTTTAAAGCAATACAAAGTTAATTTAGGCTCTCACACCTTAACTAAATGTTGTAGACTCAAACTTGTTACTGTCATTAGTGTATTTTAGCAGCTTGAAGATGATTCCAGCATTAATTTAATCGTGCTTTTGCTCATTTTGAAGATTTTGACAGTTTCACCTGAAGTGTACAATCTTGGGCTGAAAACGCGTTTAAAGCAATACAAAGTTCATTTAGGCTCTCACACCTTAACTAAATGTTGTAGACTCAAACTTGTTACTGTCATTAGTGTATTTTAGCAGCTTGAAGATGATTCCAGCATTAATTTAATTGTGCTTTTGCTCATTTTGAAGATTTTGACAGTTTCACCTGAAGTGTACATTCAGGTGCTGAAAATGCGTTTACAGCAATAAAAAGTTCATTTTGGCTCTCACACCATAACTAAATGTTGTAGACTCAAACTTCTTGCTGTCATTAGTGTATTTTAGCAACTTGAAGATGATTCCAGCATTAATTTCATTGTGCTTTTGCTCATTTTGAAGATTTTGACAGTTTCACCTGAATTGTACAATCAAGGGCTGAAAACGCGTTTAAAGCAATGAAAAGTTCATTTAGGCTTTCACACCTTAACTAAATGTTGTAGACTCAAACTTTTTGCTGTCATTAGTGTATTTTAGCAACTTGAAGATGATTCCAGCATTCATTTCATTGTGCTTTTGCTCATTTTGAAGATTTTGACAGTTTCACCTGAAGTGTACAATCAGGTGCTGAAAACGCGATTACAGCAATACAAAGTTCATTTTGGCTCTCACACCTTAACTAAATGTTGTAGACTCAAACTTTTTGCTGTCATTAGTGTATTTTAGCAACTTGAAGATGATTCCAGCATTAATTTCATCGTGCTTTTGCTCATTTTGAAGATTTTGACAGTTTCACCTGAAGTGTACATTCAGGAGCTGAAAACGCGTTTACAGCAATAAAAAGTTCATTTTGGCTCTCACACCATAACTAAATGTTGTAGACTCAAACTTCTTGCTGTCATTAGTGTATTTTAGCAACTTGAAGGTGATTCCAGCATTAATTTCATTGTGCTTTTGCTCATTTTGAAGATTTTGACAGTTTCACCTGAATTGTACAATCAAGGGCTGAAAACGCGTTTAAAGCAATGAAAAGTTCATTTAGGCTTTCACACCTTAACTAAATGTTGTAGACTCAAACTTGTTACTGTCATTAGTGTATTTTAGCAACTTGAAGATGATTCCAGCATTAATTTCATTGTGCTTTTGCTCATTTTGAAGATTTTGACAGTTTCACCTGAAGTGTACAATCAGGTGCTGAAAACGCGATTACAGCAATACAAAGTTAATTTTGGCTCTCACACCTTAACTAAATGTTGTAGACTCAAACTTTTTGCTGTCATTAGTGTATTTTAGCAACTTGAAGATGATTCCAGCATTAATTTCATTGTGCTTTTGCTCATTTTGAAGATTTTGACAGTTTCACCTGAAGTGTACAATCAGGGGCTGAAAATGCGTTTAAAGCAATACAAAGTTCATTTAGGCTCTCACACCTTAACTAAATGTTGTAGACTCAAACTTGTTACTGTCATTAGTGTATTTTAGCAGCTTGAAGATGATTCCAGCATTAATTTCATCGTGCTTTTGCTCATTTTGAAGATTTTGACAGTTTCACCTGAAGTGTACAATCTTGGGCTGAAAACGCGTTTAAAGCAATACCAAGTTCATTTAGGCTCTCACACCTTAACTAAATGTTGTAGACTCAAACTTGTTACTGTCATTAGTGTATTTTAGCAGCTTGAAGATGATTCCAGCATTAATTTAATTGTGCTTTTGCTCATTTTGAAGATTTTGACAGTTTCACCTGAAGTGTCCAATCGGGCTGAAAATGCATTTAAAGCAATACAAAGTTAATTTTGGCTCTCACACCTTAACTAAATGTTGTAGACTCAAACTTTTTGCTGTCATTAGTGTATTTTAGCAACTTGAAGATGATTCCAGCATTAATTTCATTGTGCTTTTGCTCATTTTGAAGATTTTGACAGTTTCACCTGAAGTGTACAATCTTGGGCTGAAAACGCGTTTAAAGCAATACAAAGTTCATTTAGGCTCTCACACCTTAACTAAATGTTGTAGACTCAAACTTTTTGCTGTCATTAGTGTATTTTAGCAACTTGAAGATTATTCCAGCATTAATTTCATTGTGCTTTTGCTCATTTTTAAGATTTTGACAGTTTCACCTGAAGTGTACAATCGGGCTGAAAATGCATTTAAAGCAATACAAAGTTCATTTAGGCTCTCACACCTTAACTAAATGTTGTAGACTCAAACTTGTTGCTGTCATTAGTATATTTTAGCAACTTGAAGATGATTCCAGCATTAATTTCATTGTGCTTTTGCTCATTTTGAAGATTTTGACAGTTTCACCTGAAGTGTACAATCAGGGGCTGAAAATGCGTTTAAAGCAATACAAAGTTCATTTTGGCTCTCACACCTTAACTAAATGTTGTAGACTCAAACTTTTTGCTGTCATTAGTGTATTTTAGCAACTTGAAGATGATTCCAGCATTAATTTCATTGTGCTTTTGCTCATTTTGAAGATTTTGACAGTTTCACCTGAAGTGTACAATCAGGGGCTGAAAATGCGTTTAAAGCAATACAAAGTTCATTTAGGCTCTCACACCTTAACTAAATGTTGTAGACTCAAACTTGTTACTGTCATTAGTGTATTTTAGCAGCTTGAAGATGATTCCAGCATTAATTTCATCGTGCTTTTGCTCATTTTGAAGATTTTGACAGTTTCACCTGAAGTGTACAATCTTGGGCTGAAAACGCGTTTAAAGCAATACCAAGTTCATTTAGGCTCTCACACCTTAACTAAATGTTGTAGACTCAAACTTGTTACTGTCATTAGTGTATTTTAGCAGCTTGAAGATGATTCCAGCATTAATTTAATTGTGCTTTTGCTCATTTTGAAGATTTTGACAGTTTCACCTGAAGTGTCCAATCGGGCTGAAAATGCATTTAAAGCAATACAAAGTTAATTTTGGCTCTCACACCTTAACTAAATGTTGTAGACTCAAACTTTTTGCTGTCATTAGTGTATTTTAGCAACTTGAAGATGATTCCAGCATTAATTTCATTGTGCTTTTGCTCATTTCGAAGATTTTGACAGTTTCACCTGAAGTGTACAGTCTTGGGCTGAAAACGCGTTTAAAGCAATACAAAGTTCATTTAGGCTCTCACACCTTAACTAAATTTTGTAGACTCAAACTTTTTGCTGTCATTAGTGTATTTTAGCAACTTGAAGATGATTCCAGCATTCATTTCATTGTGCTTTTGCTCATTTTGAAGATTTTGACAGTTTCACCTGAAGTGTACAATCAGGTGCTGAAAACGCGATTACAGCAATACAAAGTTAATTTTGGCTCTCACACCTTAACTAAATGTTGTAGACTCAAACTTTTTGCTGTCATTAGTGTATTTTAGCAACTTGAAGATGATTCCAGCATTAATTTCATTGTGCTTTTGCTCATTTTGAAGATTTTGACAGTTTCACCTGAAGTGTACAATCAGGGGCTGAAAATGCGTTTAAAGCAATACAAAGTTAATTTAGGCTCTCACACCTTAACTAAATGTTGTAGACTCAAACTTGTTACTGTCATTAGTGTATTTTAGCAGCTTGAAGATGATTCCAGCATTAATTTAATCGTGCTTTTGCTCATTTTGAAGATTTTGACAGTTTCACCTGAAGTGTACAATCTTGGGCTGAAAACGCGTTTAAAGCAATACAAAGTTCATTTAGGCTCTCACACCTTAACTAAATGTTGTAGACTCAAACTTGTTACTGTCATTAGTGTATTTTAGCAGCTTGAAGATGATTCCAGCATTAATTTAATTGTGCTTTTGCTCATTTTGAAGATTTTGACAGTTTCACCTGAAGTGTACATTCAGGTGCTGAAAATGCGTTTACAGCAATAAAAAGTTCATTTTGGCTCTCACACCATAACTAAATGTTGTAGACTCAAACTTCTTGCTGTCATTAGTGTATTTTAGCAACTTGAAGATGATTCCAGCATTAATTTCATTGTGCTTTTGCTCATTTTGAAGATTTTGACAGTTTCACCTGAATTGTACAATCAAGGGCTGAAAACGCGTTTAAAGCAATGAAAAGTTCATTTAGGCTTTCACACCTTAACTAAATGTTGTAGACTCAAACTTTTTGCTGTCATTAGTGTATTTTAGCAACTTGAAGATGATTCCAGCATTCATTTCATTGTGCTTTTGCTCATTTTGAAGATTTTGACAGTTTCACCTGAAGTGTACAATCAGGTGCTGAAAACGCGATTACAGCAATACAAAGTTCATTTTGGCTCTCACACCTTAACTAAATGTTGTAGACTCAAACTTTTTGCTGTCATTAGTGTATTTTAGCAACTTGAAGATGATTCCAGCATTAATTTCATCGTGCTTTTGCTCATTTTGAAGATTTTGACAGTTTCACCTGAAGTGTACATTCAGGAGCTGAAAACGCGTTTACAGCAATAAAAAGTTCATTTTGGCTCTCACACCATAACTAAATGTTGTAGACTCAAACTTCTTGCTGTCATTAGTGTATTTTAGCAACTTGAAGGTGATTCCAGCATTAATTTCATTGTGCTTTTGCTCATTTTGAAGATTTTGACAGTTTCACCTGAATTGTACAATCAAGGGCTGAAAACGCGTTTAAAGCAATGAAAAGTTCATTTAGGCTTTCACACCTTAACTAAATGTTGTAGACTCAAACTTGTTACTGTCATTAGTGTATTTTAGCAACTTGAAGATGATTCCAGCATTAATTTCATTGTGCTTTTGCTCATTTTGAAGATTTTGACAGTTTCACCTGAAGTGTACAATCAGGTGCTGAAAACGCGATTACAGCAATACAAAGTTAATTTTGGCTCTCACACCTTAACTAAATGTTGTAGACTCAAACTTTTTGCTGTCATTAGTGTATTTTAGCAACTTGAAGATGATTCCAGCATTAATTTCATTGTGCTTTTGCTCATTTTGAAGATTTTGACAGTTTCACCTGAAGTGTACAATCAGGGGCTGAAAATGCGTTTAAAGCAATACAAAGTTCATTTAGGCTCTCACACCTTAACTAAATGTTGTAGACTCAAACTTGTTACTGTCATTAGTGTATTTTAGCAGCTTGAAGATGATTCCAGCATTAATTTCATCGTGCTTTTGCTCATTTTGAAGATTTTGACAGTTTCACCTGAAGTGTACAATCTTGGGCTGAAAACGCGTTTAAAGCAATACCAAGTTCATTTAGGCTCTCACACCTTAACTAAATGTTGTAGACTCAAACTTGTTACTGTCATTAGTGTATTTTAGCAGCTTGAAGATGATTCCAGCATTAATTTAATTGTGCTTTTGCTCATTTTGAAGATTTTGACAGTTTCACCTGAAGTGTCCAATCGGGCTGAAAATGCATTTAAAGCAATACAAAGTTAATTTTGGCTCTCACACCTTAACTAAATGTTGTAGACTCAAACTTTTTGCTGTCATTAGTGTATTTTAGCAACTTGAAGATGATTCCAGCATTAATTTCATTGTGCTTTTGCTCATTTTGAAGATTTTGACAGTTTCACCTGAAGTGTACAATCTTGGGCTGAAAACGCGTTTAAAGCAATACAAAGTTCATTTAGGCTCTCACACCTTAACTAAATGTTGTAGACTCAAACTTTTTGCTGTCATTAGTGTATTTTAGCAACTTGAAGATTATTCCAGCATTAATTTCATTGTGCTTTTGCTCATTTTTAAGATTTTGACAGTTTCACCTGAAGTGTACAATCGGGCTGAAAATGCATTTAAAGCAATACAAAGTTCATTTAGGCTCTCACACCTTAACTAAATGTTGTAGACTCAAACTTGTTGCTGTCATTAGTATATTTTAGCAACTTGAAGATGATTCCAGCATTAATTTCATTGTGCTTTTGCTCATTTTGAAGATTTTGACAGTTTCACCTGAAGTGTACAATCAGGGGCTGAAAATGCGTTTAAAGCAATACAAAGTTCATTTAGGCTCTCACACCTTAACTAAATGTTGTAGACTCAAACTTGTTACTGTCATTAGTGTATTTTAGCAGCTTGAAGATGATTCCAGCATTAATTTCATTGTGCTTTTGCTCATTTTGAATATTTTGACAGTTTCACCTGAAGTGTACAATCAGGTGCTGAAAACGCGTTTACAGCAATACAAAGTTCATTTTGGCTCTCACACCTTAACTAAATGTTGTAGACTCAAACTTGTTGCTGTCATTAGTGTATTTTAGCAACTTGAAGATGATTCCAGCATTAATTTCATTGTGCTTTTGCTCATTTTGAAGATTTTGACAGTTTCACCTGAATTGTACAATCAAGGGCTGAAAACGCGTTTAAAGCAATGAAAAGTTCATTTAGGCTTTCACACCTTAACTAAATGTTGTAGACTCAAACTTTTTGCTGTCATTAGTGTATTTTAGCAACTTGAAGATGATTCCAGCATTCATTTCATTGTGCTTTTGCTCATTTTGAAGATTTTGACAGTTTCACCTGAAGTGTACAATCAGGTGCTGAAAACGCGTTTACAGCAATACAAAGTTAATTTTGGCTCTCACACCTTAACTAAATGTTGTAGACTCAAACTTGTTGCTGTCATTAGTGTATTTTAGTAACTTGAAGATGTTTCCAGCATTAATTTCATTGTGCTTTTGCTCATTTTGAAGATTTTGACAGTTTCACCTGAAGTGTCCAATCGGGCTGAAAATGCATTTAAAGCAATACAAAGTTAATTTTGGCTCTCACACCTTAACTAAATGTTGTAGACTCAAACTTTTTGCTGTCATTAGTGTATTTTAGCAACTTGAAGATGATTCCAGCATTAATTTCATTGTGCTTTTGCTCATTTTGAATATTTTGACAGTTTCACCTGAAGTGTACAATCAGGTGCTGAAAACGCGTTTACAGCAATACAAAGTTCATTTTGGCTCTCACACCTTAACTAAATGTTGTAGACTCAAACTTGTTGCTGTCATTAGTGTATTTTAGCAACTTGAAGATGATTCCAGCATTAATTTCATTGTGCTTTTGCTCATTTTGAAGATTTTGACAGTTTCACCTGAATTGTAAAATCAAGGGCTGAAAACGCGTTTAAAGCAATGAAAAGTTCATTTTGGCTCTCACACCTTAACTAAATGTTGTAGACTCAAACTTTTTGCTGTCCTTAGTGTATTTTAGCAACTTGAAGATGATTCCAGCATTAATTTCATTGTGCTTTTGCTCATTTTGAAGATTTTGACAGTTTCACCTGAAGTGTACTATCGGGCTGAAAATGCATTTAAAGCAATACAAAGTTCATTTTGGCTCTCACACCTTAACTAAATGTTGTAGACTCAAACTTTTTGCTGTCATTAGTGTATTTTAGCAACTTGAAGATGATTCCAGCATTAATTTCATTGTGCTTTTGCTCATTTTGAAGATTTTGACAGTTTCACCTGAAGTGTACAATCAGGTGCTGAAAACGCGATTACAGCAATACAAAGTTAATTTTGGCTCTCACACCTTAACTAAATGTTGTAGACTCAAACTTTTTGCTGTCATTAGTGTATTTTAGCAACTTGAAGATGATTCCAGCATTAATTTCATTGTGCTTTTGCTCATTTTGAAGATTTTGACAGTTTCACCTGAAGTGTACAATCAGGGGCTGAAAATGCGTTTAAAGCAATACAAAGTTCATTTAGGCTCTCACACCTTAACTAAATGTTGTAGACTCAAACTTGTTACTGTCATTAGTGTATTTTAGCAGCTTGAAGATGATTCCAGCATTAATTTCATCGTGCTTTTGCTCATTTTGAAGATTTTGACAGTTTCACCTGAAGTGTACATTCTTGGGCTGAAAACGCGTTTAAAGCAATACAAAGTTCATTTAGGCTCTCACACCTTAACTAAATGTTGTAGACTCAAACTTGTTACTGTCATTAGTGTATTTTAGCAGCTTGAAGATGATTCCAGCATTAATTTAATTGTGCTTTTGCTCATTTTGAAGATTTTGACAGTTTCACCTGAAGTGTCCAATCGGGCTGAAAATGCATTTAAAGCAATACAAAGTTAATTTTGGCTCTCACACCTTAACTAAATGTTGTAGACTCAAACTTTTTGCTGTCATTAGTGTATTTTAGCAACTTGAAGATGATTCCAGCATTAATTTCATTGTGCTTTTGCTCATTTTGAAGATTTTGACAGTTTCACCTGAAGTGTACAATCTTGGGCTGAAAACGCGTTTAAAGCAATACAAAGTTCATTTAGGCTCTCACACCTTAACTAAATGTTGTAGACTCAAACTTGTTACTGTCATTAGTGTATTTTAGCAGCTTGAAGATGATTCCAGCATTAATTTAATTGTGCTTTTGCTCATTTTGAAGATTTTGACAGTTTCACCTGAAGTGTCCAATCGGGCTGAAAATGCATTTAAAGCAATACAAAGTTAATTTTGGCTCTCACACCTTAACTAAATGTTGTAGACTCAAACTTTTTGCTGTCATTAGTGTATTTTAGCAACTTGAAGATGATTCCAGCATTAATTTCATTGTGCTTTTGCTCATTTTGAATATTTTGACAGTTTCACCTGAAGTGTACAATCAGGTGCTGAAAACGCGTTTACAGCAATACAAAGTTCATTTTGGCTCTCACACCTTAACTAAATGTTGTAGACTCAAACTTGTTGCTGTCATTAGTGTATTTTAGCAACTTGAAGATGATTCCAGCATTAATTTCATTGTGCTTTTGCTCATTTTGAAGATTTTGACAGTTTCACCTGAATTGTACAATCAAGGGCTGAAAACGCGTTTAAAGCAATGAAAAGTTCATTTAGGCTTTCACACCTTAACTAAATGTTGTAGACTCAAACTTTTTGCTGTCATTAGTGTATTTTAGCAACTTGAAGATGATTCCAGCATTCATTTCATTGTGCTTTTGCTCATTTTGAAGATTTTGACAGTTTCACCTGAAGTGTACAATCAGGTGCTGAAAACGCGTTTACAGCATTACAAAGTTCATTTTGGCTCTCACACCTTAACTAAATGTTGTAGACTCAAACTTGTTGCTGTCATTAGTGTATTTTAGCAACTTGAAGATGTTTCCAGCATTAATTTCATTGTGCTTTTGCTCATTTTGAAGAATTTGACAGTTTCACCTGAAGTGTACATTCGGGCTGAAAATGCATTTAAAGCAATACAAAGTTCATTTTGGCTCTCACACCTTAACTAAATGTTGTAGACTTAAACTTTTTACTGTCATTAGTGTATTTTAGCAACTTAAAGATGATTCCAGCATTAATTTCATTGTGCTTTTGCTCATTTTGAATATTTTGACAGTTTCACCTGAAGTGTACAATCAGGTGCTGAAAACGCGTTTACAGCAATACAAAGTTCATTTTGGCTCTCACACCTTAACTAAATGTTGTAGACTCAAACTTTTTGCTGTCATTAGTGTATTTTAGCAACTTGAAGATGATTCCAGCATTAATTTCATTGTGCTTTTGCTCATTTTGAAGATTTTGACAGTTTCACCTGAAGTGTACAATAAGGTGCTGAAAACGCGTTTACAGCAATACAAAGTTCATTTTGGCTCTCACACCTTAACTAAATGTTGTAGACTCAAACTTGTTGCTGTCATTAGTGTATTTTAGCAACTTGAAGATGTTTCCAGCATTAATTTCATTGTGCTTTTGCTCATTTTGAAGAATTTGACAGTTTCACCTGAAGTGTACATTCGGGCTGAAAATGCATTTAAAGCAATACAAAGTTCATTTTGGCTCTCACACCTTAACTAAATGTTGTAGACTCAAACTTGTTGCTGTCATTAGTGTATTTTAGCAACTTGAAGATGTTTCCAGCATTAATTTCATTGTGCTTTTGCTCATTTTGAAGAATTTGACAGTTTCACCTGAAGTGTACATTCGGGCTGAAAATGCATTTAAAGCAATACAAAGTTCATTTTGGCTCTCACACCTTAACTAAATGTTGTAGACTCAAACTTCTTGCTGTCATTAGTGTATTTTAGCAACTTGAAGGTGATTCCAGCATTCATTTCATTGTGCTTTTGCTCATTTTGAAGATTTTGACAGTTTCACCTGAAGTGTACAATCAGGGGCTGAAAATGCGTTTAAAGCAATACAAAGTTAATTTAGGCTCTCACACCTTAACTAAATGTTGTAGACTCAAACTTGTTACTGTCATTAGTGTATTTTAGCAGCTTGAAGATGATTCCAGCATTAATTTAATCGTGCTTTTGCTCATTTTGAAGATTTTGACAGTTTCACCTGAAGTGTACAATCTTGGGCTGAAAACGCGTTTAAAGCAATACAAAGTTCATTTAGGCTCTCACACCTTAACTAAATGTTGTAGACTCAAACTTGTTACTGTCATTAGTGTATTTTAGCAGCTTGAAGATGATTCCAGCATTAATTTAATTGTGCTTTTGCTCATTTTGAAGATTTTGACAGTTTCACCTGAAGTGTACATTCAGGTGCTGAAAATGCGTTTACAGCAATAAAAAGTTCATTTTGGCTCTCACACCATAACTAAATGTTGTAGACTCAAACTTCTTGCTGTCATTAGTGTATTTTAGCAACTTGAAGGTGATTCCAGCATTAATTTCATTGTGCTTTTGCTTATTTTGAAGATTTTGACAGTTTCACCTGAATTGTACAATCAAGGGCTGAAAACGCGTTTAAAGCAATGAAAAGTTCATTTAGGCTTTCACACCTTAACTAAATGTTGTAGACTCAAACTTTTTGCTGTCATTAGTGTATTTTAGCAACTTGAAGATGATTCCAGCATTCATTTCATTGTGCTTTTGCTCATTTTGAAGATTTTGACAGTTTCACCTGAAGTGTACAATCAGGTGCTGAAAACGCGATTACAGCAATACAAAGTTCATTTTGGCTCTCACACCTTAACTAAATGTTGTAGACTCAAACTTTTTGCTGTCATTAGTGTATTTTAGCAACTTGAAGATGATTCCAGCATTAATTTCATCGTGCTTTTGCTCATTTTGAAGATTTTGACAGTTTCACCTGAAGTGTACATTCAGGAGCTGAAAACGCGTTTACAGCAATACAAAGTTCATTTAGGCTCTCACACCTTAACTAAATGTTGTAGACTCAAACTTGTTACTGTCATTAGTGTATTTTAGCAACTTGAAGATGATTCCAGCATTAATTTCATTGTGCTTTTGCTCATTTTGAAGATTTTGACAGTTTCACCTGAAGTGTACAATCAGGTGCTGAAAACGCGATTACAGCAATACAAAGTTAATTTTGGCTCTCACACCTTAACTAAATGTTGTAGACTCAAACTTTTTGCTGTCATTAGTGTATTTTAGCAGCTTGAAGATGATTCCAGCATTAATTTCATCGTGCTTTTGCTCATTTTGAAGATTTTGACAGTTTCACCTGAAGTGTACAATCTTGGGCTGAAAACGCGTTTAAAGCAATACAAAGTTCATTTAGGCTCTCACACCTTAACTAAATGTTGTAGACTCAAACTTGTTACTGTCATTAGTGTATTTTAGCAGCTTGAAGATGATTCCAGCATTAATTTAATTGTGCTTTTGCTCATTTTGAAGATTTTGACAGTTTCACCTGAAGTGTCCAATCGGGCTGAAAATGCATTTAAAGCAATACAAAGTTAATTTTGGCTCTCACACCTTAACTAAATGTTGTAGACTCAAACTTCTTGCTGTCATTAGTGTATTTTAGCAACTTGAAGATGATTCCAGCATTAATTTCATTGTGCTTTTGCTCATTTTGAAGATTTTGACAGTTTCACCTGAAGTGTACAATCTTGGGCTGAAAACGCGTTTAAAGCAATACAAAGTTCATTTAGGCTCTCACACCTTAACTAAATGTTGTAGACTCAAACTTGTTACTGTCATTAGTGTATTTTAGCAGCTTGAAGATGATTCCAGCATTAATTTAATTGTGCTTTTGCTCATTTTGAAGATTTTGACAGTTTCACCTGAAGTGTACATTCAGGTGCTGAAAATGCGTTTACAGCAATAAAAAGTTCATTTTGGCTCTCACACCATAACTAAATGTTGTAGACTCAAACTTCTTGCTGTCATTAGTGTATTTTAGCAACTTGAAGATGATTCCAGCATTAATTTCATTGTGCTTTTGCTCATTTTGAAGATTTTGACAGTTTCACCTGAATTGTACAATCAAGGGCTGAAAACGCGTTTAAAGCAATGAAAAGTTCATTTAGGCTTTCACACCTTAACTAAATGTTGTAGACTCAAACTTTTTGCTGTCATTAGTGTATTTTAGCAACTTGAAGATGATTCCAGCATTCATTTCATTGTGCTTTTGCTCATTTTGAAGATTTTGACAGTTTCACCTGAAGTGTACAATCAGGTGCTGAAAACGCGATTACAGCAATACAAAGTTCATTTTGGCTCTCACACCTTAACTAAATGTTGTAGACTCAAACTTTTTGCTGTCATTAGTGTATTTTAGCAACTTGAAGATGATTCCAGCATTAATTTCATCGTGCTTTTGCTCATTTTGAAGATTTTGACAGTTTCACCTGAAGTGTACATTCAGGAGCTGAAAACGCGTTTACAGCAATAAAAAGTTCATTTTGGCTCTCACACCATAACTAAATGTTGTAGACTCAAACTTCTTGCTGTCATTAGTGTATTTTAGCAACTTGAAGGTGATTCCAGCATTAATTTCATTGTGCTTTTGCTCATTTTGAAGATTTTGACAGTTTCACCTGAATTGTACAATCAAGGGCTGAAAACGCGTTTAAAGCAATGAAAAGTTCATTTAGGCTTTCACACCTTAACTAAATGTTGTAGACTCAAACTTGTTACTGTCATTAGTGTATTTTAGCAACTTGAAGATGATTCCAGCATTAATTTCATTGTGCTTTTGCTCATTTTGAAGATTTTGACAGTTTCACCTGAAGTGTACAATCAGGTGCTGAAAACGCGATTACAGCAATACAAAGTTAATTTTGGCTCTCACACCTTAACTAAATGTTGTAGACTCAAACTTTTTGCTGTCATTAGTGTATTTTAGCAACTTGAAGATGATTCCAGCATTAATTTCATTGTGCTTTTGCTCATTTTGAAGATTTTGACAGTTTCACCTGAAGTGTACAATCAGGGGCTGAAAATGCGTTTAAAGCAATACAAAGTTCATTTAGGCTCTCACACCTTAACTAAATGTTGTAGACTCAAACTTGTTACTGTCATTAGTGTATTTTAGCAGCTTGAAGATGATTCCAGCATTAATTTCATCGTGCTTTTGCTCATTTTGAAGATTTTGACAGTTTCACCTGAAGTGTACAATCTTGGGCTGAAAACGCGTTTAAAGCAATACCAAGTTCATTTAGGCTCTCACACCTTAACTAAATGTTGTAGACTCAAACTTGTTACTGTCATTAGTGTATTTTAGCAGCTTGAAGATGATTCCAGCATTAATTTAATTGTGCTTTTGCTCATTTTGAAGATTTTGACAGTTTCACCTGAAGTGTCCAATCGGGCTGAAAATGCATTTAAAGCAATACAAAGTTAATTTTGGCTCTCACACCTTAACTAAATGTTGTAGACTCAAACTTTTTGCTGTCATTAGTGTATTTTAGCAACTTGAAGATGATTCCAGCATTAATTTCATTGTGCTTTTGCTCATTTTGAAGATTTTGACAGTTTCACCTGAAGTGTACAATCTTGGGCTGAAAACGCGTTTAAAGCAATACAAAGTTCATTTAGGCTCTCACACCTTAACTAAATGTTGTAGACTCAAACTTTTTGCTGTCATTAGTGTATTTTAGCAACTTGAAGATTATTCCAGCATTAATTTCATTGTGCTTTTGCTCATTTTTAAGATTTTGACAGTTTCACCTGAAGTGTACAATCGGGCTGAAAATGCATTTAAAGCAATACAAAGTTCATTTAGGCTCTCACACCTTAACTAAATGTTGTAGACTCAAACTTGTTGCTGTCATTAGTATATTTTAGCAACTTGAAGATGATTCCAGCATTAATTTCATTGTGCTTTTGCTCATTTTGAAGATTTTGACAGTTTCACCTGAAGTGTACAATCAGGGGCTGAAAATGCGTTTAAAGCAATACAAAGTTCATTTAGGCTCTCACACCTTAACTAAATGTTGTAGACTCAAACTTGTTACTGTCATTAGTGTATTTTAGCAGCTTGAAGATGATTCCAGCATTAATTTCATTGTGCTTTTGCTCATTTTGAATATTTTGACAGTTTCACCTGAAGTGTACAATCAGGTGCTGAAAACGCGTTTACAGCAATACAAAGTTCATTTTGGCTCTCACACCTTAACTAAATGTTGTAGACTCAAACTTGTTGCTGTCATTAGTGTATTTTAGCAACTTGAAGATGATTCCAGCATTAATTTCATTGTGCTTTTGCTCATTTTGAATATTTTGACAGTTTCACCTGAAGTGTACAATCAGGTGCTGAAAACGCGTTTACAGCAATACAAAGTTCATTTTGGCTCTCACACCTTAACTAAATGTTGTAGACTCAAACTTGTTGCTGTCATTAGTGTATTTTAGCAACTTGAAGATGATTCCAGCATTAATTTCATTGTGCTTTTGCTCATTTTGAAGATTTTGACAGTTTCACCTGAATTGTACAATCAAGGGCTGAAAACGCGTTTAAAGCAATGAAAAGTTCATTTAGGCTTTCACACCTTAACTAAATGTTGTAGACTCAAACTTTTTGCTGTCATTAGTGTATTTTAGCAACTTGAAGATGATTCCAGCATTCATTTCATTGTGCTTTTGCTCATTTTGAAGATTTTGACAGTTTCACCTGAAGTGTACAATCAGGTGCTGAAAACGCGTTTACAGCAATACAAAGTTAATTTTGGCTCTCACACCTTAACTAAATGTTGTAGACTCAAACTTGTTGCTGTCATTAGTGTATTTTAGTAACTTGAAGATGTTTCCAGCATTAATTTCATTGTGCTTTTGCTCATTTTGAAGATTTTGACAGTTTCACCTGAAGTGTCCAATCGGGCTGAAAATGCATTTAAAGCAATACAAAGTTAATTTTGGCTCTCACACCTTAACTAAATGTTGTAGACTCAAACTTTTTGCTGTCATTAGTGTATTTTAGCAACTTGAAGATGATTCCAGCATTAATTTCATTGTGCTTTTGCTCATTTTGAATATTTTGACAGTTTCACCTGAAGTGTACAATCAGGTGCTGAAAACGCGTTTACAGCAATACAAAGTTCATTTTGGCTCTCACACCTTAACTAAATGTTGTAGACTCAAACTTGTTGCTGTCATTAGTGTATTTTAGCAACTTGAAGATGATTCCAGCATTAATTTCATTGTGCTTTTGCTCATTTTGAAGATTTTGACAGTTTCACCTGAATTGTAAAATCAAGGGCTGAAAACGCGTTTAAAGCAATGAAAAGTTCATTTTGGCTCTCACACCTTAACTAAATGTTGTAGACTCAAACTTTTTGCTGTCCTTAGTGTATTTTAGCAACTTGAAGATGATTCCAGCATTAATTTCATTGTGCTTTTGCTCATTTTGAAGATTTTGACAGTTTCACCTGAAGTGTACTATCGGGCTGAAAATGCATTTAAAGCAATACAAAGTTCATTTTGGCTCTCACACCTTAACTAAATGTTGTAGACTCAAACTTTTTGCTGTCATTAGTGTATTTTAGCAACTTGAAGATGATTCCAGCATTAATTTCATTGTGCTTTTGCTCATTTTGAAGATTTTGACAGTTTCACCTGAAGTGTACAATCAGGTGCTGAAAACGCGATTACAGCAATACAAAGTTAATTTTGGCTCTCACACCTTAACTAAATGTTGTAGACTCAAACTTTTTGCTGTCATTAGTGTATTTTAGCAACTTGAAGATGATTCCAGCATTAATTTCATTGTGCTTTTGCTCATTTTGAAGATTTTGACAGTTTCACCTGAAGTGTACAATCAGGGGCTGAAAATGCGTTTAAAGCAATACAAAGTTCATTTAGGCTCTCACACCTTAACTAAATGTTGTAGACTCAAACTTGTTACTGTCATTAGTGTATTTTAGCAGCTTGAAGATGATTCCAGCATTAATTTCATCGTGCTTTTGCTCATTTTGAAGATTTTGACAGTTTCACCTGAAGTGTACATTCTTGGGCTGAAAACGCGTTTAAAGCAATACAAAGTTCATTTAGGCTCTCACACCTTAACTAAATGTTGTAGACTCAAACTTGTTACTGTCATTAGTGTATTTTAGCAGCTTGAAGATGATTCCAGCATTAATTTAATTGTGCTTTTGCTCATTTTGAAGATTTTGACAGTTTCACCTGAAGTGTCCAATCGGGCTGAAAATGCATTTAAAGCAATACAAAGTTAATTTTGGCTCTCACACCTTAACTAAATGTTGTAGACTCAAACTTTTTGCTGTCATTAGTGTATTTTAGCAACTTGAAGATGATTCCAGCATTAATTTCATTGTGCTTTTGCTCATTTTGAAGATTTTGACAGTTTCACCTGAAGTGTACAATCTTGGGCTGAAAACGCGTTTAAAGCAATACAAAGTTCATTTAGGCTCTCACACCTTAACTAAATGTTGTAGACTCAAACTTGTTACTGTCATTAGTGTATTTTAGCAGCTTGAAGATGATTCCAGCATTAATTTAATTGTGCTTTTGCTCATTTTGAAGATTTTGACAGTTTCACCTGAAGTGTCCAATCGGGCTGAAAATGCATTTAAAGCAATACAAAGTTAATTTTGGCTCTCACACCTTAACTAAATGTTGTAGACTCAAACTTTTTGCTGTCATTAGTGTATTTTAGCAACTTGAAGATGATTCCAGCATTAATTTCATTGTGCTTTTGCTCATTTTGAATATTTTGACAGTTTCACCTGAAGTGTACAATCAGGTGCTGAAAACGCGTTTACAGCAATACAAAGTTCATTTTGGCTCTCACACCTTAACTAAATGTTGTAGACTCAAACTTGTTGCTGTCATTAGTGTATTTTAGCAACTTGAAGATGATTCCAGCATTAATTTCATTGTGCTTTTGCTCATTTTGAAGATTTTGACAGTTTCACCTGAATTGTACAATCAAGGGCTGAAAACGCGTTTAAAGCAATGAAAAGTTCATTTAGGCTTTCACACCTTAACTAAATGTTGTAGACTCAAACTTTTTGCTGTCATTAGTGTATTTTAGCAACTTGAAGATGATTCCAGCATTCATTTCATTGTGCTTTTGCTCATTTTGAAGATTTTGACAGTTTCACCTGAAGTGTACAATCAGGTGCTGAAAACGCGTTTACAGCATTACAAAGTTCATTTTGGCTCTCACACCTTAACTAAATGTTGTAGACTCAAACTTGTTGCTGTCATTAGTGTATTTTAGCAACTTGAAGATGTTTCCAGCATTAATTTCATTGTGCTTTTGCTCATTTTGAAGAATTTGACAGTTTCACCTGAAGTGTACATTCGGGCTGAAAATGCATTTAAAGCAATACAAAGTTCATTTTGGCTCTCACACCTTAACTAAATGTTGTAGACTTAAACTTTTTACTGTCATTAGTGTATTTTAGCAACTTAAAGATGATTCCAGCATTAATTTCATTGTGCTTTTGCTCATTTTGAATATTTTGACAGTTTCACCTGAAGTGTACAATCAGGTGCTGAAAACGCGTTTACAGCAATACAAAGTTCATTTTGGCTCTCACACCTTAACTAAATGTTGTAGACTCAAACTTTTTGCTGTCATTAGTGTATTTTAGCAACTTGAAGATGATTCCAGCATTAATTTCATTGTGCTTTTGCTCATTTTGAAGATTTTGACAGTTTCACCTGAAGTGTACAATAAGGTGCTGAAAACGCGTTTACAGCAATACAAAGTTCATTTTGGCTCTCACACCTTAACTAAATGTTGTAGACTCAAACTTGTTGCTGTCATTAGTGTATTTTAGCAACTTGAAGATGTTTCCAGCATTAATTTCATTGTGCTTTTGCTCATTTTGAAGAATTTGACAGTTTCACCTGAAGTGTACATTCGGGCTGAAAATGCATTTAAAGCAATACAAAGTTCATTTTGGCTCTCACACCTTAACTAAATGTTGTAGACTCAAACTTGTTGCTGTCATTAGTGTATTTTAGCAACTTGAAGATGTTTCCAGCATTAATTTCATTGTGCTTTTGCTCATTTTGAAGAATTTGACAGTTTCACCTGAAGTGTACATTCGGGCTGAAAATGCATTTAAAGCAATACAAAGTTCATTTTGGCTCTCACACCTTAACTAAATGTTGTAGACTCAAACTTCTTGCTGTCATTAGTGTATTTTAGCAACTTGAAGGTGATTCCAGCATTCATTTCATTGTGCTTTTGCTCATTTTGAAGATTTTGACAGTTTCACCTGAAGTGTACAATCAGGGGCTGAAAATGCGTTTAAAGCAATACAAAGTTAATTTAGGCTCTCACACCTTAACTAAATGTTGTAGACTCAAACTTGTTACTGTCATTAGTGTATTTTAGCAGCTTGAAGATGATTCCAGCATTAATTTAATCGTGCTTTTGCTCATTTTGAAGATTTTGACAGTTTCACCTGAAGTGTACAATCTTGGGCTGAAAACGCGTTTAAAGCAATACAAAGTTCATTTAGGCTCTCACACCTTAACTAAATGTTGTAGACTCAAACTTGTTACTGTCATTAGTGTATTTTAGCAGCTTGAAGATGATTCCAGCATTAATTTAATTGTGCTTTTGCTCATTTTGAAGATTTTGACAGTTTCACCTGAAGTGTACATTCAGGTGCTGAAAATGCGTTTACAGCAATAAAAAGTTCATTTTGGCTCTCACACCATAACTAAATGTTGTAGACTCAAACTTCTTGCTGTCATTAGTGTATTTTAGCAACTTGAAGGTGATTCCAGCATTAATTTCATTGTGCTTTTGCTTATTTTGAAGATTTTGACAGTTTCACCTGAATTGTACAATCAAGGGCTGAAAACGCGTTTAAAGCAATGAAAAGTTCATTTAGGCTTTCACACCTTAACTAAATGTTGTAGACTCAAACTTTTTGCTGTCATTAGTGTATTTTAGCAACTTGAAGATGATTCCAGCATTCATTTCATTGTGCTTTTGCTCATTTTGAAGATTTTGACAGTTTCACCTGAAGTGTACAATCAGGTGCTGAAAACGCGATTACAGCAATACAAAGTTCATTTTGGCTCTCACACCTTAACTAAATGTTGTAGACTCAAACTTTTTGCTGTCATTAGTGTATTTTAGCAACTTGAAGATGATTCCAGCATTAATTTCATCGTGCTTTTGCTCATTTTGAAGATTTTGACAGTTTCACCTGAAGTGTACATTCAGGAGCTGAAAACGCGTTTACAGCAATACAAAGTTCATTTAGGCTCTCACACCTTAACTAAATGTTGTAGACTCAAACTTGTTACTGTCATTAGTGTATTTTAGCAACTTGAAGATGATTCCAGCATTAATTTCATTGTGCTTTTGCTCATTTTGAAGATTTTGACAGTTTCACCTGAAGTGTACAATCAGGTGCTGAAAACGCGATTACAGCAATACAAAGTTAATTTTGGCTCTCACACCTTAACTAAATGTTGTAGACTCAAACTTTTTGCTGTCATTAGTGTATTTTAGCAGCTTGAAGATGATTCCAGCATTAATTTCATCGTGCTTTTGCTCATTTTGAAGATTTTGACAGTTTCACCTGAAGTGTACAATCTTGGGCTGAAAACGCGTTTAAAGCAATACAAAGTTCATTTAGGCTCTCACACCTTAACTAAATGTTGTAGACTCAAACTTGTTACTGTCATTAGTGTATTTTAGCAGCTTGAAGATGATTCCAGCATTAATTTAATTGTGCTTTTGCTCATTTTGAAGATTTTGACAGTTTCACCTGAAGTGTCCAATCGGGCTGAAAATGCATTTAAAGCAATACAAAGTTAATTTTGGCTCTCACACCTTAACTAAATGTTGTAGACTCAAACTTTTTGCTGTCATTAGTGTATTTTAGCAACTTGAAGATGATTCCAGCATTAATTTCATTGTGCTTTTGCTCATTTTGAAGATTTTGACAGTTTCACCTGAAGTGTACAATCTTGGGCTGAAAACGCGTTTAAAGCAATACAAAGTTCATTTAGGCTCTCACACCTTAACTAAATGTTGTAGACTCAAACTTGTTACTGTCATTAGTGTATTTTAGCAGCTTGAAGATGATTCCAGCATTAATTTAATTGTGCTTTTGCTCATTTTGAAGATTTTGACAGTTTCACCTGAAGTGTCCAATCGGGCTGAAAATGCATTTAAAGCAATACAAAGTTAATTTTGGCTCTCACACCTTAACTAAATGTTGTAGACTCAAACTTTTTGCTGTCATTAGTGTATTTTAGCAACTTGAAGATGATTCCAGCATTAATTTCATTGTGCTTTTGCTCATTTTGAATATTTTGACAGTTTCACCTGAAGTGTACAATCAGGTGCTGAAAACGCGTTTACAGCAATACAAAGTTCATTTTGGCTCTCACACCTTAACTAAATGTTGTAGACTCAAACTTGTTGCTGTCATTAGTGTATTTTAGCAACTTGAAGATGATTCCAGCATTAATTTCATTGTGCTTTTGCTCATTTTGAAGATTTTGACAGTTTCACCTGAATTGTACAATCAAGGGCTGAAAACGCGTTTAAAGCAATGAAAAGTTCATTTAGGCTTTCACACCTTAACTAAATGTTGTAGACTCAAACTTGTTGCTGTCATTAGTGTATTTTAGCAACTTGAAGATGTTTCCAGCATTAATTTCATTGTGCTTTTGCTCATTTTGAAGAATTTGACAGTTTCACCTGAAGTGTACATTCGGGCTGAAAATGCATTTAAAGCAATACAAAGTTCATTTTGGCTCTCACACCTTAACTAAATGTTGTAGACTCAAACTTCTTGCTGTCATTAGTGTATTTTAGCAACTTGAAGATGATTCCAGCATTAATTTCATTGTGCTTTTGCTCATTTTGAATATTTTGACAGTTTCACCTGAAGTGTACAATCAGGTGCTGAAAACGCGTTTACAGCAATACAAAGTTCATTTTGGCTCTCACACCTTAACTAAATGTTGTAGACTCAAACTTGTTGCTGTCATTAGTGTATTTTAGCAACTTGAAGATGATTCCAGCATTAATTTCATTGTGCTTTTGCTCATTTTGAAGATTTTGACAGTTTCACCTGAATTGTACAATCAAGGGCTGAAAACGCGTTTAAAGCAATGAAAAGTTCATTTAGGCTTTCACACCTTAACTAAATGTTGTAGACTCAAACTTGTTGCTGTCATTAGTGTATTTTAGCAACTTGAAGATGTTTCCAGCATTAATTTCATTGTGCTTTTGCTCATTTTGAAGAATTTGACAGTTTCACCTGAAGTGTACATTCGGGCTGAAAATGCATTTAAAGCAATACAAAGTTCATTTTGGCTCTCACACCTTAACTAAATGTTGTAGACTCAAACTTCTTGCTGTCATTAGTGTATTTTAGCAACTTGAAGGTGATTCCAGCATTCATTTCATTGTGCTTTTGCTCATTTTGAAGATTTTGACAGTTTCACCTGAAGTGTACAATCAGGGGCTGAAAATGCGTTTAAAGCAATACAAAGTTAATTTAGGCTCTCACACCTTAACTAAATGTTGTAGACTCAAACTTGTTACTGTCATTAGTGTATTTTAGCAGCTTGAAGATGATTCCAGCATTAATTTAATCGTGCTTTTGCTCATTTTGAAGATTTTGACAGTTTCACCTGAAGTGTACAATCTTGGGCTGAAAACGCGTTTAAAGCAATACAAAGTTCATTTAGGCTCTCACACCTTAACTAAATGTTGTAGACTCAAACTTGTTACTGTCATTAGTGTATTTTAGCAGCTTGAAGATGATTCCAGCATTAATTTAAATGTGCTTTTGCTCATTTTGAAGATTTTGACAGTTTCACCTGAAGTGTACATTCAGGTGCTGAAAATGCGTTTACAGCAATAAAAAGTTCATTTTGGCTCTCACACCATAACTAAATGTTGTAGACTCAAACTTCTTGCTGTCATTAGTGTATTTTAGCAACTTGAAGGTGATTCCAGCATTAATTTCATTGTGCTTTTGCTTATTTTGAAGATTTTGACAGTTTCACCTGAATTGTACAATCAAGGGCTGAAAACGCGTTTAAAGCAATGAAAAGTTCATTTAGGCTTTCACACCTTAACTAAATGTTGTAGACTCAAACTTTTTGCTGTCATTAGTGTATTTTAGCAACTTGAAGATGATTCCAGCATTCATTTCATTGTGCTTTTGCTCATTTTGAAGATTTTGACAGTTTCACCTGAAGTGTACAATCAGGTGCTGAAAACGCGATTACAGCAATACAAAGTTCATTTTGGCTCTCACACCTTAACTAAATGTTGTAGACTCAAACTTTTTGCTGTCATTAGTGTATTTTAGCAACTTGAAGATGATTCCAGCATTAATTTCATCGTGCTTTTGCTCATTTTGAAGATTTTGACAGTTTCACCTGAAGTGTACATTCAGGAGCTGAAAACGCGTTTACAGCAATACAAAGTTCATTTAGGCTCTCACACCTTAACTAAATGTTGTAGACTCAAACTTGTTACTGTCATTAGTGTATTTTAGCAACTTGAAGATGATTCCAGCATTAATTTCATTGTGCTTTTGCTCATTTTGAAGATTTTGACAGTTTCACCTGAAGTGTACAATCAGGTGCTGAAAACGCGATTACAGCAATACAAAGTTAATTTTGGCTCTCACACCTTAACTAAATGTTGTAGACTCAAACTTTTTGCTGTCATTAGTGTATTTTAGCAGCTTGAAGATGATTCCAGCATTAATTTCATCGTGCTTTTGCTCATTTTGAAGATTTTGACAGTTTCACCTGAAGTGTACAATCTTGGGCTGAAAACGCGTTTAAAGCAATACAAAGTTCATTTAGGCTCTCACACCTTAACTAAATGTTGTAGACTCAAACTTGTTACTGTCATTAGTGTATTTTAGCAGCTTGAAGATGATTCCAGCATTAATTTAATTGTGCTTTTGCTCATTTTGAAGATTTTGACAGTTTCACCTGAAGTGTCCAATCGGGCTGAAAATGCATTTAAAGCAATACAAAGTTAATTTTGGCTCTCACACCTTAACTAAATGTTGTAGACTCAAACTTTTTGCTGTCATTAGTGTATTTTAGCAACTTGAAGATGATTCCAGCATTAATTTCATTGTGCTTTTGCTCATTTTGAAGATTTTGACAGTTTCACCTGAAGTGTACAATCTTGGGCTGAAAACGCGTTTAAAGCAATACAAAGTTCATTTAGGCTCTCACACCTTAACTAAATGTTGTAGACTCAAACTTGTTACTGTCATTAGTGTATTTTAGCAGCTTGAAGATGATTCCAGCATTAATTTAATTGTGCTTTTGCTCATTTTGAAGATTTTGACAGTTTCACCTGAAGTGTCCAATCGGGCTGAAAATGCATTTAAAGCAATACAAAGTTAATTTTGGCTCTCACACCTTAACTAAATGTTGTAGACTCAAACTTTTTGCTGTCATTAGTGTATTTTAGCAACTTGAAGATGATTCCAGCATTAATTTCATTGTGCTTTTGCTCATTTTGAAGATTTTGACAGTTTCACCTGAAGTGTACAATCAGGTGCTGAAAACGCGTTTACAGCAATACAAAGTTCATTTTGGCTCTCACACCTTAACTAAATGTTGTAGACTCAAACTTGTTGCTGTCATTAGTGTATTTTAGCAACTTGAAGATGATTCCAGCATTAATTTCATTGTGCTTTTGCTCATTTTGAAGATTTTGACAGTTTCACCTGAATTGTACAATCAAGGGCTGAAAACGCGTTTAAAGCAATGAAAAGTTCATTTAGGCTTTCACACCTTAACTAAATGTTGTAGACTCAAACTTGTTGCTGTCATTAGTGTATTTTAGCAACTTGAAGATGTTTCCAGCATTAATTTCATTGTGCTTTTGCTCATTTTGAAGAATTTGACAGTTTCACCTGAAGTGTACATTCGGGCTGAAAATGCATTTAAAGCAATACAAAGTTCATTTTGGCTCTCACACCTTAACTAAATGTTGTAGACTCAAACTTCTTGCTGTCATTAGTGTATTTTAGCAACTTGAAGGTGATTCCAGCATTCATTTCATTGTGCTTTTGCTCATTTTGAAGATTTTGACAGTTTCACCTGAAGTGTACAATCAGGGGCTGAAAATGCGTTTAAAGCAATACAAAGTTAATTTAGGCTCTCACACCTTAACTAAATGTTGTAGACTCAAACTTGTTACTGTCATTAGTGTATTTTAGCAGCTTGAAGATGATTCCAGCATTAATTTAATCGTGCTTTTGCTCATTTTGAAGATTTTGACAGTTTCACCTGAAGTGTACAATCTTGGGCTGAAAACGCGTTTAAAGCAATACAAAGTTCATTTAGGCTCTCACACCTTAACTAAATGTTGTAGACTCAAACTTGTTACTGTCATTAGTGTATTTTAGCAGCTTGAAGATGATTCCAGCATTAATTTAATTGTGCTTTTGCTCATTTTGAAGATTTTGACAGTTTCACCTGAAGTGTACATTCAGGTGCTGAAAATGCGTTTACAGCAATAAAAAGTTCATTTTGGCTCTCACACCATAACTAAATGTTGTAGACTCAAACTTCTTGCTGTCATTAGTGTATTTTAGCAACTTGAAGGTGATTCCAGCATTAATTTCATTGTGCTTTTGCTTATTTTGAAGATTTTGACAGTTTCACCTGAATTGTACAATCAAGGGCTGAAAACGCGTTTAAAGCAATGAAAAGTTCATTTAGGCTTTCACACCTTAACTAAATGTTGTAGACTCAAACTTTTTGCTGTCATTAGTGTATTTTAGCAACTTGAAGATGATTCCAGCATTCATTTCATTGTGCTTTTGCTCATTTTGAAGATTTTGACAGTTTCACCTGAAGTGTACAATCAGGTGCTGAAAACGCGATTACAGCAATACAAAGTTCATTTTGGCTCTCACACCTTAACTAAATGTTGTAGACTCAAACTTTTTGCTGTCATTAGTGTATTTTAGCAACTTGAAGATGATTCCAGCATTAATTTCATCGTGCTTTTGCTCATTTTGAAGATTTTGACAGTTTCACCTGAAGTGTACATTCAGGAGCTGAAAACGCGTTTACAGCAATACAAAGTTCATTTAGGCTCTCACACCTTAACTAAATGTTGTAGACTCAAACTTGTTACTGTCATTAGTGTATTTTAGCAACTTGAAGATGATTCCAGCATTAATTTCATTGTGCTTTTGCTCATTTTGAAGATTTTGACAGTTTCACCTGAAGTGTACAATCAGGTGCTGAAAACGCGATTACAGCAATACAAAGTTAATTTTGGCTCTCACACCTTAACTAAATGTTGTAGACTCAAACTTTTTGCTGTCATTAGTGTATTTTAGCAGCTTGAAGATGATTCCAGCATTAATTTCATCGTGCTTTTGCTCATTTTGAAGATTTTGACAGTTTCACCTGAAGTGTACAATCTTGGGCTGAAAACGCGTTTAAAGCAATACAAAGTTCATTTAGGCTCTCACACCTTAACTAAATGTTGTAGACTCAAACTTGTTACTGTCATTAGTGTATTTTAGCAGCTTGAAGATGATTCCAGCATTAATTTAATTGTGCTTTTGCTCATTTTGAAGATTTTGACAGTTTCACCTGAAGTGTCCAATCGGGCTGAAAATGCATTTAAAGCAATACAAAGTTAATTTTGGCTCTCACACCTTAACTAAATGTTGTAGACTCAAACTTTTTGCTGTCATTAGTGTATTTTAGCAACTTGAAGATGATTCCAGCATTAATTTCATTGTGCTTTTGCTCATTTTGAAGATTTTGACAGTTTCACCTGAAGTGTACAATCTTGGGCTGAAAACGCGTTTAAAGCAATACAAAGTTCATTTAGGCTCTCACACCTTAACTAAATGTTGTAGACTCAAACTTGTTACTGTCATTAGTGTATTTTAGCAGCTTGAAGATGATTCCAGCATTAATTTAATTGTGCTTTTGCTCATTTTGAAGATTTTGACAGTTTCACCTGAAGTGTCCAATCGGGCTGAAAATGCATTTAAAGCAATACAAAGTTAATTTTGGCTCTCACACCTTAACTAAATGTTGTAGACTCAAACTTTTTGCTGTCATTAGTGTATTTTAGCAACTTGAAGATGATTCCAGCATTAATTTCATTGTGCTTTTGCTCATTTTGAATATTTTGACAGTTTCACCTGAAGTGTACAATCAGGTGCTGAAAACGCGTTTACAGCAATACAAAGTTCATTTTGGCTCTCACACCTTAACTAAATGTTGTAGACTCAAACTTGTTGCTGTCATTAGTGTATTTTAGCAACTTGAAGATGATTCCAGCATTAATTTCATTGTGCTTTTGCTCATTTTGAAGATTTTGACAGTTTCACCTGAATTGTACAATCAAGGGCTGAAAACGCGTTTAAAGCAATGAAAAGTTCATTTAGGCTTTCACACCTTAACTAAATGTTGTAGACTCAAACTTGTTGCTGTCATTAGTGTATTTTAGCAACTTGAAGATGTTTCCAGCATTAATTTCATTGTGCTTTTGCTCATTTTGAAGAATTTGACAGTTTCACCTGAAGTGTACATTCGGGCTGAAAATGCATTTAAAGCAATACAAAGTTCATTTTGGCTCTCACACCTTAACTAAATGTTGTAGACTCAAACTTCTTGCTGTCATTAGTGTATTTTAGCAACTTGAAGGTGATTCCAGCATTCATTTCATTGTGCTTTTGCTCATTTTGAAGATTTTGACAGTTTCACCTGAAGTGTACAATCAGGGGCTGAAAATGCGTTTAAAGCAATACAAAGTTAATTTAGGCTCTCACACCTTAACTAAATGTTGTAGACTCAAACTTGTTACTGTCATTAGTGTATTTTAGCAGCTTGAAGATGATTCCAGCATTAATTTAATCGTGCTTTTGCTCATTTTGAAGATTTTGACAGTTTCACCTGAAGTGTACAATCTTGGGCTGAAAACGCGTTTAAAGCAATACAAAGTTCATTTAGGCTCTCACACCTTAACTAAATGTTGTAGACTCAAACTTGTTACTGTCATTAGTGTATTTTAGCAGCTTGAAGATGATTCCAGCATTAATTTAATTGTGCTTTTGCTCATTTTGAAGATTTTGACAGTTTCACCTGAAGTGTACATTCAGGTGCTGAAAATGCGTTTACAGCAATAAAAAGTTCATTTTGGCTCTCACACCATAACTAAATGTTGTAGACTCAAACTTCTTGCTGTCATTAGTGTATTTTAGCAACTTGAAGGTGATTCCAGCATTAATTTCATTGTGCTTTTGCTTATTTTGAAGATTTTGACAGTTTCACCTGAATTGTACAATCAAGGGCTGAAAACGCGTTTAAAGCAATGAAAAGTTCATTTAGGCTTTCACACCTTAACTAAATGTTGTAGACTCAAACTTTTTGCTGTCATTAGTGTATTTTAGCAACTTGAAGATGATTCCAGCATTCATTTCATTGTGCTTTTGCTCATTTTGAAGATTTTGACAGTTTCACCTGAAGTGTACAATCAGGTGCTGAAAACGCGATTACAGCAATACAAAGTTCATTTTGGCTCTCACACCTTAACTAAATGTTGTAGACTCAAACTTTTTGCTGTCATTAGTGTATTTTAGCAACTTGAAGATGATTCCAGCATTAATTTCATTGTGCTTTTGCTCATTTTGAAGATTTTGACAGTTTCACCTGAAGTGTACAATAAGGTGCTGAAAACGCGTTTACAGCAATACAAAGTTCATTTTGGCTCTCACACCTTAACTAAATGTTGTAGACTCAAACTTGTTGCTGTCATTAGTGTATTTTAGCAACTTGAAGATGTTTCCAGCATTAATTTCATTGTGCTTTTGCTCATTTTGAAGAATTTGACAGTTTCACCTGAAGTGTACATTCGGGCTGAAAATGCATTTAAAGCAATACAAAGTTCATTTTGGCTCTCACACCTTAACTAAATGTTGTAGACTCAAACTTCTTGCTGTCATTAGTGTATTTTAGCAACTTGAAGGTGATTCCAGCATTCATTTCATTGTGCTTTTGCTCATTTTGAAGATTTTGACAGTTTCACCTGAAGTGTACAATCAGGGGCTGAAAATGCGTTTAAAGCAATACAAAGTTAATTTAGGCTCTCACACCTTAACTAAATGTTGTAGACTCAAACTTGTTACTGTCATTAGTGTATTTTAGCAGCTTGAAGATGATTCCAGCATTAATTTAATCGTGCTTTTGCTCATTTTGAAGATTTTGACAGTTTCACCTGAAGTGTACAATCTTGGGCTGAAAACGCGTTTAAAGCAATACAAAGTTCATTTAGGCTCTCACACCTTAACTAAATGTTGTAGACTCAAACTTGTTACTGTCATTAGTGTATTTTAGCAGCTTGAAGATGATTCCAGCATTAATTTAATTGTGCTTTTGCTCATTTTGAAGATTTTGACAGTTTCACCTGAAGTGTACATTCAGGTGCTGAAAATGCGTTTACAGCAATAAAAAGTTCATTTTGGCTCTCACACCATAACTAAATGTTGTAGACTCAAACTTCTTGCTGTCATTAGTGTATTTTAGCAACTTGAAGGTGATTCCAGCATTAATTTCATTGTGCTTTTGCTTATTTTGAAGATTTTGACAGTTTCACCTGAATTGTACAATCAAGGGCTGAAAACGCGTTTAAAGCAATGAAAAGTTCATTTAGGCTTTCACACCTTAACTAAATGTTGTAGACTCAAACTTTTTGCTGTCATTAGTGTATTTTAGCAACTTGAAGATGATTCCAGCATTCATTTCATTGTGCTTTTGCTCATTTTGAAGATTTTGACAGTTTCACCTGAAGTGTACAATCAGGTGCTGAAAACGCGATTACAGCAATACAAAGTTCATTTTGGCTCTCACACCTTAACTAAATGTTGTAGACTCAAACTTTTTGCTGTCATTAGTGTATTTTAGCAACTTGAAGATGATTCCAGCATTAATTTCATCGTGCTTTTGCTCATTTTGAAGATTTTGACAGTTTCACCTGAAGTGTACATTCAGGAGCTGAAAACGCGTTTACAGCAATACAAAGTTCATTTAGGCTCTCACACCTTAACTAAATGTTGTAGACTCAAACTTGTTACTGTCATTAGTGTATTTTAGCAACTTGAAGATGATTCCAGCATTAATTTCATTGTGCTTTTGCTCATTTTGAAGATTTTGACAGTTTCACCTGAAGTGTACAATCAGGTGCTGAAAACGCGATTACAGCAATACAAAGTTAATTTTGGCTCTCACACCTTAACTAAATGTTGTAGACTCAAACTTTTTGCTGTCATTAGTGTATTTTAGCAACTTGAAGATGATTCCAGCATTAATTTCATTGTGCTTTTGCTCATTTTGAAGATTTTGACAGTTTCACCTGAAGTGTACAATCAGGGGCTGAAAATGCGTTTAAAGCAATACAAAGTTCATTTAGGCTCTCACACCTTAACTAAATGTTGTAGACTCAAACTTGTTACTGTCATTAGTGTATTTTAGCAGCTTGAAGATGATTCCAGCATTAATTTCATCGTGCTTTTGCTCATTTTGAAGATTTTGACAGTTTCACCTGAAGTGTACAATCTTGGGCTGAAAACGCGTTTAAAGCAATACAAAGTTCATTTAGGCTCTCACACCTTAACTAAATGTTGTAGACTCAAACTTGTTACTGTCATTAGTGTATTTTAGCAGCTTGAAGATGATTCCAGCATTAATTTAATTGTGCTTTTGCTCATTTTGAAGATTTTGACAGTTTCACCTGAAGTGTCCAATCGGGCTGAAAATGCATTTAAAGCAATACAAAGTTAATTTTGGCTCTCACACCTTAACTAAATGTTGTAGACTCAAACTTTTTGCTGTCATTAGTGTATTTTAGCAACTTGAAGATGATTCCAGCATTAATTTCATTGTGCTTTTGCTCATTTTGAAGATTTTGACAGTTTCACCTGAAGTGTACAATCTTGGGCTGAAAACGCGTTTAAAGCAATACAAAGTTCATTTAGGCTCTCACACCTTAACTAAATGTTGTAGACTCAATCTTGTTACTGTCATTAGTGTATTTTAGCAGCTTGAAGATGATTCCAGCATTAATTTAATTGTGCTTTTGCTCATTTTGAAGATTTTGACAGTTTCACCTGAAGTGTCCAATCGGGCTGAAAATGCATTTAAAGCAATACAAAGTTAATTTTGGCTCTCACACCTTAACTAAATGTTGTAGACTCAAACTTTTTGCTGTCATTAGTGTATTTTAGCAACTTGAAGATGATTCCAGCATTAATTTCATTGTGCTTTTGCTCATTTTGAATATTTTGACAGTTTCACCTGAAGTGTACAATCAGGTGCTGAAAACGCGTTTACAGCAATACAAAGTTCATTTTGGCTCTCACACCTTAACTAAATGTTGTAGACTCAAACTTGTTGCTGTCATTAGTGTATTTTAGCAACTTGAAGATGATTCCAGCATTAATTTCATTGTGCTTTTGCTCATTTTGAAGATTTTGACAGTTTCACCTGAATTGTACAATCAAGGGCTGAAAACGCGTTTAAAGCAATGAAAAGTTCATTTAGGCTTTCACACCTTAACTAAATGTTGTAGACTCAAACTTTTTGCTGTCATTAGTGTATTTTAGCAACTTGAAGATGATTCCAGCATTCATTTCATTGTGCTTTTGCTCATTTTGAAGATTTTGACAGTTTCACCTGAAGTGTACAATCAGGTGCTGAAAACGCGTTTACAGCATTACAAAGTTCATTTTGGCTCTCACACCTTAACTAAATGTTGTAGACTCAAACTTGTTGCTGTCATTAGTGTATTTTAGCAACTTGAAGATGTTTCCAGCATTAATTTCATTGTGCTTTTGCTCATTTTGAAGAATTTGACAGTTTCACCTGAAGTGTACATTCGGGCTGAAAATGCATTTAAAGCAATACAAAGTTCATTTTGGCTCTCACACCTTAACTAAATGTTGTAGACTTAAACTTTTTACTGTCATTAGTGTATTTTAGCAACTTAAAGATGATTCCAGCATTAATTTCATTGTGCTTTTGCTCATTTTGAATATTTTGACAGTTTCACCTGAAGTGTACAATCAGGTGCTGAAAACGCGTTTACAGCAATACAAAGTTCATTTTGGCTCTCACACCTTAACTAAATGTTGTAGACTCAAACTTTTTGCTGTCATTAGTGTATTTTAGCAACTTGAAGATGATTCCAGCATTAATTTCATTGTGCTTTTGCTCATTTTGAAGATTTTGACAGTTTCACCTGAAGTGTACAATAAGGTGCTGAAAACGCGTTTACAGCAATACAAAGTTCATTTTGGCTCTCACACCTTAACTAAATGTTGTAGACTCAAACTTGTTGCTGTCATTAGTGTATTTTAGCAACTTGAAGATGTTTCCAGCATTAATTTCATTGTGCTTTTGCTCATTTTGAAGAATTTGACAGTTTCACCTGAAGTGTACATTCGGGCTGAAAATGCATTTAAAGCAATACAAAGTTCATTTTGGCTCTCACACCTTAACTAAATGTTGTAGACTCAAACTTCTTGCTGTCATTAGTGTATTTTAGCAACTTGAAGGTGATTCCAGCATTCATTTCATTGTGCTTTTGCTCATTTTGAAGATTTTGACAGTTTCACCTGAAGTGTACAATCAGGGGCTGAAAATGCGTTTAAAGCAATACAAAGTTAATTTAGGCTCTCACACCTTAACTAAATGTTGTAGACTCAAACTTGTTACTGTCATTAGTGTATTTTAGCAGCTTGAAGATGATTCCAGCATTAATTTAATCGTGCTTTTGCTCATTTTGAAGATTTTGACAGTTTCACCTGAAGTGTACAATCAGGTGCTGAAAACGCGTTTAAAGCAATACAAAGTTCATTTAGGCTCTCACACCTTAACTAAATGTTGTAGACTCAAACTTGTTACTGTCATTAGTGTATTTTAGCAGCTTGAAGATGATTCCAGCATTAATTTAATTGTGCTTTTGCTCATTTTGAAGATTTTGACAGTTTCACCTGAAGTGTACATTCAGGTGCTGAAAATGCGTTTACAGCAATAAAAAGTTCATTTTGGCTCTCACACCATAACTAAATGTTGTAGACTCAAACTTCTTGCTGTCATTAGTGTATTTTAGCAACTTGAAGGTGATTCCAGCATTAATTTCATTGTGCTTTTGCTTATTTTGAAGATTTTGACAGTTTCACCTGAATTGTACAATCAAGGGCTGAAAACGCGTTTAAAGCAATGAAAAGTTCATTTAGGCTTTCACACCTTAACTAAATGTTGTAGACTCAAACTTTTTGCTGTCATTAGTGTATTTTAGCAACTTGAAGATGATTCCAGCATTCATTTCATTGTGCTTTTGCTCATTTTGAAGATTTTGACAGTTTCACCTGAAGTGTACAATCAGGTGCTGAAAACGCGATTACAGCAATACAAAGTTCATTTTGGCTCTCACACCTTAACTAAATGTTGTAGACTCAAACTTTTTGCTGTCATTAGTGTATTTTAGCAACTTGAAGATGATTCCAGCATTAATTTCATCGTGCTTTTGCTCATTTTGAAGATTTTTACAGTTTCACCTGAAGTGTACATTCAGGAGCTGAAAACGCGTTTACAGCAATAAAAAGTTCATTTTGGCTCTCACACCATAACTAAATGTTGTAGACTCAAACTTCTTGCTGTCATTAGTGTATTTTAGCAACTTGAAGGTGATTCCAGCATTAATTTCATTGTGCTTTTGCTCATTTTGAAGATTTTGACAGTTTCACCTGAATTGTACAATCAAGGGCTGAAAACGCGTTTAAAGCAATGAAAAGTTCATTTAGGCTTTCACACCTTAACTAAATGTTGTAGACTCAAACTTGTTACTGTCATTAGTGTATTTTAGCAACTTGAAGATGATTCCAGCATTAATTTCATTGTGCTTTTGCTCATTTTGAAGATTTTGACAGTTTCACCTGAAGTGTACAATCAGGTGCTGAAAACGCGATTACAGCAATACAAAGTTAATTTTGGCTCTCACACCTTAACTAAATGTTGTAGACTCAAACTTTTTGCTGTCATTAGTGTATTTTAGCAACTTGAAGATGATTCCAGCATTAATTTCATTGTGCTTTTGCTCATTTTGAAGATTTTGACAGTTTCACCTGAAGTGTACAATCAGGGGCTGAAAATGCGTTTAAAGCAATACAAAGTTCATTTAGGCTCTCACACCTTAACTAAATGTTGTAGACTCAAACTTGTTACTGTCATTAGTGTATTTTAGCAGCTTGAAGATGATTCCAGCATTCATTTCATCGTGCTTTTGCTCATTTTGAAGATTTTGACAGTTTCACCTGAAGTGTCCAATCTTGGGCTGAAAACGCGTTTAAAGCAATACAAAGTTCATTTAGGCTCTCACACCTTAACTAAATGTTGTAGACTCAAACTTGTTACTGTCATTAGTGTATTTTAGCAGCTTGAAGATGATTCCAGCATTAATTTAATTGTGCTTTTGCTCATTTTGAAGATTTTGACAGTTTCACCTGAAGTGTCCAATCGGGCTGAAAATGCATTTAAAGCAATACAAAGTTAATTTTGGCTCTCACACCTTAACTAAATGTTGTAGACTCAAACTTTTTGCTGTCATTAGTGTATTTTAGCAACTTGAAGATGATTCCAGCATTAATTTCATTGTGCTTTTGCTCATTTTGAAGATTTTGACAGTTTCACCTGAAGTGTACAATCTTGGGCTGAAAACGCGTTTAAAGCAATACAAAGTTCATTTAGGCTCTCACACCTTAACTAAATGTTGTAGACTCAAACTTGTTACTGTCATTAGTGTATTTTAGCAGCTTGAAGATGATTCCAGCATTAATTTAATTGTGCTTTTGCTCATTTTGAAGATTTTGACAGTTTCACCTGAAGTGTCCAATCGGGCTGAAAATGCATTTAAAGCAATACAAAGTTAATTTTGGCTCTCACACCTTAACTAAATGTTGTAGACTCAAACTTTTTGCTGTCATTAGTGTATTTTAGCAACTTGAAGATGATTCCAGCATTGATTTCATTGTGCTTTTGCTCATTTTGAATATTTTGACAGTTTCACCTGAAGTGTACAATCAGGTGCTGAAAACGCGTTTACAGCAATACAAAGTTCATTTTGGCTCTCACACCTTAACTAAATGTTGTAGACTCAAACTTGTTGCTGTCATTAGTGTATTTTAGCAACTTGAAGATGATTCCAGCATTAATTTCATTGTGCTTTTGCTCATTTTGAAGATTTTGACAGTTTCACCTGAATTGTACAATCAAGGGCTGAAAACGCGTTTAAAGCAATGAAAAGTTCATTTAGGCTTTCACACCTTAACTAAATGTTGTAGACTCAAACTTTTTGCTGTCATTAGTGTATTTTAGCAACTTGAAGATGATTCCAGCATTCATTTCATTGTGCTTTTGCTCATTTTGAAGATTTTGACAGTTTCACCTGAAGTGTACAATCAGGTGCTGAAAACGCGTTTACAGCATTACAAAGTTCATTTTGGCTCTCACACCTTAACTAAATGTTGTAGACTCAAACTTGTTGCTGTCATTAGTGTATTTTAGCAACTTGAAGATGTTTCCAGCATTAATTTCATTGTGCTTTTGCTCATTTTGAAGAATTTGACAGTTTCACCTGAAGTGTACATTCGGGCTGAAAATGCATTTAAAGCAATACAAAGTTCATTTTGGCTCTCACACCTTAACTAAATGTTGTAGACTTAAACTTTTTACTGTCATTAGTGTATTTTAGCAACTTAAAGATGATTCCAGCATTAATTTCATTGTGCTTTTGCTCATTTTGAATATTTTGACAGTTTCACCTGAAGTGTACAATCAGGTGCTGAAAACGCGTTTACAGCAATACAAAGTTCATTTTGGCTCTCACACCTTAACTAAATGTTGTAGACTCAAACTTGTTACTGTCATTAGTGTATTTTAGCAGCTTGAAGATGATTCCAGCATTAATTTAATTGTGCTTTTGCTCATTTTGAAGATTTTGACAGTTTCACCTGAAGTGTACATTCAGGTGCTGAAAATGCGTTTACAGCAATAAAAAGTTCATTTTGGCTCTCACACCATAACTAAATGTTGTAGACTCAAACTTCTTGCTGTCATTAGTGTATTTTAGCAACTTGAAGGTGATTCCAGCATTAATTTCATTGTGCTTTTGCTCATTTTGAAGATTTTGACAGTTTCACCTGAAGTGTACATTCAGGTGCTGAAAACGCGTTTACAGCAATAAAAAGTTCATTTTGGCTCTCACACCATAACTAAATGTTGTAGACTCAAACTTCTTGCTGTCATTAGTGTATTTTAGCAACTTGAAGGTGATTCCAGCATTAATTTCATTGTGCTTTTGCTCATTTTGAAGATTTTGACAGTTTCACCTGAATTGTACAATCAAGGGCTGAAAACGCGTTTAAAGCAATGAAAAGTTCATTTAGGCTTTCACACCTTAACTAAATGTTGTAGACTCAAACTTTTTGCTGTCATTAGTGTATTTTAGCAACTTGAAGGTGATTCCAGCATTAATTTCATTGTGCTTTTGCTCATTTTGAAGATTTTGACAGTTTCACCTGAATTGTACAATCAAGGGCTGAAAACGCGTTTAAAGCAATGAAAAGTTCATTTAGGCTTTCACACCTTAACTAAATGTTGTAGACTCAAACTTGTTACTGTCATTAGTGTATTTTAGCAACTTGAAGATGATTCCAGCATTAATTTCATTGTGCTTTTGCTCATTTTGAAGATTTTGACAGTTTCACCTGAAGTGTACAATCAGGTGCTGAAAACGCGATTACAGCAATACAAAGTTAATTTTGGCTCTCACACCTTAACTAAATGTTGTAGACTCAAACTTTTTGCTGTCATTAGTGTATTTTAGCAACTTGAAGATGATTCCAGCATTAATTTCATTGTGCTTTTGCTCATTTTGAAGATTTTGACAGTTTCACCTGAAGTGTACAATCAGGGGCTGAAAATGCGTTTAAAGCAATACAAAGTTCATTTAGGCTCTCACACCTTAACTAAATGTTGTAGACTCAAACTTGTTACTGTCATTAGTGTATTTTAGCAGCTTGAAGATGATTCCAGCATTAATTTCATCGTGCTTTTGCTCATTTTGAAGATTTTGACAGTTTCACCTGAAGTGTACAATCTTGGGCTGAAAACGCGTTTAAAGCAATACAAAGTTCATTTAGGCTCTCACACCTTAACTAAATGTTGTAGACTCAAACTTGTTACTGTCATTAGTGTATTTTAGCAGCTTGAAGATGATTCCAGCATTAATTTAATTGTGCTTTTGCTCATTTTGAAGATTTTGACAGTTTCACCTGAAGTGTCCAATCGGGCTGAAAATGCATTTAAAGCAATACAAAGTTAATTTTGGCTCTCACACCTTAACTAAATGTTGTAGACTCAAACTTTTTGCTGTCATTAGTGTATTTTAGCAACTTGAAGATGATTCCAGCATTAATTTCATTGTGCTTTTGCTCATTTTGAAGATTTTGACAGTTTCACCTGAAGTGTACAATCTTGGGCTGAAAACGCGTTTAAAGCAATACAAAGTTCATTTAGGCTCTCACACCTTAACTAAATGTTGTAGACTCAAACTTGTTACTGTCATTAGTGTATTTTAGCAGCTTGAAGATGATTCCAGCATTAATTTAATTGTGCTTTTGCTCATTTTGAAGATTTTGACAGTTTCACCTGAAGTGTCCAATCGGGCTGAAAATGCATTTAAAGCAATACAAAGTTAATTTTGGCTCTCACACCTTAACTAAATGTTGTAGACTCAAACTTTTTGCTGTCATTAGTGTATTTTAGCAACTTGAAGATGATTCCAGCATTAATTTCATTGTGCTTTTGCTCATTTTGAATATTTTGACAGTTTCACCTGAAGTGTACAATCAGGTGCTGAAAACGCGTTTACAGCAATACAAAGTTCATTTTGGCTTTCACACCTTAACTAAATGTTGTAGACTCAAACTTGTTGCTGTCATTAGTGTATTTTAGCAACTTGAAGATGATTCCAGCATTAATTTCATTGTGCTTTTGCTCATTTTGAAGATTTTGACAGTTTCACCTGAATTGTACAATCAAGGGCTGAAAACGCGTTTAAAGCAATGAAAAGTTCATTTAGGCTTTCACACCTTAACTAAATGTTGTAGACTCAAACTTTTTGCTGTCATTAGTGTATTTTAGCAACTTGAAGATGATTCCAGCATTCATTTCATTGTGCTTTTGCTCATTTTGAAGATTTTGACAGTTTCACCTGAAGTGTACAATCAGGTGCTGAAAACGCGTTTACAGCATTACAAAGTTCATTTTGGCTCTCACACCTTAACTAAATGTTGTAGACTCAAACTTGTTGCTGTCATTAGTGTATTTTAGCAACTTGAAGATGTTTCCAGCATTAATTTCATTGTGCTTTTGCTCATTTTGAAGAATTTGACAGTTTCACCTGAAGTGTACATTCGGGCTGAAAATGCATTTAAAGCAATACAAAGTTCATTTTGGCTCTCACACCTTAACTAAATGTTGTAGACTTAAACTTTTTACTGTCATTAGTGTATTTTAGCAACTTAAAGATGATTCCAGCATTAATTTCATTGTGCTTTTGCTCATTTTGAATATTTTGACAGTTTCACCTGAAGTGTACAATCAGGTGCTGAAAACGCGTTTACAGCAATACAAAGTTCATTTTGGCTCTCACACCTTAACTAAATGTTGTAGACTCAAACTTTTTGCTGTCATTAGTGTATTTTAGCAACTTGAAGATGATTCCAGCATTAATTTCATTGTGCTTTTGCTCATTTTGAATATTTTGACAGTTTCACCTGAAGTGTACAATAAGGTGCTGAAAACGCGTTTACAGCAATACAAAGTTCATTTTGGCTCTCACACCTTAACTAAATGTTGTAGACTCAAACTTGTTGCTGTCATTAGTGTATTTTAGCAACTTGAAGATGTTTCCAGCATTAATTTCATTGTGCTTTTGCTCATTTTGAAGAATTTGACAGTTTCACCTGAAGTGTACATTCGGGCTGAAAATGCATTTAAAGCAATACAAAGTTCATTTTGGCTCTCACACCTTAACTAAATGTTGTAGACTCAAACTTCTTGCTGTCATTAGTGTATTTTAGCAACTTGAAGGTGATTCCAGCATTCATTTCATTGTGCTTTTGCTCATTTTGAAGATTTTGACAGTTTCACCTGAAGTGTACAATCAGGTGCTGAAAACGCGATTACAGCAATACAAAGTTCATTTTGGCTCTCACACCTTAACTAAATGTTGTAGACTCAAACTTGTTGCTGTCATTAGTGTATTTTAGCAACTTGAAGATGTTTCCAGCATTAATTTCATTGTGCTTTTGCTCATTTTGAAGAATTTGACAGTTTCACCTGAAGTGTACATTCGGGCTGAAAATGCATTTAAAGCAATACAAAGTTCATTTTGGCTCTCACACCTTAACTAAATGTTGTAGACTTAAACTTTTTACTGTCATTAGTGTATTTTAGCAACTTAAAGATGATTCCAGCATTAATTTCATTGTGCTTTTGCTCATTTTGAATATTTTGACAGTTTCACCTGAAGTGTACAATCAGGTGCTGAAAACGCGTTTACAGCAATACAAAGTTCATTTTGGCTCTCACACCTTAACTAAATGTTGTAGACTCAAACTTTTTGCTGTCATTAGTGTATTTTAGCAACTTGAAGATGATTCCAGCATTAATTTCATTGTGCTTTTGCTCATTTTGAAGATTTTGACAGTTTCACCTGAAGTGTACAATCAGGTGCTGAAAACGCGTTTACAGCAATACAAAGTTCATTTTGGCTCTCACACCTTAACTAAATGTTGTAGACTCAAACTTGTTGCTGTCATTAGTGTATTTTAGCAACTTGAAGATGTTTCCAGCATTAATTTCATTGTGCTTTTGCTCATTTTGAAGAATTTGACAGTTTCACCTGAAGTGTACATTCGGGCTGAAAATGCATTTAAAGCAATACAAAGTTCATTTTGGCTCTCACACCTTAACTAAATGTTGTAAACTCAAACTTTTTGCTGTCATTAGTGTATTTTAGCAACTTGAAGATGATTCCAGCATTAATTTCATTGTGCTTTTGCTCATTTTGAAGATTTTGACAGTTTCACCTGAATTGTACAATCAAGGGCTGAAAACGCGTTTAAAGCAATGAAAAGTTCATTTAGGCTTTCACACCTTAACTAAATGTTGTAGACTCAAACTTTTTGCTGTCTTTAGTGTATTTTAGCAACTTGAAGATGATTCCAGCATTAATTTCATCGTGCTTTTGCTCATTTTGAAGATTTTGACAGTTTCACCTGAAGTGTACATTCAGGTGCTGAAAACGCGTTTACAGCAATAAAAAGTTCATTTTGGCAGTCACACCATAACTAAATGTTGTAGACTCAAACTTCTTGCTGTCATTAGTGTATTTTAGCAACTTGAAGGTGATTCCAGCATTAATTTCATTGTGGTTTTGCTCATTTTGAAGATTTTGACAGTTTCACCTGAAGTGTACAATCTTGGGCTGAAAACGCGTTTAAAGCAATACAAAGTTCATTTAGGCTCTCACACCTTAACTAAATGTTGTAGACTCAAACTTGTTACTGTCATTAATGTATTTTAGCAGCTTGAAGATGATTCCAGCATTAATTTAATTGTGCTTTTGCTCATTTTGAAGATTTTGACAGTTTCACCTGAAGTGTCCAATCGGGCTGAAAATGCATTTAAAGCAATACAAAGTTAATTTTGGCTCTCACACCTTAACTAAATGTTGTAGACTCAAACTTTTTGCTGTCATTAGTGTATTTTAGCAACTTGAAGATGATTCCAGCATTAATTTCATTGTGCTTTTGCTCATTTTGAAGAATTTGACAGTTTCACCTGAAGTGTACATTCGGGCTGAAAATGCATTTAAAGCAATACAAAGTTCATTTTGCCTCTCACACCTTAACTAAATGTTGTAGACTCAAACTTTTTGCTGTCATTAGTGTATTTTAGCAACTTGAAGATGATTCCAGCATTAATTTCATTGTGCTTTTGCTCATTTTGAAGATTTTGACAGTTTCACCTGAAGTGTACAATCAGGTGCTGAAAACGCGTTTACAGCAATACAAAGTTCATTTTGGCTCTCACACCTTAACTAAATGTTGTAGACTCAAACTTTTTGCTGTCATTAGTGTATTTTAGCAACTTGAAGATGATTCCAGCATTAATTTCATTGTGCTTTTGCTCATTTTGAAGATTTTGACAGTTTCACCTGAAGTGTACTATCGGGCTGAAAATGCATTTAAAGCAATACAAAGTTCATTTTGGCTCTCACACCTTAACTAAATGTTGTAGACTCAAACTTTTTGCTGTCATTAGTGTATTTTAGCAACTTGAAGATGATTCCAGCATTAATTTCATTGTGCTTTTGCTCATTTTGAAGATTTTGACAGTTTCACCTGAAGTGTACTATCGGGCTGAAAATGCATTTAAAGCAATACAAAGTTCATTTTGGCTCTCACACCTTAACTAAATGTTGTAGACTCAAACTTTTTGCTGTCATTAGTGTATTTTAGCAACTTGAAGATGATTCCAGCATTAATTTCATCGTGCTTTTGCTCATTTTGAAGATTTTGACAGTTTCACCTGAAGTGTACAATCTTGGGCTGAAAACGCGTTTAAAGCAATACAAAGTTCATTTAGGCTCTCACACCTTAACTAAATGTTGTAGACTCAAACTTTTTGCTGTCATTAGTGTATTTTAGCAACTTGAAGATGATTCCAGCATTAATTTCATTGTGCTTTTGCTCATTTTTAAGATTTTGACAGTTTCACCTGAAGTGTACAATCGGGCTGAAAATGCATTTAAAGCAATACAAAGTTCATTTAGCCTCTCACACCTTAACTAAATGTTGTAGACTCAAACTTGTTGCTGTCATTAGTGTATTTTAGCAACTTGAAGATGATTCCAGCATTAATTTCATTGTGCTTTTGCTCATTTTGAAGATTTTGACAGTTTCACCTGAAGTGTACAATCAGGGGCTGAAAATGCGTTTAAAGCAATACAAAGTTCATTTAGGCTCTCACACCTTAACTAAATGTTGTAGACTCAAACTTGTTACTGTCATTAGTGTATTTTAGCAGCTTGAAGATGATTCCAGCATTAATTTAATTGTGCTTTTGCTCATTTTGAAGATTTTGACAGTTTCACCTGAAGTGTCCAATCGGGCTGAAAATGCATTTAAAGCAATACAAAGTTAATTTTGGCTCTCACACCTTAACTAAATGTTGTAGACTCAAACTTTTTGCTGTCATTAGTGTATTTTAGCAACTTGAAGATGATTCCAGCATTAATTTCATTGTGCTTTTGCTCATTTTGAAGATTTTGACAGTTTCACCTGAAGTGTACAATCTTGGGCTGAAAACGCGTTTAAAGCAATACAAAGTTCATTTAGGCTCTCACACCTTAACTAAATGTTGTAGACTCAAACTTGTTACTGTCATTAGTGTATTTTAGCAGCTTGAAGATGATTCCAGCATTAATTTAATTGTGCTTTTGCTCATTTTGAAGATTTTGACAGTTTCACCTGAAGTGTCCAATCGGGCTGAAAATGCATTTAAAGCAATACAAAGTTAATTTTGGCTCTCACACCTTAACTAAATGTTGTAGACTCAAACTTTTTGCTGTCATTAGTGTATTTTAGCAACTTGAAGATGATTCCAGCATTAATTTCATTGTGCTTTTGCTCATTTTGAATATTTTGACAGTTTCACCTGAAGTGTACAATCAGGTGCTGAAAACGCGTTTACAGCAATACAAAGTTCATTTTGGCTCTCACACCTTAACTAAATGTTGTAGACTCAAACTTGTTGCTGTCATTAGTGTATTTTAGCAACTTGAAGATGATTCCAGCATTAATTTCATCGTGCTTTTGCTCATTTTGAAGATTTTGACAGTTTCACCTGAAGTGTACATTCAGGTGCTGAAAACGCGTTTACAGCAATAAAAAGTTCATTTTGGCTCTCACACCATAACTAAATGTTGTAGACTCAAACTTCTTGCTGTCATTAGTGTATTTTAGCAATTTGAAGGTGATTCCAGCATTAATTTCATTGTGCTTTTGCTCATTTTGAAGATTTTGACAGTTTCACCTGAAGTGTACAATCTTGGGCTGAAAACGCGTTTAAAGCAATACAAAGTTCATTTAGGCTCTCACACCTTAACTAAATGTTGTAGACTCAAACTTTTTGCTGTCATTAGTGTATTTTAGCAACTTGAAGATGATTCCAGCATTAATTTCATTGTGCTTTTGCTCATTTTTAAGATTTTGACAGTTTCACCTGAAGTGTACAATCGGGCTGAAAATGCATTTAAAGCAATACAAAGTTCATTTAGCCTCTCACACCTTAACTAAATGTTGTAGACTCAAACTTGTTGCTGTCATTAGTGTATTTTAGCAACTTGAAGATGATTCCAGCATTAATTTCATTGTGCTTTTGCTCATTTTGAAGATTTTGACAGTTTCACCTGAAGTGTACAATCAGGGGCTGAAAATGCGTTTAAAGCAATACAAAGTTCATTTAGGCTCTCACACCTTAACTAAATGTTGTAGACTCAAACTTGTTACTGTCATTAGTGTATTTTAGCAGCTTGAAGATGATTCCAGCATTAATTTAATTGTGTTTTTCCTCATTTTGAAGATTTTGACAGTTTCACCTGAAGTGTCCAATCGGGCTGAAAATGCATTTAAAGCAATACAAAGTTAATTTTGGCTCTCACACCTTAACTAAATGTTGTAGACTCAAACTTTTTGCTGTCATTAGTGTATTTTAGCAACTTGAAGATGATTCCAGCATTAATTTCATTGTGCTTTTGCTCATTTTGAAGATTTTGACAGTTTCACCTGAAGTGTACAATCTTGGGCTGAAAACGCGTTTAAAGCAATACAAAGTTCATTTAGGCTCTCACACCTTAACTAAATGTTGTAGACTCAAACTTGTTACTGTCATTAGTGTATTTTAGCAGCTTGAAGATGATTCCAGCATTAATTTAATTGTGCTTTTGCTCATTTTGAAGATTTTGACAGTTTCACCTGAAGTGTCCAATCGGGCTGAAAATGCATTTAAAGCAATACAAAGTTAATTTTGGCTCTCACACCTTAACTAAATGTTGTAGACTCAAACTTTTTGCTGTCATTAGTGTATTTTAGCAACTTGAAGATGATTCCAGCATTAATTTCATTGTGCTTTTGCTCATTTTGAATATTTTGACAGTTTCACCTGAAGTGTACAATCAGGTGCTGAAAACGCGTTTACAGCAATACAAAGTTCATTTTGGCTCTCACACCTTAACTAAATATTGTAGACTCAAACTTGTTGCTGTCATTAGTGTATTTTAGCAATTTGAAGATGATTCCAGCATTAATTTCATTGTGCTTTTGCTCATTTTGAAGATTTTGACAGTTTCACCTGAATTGTACAATCAAGGGCTGAAAACGCGTTTAAAGCAATGAAAAGTTCATTTAGGCTTTCACACCTTAACTAAATGTTGTAGACTCAAACTTTTTGCTGTCATTAGTGTATTTTAGCAACTTGAAGATGATTCCAGCATTAATTTCATTGTGCTTTTGCTCATTTTGAATATTTTGACAGTTTCACCTGAAGTGTACAATCAGGTGCTGAAAACGCGTTTACAGCAATACAAAGTTCATTTTGGCTCTCACACCTTAACTAAATGTTGTAGACTCAAACTTGTTGCTGTCATTAGTGTATTTTAGCAACTTGAAGATGATTCCAGCATTAATTTCATTGTGCTTTTGCTCATTTTGAAGATTTTGACAGTTTCACCTGAATTGTACAATCAAGGGCTGAAAACGCGTTTAAAGCAATGAAAAGTTCATTTAGGCTTTCACACCTTAACTAAATGTTGTAGACTCAAACTTTTTGCTGTCATTAGTGTATTTTAGCAACTTGAAGATGATTCCAGCATTCATTTCATTGTGCTTTTGCTCATTTTGAAGATTTTGACAGTTTCACCTGAAGTGTACAATCAGGTGCTGAAAACGCGTTTACAGCAATACAAAGTTCATTTTGGCTCTCACACCTTAACTAAATGTTGTAGACTCAAACTTGTTGCTGTCATTAGTGTACTTTAGCAACTTGAAGATGTTTCCAGCATTAATTTCATTGTGCTTTTGCTCATTTTGAAGAATTTGACAGTTTCACCTGAAGTGTACATTCGGGCTGAAAATGCATTTAAAGCAATACAAAGTTCATTTTGGCTCTCACACCTTAACTAAATGTTGTAGACTTAAACTTTTTACTGTCATTAGTGTATTTTAGCAACTTAAAGATGATTCCAGCATTAATTTCATTGTGCTTTTGCTCATTTTGAATATTTTGACAGTTTCACCTGAAGTGTACAATCAGGTGCTGAAAACGCGTTTACAGCAATACAAAGTTCATTTTGGCTCTCACACCTTAACTAAATGTTGTAGACTCAAACTTTTTGCTGTCATTAGTGTATTTTAGCAACTTGAAGATGATTCCAGCATTAATTTCATTGTGCTTTTGCTCATTTTGAATATTTTGACAGTTTCACCTGAAGTGTACAATCAGGTGCTGAAAACGCGTTTACAGCAATACAAAGTTCATTTTGGCTCTCACACCTTAACTAAATGTTGTAGACTCAAACTTTTTGCTGTCATTAGTGTATTTTAGCAACTTGAAGATGATTCCAGCATTAATTTCATTGTGCTTTTGCTCATTTTGAATATTTTGACAGTTTCACCTGAAGTGTACAATCAGGTGCTGAAAACGCGTTTACAGCAATACAAAGTTCATTTTGGCTCTCACACCTTAACTAAATGTTGTAGACTCAAACTTGTTGCTGTCATTAGTGTATTTTAGCAACTTGAAGATGATTCCAGCATTAATTTCATTGTGCTTTTGCTCATTTTGAAGATTTTGACAGTTTCACCTGAATTGTACAATCAAGGGCTGAAAACGCGTTTAAAGCAATGAAAAGTTCATTTAGGCTTTCACACCTTAACTAAATGTTGTAGACTCAAACTTTTTGCTGTCATTAGTGTATTTTAGCAACTTGAAGATGATTCCAGCATTCATTTCATTGTGCTTTTGCTCATTTTGAAGATTTTGACAGTTTCACCTGAAGTGTACAATCAGGTGCTGAAAACGCGTTTACAGCAATACAAAGTTCATTTTGGCTCTCACACCTTAACTAAATGTTGTAGACTCAAACTTTTTGCTGTCATTAGTGTATTTTAGCAACTTGAAGATGATTCCAGCATTCATTTCATTGTGCTTTTGCTCATTTTGAAGGTTTTGACAGTTTCACCTGAAGTGTACAATCAGGTGCTGAAAACGCGTTTACAGCAATACAAAGTTCATTTTGGCTCTCACACCTTAACTAAATGTTGTAGACTCAAACTTTTTGCTGTCATTAGTGTATTTTAGCAACTTGAAGATGATTCCAGCATTAATTTCATTGTGCTTTTGCTCATTTTGAATATTTTGACAGTTTCACCTGAAGTGTACAATCAGGTGCTGAAAACGCGTTTACAGCAATACAAAGTTCATTTTGGCTCTCACACCTTAACTAAATGTTGTAGACTCAAACTTGTTGCTGTCATTAGTGTATTTTAGCAACTTGAAGATGATTCCAGCATTAATTTCATTGTGCTTTTGCTCATTTTGAAGATTTTGACAGTTTCACCTGAATTGTACAATCAAGGGCTGAAAACGCGTTTACAGCAATACAAAGTTCATTTTGGCTCTCACACCTTAACTAAATGTTGTAGACTCAAACTTTTTGCTGTCATTAGTGTATTTTAGCAACTTGAAGATGATTCCAGCATTAATTTCATTGTGCTTTTGCTCATTTTGAATATTTTGACAGTTTCACCTGAAGTGTACAATCAGGTGCTGAAAACGCGTTTACAGCAATACAAAGTTCATTTTGGCTCTCACACCTTAACTAAATGTTGTAGACTCAAACTTGTTGCTGTCATTAGTGTATTTTAGCAACTTGAAGATGTTTCCAGCATTAATTTCATTGTGCTTTTGCTCATTTTGAAGAATTTGACAGTTTCACCTGAAGTGTACATTCGGGCTGAAAATGCATTTAAAGCAATACAAAGATAATTTTGGCTCTCACACCTTAACTAAATGTTGTAGACTCAAACTTGTTGCTGTCATTAGTGTATTTTAGCAACTTGAAGATGATTCCAGCATTAATTTCATTGTGCTTTTGCTCATTTTGAAGATTTTGACAGTTTCACCTGAATTGTACAATCAAGGGCTGAAAACGCGTTTAAAGCAATGAAAAGTTCATTTAGGCTTTCACACCTTAACTAAATGTTGTAGACTCAAACTTTTTGCTGTCATTAGTGTATTTTAGCAACTTGAAGATGATTCCAGCATTCATTTCATTGTGCTTTTGCTCATTTTGAAGATTTTGACAGTTTCACCTGAAGTGTACATTCAGGTGCTGAAAACGCGTTTACAGCAATAAAAAGTTCATTTTGGCTCTCACACCATAACTAAATGTTGTAGACTCAAACTTCTTGCTGTCATTAGTGTATTTTAGCAACTTGAAGGTGATTCCAGCATTAATTTCATTGTGCTTTTGCTCATTTTGAAGATTTTGACAGTTTCACCTGAAGTGTACAATCTTGGGCTGAAAACGCGTTTAAAGCAATACAAAGTTCATTTAGGCTCTCACACCTTAACTAAATGTTGTAGACTCAAACTTTTTGCTGTCATTAGTGTATTTTAGCAACTTGAAGATGATTCCAGCATTAATTTCATTGTGCTTTTGCTCATTTTGAAGATTTTGACAGTTTCACCTGAAGTGTACAATCGGGCTGAAAATGCATTTAAAGCAATACAAAGTTCATTTAGCCTCTCACACCTTAACTAAATGTTGTAGACTCAAACTTGTTGCTGTCATTAGTGTATTTTAGCAACTTGAAGATGATTCCAGCATTAATTTCATTGTGCTTTTGCTCATTTTGAAGATTTTGACAGTTTCACCTGAAGTGTACAATCAGGGGCTGAAAATGCGTTTAAAGCAATACAAAGTTCATTTAGGCTCTCACACCTTAACTAAATGTTGTAGACTCAAACTTGTTACTGTCATTAGTGTATTTTAGCAGCTTGAAGATGATTCCAGCATTAATTTAATTGTGTTTTTCCTCATTTTGAAGATTTTGACAGTTTCACCTGAAGTGTCCAATCGGGCTGAAAATGCATTTAAAGCAATACAAAGTTAATTTTGGCTCTCACACCTTAACTAAATGTTGTAGACTCAAACTTTTTGCTGTCATTAGTGTATTTTAGCAACTTGAAGATGATTCCAGCATTAATTTCATTGTGCTTTTGCTCATTTTGAAGATTTTGACAGTTTCACCTGAAGTGTACAATCTTGGGCTGAAAACGCGTTTAAAGCAATACAAAGTTCATTTAGGCTCTCACACCTTAACTAAATGTTGTAGACTCAAACTTGTTACTGTCATTAGTGTATTTTAGCAGCTTGAAGATGATTCCAGCATTAATTTAATTGTGCTTTTGCTCATTTTGAAGATTTTGACAGTTTCACCTGAAGTGTCCAATCGGGCTGAAAATGCATTTAAAGCAATACAAAGTTAATTTTGGCTCTCACACCTTAACTAAATGTTGTAGACTCAAACTTTTTGCTGTCATTAGTGTATTTTAGCAACTTGAAGATGATTCCAGCATTAATTTCATTGTGCTTTTGCTCATTTTGAATATTTTGACAGTTTCACCTGAAGTGTACAATCAGGTGCTGAAAACGCGTTTACAGCAATACAAAGTTCATTTTGGCTCTCACACCTTAACTAAATGTTGTAGACTCAAACTTGTTGCTGTCATTAGTGTATTTTAGCAATTTGAAGATGATTCCAGCATTAATTTCATTGTGCTTTTGCTCATTTTGAAGATTTTGACAGTTTCACCTGAATTGTACAATCAAGGGCTGAAAACGCGTTTAAAGCAATGAAAAGTTCATTTAGGCTTTCACACCTTAACTAAATGTTGTAGACTCAAACTTTTTGCTGTCATTAGTGTATTTTAGCAACTTGAAGATGATTCCAGCATTAATTTCATTGTGCTTTTGCTCATTTTGAATATTTTGACAGTTTCACCTGAAGTGTACAATCAGGTGCTGAAAACGCGTTTACAGCAATACAAAGTTCATTTTGGCTCTCACACCTTAACTAAATGTTGTAGACTCAAACTTGTTGCTGTCATTAGTGTATTTTAGCAACTTGAAGATGATTCCAGCATTAATTTCATTGTGCTTTTGCTCATTTTGAAGATTTTGACAGTTTCACCTGAATTGTACAATCAAGGGCTGAAAACGCGTTTAAAGCAATGAAAAGTTCATTTAGGCTTTCACACCTTAACTAAATGTTGTAGACTCAAACTTTTTGCTGTCATTAGTGTATTTTAGCAACTTGAAGATGATTCCAGCATTCATTTCATTGTGCTTTTGCTCATTTTGAAGATTTTGACAGTTTCACCTGAAGTGTACAATCAGGTGCTGAAAACGCGTTTACAGCAATACAAAGTTCATTTTGGCTCTCACACCTTAACTAAATGTTGTAGACTCAAACTTGTTGCTGTCATTAGTGTACTTTAGCAACTTGAAGATGTTTCCAGCATTAATTTCATTGTGCTTTTGCTCATTTTGAAGAATTTGACAGTTTCACCTGAAGTGTACATTCGGGCTGAAAATGCATTTAAAGCAATACAAAGTTCATTTTGGCTCTCACACCTTAACTAAATGTTGTAGACTTAAACTTTTTACTGTCATTAGTGTATTTTAGCAACTTAAAGATGATTCCAGCATTAATTTCATTGTGCTTTTGCTCATTTTGAATATTTTGACAGTTTCACCTGAAGTGTACAATCAGGTGCTGAAAACGCGTTTACAGCAATACAAAGTTCATTTTGGCTCTCACACCTTAACTAAATGTTGTAGACTCAAACTTGTTACTGTCATTAGTGTATTTTAGCAGCTTGAAGATGATTCCAGCATTAATTTAATTGTGCTTTTGCTCATTTTGAAGATTTTGACAGTTTCACCTGAAGTGTACATTCAGGTGCTGAAAATGCGTTTACAGCAATAAAAAGTTCATTTTGGCTCTCACACCATAACTAAATGTTGTAGACTCAAACTTCTTGCTGTCATTAGTGTATTTTAGCAACTTGAAGGTGATTCCAGCATTAATTTCATTGTGCTTTTGCTCATTTTGAAGATTTTGACAGTTTCACCTGAAGTGTACATTCAGGTGCTGAAAACGCGTTTACAGCAATAAAAAGTTCATTTTGGCTCTCACACCATAACTAAATGTTGTAGACTCAAACTTCTTGCTGTCATTAGTGTATTTTAGCAACTTGAAGGTGATTCCAGCATTAATTTCATTGTGCTTTTGCTTATTTTGAAGATTTTGACAGTTTCACCTGAATTGTACAATCAAGGGCTGAAAACGCGTTTAAAGCAATGAAAAGTTCATTTAGGCTTTCACACCTTAACTAAATGTTGTAGACTCAAACTTTTTGCTGTCATTAGTGTATTTTAGCAACTTGAAGATGATTCCAGCATTCATTTCATTGTGCTTTTGCTCATTTTGAAGATTTTGACAGTTTCACCTGAAGTGTACAATCAGGTGCTGAAAACGCGATTACAGCAATACAAAGTTCATTTTGGCTCTCACACCTTAACTAAATGTTGTAGACTCAAACTTTTTGCTGTCATTAGTGTATTTTAGCAACTTGAAGATGATTCCAGCATTAATTTCATCGTGCTTTTGCTCATTTTGAAGATTTTGACAGTTTCACCTGAAGTGTACATTCAGGAGCTGAAAACGCGTTTACAGCAATAAAAAGTTCATTTTGGCTCTCACACCATAACTAAATGTTGTAGACTCAAACTTCTTGCTGTCATTAGTGTATTTTAGCAACTTGAAGGTGATTCCAGCATTAATTTCATTGTGCTTTTGCTCATTTTGAAGATTTTGACAGTTTCACCTGAATTGTACAATCAAGGGCTGAAAACGCGTTTAAAGCAATGAAAAGTTCATTTAGGCTTTCACACCTTAACTAAATGTTGTAGACTCAAACTTGTTACTGTCATTAGTGTATTTTAGCAACTTGAAGATGATTCCAGCATTAATTTCATTGTGCTTTTGCTCATTTTGAAGATTTTGACAGTTTCACCTGAAGTGTACAATCAGGTGCTGAAAACGCGATTACAGCAATACAAAGTTAATTTTGGCTCTCACACCTTAACTAAATGTTGTAGACTCAAACTTTTTGCTGTCATTAGTGTATTTTAGCAACTTGAAGATGATTCCAGCATTAATTTCATTGTGCTTTTGCTCATTTTGAAGATTTTGACAGTTTCACCTGAAGTGTACAATCAGGGGCTGAAAATGCGTTTAAAGCAATACAAAGTTCATTTAGGCTCTCACACCTTAACTAAATGTTGTAGACTCAAACTTGTTACTGTCATTAGTGTATTTTAGCAGCTTGAAGATGATTCCAGCATTCATTTCATCGTGCTTTTGCTCATTTTGAAGATTTTGACAGTTTCACCTGAAGTGTCCAATCTTGGGCTGAAAACGCGTTTAAAGCAATACAAAGTTCATTTAGGCTCTCACACCTTAACTAAATGTTGTAGACTCAAACTTGTTACTGTCATTAGTGTATTTTAGCAGCTTGAAGATGATTCCAGCATTAATTTAATTGTGCTTTTGCTCATTTTGAAGATTTTGACAGTTTCACCTGAAGTGTCCAATCGGGCTGAAAATGCATTTAAAGCAATACAAAGTTAATTTTGGCTCTCACACCTTAACTAAATGTTGTAGACTCAAACTTTTTGCTGTCATTAGTGTATTTTAGCAACTTGAAGATGATTCCAGCATTAATTTCATTGTGCTTTTGCTCATTTTGAAGATTTTGACAGTTTCACCTTAAGTGTACAATCTTGGGCTGAAAACGCGTTTAAAGCAATACAAAGTTCATTTAGGCTCTCACACCTTAACTAAATGTTGTAGACTCAAACTTGTTACTGTCATTAGTGTATTTTAGCAGCTTGAAGATGATTCCAGCATTAATTTAATTGTGCTTTTGCTCATTTTGAAGATTTTGACAGTTTCACCTGAAGTGTCCAATCGGGCTGAAAATGCATTTAAAGCAATACAAAGTTAATTTTGGCTCTCACACCTTAACTAAATGTTGTAGACTCAAACTTTTTGCTGTCATTAGTGTATTTTAGCAACTTGAAGATGATTCCAGCATTGATTTCATTGTGCTTTTGCTCATTTTGAATATTTTGACAGTTTCACCTGAAGTGTACAATCAGGTGCTGAAAACGCGTTTACAGCAATACAAAGTTCATTTTGGCTCTCACACCTTAACTAAATGTTGTAGACTCAAACTTGTTGCTGTCATTAGTGTATTTTAGCAACTTGAAGATGATTCCAGCATTAATTTCATTGTGCTTTTGCTCATTTTGAAGATTTTGACAGTTTCACCTGAATTGTACAATCAAGGGCTGAAAACGCGTTTAAAGCAATGAAAAGTTCATTTAGGCTTTCACACCTTAACTAAATGTTGTAGACTCAAACTTTTTGCTGTCATTAGTGTATTTTAGCAACTTGAAGATGATTCCAGCATTCATTTCATTGTGCTTTTGCTCATTTTGAAGATTTTGACAGTTTCACCTGAAGTGTACAATCAGGTGCTGAAAACGCGTTTACAGCATTACAAAGTTCATTTTGGCTCTCACACCTTAACTAAATGTTGTAGACTCAAACTTGTTGCTGTCATTAGTGTATTTTAGCAACTTGAAGATGTTTCCAGCATTAATTTCATTGTGCTTTTGCTCATTTTGAAGAATTTGACAGTTTCACCTGAAGTGTACATTCGGGCTGAAAATGCATTTAAAGCAATACAAAGTTCATTTTGGCTCTCACACCTTAACTAAATGTTGTAGACTTAAACTTTTTACTGTCATTAGTGTATTTTAGCAACTTAAAGATGATTCCAGCATTAATTTCATTGTGCTTTTGCTCATTTTGAATATTTTGACAGTTTCACCTGAAGTGTACAATCAGGTGCTGAAAACGCGTTTACAGCAATACAAAGTTCATTTTGGCTCTCACACCTTAACTAAATGTTGTAGACTCAAACTTGTTACTGTCATTAGTGTATTTTAGCAGCTTGAAGATGATTCCAGCATTAATTTAATTGTGCTTTTGCTCATTTTGAAGATTTTGACAGTTTCACCTGAAGTGTACATTCAGGTGCTGAAAATGCGTTTACAGCAATAAAAAGTTCATTTTGGCTCTCACACCATAACTAAATGTTGTAGACTCAAACTTCTTGCTGTCATTAGTGTATTTTAGCAACTTGAAGGTGATTCCAGCATTAATTTCATTGTGCTTTTGCTCATTTTGAAGATTTTGACAGTTTCACCTGAAGTGTACATTCAGGTGCTGAAAACGCGTTTACAGCAATAAAAAGTTCATTTTGGCTCTCACACCATAACTAAATGTTGTAGACTCAAACTTCTTGCTGTCATTAGTGTATTTTAGCAACTTGAAGGTGATTCCAGCATTAATTTCATTGTGCTTTTGCTCATTTTGAAGATTTTGACAGTTTCACCTGAATTGTACAATCAAGGGCTGAAAACGCGTTTAAAGCAATGAAAAGTTCATTTAGGCTTTCACACCTTAACTAAATGTTGTAGACTCAAACTTTTTGCTGTCATTAGTGTATTTTAGCAACTTGAAGGTGATTCCAGCATTAATTTCATTGTGCTTTTGCTCATTTTGAAGATTTTGACAGTTTCACCTGAATTGTACAATCAAGGGCTGAAAACGCGTTTAAAGCAATGAAAAGTTCATTTAGGCTTTCACACCTTAACTAAATGTTGTAGACTCAAACTTGTTACTGTCATTAGTGTATTTTAGCAACTTGAAGATGATTCCAGCATTAATTTCATTGTGCTTTTGCTCATTTTGAAGATTTTGACAGTTTCACCTGAAGTGTACAATCAGGTGCTGAAAACGCGATTACAGCAATACAAAGTTAATTTTGGCTCTCACACCTTAACTAAATGTTGTAGACTCAAACTTTTTGCTGTCATTAGTGTATTTTAGCAACTTGAAGATGATTCCAGCATTAATTTCATTGTGCTTTTGCTCATTTTGAAGATTTTGACAGTTTCACCTGAAGTGTACAATCAGGGGCTGAAAATGCGTTTAAAGCAATACAAAGTTCATTTAGGCTCTCACACCTTAACTAAATGTTGTAGACTCAAACTTGTTACTGTCATTAGTGTATTTTAGCAGCTTGAAGATGATTCCAGCATTAATTTCATCGTGCTTTTGCTCATTTTGAAGATTTTGACAGTTTCACCTGAAGTGTACAATCTTGGGCTGAAAACGCGTTTAAAGCAATACAAAGTTCATTTAGGCTCTCACACCTTAACTAAATGTTGTAGACTCAAACTTGTTACTGTCATTAGTGTATTTTAGCAGCTTGAAGATGATTCCAGCATTAATTTAATTGTGCTTTTGCTCATTTTGAAGATTTTGACAGTTTCACCTGAAGTGTCCAATCGGGCTGAAAATGCATTTAAAGCAATACAAAGTTAATTTTGGCTCTCACACCTTAACTAAATGTTGTAGACTCAAACTTTTTGCTGTCATTAGTGTATTTTAGCAACTTGAAGATGATTCCAGCATTAATTTCATTGTGCTTTTGCTCATTTTGAAGATTTTGACAGTTTCACCTTAAGTGTACAATCTTGGGCTGAAAACGCGTTTAAAGCAATACAAAGTTCATTTAGGCTCTCACACCTTAACTAAATGTTGTAGACTCAAACTTGTTACTGTCATTAGTGTATTTTAGCAGCTTGAAGATGATTCCAGCATTAATTTAATTGTGCTTTTGCTCATTTTGAAGATTTTGACAGTTTCACCTGAAGTGTCCAATCGGGCTGAAAATGCATTTAAAGCAATACAAAGTTCATTTTGGCTCTCACACCTTAACTAAATGTTGTAGACTCAAACTTTTTGCTGTCATTAGTGTATTTTAGCAACTTGAAGATGATTCCAGCATTCATTTCATTGTGCTTTTGCTCATTTTGAAGATTTTGACAGTTTCACCTGAAGTGTACAATCAGGTGCTGAAAACGCGTTTACAGCATTACAAAGTTCATTTTGGCTCTCACACCTTAACTAAATGTTGTAGACTCAAACTTGTTGCTGTCATTAGTGTATTTTAGCAACTTGAAGATGTTTCCAGCATTAATTTCATTGTGCTTTTGCTCATTTTGAAGAATTTGACAGTTTCACCTGAAGTGTACATTCGGGCTGAAAATGCATTTAAAGCAATACAAAGTTCATTTTGGCTCTCACACCTTAACTAAATGTTGTAGACTTAAACTTTTTACTGTCATTAGTGTATTTTAGCAACTTAAAGATGATTCCAGCATTAATTTCATTGTGCTTTTGCTCATTTTGAATATTTTGACAGTTTCACCTGAAGTGTACAATCAGGTGCTGAAAACGCGTTTACAGCAATACAAAGTTCATTTTGGCTCTCACACCTTAACTAAATGTTGTAGACTCAAACTTTTTGCTGTCATTAGTGTATTTTAGCAACTTGAAGATGATTCCAGCATTAATTTCATTGTGCTTTTGCTCATTTTGAATATTTTGACAGTTTCACCTGAAGTGTACAATAAGGTGCTGAAAACGCGTTTACAGCAATACAAAGTTCATTTTGGCTCTCACACCTTAACTAAATGTTGTAGACTCAAACTTGTTGCTGTCATTAGTGTATTTTAGCAACTTGAAGATGTTTCCAGCATTAATTTCATTGTGCTTTTGCTCATTTTGAAGAATTTGACAGTTTCACCTGAAGTGTACATTCGGGCTGAAAATGCATTTAAAGCAATACAAAGTTCATTTTGGCTCTCACACCTTAACTAAATGTTGTAGACTCAAACTTCTTGCTGTCATTAGTGTATTTTAGCAACTTGAAGGTGATTCCAGCATTCATTTCATTGTGCTTTTGCTCATTTTGAAGATTTTGACAGTTTCACCTGAAGTGTACAATCAGGTGCTGAAAACGCGATTACAGCAATACAAAGTTCATTTTGGCTCTCACACCTTAACTAAATGTTGTAGACTCAAACTTGTTGCTGTCATTAGTGTATTTTAGCAACTTGAAGATGTTTCCAGCATTAATTTCATTGTGCTTTTGCTCATTTTGAAGAATTTGACAGTTTCACCTGAAGTGTACATTCGGGCTGAAAATGCATTTAAAGCAATACAAAGTTCATTTTGGCTCTCACACCTTAACTAAATGTTGTAGACTTAAACTTTTTACTGTCATTAGTGTATTTTAGCAACTTAAAGATGATTCCAGCATTAATTTCATTGTGCTTTTGCTCATTTTGAATATTTTGACAGTTTCACCTGAAGTGTACAATCAGGTGCTGAAAACGCGTTTACAGCAATACAAAGTTCATTTTGGCTCTCACACCTTAACTAAATGTTGTAGACTCAAACTTTTTGCTGTCATTAGTGTATTTTAGCAACTTGAAGATGATTCCAGCATTAATTTCATTGTGCTTTTGCTCATTTTGAATATTTTGACAGTTTCACCTGAAGTGTACAATCAGGTGCTGAAAACGCGTTTACAGCAATACAAAGTTCATTTTGGCTCTCACACCTTAACTAAATGTTGTAGACTCAAACTTGTTGCTGTCATTAGTGTATTTTAGCAACTTGAAGATGTTTCCAGCATTAATTTCATTGTGCTTTTGCTCATTTTGAAGAATTTGACAGTTTCACCTGAAGTGTACATTCGGGCTGAAAATGCATTTAAAGCAATACAAAGTTCATTTTGGCTCTCACACCTTAACTAAATGTTGTAAACTCAAACTTTTTGCTGTCATTAGTGTATTTTAGCAACTTGAAGATGATTCCAGCATTAATTTCATTGTGCTTTTGCTCATTTTGAAGATTTTGACAGTTTCACCTGAATTGTACAATCAAGGGCTGAAAACGCGTTTAAAGCAATGAAAAGTTCATTTAGGCTTTCACACCTTAACTAAATGTTGTAGACTCAAACTTTTTGCTGTCTTTAGTGTATTTTAGCAACTTGAAGATGATTCCAGCATTAATTTCATCGTGCTTTTGCTCATTTTGAAGATTTTGACAGTTTCACCTGAAGTGTACATTCAGGTGCTGAAAACGCGTTTACAGCAATAAAAAGTTCATTTTGGCAGTCACACCATAACTAAATGTTGTAGACTCAAACTTCTTGCTGTCATTAGTGTATTTTAGCAACTTGAAGGTGATTCCAGCATTAATTTCATTGTGGTTTTGCTCATTTTGAAGATTTTGACAGTTTCACCTGAAGTGTACAATCTTGGGCTGAAAACGCGTTTAAAGCAATACAAAGTTCATTTAGGCTCTCACACCTTAACTAAATGTTGTAGACTCAAACTTGTTACTGTCATTAATGTATTTTAGCAGCTTGAAGATGATTCCAGCATTAATTTAATTGTGCTTTTGCTCATTTTGAAGATTTTGACAGTTTCACCTGAAGTGTCCAATCGGGCTGAAAATGCATTTAAAGCAATACAAAGTTAATTTTGGCTCTCACACCTTAACTAAATGTTGTAGACTCAAACTTTTTGCTGTCATTAGTGTATTTTAGCAACTTGAAGATGATTCCAGCATTAATTTCATTGTGCTTTTGCTCATTTTGAAGAATTTGACAGTTTCACCTGAAGTGTACATTCGGGCTGAAAATGCATTTAAAGCAATACAAAGTTCATTTTGCCTCTCACACCTTAACTAAATGTTGTAGACTCAAACTTTTTGCTGTCATTAGTGTATTTTAGCAACTTGAAGATGATTCCAGCATTAATTTCATTGTGCTTTTGCTCATTTTGAAGATTTTGACAGTTTCACCTGAAGTGTACAATCAGGTGCTGAAAACGCGTTTACAGCAATACAAAGTTCATTTTGGCTCTCACACCTTAACTAAATGTTGTAGACTCAAACTTTTTGCTGTCATTAGTGTATTTTAGCAACTTGAAGATGATTCCAGCATTAATTTCATTGTGCTTTTGCTCATTTTGAAGATTTTGACAGTTTCACCTGAAGTGTACAATCAGGGGCTGAAAATGCGTTTAAAGCAATACAAAGTTCATTTAGGCTCTCACACCTTAACTAAATGTTGTAGACTCAAACTTGTTACTGTCATTAGTGTATTTTAGCAGCTTGAAGATGATTCCAGCATTAATTTCATCGTGCTTTTGCTCATTTTGAAGATTTTGACAGTTTCACCTGAAGTGTACAATCTTGGGCTGAAAACGCGTTTAAAGCAATACAAAGTTCATTTAGGCTCTCACACCTTAACTAAATGTTGTAGACTCAAACTTGTTACTGTCATTAGTGTATTTTAGCAGCTTGAAGATGATTCCAGCATTAATTTAATTGTGCTTTTGCTCATTTTGAAGATTTTGACAGTTTCACCTGAAGTGTCCAATCGGGCTGAAAATGCATTTAAAGCAATACAAAGTTAATTTTGGCTCTCACACCTTAACTAAATGTTGTAGACTCAAACTTTTTGCTGTCATTAGTGTATTTTAGCAACTTGAAGATGATTCCAGCATTAATTTCATTGTGCTTTTGCTCATTTTGAAGATTTTGACAGTTTCACCTGAAGTGTACAATCTTGGGCTGAAAACGCGTTTAAAGCAATACAAAGTTCATTTAGGCTCTCACACCTTAACTAAATGTTGTAGACTCAAACTTGTTACTGTCATTAGTGTATTTTAGCAGCTTGAAGATGATTCCAGCATTAATTTAATTGTGCTTTTGCTCATTTTGAAGATTTTGACAGTTTCACCTGAAGTGTCCAATCGGGCTGAAAATGCATTTAAAGCAATACAAAGTTAATTTTGGCTCTCACACCTTAACTAAATGTTGTAGACTCAAACTTTTTGCTGTCATTAGTGTATTTTAGCAACTTGAAGATGATTCCAGCATTAATTTCATTGTGCTTTTGCTCATTTTGAATATTTTGACAGTTTCACCTGAAGTGTACAATCAGGTGCTGAAAACGCGTTTACAGCAATACAAAGTTCATTTTGGCTTTCACACCTTAACTAAATGTTGTAGACTCAAACTTGTTGCTGTCATTAGTGTATTTTAGCAACTTGAAGATGATTCCAGCATTAATTTCATTGTGCTTTTGCTCATTTTGAAGATTTTGACAGTTTCACCTGAATTGTACAATCAAGGGCTGAAAACGCGTTTAAAGCAATGAAAAGTTCATTTAGGCTTTCACACCTTAACTAAATGTTGTAGACTCAAACTTTTTGCTGTCATTAGTGTATTTTAGCAACTTGAAGATGATTCCAGCATTCATTTCATTGTGCTTTTGCTCATTTTGAAGATTTTGACAGTTTCACCTGAAGTGTACAATCAGGTGCTGAAAACGCGTTTACAGCATTACAAAGTTCATTTTGGCTCTCACACCTTAACTAAATGTTGTAGACTCAAACTTGTTGCTGTCATTAGTGTATTTTAGCAACTTGAAGATGTTTCCAGCATTAATTTCATTGTGCTTTTGCTCATTTTGAAGAATTTGACAGTTTCACCTGAAGTGTACATTCGGGCTGAAAATGCATTTAAAGCAATACAAAGTTCATTTTGGCTCTCACACCTTAACTAAATGTTGTAGACTTAAACTTTTTACTGTCATTAGTGTATTTTAGCAACTTAAAGATGATTCCAGCATTAATTTCATTGTGCTTTTGCTCATTTTGAATATTTTGACAGTTTCACCTGAAGTGTACAATCAGGTGCTGAAAACGCGTTTACAGCAATACAAAGTTCATTTTGGCTCTCACACCTTAACTAAATGTTGTAGACTCAAACTTTTTGCTGTCATTAGTGTATTTTAGCAACTTGAAGATGATTCCAGCATTAATTTCATTGTGCTTTTGCTCATTTTGAATATTTTGACAGTTTCACCTGAAGTGTACAATAAGGTGCTGAAAACGCGTTTACAGCAATACAAAGTTCATTTTGGCTCTCACACCTTAACTAAATGTTGTAGACTCAAACTTGTTGCTGTCATTAGTGTATTTTAGCAACTTGAAGATGTTTCCAGCATTAATTTCATTGTGCTTTTGCTCATTTTGAAGAATTTGACAGTTTCACCTGAAGTGTACATTCGGGCTGAAAATGCATTTAAAGCAATACAAAGTTCATTTTGGCTCTCACACCTTAACTAAATGTTGTAGACTCAAACTTCTTGCTGTCATTAGTGTATTTTAGCAACTTGAAGGTGATTCCAGCATTCATTTCATTGTGCTTTTGCTCATTTTGAAGATTTTGACAGTTTCACCTGAAGTGTACAATCAGGTGCTGAAAACGCGATTACAGCAATACAAAGTTCATTTTGGCTCTCACACCTTAACTAAATGTTGTAGACTCAAACTTGTTGCTGTCATTAGTGTATTTTAGCAACTTGAAGATGTTTCCAGCATTAATTTCATTGTGCTTTTGCTCATTTTGAAGAATTTGACAGTTTCACCTGAAGTGTACATTCGGGCTGAAAATGCATTTAAAGCAATACAAAGTTCATTTTGGCTCTCACACCTTAACTAAATGTTGTAGACTTAAACTTTTTACTGTCATTAGTGTATTTTAGCAACTTAAAGATGATTCCAGCATTAATTTCATTGTGCTTTTGCTCATTTTGAATATTTTGACAGTTTCACCTGAAGTGTACAATCAGGTGCTGAAAACGCGTTTACAGCAATACAAAGTTCATTTTGGCTCTCACACCTTAACTAAATGTTGTAGACTCAAACTTTTTGCTGTCATTAGTGTATTTTAGCAACTTGAAGATGATTCCAGCATTAATTTCATTGTGCTTTTGCTCATTTTGAATATTTTGACAGTTTCACCTGAAGTGTACAATCAGGTGCTGAAAACGCGTTTACAGCAATACAAAGTTCATTTTGGCTCTCACACCTTAACTAAATGTTGTAGACTCAAACTTGTTGCTGTCATTAGTGTATTTTAGCAACTTGAAGATGTTTCCAGCATTAATTTCATTGTGCTTTTGCTCATTTTGAAGAATTTGACAGTTTCACCTGAAGTGTACATTCGGGCTGAAAATGCATTTAAAGCAATACAAAGTTCATTTTGGCTCTCACACCTTAACTAAATGTTGTAAACTCAAACTTTTTGCTGTCATTAGTGTATTTTAGCAACTTGAAGATGATTCCAGCATTAATTTCATTGTGCTTTTGCTCATTTTGAAGATTTTGACAGTTTCACCTGAATTGTACAATCAAGGGCTGAAAACGCGTTTAAAGCAATGAAAAGTTCATTTAGGCTTTCACACCTTAACTAAATGTTGTAGACTCAAACTTTTTGCTGTCTTTAGTGTATTTTAGCAACTTGAAGATGATTCCAGCATTAATTTCATCGTGCTTTTGCTCATTTTGAAGATTTTGACAGTTTCACCTGAAGTGTACATTCAGGTGCTGAAAACGCGTTTACAGCAATAAAAAGTTCATTTTGGCAGTCACACCATAACTAAATGTTGTAGACTCAAACTTCTTGCTGTCATTAGTGTATTTTAGCAACTTGAAGGTGATTCCAGCATTAATTTCATTGTGGTTTTGCTCATTTTGAAGATTTTGACAGTTTCACCTGAAGTGTACAATCTTGGGCTGAAAACGCGTTTAAAGCAATACAAAGTTCATTTAGGCTCTCACACCTTAACTAAATGTTGTAGACTCAAACTTGTTACTGTCATTAATGTATTTTAGCAGCTTGAAGATGATTCCAGCATTAATTTAATTGTGCTTTTGCTCATTTTGAAGATTTTGACAGTTTCACCTGAAGTGTCCAATCGGGCTGAAAATGCATTTAAAGCAATACAAAGTTAATTTTGGCTCTCACACCTTAACTAAATGTTGTAGACTCAAACTTTTTGCTGTCATTAGTGTATTTTAGCAACTTGAAGATGATTCCAGCATTAATTTCATTGTGCTTTTGCTCATTTTGAAGAATTTGACAGTTTCACCTGAAGTGTACATTCGGGCTGAAAATGCATTTAAAGCAATACAAAGTTCATTTTGCCTCTCACACCTTAACTAAATGTTGTAGACTCAAACTTTTTGCTGTCATTAGTGTATTTTAGCAACTTGAAGATGATTCCAGCATTAATTTCATTGTGCTTTTGCTCATTTTGAAGATTTTGACAGTTTCACCTGAAGTGTACAATCAGGTGCTGAAAACGCGTTTACAGCAATACAAAGTTCATTTTGGCTCTCACACCTTAACTAAATGTTGTAGACTCAAACTTTTTGCTGTCATTAGTGTATTTTAGCAACTTGAAGATGATTCCAGCATTAATTTCATTGTGCTTTTGCTCATTTTGAAGATTTTGACAGTTTCACCTGAAGTGTACTTTCGGGCTGAAAATGCATTTAAAGCAATACAAAGTTCATTTTGGCTCTCACACCTTAACTAAATGTTGTAGACTCAAACTTTTTGCTGTCATTAGTGTATTTTAGCAACTTGAAGATGATTCCAGCATTAATTTCATTGTGCTTTTGCTCATTTTGAAGATTTTGACAGTTTCACCTGAAGTGTACTATCGGGCTGAAAATGCATTTAAAGCAATACAAAGTTCATTTTGGCTCTCACACCTTAACTAAATGTTGTAGACTCAAACTTTTTGCTGTCATTAGTGTATTTTAGCAACTTGAAGATGATTCCAGCATTAATTTCATCGTGCTTTTGCTCATTTTGAAGATTTTGACAGTTTCACCTGAAGTGTACAATCTTGGGCTGAAAACGCGTTTAAAGCAATACAAAGTTCATTTAGGCTCTCACACCTTAACTAAATGTTGTAGACTCAAACTTTTTGCTGTCATTAGTGTATTTTAGCAACTTGAAGATGATTCCAGCATTAATTTCATTGTGCTTTTGCTCATTTTTAAGATTTTGACAGTTTCACCTGAAGTGTACAATCGGGCTGAAAATGCATTTAAAGCAATACAAAGTTCATTTAGCCTCTCACACCTTAACTAAATGTTGTAGACTCAAACTTGTTGCTGTCATTAGTGTATTTTAGCAACTTGAAGATGATTCCAGCATTAATTTCATTGTGCTTTTGCTCATTTTGAAGATTTTGACAGTTTCACCTGAAGTGTACAATCAGGGGCTGAAAATGCGTTTAAAGCAATACAAAGTTCATTTAGGCTCTCACACCTTAACTAAATGTTGTAGACTCAAACTTGTTACTGTCATTAGTGTATTTTAGCAGCTTGAAGATGATTCCAGCATTAATTTAATTGTGCTTTTGCTCATTTTGAAGATTTTGACAGTTTCACCTGAAGTGTCCAATCGGGCTGAAAATGCATTTAAAGCAATACAAAGTTAATTTTGGCTCTCACACCTTAACTAAATGTTGTAGACTCAAACTTTTTGCTGTCATTAGTGTATTTTAGCAACTTGAAGATGATTCCAGCATTAATTTCATTGTGCTTTTGCTCATTTTGAAGATTTTGACAGTTTCACCTGAAGTGTACAATCTTGGGCTGAAAACGCGTTTAAAGCAATACAAAGTTCATTTAGGCTCTCACACCTTAACTAAATGTTGTAGACTCAAACTTGTTACTGTCATTAGTGTATTTTAGCAGCTTGAAGATGATTCCAGCATTAATTTAATTGTGCTTTTGCTCATTTTGAAGATTTTGACAGTTTCACCTGAAGTGTCCAATCGGGCTGAAAATGCATTTAAAGCAATACAAAGTTAATTTTGGCTCTCACACCTTAACTAAATGTTGTAGACTCAAACTTTTTGCTGTCATTAGTGTATTTTAGCAACTTGAAGATGATTCCAGCATTAATTTCATTGTGCTTTTGCTCATTTTGAATATTTTGACAGTTTCACCTGAAGTGTACAATCAGGTGCTGAAAACGCGTTTACAGCAATACAAAGTTCATTTTGGCTCTCACACCTTAACTAAATGTTGTAGACTCAAACTTGTTGCTGTCATTAGTGTATTTTAGCAACTTGAAGATGATTCCAGCATTAATTTCATCGTGCTTTTGCTCATTTTGAAGATTTTGACAGTTTCACCTGAAGTGTACATTCAGGTGCTGAAAACGCGTTTACAGCAATAAAAAGTTCATTTTGGCTCTCACACCATAACTAAATGTTGTAGACTCAAACTTCTTGCTGTCATTAGTGTATTTTAGCAATTTGAAGGTGATTCCAGCATTAATTTCATTGTGCTTTTGCTCATTTTGAAGATTTTGACAGTTTCACCTGAAGTGTACAATCTTGGGCTGAAAACGCGTTTAAAGCAATACAAAGTTCATTTAGGCTCTCACACCTTAACTAAATGTTGTAGACTCAAACTTTTTGCTGTCATTAGTGTATTTTAGCAACTTGAAGATGATTCCAGCATTAATTTCATTGTGCTTTTGCTCATTTTTAAGATTTTGACAGTTTCACCTGAAGTGTACAATCGGGCTGAAAATGCATTTAAAGCAATACAAAGTTCATTTAGCCTCTCACACCTTAACTAAATGTTGTAGACTCAAACTTGTTGCTGTCATTAGTGTATTTTAGCAACTTGAAGATGATTCCAGCATTAATTTCATTGTGCTTTTGCTCATTTTGAAGATTTTGACAGTTTCACCTGAAGTGTACAATCAGGGGCTGAAAATGCGTTTAAAGCAATACAAAGTTCATTTAGGCTCTCACACCTTAACTAAATGTTGTAGACTCAAACTTGTTACTGTCATTAGTGTATTTTAGCAGCTTGAAGATGATTCCAGCATTAATTTAATTGTGTTTTTCCTCATTTTGAAGATTTTGACAGTTTCACCTGAAGTGTCCAATCGGGCTGAAAATGCATTTAAAGCAATACAAAGTTAATTTTGGCTCTCACACCTTAACTAAATGTTGTAGACTCAAACTTTTTGCTGTCATTAGTGTATTTTAGCAACTTGAAGATGATTCCAGCATTAATTTCATTGTGCTTTTGCTCATTTTGAAGATTTTGACAGTTTCACCTGAAGTGTACAATCTTGGGCTGAAAACGCGTTTAAAGCAATACAAAGTTCATTTAGGCTCTCACACCTTAACTAAATGTTGTAGACTCAAACTTGTTACTGTCATTAGTGTATTTTAGCAGCTTGAAGATGATTCCAGCATTAATTTAATTGTGCTTTTGCTCATTTTGAAGATTTTGACAGTTTCACCTGAAGTGTCCAATCGGGCTGAAAATGCATTTAAAGCAATACAAAGTTAATTTTGGCTCTCACACCTTAACTAAATGTTGTAGACTCAAACTTTTTGCTGTCATTAGTGTATTTTAGCAACTTGAAGATGATTCCAGCATTAATTTCATTGTGCTTTTGCTCATTTTGAATATTTTGACAGTTTCACCTGAAGTGTACAATCAGGTGCTGAAAACGCGTTTACAGCAATACAAAGTTCATTTTGGCTCTCACACCTTAACTAAATGTTGTAGACTCAAACTTGTTGCTGTCATTAGTGTATTTTAGCAATTTGAAGATGATTCCAGCATTAATTTCATTGTGCTTTTGCTCATTTTGAAGATTTTGACAGTTTCACCTGAATTGTACAATCAAGGGCTGAAAACGCGTTTAAAGCAATGAAAAGTTCATTTAGGCTTTCACACCTTAACTAAATGTTGTAGACTCAAACTTTTTGCTGTCATTAGTGTATTTTAGCAACTTGAAGATGATTCCAGCATTAATTTCATTGTGCTTTTGCTCATTTTGAATATTTTGACAGTTTCACCTGAAGTGTACAATCAGGTGCTGAAAACGCGTTTACAGCAATACAAAGTTCATTTTGGCTCTCACACCTTAACTAAATGTTGTAGACTCAAACTTGTTGCTGTCATTAGTGTATTTTAGCAACTTGAAGATGATTCCAGCATTAATTTCATTGTGCTTTTGCTCATTTTGAAGATTTTGACAGTTTCACCTGAATTGTACAATCAAGGGCTGAAAACGCGTTTAAAGCAATGAAAAGTTCATTTAGGCTTTCACACCTTAACTAAATGTTGTAGACTCAAACTTTTTGCTGTCATTAGTGTATTTTAGCAACTTGAAGATGATTCCAGCATTCATTTCATTGTGCTTTTGCTCATTTTGAAGATTTTGACAGTTTCACCTGAAGTGTACAATCAGGTGCTGAAAACGCGTTTACAGCAATACAAAGTTCATTTTGGCTCTCACACCTTAACTAAATGTTGTAGACTCAAACTTGTTGCTGTCATTAGTGTACTTTAGCAACTTGAAGATGTTTCCAGCATTAATTTCATTGTGCTTTTGCTCATTTTGAAGAATTTGACAGTTTCACCTGAAGTGTACATTCGGGCTGAAAATGCATTTAAAGCAATACAAAGTTCATTTTGGCTCTCACACCTTAACTAAATGTTGTAGACTTAAACTTTTTACTGTCATTAGTGTATTTTAGCAACTTAAAGATGATTCCAGCATTAATTTCATTGTGCTTTTGCTCATTTTGAATATTTTGACAGTTTCACCTGAAGTGTACAATCAGGTGCTGAAAACGCGTTTACAGCAATACAAAGTTCATTTTGGCTCTCACACCTTAACTAAATGTTGTAGACTCAAGCTTTTTGCTGTCATTAGTGTATTTTAGCAACTTGAAGATGATTCCAGCATTAATTTCATTGTGCTTTTTCTCATTTTGAATATTTTGACAGTTTCACCTGAAGTGTACAATCAGGTGCTGAAAACGCGTTTACAGCAATACAAAGTTCATTTTGGCTCTCACACCTTAACTAAATGTTGTAGACTCAAACTTTTTGCTGTCATTAGTGTATTTTAGCAACTTGAAGATGATTCCAGCATTAATTTCATTGTGCTTTTGCTCATTTTGAATATTTTGACAGTTTCACCTGAAGTGTACAATCAGGTGCTGAAAACGCGTTTACAGCAATACAAAGTTCATTTTGGCTCTCACACCTTAACTAAATGTTGTAGACTCAAACTTGTTGCTGTCATTAGTGTATTTTAGCAACTTGAAGATGATTCCAGCATTAATTTCATTGTGCTTTTGCTCATTTTGAAGATTTTGACAGTTTCACCTGAATTGTACAATCAAGGGCTGAAAACGCGTTTAAAGCAATGAAAAGTTCATTTAGGCTTTCACACCTTAACTAAATGTTGTAGACTCAAACTTTTTGCTGTCATTAGTGTATTTTAGCAACTTGAAGATGATTCCAGCATTCATTTCATTGTGCTTTTGCTCATTTTGAAGATTTTGACAGTTTCACCTGAAGTGTACAATCAGGTGCTGAAAACGCGTTTACAGCAATACAAAGTTCATTTTGGCTCTCACACCTTAACTAAATGTTGTAGACTCAAACTTTTTGCTGTCATTAGTGTATTTTAGCAACTTGAAGATGATTCCAGCATTCATTTCATTGTGCTTTTGCTCATTTTGAAGGTTTTGACAGTTTCACCTGAAGTGTACAATCAGGTGCTGAAAACGCGTTTACAGCAATACAAAGTTCATTTTGGCTCTCACACCTTAACTAAATGTTGTAGACTCAAACTTTTTGCTGTCATTAGTGTATTTTAGCAACTTGAAGATGATTCCAGCATTAATTTCATTGTGCTTTTGCTCATTTTGAATATTTTGACAGTTTCACCTGAAGTGTACAATCAGGTGCTGAAAACGCGTTTACAGCAATACAAAGTTCATTTTGGCTCTCACACCTTAACTAAATGTTGTAGACTCAAACTTGTTGCTGTCATTAGTGTATTTTAGCAACTTGAAGATGATTCCAGCATTAATTTCATTGTGCTTTTGCTCATTTTGAAGATTTTGACAGTTTCACCTGAATTGTACAATCAAGGGCTGAAAACGCGTTTACAGCAATACAAAGTTCATTTTGGCTCTCACACCTTAACTAAATGTTGTAGACTCAAACTTTTTGCTGTCATTAGTGTATTTTAGCAACTTGAAGATGATTCCAGCATTAATTTCATTGTGCTTTTGCTCATTTTGAATATTTTGACAGTTTCACCTGAAGTGTACAATCAGGTGCTGAAAACGCGTTTACAGCAATACAAAGTTCATTTTGGCTCTCACACCTTAACTAAATGTTGTAGACTCAAACTTGTTGCTGTCATTAGTGTATTTTAGCAACTTGAAGATGTTTCCAGCATTAATTTCATTGTGCTTTTGCTCATTTTGAAGAATTTGACAGTTTCACCTGAAGTGTACATTCGGGCTGAAAATGCATTTAAAGCAATACAAAGATAATTTTGGCTCTCACACCTTAACTAAATGTTGTAGACTCAAACTTGTTGCTGTCATTAGTGTATTTTAGCAACTTGAAGATGATTCCAGCATTAATTTCATTGTGCTTTTGCTCATTTTGAAGATTTTGACAGTTTCACCTGAATTGTACAATCAAGGGCTGAAAACGCGTTTAAAGCAATGAAAAGTTCATTTAGGCTTTCACACCTTAACTAAATGTTGTAGACTCAAACTTTTTGCTGTCATTAGTGTATTTTAGCAACTTGAAGATGATTCCAGCATTCATTTCATTGTGCTTTTGCTCATTTTGAAGATTTTGACAGTTTCACCTGAAGTGTACATTCAGGTGCTGAAAACGCGTTTACAGCAATAAAAAGTTCATTTTGGCTCTCACACCATAACTAAATGTTGTAGACTCAAACTTCTTGCTGTCATTAGTGTATTTTAGCAACTTGAAGGTGATTCCAGCATTAATTTCATTGTGCTTTTGCTCATTTTGAAGATTTTGACAGTTTCACCTGAAGTGTACAATCTTGGGCTGAAAACGCGTTTAAAGCAATACAAAGTTCATTTAGGCTCTCACACCTTAACTAAATGTTGTAGACTCAAACTTTTTGCTGTCATTAGTGTATTTTAGCAACTTGAAGATGATTCCAGCATTAATTTCATTGTGCTTTTGCTCATTTTTAAGATTTTGACAGTTTCACCTGAAGTGTACAATCGGGCTGAAAATGCATTTAAAGCAATACAAAGTTCATTTAGCCTCTCACACCTTAACTAAATGTTGTAGACTCAAACTTGTTGCTGTCATTAGTGTATTTTAGCAACTTGAAGATGATTCCAGCATTAATTTCATTGTGCTTTTGCTCATTTTGAAGATTTTGACAGTTTCACCTGAAGTGTACAATCAGGGGCTGAAAATGCGTTTAAAGCAATACAAAGTTCATTTAGGCTCTCACACCTTAACTAAATGTTGTAGACTCAAACTTGTTACTGTCATTAGTGTATTTTAGCAGCTTGAAGATGATTCCAGCATTAATTTAATTGTGTTTTTCCTCATTTTGAAGATTTTGACAGTTTCACCTGAAGTGTCCAATCGGGCTGAAAATGCATTTAAAGCAATACAAAGTTAATTTTGGCTCTCACACCTTAACTAAATGTTGTAGACTCAAACTTTTTGCTGTCATTAGTGTATTTTAGCAACTTGAAGATGATTCCAGCATTAATTTCATTGTGCTTTTGCTCATTTTGAAGATTTTGACAGTTTCACCTGAAGTGTACAATCTTGGGCTGAAAACGCGTTTAAAGCAATACAAAGTTCATTTAGGCTCTCACACCTTAACTAAATGTTGTAGACTCAAACTTGTTACTGTCATTAGTGTATTTTAGCAGCTTGAAGATGATTCCAGCATTAATTTAATTGTGCTTTTGCTCATTTTGAAGATTTTGACAGTTTCACCTGAAGTGTCCAATCGGGCTGAAAATGCATTTAAAGCAATACAAAGTTAATTTTGGCTCTCACACCTTAACTAAATGTTGTAGACTCAAACTTTTTGCTGTCATTAGTGTATTTTAGCAACTTGAAGATGATTCCAGCATTAATTTCATTGTGCTTTTGCTCATTTTGAATATTTTGACAGTTTCACCTGAAGTGTACAATCAGGTGCTGAAAACGCGTTTACAGCAATACAAAGTTCATTTTGGCTCTCACACCTTAACTAAATGTTGTAGACTCAAACTTGTTGCTGTCATTAGTGTATTTTAGCAATTTGAAGATGATTCCAGCATTAATTTCATTGTGCTTTTGCTCATTTTGAAGATTTTGACAGTTTCACCTGAATTGTACAATCAAGGGCTGAAAACGCGTTTAAAGCAATGAAAAGTTCATTTAGGCTTTCACACCTTAACTAAATGTTGTAGACTCAAACTTTTTGCTGTCATTAGTGTATTTTAGCAACTTGAAGATGATTCCAGCATTCATTTCATTGTGCTTTTGCTCATTTTGAAGATTTTGACAGTTTCACCTGAAGTGTACAATCAGGTGCTGAAAACGCGTTTACAGCAATACAAAGTTCATTTTGGCTCTCACACCTTAACTAAATGTTGTAGACTCAAACTTTTTGCTGTCATTAGTGTATTTTAGCAACTTGAAGATGATTCCAGCATTCATTTCATTGTGCTTTTGCTCATTTTGAAGGTTTTGACAGTTTCACCTGAAGTGTACAATCAGGTGCTGAAAACGCGTTTACAGCAATACAAAGTTCATTTTGGCTCTCACACCTTAACTAAATGTTGTAGACTCAAACTTTTTGCTGTCATTAGTGTATTTTAGCAACTTGAAGATGATTCCAGCATTAATTTCATTGTGCTTTTGCTCATTTTGAATATTTTGACAGTTTCACCTGAAGTGTACAATCAGGTGCTGAAAACGCGTTTACAGCAATACAAAGTTCATTTTGGCTCTCACACCTTAACTAAATGTTGTAGACTCAAACTTGTTGCTGTCATTAGTGTATTTTAGCAACTTGAAGATGATTCCAGCATTAATTTCATTGTGCTTTTGCTCATTTTGAAGATTTTGACAGTTTCACCTGAATTGTACAATCAAGGGCTGAAAACGCGTTTACAGCAATACAAAGTTCATTTTGGCTCTCACACCTTAACTAAATGTTGTAGACTCAAACTTTTTGCTGTCATTAGTGTATTTTAGCAACTTGAAGATGATTCCAGCATTAATTTCATTGTGCTTTTGCTCATTTTGAATATTTTGACAGTTTCACCTGAAGTGTACAATCAGGTGCTGAAAACGCGTTTACAGCAATACAAAGTTCATTTTGGCTCTCACACCTTAACTAAATGTTGTAGACTCAAACTTGTTGCTGTCATTAGTGTATTTTAGCAACTTGAAGATGTTTCCAGCATTAATTTCATTGTGCTTTTGCTCATTTTGAAGAATTTGACAGTTTCACCTGAAGTGTACATTCGGGCTGAAAATGCATTTAAAGCAATACAAAGATAATTTTGGCTCTCACACCTTAACTAAATGTTGTAGACTCAAACTTGTTGCTGTCATTAGTGTATTTTAGCAACTTGAAGATGATTCCAGCATTAATTTCATTGTGCTTTTGCTCATTTTGAAGATTTTGACAGTTTCACCTGAATTGTACAATCAAGGGCTGAAAACGCGTTTAAAGCAATGAAAAGTTCATTTAGGCTTTCACACCTTAACTAAATGTTGTAGACTCAAACTTTTTGCTGTCATTAGTGTATTTTAGCAACTTGAAGATGATTCCAGCATTCATTTCATTGTGCTTTTGCTCATTTTGAAGATTTTGACAGTTTCACCTGAAGTGTACATTCAGGTGCTGAAAACGCGTTTACAGCAATAAAAAGTTCATTTTGGCTCTCACACCATAACTAAATGTTGTAGACTCAAACTTCTTGCTGTCATTAGTGTATTTTAGCAACTTGAAGGTGATTCCAGCATTAATTTCATTGTGCTTTTGCTCATTTTGAAGATTTTGACAGTTTCACCTGAAGTGTACAATCTTGGGCTGAAAACGCGTTTAAAGCAATACAAAGTTCATTTAGGCTCTCACACCTTAACTAAATGTTGTAGACTCAAACTTTTTGCTGTCATTAGTGTATTTTAGCAACTTGAAGATGATTCCAGCATTAATTTCATTGTGCTTTTGCTCATTTTTAAGATTTTGACAGTTTCACCTGAAGTGTACAATCGGGCTGAAAATGCATTTAAAGCAATACAAAGTTCATTTAGCCTCTCACACCTTAACTAAATGTTGTAGACTCAAACTTGTTGCTGTCATTAGTGTATTTTAGCAACTTGAAGATGATTCCAGCATTAATTTCATTGTGCTTTTGCTCATTTTGAAGATTTTGACAGTTTCACCTGAAGTGTACAATCAGGGGCTGAAAATGCGTTTAAAGCAATACAAAGTTCATTTAGGCTCTCACACCTTAACTAAATGTTGTAGACTCAAACTTGTTACTGTCATTAGTGTATTTTAGCAGCTTGAAGATGATTCCAGCATTAATTTAATTGTGTTTTTCCTCATTTTGAAGATTTTGACAGTTTCACCTGAAGTGTCCAATCGGGCTGAAAATGCATTTAAAGCAATACAAAGTTAATTTTGGCTCTCACACCTTAACTAAATGTTGTAGACTCAAACTTTTTGCTGTCATTAGTGTATTTTAGCAACTTGAAGATGATTCCAGCATTAATTTCATTGTGCTTTTGCTCATTTTGAAGATTTTGACAGTTTCACCTGAAGTGTACAATCTTGGGCTGAAAACGCGTTTAAAGCAATACAAAGTTCATTTAGGCTCTCACACCTTAACTAAATGTTGTAGACTCAAACTTGTTACTGTCATTAGTGTATTTTAGCAGCTTGAAGATGATTCCAGCATTAATTTAATTGTGCTTTTGCTCATTTTGAAGATTTTGACAGTTTCACCTGAAGTGTCCAATCGGGCTGAAAATGCATTTAAAGCAATACAAAGTTAATTTTGGCTCTCACACCTTAACTAAATGTTGTAGACTCAAACTTTTTGCTGTCATTAGTGTATTTTAGCAACTTGAAGATGATTCCAGCATTAATTTCATTGTGCTTTTGCTCATTTTGAATATTTTGACAGTTTCACCTGAAGTGTACAATCAGGTGCTGAAAACGCGTTTACAGCAATACAAAGTTCATTTTGGCTCTCACACCTTAACTAAATGTTGTAGACTCAAACTTGTTGCTGTCATTAGTGTATTTTAGCAATTTGAAGATGATTCCAGCATTAATTTCATTGTGCTTTTGCTCATTTTGAAGATTTTGACAGTTTCACCTGAATTGTACAATCAAGGGCTGAAAACGCGTTTAAAGCAATGAAAAGTTCATTTAGGCTTTCACACCTTAACTAAATGTTGTAGACTCAAACTTTTTGCTGTCATTAGTGTATTTTAGCAACTTGAAGATGATTCCAGCATTAATTTCATTGTGCTTTTGCTCATTTTGAATATTTTGACAGTTTCACCTGAAGTGTACAATCAGGTGCTGAAAACGCGTTTACAGCAATACAAAGTTCATTTTGGCTCTCACACCTTAAGTAAATGTTGTAGACTCAAACTTGTTGCTGTCATTAGTGTATTTTAGCAACTTGAAGATGATTCCAGCATTAATTTCATTGTGCTTTTGCTCATTTTGAAGATTTTGACAGTTTCACCTGAATTGTACAATCAAGGGCTGAAAACGCGTTTAAAGCAATGAAAAGTTCATTTAGGCTTTCACACCTTAACTAAATGTTGTAGACTCAAACTTTTTGCTGTCATTAGTGTATTTTAGCAACTTGAAGATGATTCCAGCATTCATTTCATTGTGCTTTTGCTCATTTTGAAGATTTTGACAGTTTCACCTGAAGTGTACAATCAGGTGCTGAAAACGCGTTTACAGCAATACAAAGTTCATTTTGGCTCTCACACCTTAACTAAATGTTGTAGACTCAAACTTGTTGCTGTCATTAGTGTACTTTAGCAACTTGAAGATGTTTCCAGCATTAATTTCATTGTGCTTTTGCTCATTTTGAAGAATTTGACAGTTTCACCTGAAGTGTACATTCGGGCTGAAAATGCATTTAAAGCAATACAAAGTTCATTTTGGCTCTCACACCTTAACTAAATGTTGTAGACTTAAACTTTTTACTGTCATTAGTGTATTTTAGCAACTTAAAGATGATTCCAGCATTAATTTCATTGTGCTTTTGCTCATTTTGAATATTTTGACAGTTTCACCTGAAGTGTACAATCAGGTGCTGAAAACGCGTTTACAGCAATACAAAGTTCATTTTGGCTCTCACACCTTAACTAAATGTTGTAGACTCAAACTTTTTGCTGTCATTAGTGTATTTTAGCAACTTGAAGATGATTCCAGCATTAATTTCATTGTGCTTTTGCTCATTTTGAATATTTTGACAGTTTCACCTGAAGTGTACAATCACGTGCTGAAAACGCGTTTACAGCAATACAAAGTTCATTTTGGCTCTCACACCTTAACTAAATGTTGTAGACTCAAACTTTTTGCTGTCATTAGTGTATTTTAGCAACTTGAAGATGATTCCAGCATTAATTTCATTGTGCTTTTGCTCATTTTGAATATTTTGACAGTTTCACCTGAAGTGTACAATCAGGTGCTGAAAACGCGTTTACAGCAATACAAAGTTCATTTTGGCTCTCACACCTTAACTAAATGTTGTAGACTCAAACTTGTTGCTGTCATTAGTGTATTTTAGCAACTTGAAGATGATTCCAGCATTAATTTCATTGTGCTTTTGCTCATTTTGAAGATTTTGACAGTTTCACCTGAATTGTACAATCAAGGGCTGAAAACGCGTTTACAGCAATACAAAGTTCATTTTGGCTCTCACACCTTAACTAAATGTTGTAGACTCAAACTTTTTGCTGTCATTAGTGTATTTTAGCAACTTGAAGATGATTCCAGCATTAATTTCATTGTGCTTTTGCTCATTTTGAATATTTTGACAGTTTCACCTGAAGTGTACAATCAGGTGCTGAAAACGCGTTTACAGCAATACAAAGTTCATTTTGGCTCTCACACCTTAACTAAATGTTGTAGACTCAAACTTGTTGCTGTCATTAGTGTATTTTAGCAACTTGAAGATGTTTCCAGCATTAATTTCATTGTGCTTTTGCTCATTTTGAAGAATTTCACAGTTTCACCTGAAGTGTACATTCGGGCTGAAAATGCATTTAAAGCAATACAAAGATAATTTTGGCTCTCACACCTTAACTAAATGTTGTAGACTCAAACTTGTTGCTGTCATTAGTGTATTTTAGCAACTTGAAGATGATTCCAGCATTAATTTCATTGTGCTTTTGCTCATTTTGAAGATTTTGACAGTTTCACCTGAATTGTACAATCAAGGGCTGAAAACGCGTTTAAAGCAATGAAAAGTTCATTTAGGCTTTCACACCTTAACTAAATGTTGTAGACTCAAACTTTTTGCTGTCATTAGTGTATTTTAGCAACTTGAAGATGATTCCAGCATTAATTTCATCGTGCTTTTGCTCATTTTGAAGATTTTGACAGTTTCACCTGAAGTGTACATTCAGGTGCTGAAAACGCGTTTACAGCAATAAAAAGTTCATTTTGGCTCTCACACCATAACTAAATGTTGTAGACTCAAACTTCTTGCTGTCATTAGTGTATTTTAGCAACTTGAAGGTGATTCCAGCATTAATTTCATTGTGCTTTTGCTCATTTTGAAGATTTTGACAGTTTCACCTGAAGTGTACAATCAGGGGCTGAAAATGCGTTTAAAGCAATACAAAGTTCATTTAGGCTCTCACACCTTAACTAAATGTTGTAGACTCAAACTTGTTACTGTCATTAGTGCATTTTAGCAGCTTGAAGATGATTCCAGCATTAATTTAATTGTGCTTTTGCTCATTTTGAAGATTTTGACAGTTTCACCTGAAGTGTCCAATCGGGCTGAAAATGCATTTAAAGCAATACAAAGTTAATTTTGGCTCTCACACCTTAACTAAATGTTGTAGACTCAAACTTTTTGCTGTCATTAGTGTATTTTAGCAACTTGAAGATGATTCCAGCATTAATTTCATTGTGCTTTTGCTCATTTTGAAGAATTTGACAGTTTCACCTGAAGTGTACATTCGGGCTGAAAATGCATTTAAAGCAATACAAAGTTCATTTTGCCTCTCACACCTTAACTAAATGTTGTAGACTCAAACTTTTTGCTGTCATTAGTGTATTTTAGCAACTTGAAGATGATTCCAGCATTAATTTCATTGTGCTTTTGCTCATTTTGAAGATTTTGACAGTTTCACCTGAAGTGTACAATCAGGTGCTGAAAACGCGTTTACAGCAATACAAAGTTCATTTTGGCTCTCACACCTTAACTAAATGTTGTAGACTCAAACTTTTTGCTGTCATTAGTGTATTTTAGCAACTTGAAGATGATTCCAGCATTAATTTCATTGTGCTTTTGCTCATTTTGAAGATTTTGACAGTTTCACCTGAAGTGTACTATCGGGCTGAAAATGCATTTAAAGCAATACAAAGTTCATTTTGGCTCTCACACCTTAACTAAATGTTGTAGACTCAAACTTTTTGCTGTCATTAGTGTATTTTAGCAACTTGAAGATGATTCCAGCATTAATTTCATCGTGCTTTTGCTCATTTTGAAGATTTTGACAGTTTCACCTGAAGTGTACATTCAGGTGCTGAAAACGCGTTTACAGCAATAAAAAGTTCATTTTGGCTCTCACACCATAACTAAATGTTGTAGACTCAAACTTCTTGCTGTCATTAGTGTATTTTAGCAACTTGAAGGTGATTCCAGCATTAATTTCATTGTGCTTTTGCTCATTTTGAAGATTTTGACAGTTTCACCTGAAGTGTACAATCTTGGGCTGAAAACGCGTTTAAAGCAATACAAAGTTCATTTAGGCTCTCACACCTTAACTAAATGTTGTAGACTCAAACTTTTTGCTGTCATTAGTGTATTTTAGCAACTTGAAGATGATTCCAGCATTAATTTCATTGTGCTTTTGCTCATTTTTAAGATTTTGACAGTTTCACCTGAAGTGTACAATCGGGCTGAAAATGCATTTAAAGCAATACAAAGTTCATTTAGCCTCTCACACCTTAACTAAATGTTGTAGACTCAAACTTGTTGCTGTCATTAGTGTATTTTAGCAACTTGAAGATGATTCCAGCATTAATTTCATTGTGCTTTTGCTCATTTTGAAGATTTTGACAGTTTCACCTGAAGTGTACAATCAGGGGCTGAAAATGCGTTTAAAGCAATACAAAGTTCATTTAGGCTCTCACACCTTAACTAAATGTTGTAGACTCAAACTTGTTACTGTCATTAGTGTATTTTAGCAGCTTGAAGATGATTCCAGCATTAATTTAATTGTGCTTTTGCTCATTTTGAAGATTTTGACAGTTTCACCTGAAGTGTCCAATCGGGCTGAAAATGCATTTAAAGCAATACAAAGTTAATTTTGGCTCTCACACCTTAACTAAATGTTGTAGACTCAAACTTTTTGCTGTCATTAGTGTATTTTAGCAACTTGAAGATGATTCCAGCATTAATTTCATTGTGCTTTTGCTCATTTTGAAGATTTTGACAGTTTCACCTGAAGTGTACAATCTTGGGCTGAAAACGCGTTTAAAGCAATACAAAGTTCATTTAGGCTCTCACACCTTAACTAAATGTTGTAGACTCAAACTTGTTACTGTCATTAGTGTATTTTAGCAGCTTGAAGATGATTCCAGCATTAATTTAATTGTGCTTTTGCTCATTTTGAAGATTTTGACAGTTTCACCTGAAGTGTACAATCGGGCTGAAAATGCATTTAAAGCAATACAAAGTTCATTTAGCCTCTCACACCTTAACTAAATGTTGTAGACTCAAATTTTTTGCTGTCATTAGTGTATTTTAGCAACTTGAAGATGATTCCAGCATTAATTTCATTGTGCTTTTGCTCATTTTGAAGATTTTGACAGTTTCACCTGAAGTGTACAATCAGGTGCTGAAAACGCGTTTACAGCAATACAAAGTTCATTTTGGCTCTCACACCTTAACTAAATGTTGTAGACTCAAAATTTTTGCTGTCATTAGTGTATTTTAGCAACTTGAAGATGATTCCAGCATTAATTTCATTGTGCTTTTGCTCATTTTGAAGATTTTGACAGTTTCACCTGAATTGTACAATCAAGGCCTGAAAACGCGTTTAAAGCAATGAAAAGTTCATTTAGGCTTTCACACCTTAACTAAATGTTGTAGACTCAAACTTTTTGCTGTCATTAGTGTATTTTAGCAACTTGAAGATGATTCCAGCATTCATTTCATTGTGCTTTTGCTCATTTTGAAGATTTTGACAGTTTCACCTGAAGTGTACAATCAGGTGCTGAAAACGCGTTTACAGCAATACAAAGTTCATTTTGGCTCTCACACCTTAACTAAATGTTGTAGACTCAAACTTGTTGCTGTCATTAGTGTATTTTAGCAACTTGAAGATGTTTCCAGCATTAATTTCATTTTGCTTTTGCTCATTTTGAAGAATTTGACAGTTTCACCTGAAGTGTACATTCGGGCTGAAAATGCATTTAAAGCAATACAAAGTTCATTTTGGCTCTCACACCTTAACTAAATGTTGTAGACTCAAACTTCTTGCTGTCATTAGTGTATTTTAGCAACTTGAAGGTGATTCCAGCATTCATTTCATTGTGCTTTTGCTCATTTTGAAGATTTTGACAGTTTCACCTGAAGTGTACAATCAGGTGCTGAAAACGCGATTACAGCAATACAAAGTTCATTTTGGCTCTCACACCTTAACTAAATGTTGTAGACTCAAACTTGTTGCTGTAATTAGTGTATTTTAGCAACTTGAAGATGTTTCCAGCATTAATTTCATTGTGCTTTTGCTCATTTTGAAGAATTTGACAGTTTCACCTGAAGTGTACATTCGGGCTGAAAATGCATTTAAAGCAATACAAAGTTCATTTTGGCTCTCACACCTTAACTAAATGTTGTAGACTTAAACTTTTTACTGTCATTAGTGTATTTTAGCAACTTAAAGATGATTCCAGCATTAATTTCATTGTGCTTTTGCTCATTTTGAATATTTTGACAGTTTCACCTGAAGTGTACAATCAGGTGCTGAAAACGCGTTTACAGCAATACAAAGTTCATTTTGGCTCTCACACCTTAACTAAATGTTGTAGACTCAAACTTCTTGCTGTCATTAGTGTATTTTAGCAACTTGAAGATGATTCCAGCATTAATTTCATTGTGCTTTTGCTCATTTTGAAGATTTTGACAGTTTCACCTGAATTGTACAATCAAGGGCTGAAAACGCGTTTACAGCAATACAAAGTTCATTTTGGCTCTCACACCTTAACTAAATGTTGTAGACTCAAACTTTTTGCTGTCATTAGTGTATTTTAGCAACTTGAAGATGATTCCAGCATTAATTTCATTGTGCTTTTGCTCATTTTGAATATTTTGACAGTTTCACCTGAAGTGTACAATCAGGTGCTGAAAACGCGTTTACAGCAATACAAAGTTCATTTTGGCTCTCACACCTTAACTAAATGTTGTAGACTCAAACTTGTTGCTGTCATTAGTGTATTTTAGCAACTTGAAGATGTTTCCAGCATTAATTTCATTGTGCTTTTGCTCATTTTGAAGAATTTGACAGTTTCACCTGAAGTGTACATTCGGGCTGAAAATGCATTTAAAGCAATACAAAGATAATTTTGGCTCTCACACCTTAACTAAATGTTGTAGACTCAAACTTGTTGCTGTCATTAGTGTATTTTAGCAACTTGAAGATGATTCCAGCATTAATTTCATTGTGCTTTTGCTCATTTTGAAGATTTTGACAGTTTCACCTGAAGTGTACAATCTTGGGCTGAAAACGCGTTTAAAGCAATACAAAGTTCATTTAGGCTCTCACACCTTAACTAAATGTTGTAGACTCAAACTTGTTACTGTCATTAATGTATTTTAGCAGCTTGAAGATGATTCCAGCATTAATTTAATTGTGCTTTTGCTCATTTTGAAGATTTTGACAGTTTCACCTGAAGTGTCCAATCGGGCTGAAAATGCATTTAAAGCAATACAAAGTTAATTTTGGCTCTCACACCTTAACTAAATGTTGTAGACTCAAACTTTTTGCTGTCATTAGTGTATTTTAGCAACTTGAAGATGATTCCAGCATTAATTTCATTGTGCTTTTGCTCATTTTGAAGATTTTGACAGTTTCACCTGAAGTGTACAATCAGGTGCTGAAAACGCGTTTACAGCAATACAAAGTTCATTTTGGCTCTCACACCTTAACTAAATGTTGTAGACTCAAACTTTTTGCTGTCATTAGTGTATTTTAGCAACTTGAAGATGATTCCAGCATTAATTTCATTGTGCTTTTGCTCATTTTGAAGATTTTGACAGTTTCACCTGAAGTGTACAATCAGGTGCTGAAAACGCGTTTACAGCAATACAAAGTTCATTTTGGCTCTCACACCTTAACTAAATGTTGTAGAATCAAACTTTTTGCTGTCATTAGTGTATTTTAGCAACTTGAAGATGATTCCAGCATTAATTTCATTGTGCTTTTGCTCATTTTGAAGATTTTGACAGTTTCACCTGAAGTGTACTATCGGGCTGAAAATGCATTTAAAGCAATACAAAGTTCATTTTGGCTCTCACACCTTAACTAAATGTTGTAGACTCAAACTTTTTGCTGTCATTAGTGTATTTTAGCAACTTGAAGATGATTCCAGCATTAATTTCATCGTGCTTTTGCTCATTTTGAAGATTTTGACAGTTTCACCTGAAGTGTACATTCAGGTGCTGAAAACGCGTTTACAGCAATAAAAAGTTCATTTTGGCTCTCACACCATAACTAAATGTTGTAGACTCAAACTTCTTGCTGTCATTAGTGTATTTTAGCAACTTGAAGGTGATTCCAGCATTAATTTCATTGTGCTTTTGCTCATTTTGAAGATTTTGACAGTTTCACCTGAAGTGTACAATCTTGGGCTGAAAACGCGTTTAAAGCAATACAAAGTTCATTTAGGCTCTCACACCTTAACTAAATGTTGTAGACTCAAACTTTTTGCTGTCATTAGTGTATTTTAGCAACTTGAAGAGGATTCCAGCATTAATTTCATTGTGCTTTTGCTCATTTTTAAGATTTTGACAGTTTCACCTGAAGTGTACAATCGGGCTGAAAATGCATTTAAAGCAATACAAAGTTCATTTAGCCTCTCACACCTTAACTAAATGTTGTAGACTCAAACTTGTTGCTGTCATTAGTGTATTTTAGCAACTTGAAGATGATTCCAGCATTAATTTCATTGTGCTTTTGCTCATTTTGAAGATTTTGACAGTTTCACCTGAAGTGTACAATCAGGGGCTGAAAATGCGTTTAAAGCAATACAAAGTTCATTTAGGCTCTCACACCTTAACTAAATGTTGTAGACTCAAACTTGTTACTGTCATTAGTGTATTTTAGCAGCTTGAAGATGATTCCAGCATTAATTTAATTGTGCTTTTGCTCATTTTGAAGATTTTGACAGTTTCACCTGAAGTGTCCAATCGGGCTGAAAATGCATTTAAAGCAATACAAAGTTAATTTTGGCTCTCACACCTTAACTAAATGTTGTAGACTCAAACTTTTTGCTGTCATTAGTGTATTTTAGCAACTTGAAGATGATTCCAGCATTAATTTCATTGTGCTTTTGCTCATTTTGAATATTTTGACAGTTTCACCTGAAGTGTACAATCAGGTGCTGAAAACGCGTTTACAGCAATACAAAGTTCATTTTGGCTCTCACACCTTAAGTAAATGTTGTAGACTCAAACTTGTTGCTGTCATTAGTGTATTTTAGCAACTTGAAGATGATTCCAGCATTAATTTCATTGTGCTTTTGCTCATTTTGAAGATTTTGACAGTTTCACCTGAATTGTACAATCAAGGGCTGAAAACGCGTTTAAAGCAATGAAAAGTTCATTTAGGCTTTCACACCTTAACTAAATGTTGTAGACTCAAACTTTTTGCTGTCATTAGTGTATTTTAGCAACTTGAAGATGATTCCAGCATTCATTTCATTGTGCTTTTGCTCATTTTGAAGGTTTTGACAGTTTCACCTGAAGTGTACAATCAGGTGCTGAAAACGCGTTTACAGCAATACAAAGTTCATTTTGGCTCTCACACCTTAACTAAATGTTGTAGACTCAAACTTGTTGCTGTCATTAGTGTACTTTAGCAACTTGAAGATGTTTCCAGCATTAATTTCATTGTGCTTTTGCTCATTTTGAAGAATTTGACAGTTTCACCTGAAGTGTCCAATCGGGCTGAAAATGCATTTAAAGCAATACAAAGTTCATTTTGGCTCACACCTTAACTAAATGTTGTAGACTCAAACTTTTTGCTGTCATTAGTGTATTTTAGCAACTTGAAGATGATTCCAGCATTAATTTCATTGTGCTTTTGCTCATTTTGAATATTTTGACAGTTTCACCTGAAGTGTACAATCAGGTGCTGAAAACGCGTTTACAGCAATACAAAGTTCATTTTGGCTCTCACACCTTAACTAAATGTTGTAGACTCAAACTTGTTGCTGTCATTAGTGTACTTTAGCAACTTGAAGATGTTTCCAGCATTAATTTCATTGTGCTTTTGCTCATTTTGAAGAATTTGACAGTTTCACCTGAAGTGTACATTCGGGCTGAAAATGCATTTAAAGCAATACAAAGTTCATTTTGGCTCTCACACCTTAACTAAATGTTGTAGACTTAAACTTTTTACTGTCATTAGTGTATTTTAGCAACTTAAAGATGATTCCAGCATTAATTTCATTGTGCTTTTGCTCATTTTGAATATTTTGACAGTTTCACCTGAAGTGTACAATCAGGTGCTGAAAACGCGTTTACAGCAATACAAAGTTCATTTTGGCTCTCACACCTTAACTAAATGTTGTAGACTCAAACTTTTTGCTGTCATTAGTGTATTTTAGCAACTTGAAGATGATTCCAGCATTAATTTCATTGTGCTTTTGCTCATTTTGAATATTTTGACAGTTTCACCTGAAGTGTACAATCAGGTGCTGAAAACGCGTTTACAGCAATACAAAGTTCATTTTGGCTCTCACACCTTAACTAAATGTTGTAGACTCAAACTTTTTGCTGTCATTAGTGTATTTTAGCAACTTGAAGATGATTCCAGCATTAATTTCATTGTGCTTTTGCTCATTTTGAAGATTTTGACAGTTTCACCTGAAGTGTACAATCAGGTGCTGAAAACGCGTTTACAGCAATACAAAGTTCATTTTGGCTCTCACACCTTAACTAAATGTTGTAGACTCAAACTTGTTGCTGTCATTAGTGTATTTTAGCAACTTGAAGATGTTTCCAGCATTAATTTCATTGTGCTTTTGCTCATTTTGAAGAATTTGACAGTTTCACCTGAAGTGTACATTCGGGCTGAAAATGCATTTAAAGCAATACAAAGATAATTTTGGCTCTCACACCTTAACTAAATGTTGTAGACTCAAACTTGTTGCTGTCATTAGTGTATTTTAGCAACTTGAAGATGATTCCAGCATTAATTTCATTGTGCTTTTGCTCATTTTGAAGATTTTGACAGTTTCACCTGAATTGTACAATCAAGGGCTGAAAACGCGTTTAAAGCAATGAAAAGTTCATTTAGGCTTTCACACCTTAACTAAATGTTGTAGACTCAAACTTTTTGCTGTCATTAGTGTATTTTAGCAACTTGAAGATGATTCCAGCATTCATTTCATTGTGCTTTTGCTCATTTTGAAGATTTTGACAGTTTCACCTGAAGTGTACAATCAGGTGCTGAAAACGCGTTTACAGCAATACAAAGTTCATTTTGGCTCTCACACCTTAACTAAATGTTGTAGAATCAAACTTGTTGCTGTCATTAGTGTATTTTAGCAACTTGAAGATGTTTCCAGCATTAATTTCATTGTGCTTTTGCTCATTTTGAATATTTTGACAGTTTCACCTGAAGTGTACAATCAGGTGCTGAAAACGCGTTTACAGCAATACAAAGTTCATTTTGGCTCTCACACCTTAACTAAATGTTGTAGACTCAAACTTTTTGCTGTCATTAGTGTATTTTAGCAACTTGAAGATGATTCCAGCATTCATTTCATTGTGCTTTTGCTCATTTTGAATATTTTGACAGTTTCACCTGAAGTGTACAATAAGGTGCTGAAAACGCGTTTACAGCAATACAAAGTTCATTTTGGCTCTCACACCTTAACTAAATGTTGTACACTCAAACTTGTTGCTGTCATTAGTGTATTTTAGCAACTTGAAGATGTTTCCAGCATTAATTTCATTGTGCTTTTGCTCATTTTGAAGAATTTGACAGTTTCACCTAAAGTGTACATTCGGGCTGAAAATGCATTTAAAGCAATACAAAGTTCATTTTGGCTCTCACACCTTAACTAAATGTTGTAGACTCAAACTTCTTGCTGTCATTAGTGTATTTTAGCAACTTGAAGGTGATTCCAGCATTAATTTCATTGTGCTTTTGCTCATTTTGAAGATTTTGACAGTTTCACCTGAAGTGTACAATCAGGTGCTGAAAACGCGTTTACAGCAATACAAAGTTCATTTTGGCTCTCACACCTTAACTAAATGTTGTAGACTCAAACTTTTTGCTGTCATTAGTGTATTTTAGCAACTTGAAGATGATTCCAGCATTAATTTCATTGTGCTTTTGCTCATTTTGAAGATTTTGACAGTTTCACCTGAAGTGTACAATCAGGTGCTGAAAACGCGTTTACAGCAATACAAAGTTCATTTTGGCTCTCACACCTTAACTAAATGTTGTAGACTCAAACTTGTTGCTGTCATTAGTGTATTTTAGCAACTTGAAGATGTTTCCAGCATTAATTTCATTGTGCTTTTGCTCATTTTGAAGAATTTGACAGTTTCACCTGAAGTGTACATTCGGGCTGAAAATGCATTTAAAGCAATACAAAGATAATTTTGGCTCTCACACCTTAACTAAATGTTGTAGACTCAAACTTGTTGCTGTCATTAGTGTATTTTAGCAACTTGAAGATGATTCCAGCATTAATTTCATTGTGCTTTTGCTCATTTTGAAGATTTTGACAGTTTCACCTGAATTGTACAATCAAGGGCTGAAAACGCGTTTAAAGCAATGAAAAGTTCATTTAGGCTTTCACACCTTAACTAAATGTTGTAGACTCAAACTTTTTGCTGTCATTAGTGTATTTTAGCAACTTGAAGATGATTCCAGCATTCATTTCATTGTGCTTTTGCTCATTTTGAAGATTTTGACAGTTTCACCTGAAGTGTACAATCAGGTGCTGAAAACGCGTTTACAGCAATACAAAGTTCATTTTGGCTCTCACACCTTAACTAAATGTTGTAGAATCAAACTTGTTGCTGTCATTAGTGTATTTTAGCAACTTGAAGATGTTTCCAGCATTAATTTCATTGTGCTTTTGCTCATTTTGAAGAATTTGACAGTTTCACCTAAAGTGTACATTCGGGCTGAAAATGCATTTAAAGCAATACAAAGTTCATTTTGGCTCTCACACCTTAACTAAATGTTGTAGACTCAAACTTCTTGCTGTCATTAGTGTATTTTAGCAACTTGAAGGTGATTCCAGCATTAATTTCATTGTGCTTTTGCTCATTTTGAAGATTTTGACAGTTTCACCTGAAGTGTACAATCAGGTGCTGAAAACGCGTTTACAGCAATACAAAGTTCATTTTGGCTCTCACACCTTAACTAAATGTTGTAGACTCAAACTTTTTGCTGTCATTAGTGTATTTTAGCAACTTGAAGATGATTCCAGCATTAATTTCATTGTGCTTTTGCTCATTTTGAAGATTTTGACAGTTTCACCTGAAGTGTACATTCAGGTGCTGAAAACGCGTTTACAGCAATAAAAAGTTCATTTTGGCTCTCACACCATAACTAAATGTTGTAGACTCAAACTTCTTGCTGTCATTAGTGTATTTTAGCAACTTGAAGGTGATTCCAGCATTAATTTCATTGTGCTTTTGCTCATTTTGAAGATTTTGACAGTTTCACCTGAAGTGTACAATCTTGGGCTGAAAACGCGTTTAAAGCAATACAAAGTTCATTTAGGCTCTCACACCTTAACTAAATGTTGTAGACTCAAACTTTTTGCTGTCATTAGTGTATTTTAGCAACTTGAAGATGATTCCAGCATTAATTTCATCGTGCTTTTGCTCATTTTGAAGATTTTGACAGTTTCACCTGAAGTGTACATTCAGGTGCTGAAAACGCGTTTACAGCAATAAAAAGTTCATTTTGGCTCTCACACCATAACTAAATGTTGTAGACTCAAACTTCTTGCTGTCATTAGTGTATTTTAGCAACTTGAAGGTGATTCCAGCATTAATTTCATTGTGCTTTTGCTCATTTTGAAGATTTTGACAGTTTCACCTGAAGTGTACAATCTTGGGCTGAAAACGCGTTTAAAGCAATACAAAGTTCATTTAGGCTCTCACACCTTAACTAAATGTTGTAGACTCAAACTTTTTGCTGTCATTAGTGTATTTTAGCAACTTGAAGATGATTCCAGCATTAATTTCATTGTGCTTTTGCTCATTTTTAAGATTTTGACAGTTTCACCTGAAGTGTACAATCGGGCTGAAAATGCATTTAAAGCAATACAAAGTTCATTTAGGCTCTCACACCTTAACTAAATGTTGTAGACTCAAACTTGTTGCTGTCATTAGTGTATTTTATTAACTTGAAGATGATTCCAGCATTAATTTCATTGTGCTTTTGCTCATTTTGAAGATTTTGACAGTTTCACCTGAAGTGTACAATCAGGGGCTGAAAATGCGTTTAAAGCAATACAAAGTTCATTTAGGCTCTCACACCTTAACTAAATGTTGTAGACTCAAACTTGTTACTGTCATTAGTGTATTTTAGCAGCTTGAAGATGATTCCAGCATTAATTAAATTGTGCTTTTGCTCATTTTGAAGATTTTGACAGTTTCACCTGAAGTGTCCAATCGGGCTGAAAATGCATTTAAAGCAATACAAAGTTAATTTTGGCTCTCAAACCTTAACTAAATGTTGTAGACTCAAACGTTTTGCTGTCATTAGTGTATTTTAGCAACTTGAAGATGATTCCAGCATTAATTTCATTGTGCTTTTGCTCATTTTGAAGATTTTGACAGTTTCACCTGAAGTGTACAATCAGGGGCTGAAAATGCGTTTAAAGCAATACAAAGTTCATTTAGGCTCTCACACCTTAACTAAATGTTGTAGACTCAAACTTGTTACTGTCATTAGTGCATTTTAGCAGCTTGAAGATGATTCCAGCATTAATTTAATTGTGCTTTTGCTCATTTTGAAGATTTTGACAGTTTCACCTGAAGTGTCCAATCGGGCTGAAAATGCATTTAAAGCAATACAAAGTTAATTTTGGCTCTCACACCTTAACTAAATGTTGTAGACTCAAACTTTTTGCTGTCATTAGTGTATTTTAGCAACTTGAAGATGATTCCAGCATTAATTTCATTGTGCTTTTGCTCATTTTGAAGATTTTGACAGTTTCACCTGAAGTGTACAATCAGGTGCTGAAAACGCGTTTACAGCAATACAAAGTTCATTTTGGCTCTCACACCTTAACTAAATGTTGTAGACTCAAAATTTTTGCTGTCATTAGTGTATTTTAGCAACTTGAAGATGATTCCAGCATTCATTTCATTGTGCTTTTGCTCATTTTGAAGATTTTGACAGTTTCACCTGAATTGTACAATCAAGGGCTGAAAACGCGTTTAAAGCAATGAAAAGTTCATTTAGGCTTTCACACCTTAACTAAATGTTGTAGACTCAAACTTTTTGCTGTCATTAGTGTATTTTAGCAACTTGAAGATGATTCCAGCATTCATTTCATTGTGCTTTTGCTCATTTTGAAGATTTTGACAGTTTCACCTGAAGTGTACAATCAGGTGCTGAAAACGCGTTTACAGCAATACAAAGTTCATTTTGGCTCTCACACCTTAACTAAATGTTGTAGACTCAAACTTGTTGCTGTCATTAGTGTATTTTAGCAACTTGAAGATGTTTCCAGCATTAATTTCATTGTGCTTTTGCTCATTTTGAAGAATTTGACAGTTTCACCTGAAGTGTACATTCGGGCTGAAAATGCATTTAAAGCAATACAAAGTTCATTTTGGCTCTCACACCTTAACTAAATGTTGTAGACTCAAACTTCTTGCTGTCATTAGTGTATTTTAGCAACTTGAAGGTGATTCCAGCATTCATTTCATTGTGCTTTTGCTCATTTTGAAGATTTTGACAGTTTCACCTGAAGTGTACAATCAGGTGCTGAAAACGCGATTACAGCAATACAAAGTTCATTTTGGCTCTCACACCTTAACTAAATGTTGTAGACTCAAACTTGTTGCTGTCATTAGTGTATTTTAGCAACTTGAAGATGTTTCCAGCATTAATTTCATTGTGCTTTTGCTCATTTTGAAGAATTTGACAGTTTCACCTGAAGTGTACATTCGGGCTGAAAATGCATTTAAAGCAATACAAAGTTCATTTTGGCTCTCACACCTTAACTAAATGTTGTAGACTTAAACTTTTTACTGTCATTAGTGTATTTTAGCAACTTAAAGATGATTCCAGCATTGATTTCATTGTGCTTTTGCTCATTTTGAATATTTTGACAGTTTCACCTGAAGTGTACAATCAGGTGCTGAAAACGCGTTTACAGCAATACAAAGTTCATTTTGGCTCTCACACCTTAACTAAATGTTGTAGACTCAAACTTGTTGCTGTCATTAGTGTATTTTAGCAACTTGAAGATGATTCCAGCATTAATTTCATTGTGCTTTTGCTCATTTTGAAGATTTTGACAGTTTCACCTGAATTGTACAATCAAGGGCTGAAAACGCGTTTAAAGCAATGAAAAGTTCATTTAGGCTTTCACACCTTAACTAAATGTTGTAGACTCAAACTTTTTGCTGTCATTAGTGTATTTTAGCAACTTGAAGATGATTCCAGCATTCATTTCATTGTGCTTTTGCTCATTTTGAAGATTTTGACAGTTTCACCTGAAGTGTACAATCAGGTGCTGAAAACGCGTTTACAGCAATACAAAGTTCATTTTGGCTCTCACACCTTAACTAAATGTTGTAGAATCAAACTTGTTGCTGTCATTAGTGTATTTTAGCAACTTGAAGATGTTTCCAGCATTAATTTCATTGTGCTTTTGCTCATTTTGAAGAATTTGACAGTTTCACCTAAAGTGTACATTCGGGCTGAAAATGCATTTAAAGCAATACAAAGTTCATTTTGGCTCTCACACCTTAACTAAATGTTGTAGACTCAAACTTCTTGCTGTCATTAGTGTATTTTAGCAACTTGAAGGTGATTCCAGCATTAATTTCATTGTGCTTTTGCTCATTTTGAAGATTTTGACAGTTTCACCTGAAGTGTACAATCAGGTGCTGAAAACGCGTTTACAGCAATACAAAGTTCATTTTGGCTCTCACACCTTAACTAAATGTTGTAGACTCAAACTTTTTGCTGTCATTAGTGTATTTTAGCAACTTGAAGATGATTCCAGCATTAATTTCATTGTGCTTTTGCTCATTTTGAAGATTTTGACAGTTTCACCTGAAGTGTACATTCAGGTGCTGAAAACGCGTTTACAGCAATAAAAAGTTCATTTTGGCTCTCACACCATAACTAAATGTTGTAGACTCAAACTTCTTGCTGTCATTAGTGTATTTTAGCAACTTGAAGGTGATTCCAGCATTAATTTCATTGTGCTTTTGCTCATTTTGAAGATTTTGACAGTTTCACCTGAAGTGTACAATCTTGGGCTGAAAACGCGTTTAAAGCAATACAAAGTTCATTTAGGCTCTCACACCTTAACTAAATGTTGTAGACTCAAACTTTTTGCTGTCATTAGTGTATTTTAGCAACTTGAAGATGATTCCAGCATTAATTTCATCGTGCTTTTGCTCATTTTGAAGATTTTGACAGTTTCACCTGAAGTGTACATTCAGGTGCTGAAAACGCGTTTACAGCAATAAAAAGTTCATTTTGGCTCTCACACCATAACTAAATGTTGTAGACTCAAACTTCTTGCTGTCATTAGTGTATTTTAGCAACTTGAAGGTGATTCCAGCATTAATTTCATTGTGCTTTTGCTCATTTTGAAGATTTTGACAGTTTCACCTGAAGTGTACAATCTTGGGCTGAAAACGCGTTTAAAGCAATACAAAGTTCATTTAGGCTCTCACACCTTAACTAAATGTTGTAGACTCAAACTTTTTGCTGTCATTAGTGTATTTTAGCAACTTGAAGATGATTCCAGCATTAATTTCATTGTGCTTTTGCTCATTTTTAAGATTTTGACAGTTTCACCTGAAGTGTACAATCGGGCTGAAAATGCATTTAAAGCAATACAAAGTTCATTTAGGCTCTCACACCTTAACTAAATGTTGTAGACTCAAACTTGTTGCTGTCATTAGTGTATTTTATTAACTTGAAGATGATTCCAGCATTAATTTCATTGTGCTTTTGCTCATTTTGAAGATTTTGACAGTTTCACCTGAAGTGTACAATCAGGGGCTGAAAATGCGTTTAAAGCAATACAAAGTTCATTTAGGCTCTCACACCTTAACTAAATGTTGTAGACTCAAACTTGTTACTGTCATTAGTGTATTTTAGCAGCTTGAAGATGATTCCAGCATTAATTAAATTGTGCTTTTGCTCATTTTGAAGATTTTGACAGTTTCACCTGAAGTGTCCAATCGGGCTGAAAATGCATTTAAAGCAATACAAAGTTAATTTTGGCTCTCAAACCTTAACTAAATGTTGTAGACTCAAACGTTTTGCTGTCATTAGTGTATTTTAGCAACTTGAAGATGATTCCAGCATTAATTTCATTGTGCTTTTGCTCATTTTGAAGATTTTGACAGTTTCACCTGAAGTGTACAATCAGGGGCTGAAAATGCGTTTAAAGCAATACAAAGTTCATTTAGGCTCTCACACCTTAACTAAATGTTGTAGACTCAAACTTGTTACTGTCATTAGTGCATTTTAGCAGCTTGAAGATGATTCCAGCATTAATTTAATTGTGCTTTTGCTCATTTTGAAGATTTTGACAGTTTCACCTGAAGTGTCCAATCGGGCTGAAAATGCATTTAAAGCAATACAAAGTTAATTTTGGCTCTCACACCTTAACTAAATGTTGTAGACTCAAACTTTTTGCTGTCATTAGTGTATTTTAGCAACTTGAAGATGATTCCAGCATTAATTTCATTGTGCTTTTGCTCATTTTGAAGATTTTGACAGTTTCACCTGAAGTGTACAATCAGGTGCTGAAAACGCGTTTACAGCAATACAAAGTTCATTTTGGCTCTCACACCTTAACTAAATGTTGTAGACTCAAAATTTTTGCTGTCATTAGTGTATTTTAGCAACTTGAAGATGATTCCAGCATTCATTTCATTGTGCTTTTGCTCATTTTGAAGATTTTGACAGTTTCACCTGAATTGTACAATCAAGGGCTGAAAACGCGTTTAAAGCAATGAAAAGTTCATTTAGGCTTTCACACCTTAACTAAATGTTGTAGACTCAAACTTTTTGCTGTCATTAGTGTATTTTAGCAACTTGAAGATGATTCCAGCATTCATTTCATTGTGCTTTTGCTCATTTTGAAGATTTTGACAGTTTCACCTGAAGTGTACAATCAGGTGCTGAAAACGCGTTTACAGCAATACAAAGTTCATTTTGGCTCTCACACCTTAACTAAATGTTGTAGACTCAAACTTGTTGCTGTCATTAGTGTATTTTAGCAACTTGAAGATGTTTCCAGCATTAATTTCATTGTGCTTTTGCTCATTTTGAAGAATTTGACAGTTTCACCTGAAGTGTACATTCGGGCTGAAAATGCATTTAAAGCAATACAAAGTTCATTTTGGCTCTCACACCTTAACTAAATGTTGTAGACTCAAACTTCTTGCTGTCATTAGTGTATTTTAGCAACTTGAAGGTGATTCCAGCATTCATTTCATTGTGCTTTTGCTCATTTTGAAGATTTTGACAGTTTCACCTGAAGTGTACAATCAGGTGCTGAAAACGCGATTACAGCAATACAAAGTTCATTTTGGCTCTCACACCTTAACTAAATGTTGTAGACTCAAACTTGTTGCTGTCATTAGTGTATTTTAGCAACTTGAAGATGTTTCCAGCATTAATTTCATTGTGCTTTTGCTCATTTTGAAGAATTTGACAGTTTCACCTGAAGTGTACATTCGGGCTGAAAATGCATTTAAAGCAATACAAAGTTCATTTTGGCTCTCACACCTTAACTAAATGTTGTAGACTTAAACTTTTTACTGTCATTAGTGTATTTTAGCAACTTAAAGATGATTCCAGCATTGATTTCATTGTGCTTTTGCTCATTTTGAATATTTTGACAGTTTCACCTGAAGTGTACAATCAGGTGCTGAAAACGCGTTTACAGCAATACAAAGTTCATTTTGGCTCTCACACCTTAACTAAATGTTGTAGACTCAAACTTGTTGCTGTCATTAGTGTATTTTAGCAACTTGAAGATGATTCCAGCATTAATTTCATTGTGCTTTTGCTCATTTTGAAGATTTTGACAGTTTCACCTGAATTGTACAATCAAGGGCTGAAAACGCGTTTAAAGCAATGAAAAGTTCATTTAGGCTTTCACACCTTAACTAAATGTTGTAGACTCAAACTTTTTGCTGTCATTAGTGTATTTTAGCAACTTGAAGATGATTCCAGCATTCATTTCATTGTGCTTTTGCTCATTTTGAAGATTTTGACAGTTTCACCTGAAGTGTACAATCAGGTGCTGAAAACGCGTTTACAGCAATACAAAGTTCATTTTGGCTCTCACACCTTAACTAAATGTTGTAGAATCAAACTTGTTGCTGTCATTAGTGTATTTTAGCAACTTGAAGATGTTTCCAGCATTAATTTCATTGTGCTTTTGCTCATTTTGAAGAATTTGACAGTTTCACCTAAAGTGTACATTCGGGCTGAAAATGCATTTAAAGCAATACAAAGTTCATTTTGGCTCTCACACCTTAACTAAATGTTGTAGACTCAAACTTCTTGCTGTCATTAGTGTATTTTAGCAACTTGAAGGTGATTCCAGCATTAATTTCATTGTGCTTTTGCTCATTTTGAAGATTTTGACAGTTTCACCTGAAGTGTACAATCAGGTGCTGAAAACGCGTTTACAGCAATACAAAGTTCATTTTGGCTCTCACACCTTAACTAAATGTTGTAGACTCAAACTTTTTGCTGTCATTAGTGTATTTTAGCAACTTGAAGATGATTCCAGCATTAATTTCATTGTGCTTTTGCTCATTTTGAAGATTTTGACAGTTTCACCTGAAGTGTACATTCAGGTGCTGAAAACGCGTTTACAGCAATAAAAAGTTCATTTTGGCTCTCACACCATAACTAAATGTTGTAGACTCAAACTTCTTGCTGTCATTAGTGTATTTTAGCAACTTGAAGGTGATTCCAGCATTAATTTCATTGTGCTTTTGCTCATTTTGAAGATTTTGACAGTTTCACCTGAAGTGTACAATCTTGGGCTGAAAACGCGTTTAAAGCAATACAAAGTTCATTTAGGCTCTCACACCTTAACTAAATGTTGTAGACTCAAACTTTTTGCTGTCATTAGTGTATTTTAGCAACTTGAAGATGATTCCAGCATTAATTTCATCGTGCTTTTGCTCATTTTGAAGATTTTGACAGTTTCACCTGAAGTGTACATTCAGGTGCTGAAAACGCGTTTACAGCAATAAAAAGTTCATTTTGGCTCTCACACCATAACTAAATGTTGTAGACTCAAACTTCTTGCTGTCATTAGTGTATTTTAGCAACTTGAAGGTGATTCCAGCATTAATTTCATTGTGCTTTTGCTCATTTTGAAGATTTTGACAGTTTCACCTGAAGTGTACAATCTTGGGCTGAAAACGCGTTTAAAGCAATACAAAGTTCATTTAGGCTCTCACACCTTAACTAAATGTTGTAGACTCAAACTTTTTGCTGTCATTAGTGTATTTTAGCAACTTGAAGATGATTCCAGCATTAATTTCATTGTGCTTTTGCTCATTTTTAAGATTTTGACAGTTTCACCTGAAGTGTACAATCGGGCTGAAAATGCATTTAAAGCAATACAAAGTTCATTTAGGCTCTCACACCTTAACTAAATGTTGTAGACTCAAACTTGTTGCTGTCATTAGTGTATTTTATTAACTTGAAGATGATTCCAGCATTAATTTCATTGTGCTTTTGCTCATTTTGAAGATTTTGACAGTTTCACCTGAAGTGTACAATCAGGGGCTGAAAATGCGTTTAAAGCAATACAAAGTTCATTTAGGCTCTCACACCTTAACTAAATGTTGTAGACTCAAACTTGTTACTGTCATTAGTGTATTTTAGCAGCTTGAAGATGATTCCAGCATTAATTAAATTGTGCTTTTGCTCATTTTGAAGATTTTGACAGTTTCACCTGAAGTGTCCAATCGGGCTGAAAATGCATTTAAAGCAATACAAAGTTAATTTTGGCTCTCAAACCTTAACTAAATGTTGTAGACTCAAACGTTTTGCTGTCATTAGTGTATTTTAGCAACTTGAAGATGATTCCAGCATTAATTTCATTGTGCTTTTGCTCATTTTGAAGATTTTGACAGTTTCACCTGAAGTGTACAATCAGGGGCTGAAAATGCGTTTAAAGCAATACAAAGTTCATTTAGGCTCTCACACCTTAACTAAATGTTGTAGACTCAAACTTGTTACTGTCATTAGTGCATTTTAGCAGCTTGAAGATGATTCCAGCATTAATTTAATTGTGCTTTTGCTCATTTTGAAGATTTTGACAGTTTCACCTGAAGTGTCCAATCGGGCTGAAAATGCATTTAAAGCAATACAAAGTTAATTTTGGCTCTCACACCTTAACTAAATGTTGTAGACTCAAACTTTTTGCTGTCATTAGTGTATTTTAGCAACTTGAAGATGATTCCAGCATTAATTTCATTGTGCTTTTGCTCATTTTGAAGATTTTGACAGTTTCACCTGAAGTGTACAATCAGGTGCTGAAAACGCGTTTACAGCAATACAAAGTTCATTTTGGCTCTCACACCTTAACTAAATGTTGTAGACTCAAAATTTTTGCTGTCATTAGTGTATTTTAGCAACTTGAAGATGATTCCAGCATTCATTTCATTGTGCTTTTGCTCATTTTGAAGATTTTGACAGTTTCACCTGAATTGTACAATCAAGGGCTGAAAACGCGTTTAAAGCAATGAAAAGTTCATTTAGGCTTTCACACCTTAACTAAATGTTGTAGACTCAAACTTTTTGCTGTCATTAGTGTATTTTAGCAACTTGAAGATGATTCCAGCATTCATTTCATTGTGCTTTTGCTCATTTTGAAGATTTTGACAGTTTCACCTGAAGTGTACAATCAGGTGCTGAAAACGCGTTTACAGCAATACAAAGTTCATTTTGGCTCTCACACCTTAACTAAATGTTGTAGACTCAAACTTGTTGCTGTCATTAGTGTATTTTAGCAACTTGAAGATGTTTCCAGCATTAATTTCATTGTGCTTTTGCTCATTTTGAAGAATTTGACAGTTTCACCTGAAGTGTACATTCGGGCTGAAAATGCATTTAAAGCAATACAAAGTTCATTTTGGCTCTCACACCTTAACTAAATGTTGTAGACTCAAACTTCTTGCTGTCATTAGTGTATTTTAGCAACTTGAAGGTGATTCCAGCATTCATTTCATTGTGCTTTTGCTCATTTTGAAGATTTTGACAGTTTCACCTGAAGTGTACAATCAGGTGCTGAAAACGCGATTACAGCAATACAAAGTTCATTTTGGCTCTCACACCTTAACTAAATGTTGTAGACTCAAACTTGTTGCTGTCATTAGTGTATTTTAGCAACTTGAAGATGTTTCCAGCATTAATTTCATTGTGCTTTTGCTCATTTTGAAGAATTTGACAGTTTCACCTGAAGTGTACATTCGGGCTGAAAATGCATTTAAAGCAATACAAAGTTCATTTTGGCTCTCACACCTTAACTAAATGTTGTAGACTTAAACTTTTTACTGTCATTAGTGTATTTTAGCAACTTAAAGATGATTCCAGCATTAATTTCATTGTGCTTTTGCTCATTTTGAATATTTTGACAGTTTCACCTGAAGTGTACAATCAGGTGCTGAAAACGCGTTTACAGCAATACAAAGTTCATTTTGGCTCTCACACCTTAACTAAATGTTGTAGACTCAAACTTTTTGCTGTCATTAGTGTATTTTAGCAACTTGAAGATGATTCCAGCATTAATTTCATTGTGCTTTTGCTCATTTTGAATATTTTGACAGTTTCACCTGAAGTGTACAATCAGGTGCTGAAAACGCGTTTACAGCAATACAAAGTTCATTTTGGCTCTCACACCTTAACTAAATGTTGTACACTCAAACTTGTTGATGTCATTAGTGTATTTTAGCAACTTGAAGATGTTTCCAGCATTAATTTCATTGTGCTTTTGCTCATTTTGAAGAATTTGACAGTTTCACCTAAAGTGTACATTCGGGCTGAAAATGCATTTAAAGCAATACAAAGTTCATTTTGGCTCTCACACCTTAACTAAATGTTGTAGACTCAAACTTCTTGCTGTCATTAGTGTATTTTAGCAACTTGAAGGTGATTCCAGCATTAATTTCATTGTGCTTTTGCTCATTTTGAAGATTTTGACAGTTTCACCTGAAGTGTACAATCAGGTGCTGAAAACGCGTTTACAGCAATACAAAGTTCATTTTGGCTCTCACACCTTAACTAAATGTTGTAGACTCAAACTTTTTGCTGTCATTAGTGTATTTTAGCAACTTGAAGATGATTCCAGCATTAATTTCATCGTGCTTTTGCTCATTTTGAAGATTTTGACAGTTTCACCTGAAGTGTACATTCAGGTGCTGAAAACGCGTTTACAGCAATAAAAAGTTCATTTTGGCTCTCACACCATAACTAAATGTTGTAGACTCAAACTTCTTGCTGTCATTAGTGTATTTTAGCAACTTGAAGGTGATTCCAGCATTAATTTCATTGTGCTTTTGCTCATTTTGAAGATTTTGACAGTTTCACCTGAAGTGTACAATCTTGGGCTGAAAACGCGTTTAAAGCAATACAAAGTTCATTTAGGCTCTCACACCTTAACTAAATGTTGTAGACTCAAACTTTTTGCTGTCATTAGTGTATTTTAGCAACTTGAAGATGATTCCAGCATTAATTTCATCGTGCTTTTGCTCATTTTGAAGATTTTGACAGTTTCACCTGAAGTGTACATTCAGGTGCTGAAAACGCGTTTACAGCAATAAAAAGTTCATTTTGGCTCTCACACCATAACTAAATGTTGTAGACTCAAACTTCTTGCTGTCATTAGTGTATTTTAGCAACTTGAAGGTGATTCCAGCATTAATTTCATTGTGCTTTTGCTCATTTTGAAGATTTTGACAGTTTCACCTGAAGTGTACAATCAGGGGCTGAAAATGCGTTTAAAGCAATACAAAGTTCATTTAGGCTCTCACACCTTAACTAAATGTTGTAGACTCAAACTTGTTACTGTCATTAGTGCATTTTAGCAGCTTGAAGATGATTCCAGCATTAATTTAATTGTGCTTTTGCTCATTTTGAAGATTTTGACAGTTTCACCTGAAGTGTCCAATCGGGCTGAAAATGCATTTAAAGCAATACAAAGTTAATTTTGGCTCTCACACCTTAACTAAATGTTGTAGACTCAAACTTTTTGCTGTCATTAGTGTATTTTAGCAACTTGAAGATGATTCCAGCATTAATTTCATTGTGCTTTTGCTCATTTTGAAGATTTTGACAGTTTCACCTGAAGTGTACAATCAGGTGCTGAAAACGCGTTTACAGCAATACAAAGTTCATTTTGGCTCTCACACCTTAACTAAATGTTGTAGACTCAAAATTTTTGCTGTCATTAGTGTATTTTAGCAACTTGAAGATGATTCCAGCATTAATTTCATTGTGCTTTTGCTCATTTTGAAGATTTTGACAGTTTCACCTGAATTGTACAATCAAGGGCTGAAAACGCGTTTAAAGCAATGAAAAGTTCATTTAGGCTTTCACACCTTAACTAAATGTTGTAGACTCAAACTTTTTGCTGTCATTAGTGTATTTTAGCAACTTGAAGATGATTCCAGCATTCATTTCATTGTGCTTTTGCTCATTTTGAAGATTTTGACAGTTTCACCTGAAGTGTACAATCAGGTGCTGAAAACGCGTTTACAGCAATACAAAGTTCATTTTGGCTCTCACACCTTAACTAAATGTTGTAGACTCAAACTTGTTGCTGTCATTAGTGTATTTTAGCAACTTGAAGATGTTTCCAGCATTAATTTCATTTTGCTTTTGCTCATTTTGAAGAATTTGACAGTTTCACCTGAAATGTACATTCGGGCTGAAAATGCATTTAAAGCAATACAAAGTTCATTTTGGCTCTCACACCTTAACTAAATGTTGTAGACTCAAACTTCTTGCTGTCATTAGTGTATTTTAGCAACTTGAAGGTGATTCCAGCATTCATTTCATTGTGCTTTTGCTCATTTTGAAGATTTTGACAGTTTCACCTGAAGTGTACAATCAGGTGCTGAAAACGCGATTACAGCAATACAAAGTTCATTTTGGCTCTCACACCTTAACTAAATGTTGTAGACTCAAACTTGTTGCTGTCATTAGTGTATTTTAGCAACTTGAAGATGTTTCCAGCATTAATTTCATTGTGCTTTTGCTCATTTTGAAGAATTTGACAGTTTCACCTGAAGTGTACATTCGGGCTGAAAATGCATTTAAAGCAATACAAAGTTCATTTTGGCTCTCACACCTTAACTAAATGTTGTAGACTTAAACTTTTTACTGTCATTAGTGTATTTTAGCAACTTAAAGATGATTCCAGCATTAATTTCATTGTGCTTTTGCTCATTTTGAATATTTTGACAGTTTCACCTGAAGTGTACAATCAGGTGCTGAAAACGCGTTTACAGCAATACAAAGTTCATTTTGGCTCTCACACCTTAACTAAATGTTGTAGACTCAAACTTTTTGCTGTCATTAGTGTATTTTAGCAACTTGAAGATGATTCCAGCATTAATTTCATTGTGCTTTTGCTCATTTTGAATATTTTGACAGTTTCACCTGAAGTGTACAATCAGGTGCTGAAAACGCGTTTACAGCAATACAAAGTTCATTTTGGCTCTCACACCTTAACTAAATGTTGTAGACTCAAACTTGTTGCTGTCATTAGTGTATTTTAGCAACTTGAAGATGTTTCCAGCATTAATTTCATTGTGCTTTTGCTCATTTTGAAGAATTTGACAGTTTCACCTGAAGTGTACATTCGGGCTGAAAATGCATTTAAAGCAATACAAAGTTCATTTTGGCTCTCACACCTTAACTAAATGTTGTAGACTCAAACTTTTTGCTGTCATTAGTGTATTTTAGCAACTTGAAGATGATTCCAGCATTAATTTCATTGTGCTTTTGCTCATTTTGAAGATTTTGACAGTTTCACCTGAATTGTACAATCAAGGGCTGAAAACGCGTTTAAAGCAATGAAAAGTTCATTTAGGCTTTCACACCTTAACTAAATGTTGTAGACTCAAACTTTTTGCTGTCTTTAGTGTATTTTAGCAACTTGAAGATGATTCCAGCATTAATTTCATCGTGCTTTTGCTCATTTTGAAGATTTTGACAGTTTCACCTGAAGTGTACATTCAGGTGCTGAAAACGCGTTTACAGCAATAAAAAGTTCATTTTGGCAGTCACACCATAACTAAATGTTGTAGACTCAAACTTCTTGCTGTCATTAGTGTATTTTAGCAACTTGAAGGTGATTCCAGCATTAATTTCATTGTGGTTTTGCTCATTTTGAAGATTTTGACAGTTTCACCTGAAGTGTACAATCTTGGGCTGAAAACGCGTTTAAAGCAATACAAAGTTCATTTAGGCTCTCACACCTTAACTAAATGTTGTAGACTCAAACTTGTTACTGTCATTAATGTATTTTAGCAGCTTGAAGATGATTCCAGCATTAATTTAATTGTGCTTTTGCTCATTTTGAAGATTTTGACAGTTTCACCTGAAGTGTCCAATCGGGCTGAAAATGCATTTAAAGCAATACAAAGTTAATTTTGGCTCTCACACCTTAACTAAATGTTGTAGACTCAAACTTTTTGCTGTCATTAGTGTATTTTAGCAACTTGAAGATGATTCCAGCATTAATTTCATTGTGCTTTTGCTCATTTTGAAGATTTTGACAGTTTCACCTGAAGTGTACAATCAGGTGCTGAAAACGCGTTTACAGCAATACAAAGTTCATTTTGGCTCTCACACCTTAACTAAATGTTGTAGACTCAAACTTTTTGCTGTCATTAGTGTATTTTAGCAACTTGAAGATGATTCCAGCATTAATTTCATTGTGCTTTTGCTCATTTTGAAGATTTTGACAGTTTCACCTGAAGTGTACTATCGGGCTGAAAATGCATTTAAAGCAATACAAAGTTCATTTTGGCTCTCACACCTTAACTAAATGTTGTAGACTCAAACTTTTTGCTGTCATTAGTGTATTTTAGCAACTTGAAGATGATTCCAGCATTAATTTCATTGTGCTTTTGCTCATTTTGAAGATTTTGACAGTTTCACCTGAAGTGTACTATCGGGCTGAAAATGCATTTAAAGCAATACAAAGTTCATTTTGGCTCTCACACCTTAACTAAATGTTGTAGACTCAAACTTTTTGCTGTCATTAGTGTATTTTAGCAACTTGAAGATGATTCCAGCATTAATTTCATCGTGCTTTTGCTCATTTTGAAGATTTTGACAGTTTCACCTGAAGTGTACATTCAGGTGCTGAAAACGCGTTTACAGCAATAAAAAGTTCATTTTGGCTCTCACACCATAACTAAATGTTGTAGACTCAAACTTCTTGCTGTCATTAGTGTATTTTAGCAACTTGAAGGTGATTCCAGCATTAATTTCATTGTGCTTTTGCTCATTTTTAAGATTTTGACAGTTTCACCTGAAGTGTACAATCGGGCTGAAAATGCATTTAAAGCAATACAAAGTTCATTTAGCCTCTCACACCTTAACTAAATGTTGTAGACTCAAACTTGTTGCTGTCATTAGTGTATTTTAGCAACTTGAAGATGATTCCAGCATTAATTTCATTGTGCTTTTGCTCATTTTGAAGATTTTGACAGTTTCACCTGAAGTGTACAATCAGGGGCTGAAAATGCGTTTAAAGCAATACAAAGTTCATTTAGGCTCTCACACCTTAACTAAATGTTGTAGACTCAAACTTGTTACTGTCATTAGTGTATTTTAGCAGCTTGAAGATGATTCCAGCATTAATTTAATTGTGCTTTTGCTCATTTTGAAGATTTTGACAGTTTCACCTGAAGTGTCCAATCGGGCTGAAAATGCATTTAAAGCAATACAAAGTTAATTTTGGCTCTCACACCTTAACTAAATGTTGTAGACTCAAACTTTTTGCTGTCATTAGTGTATTTTAGCAACTTGAAGATGATTCCAGCATTAATTTCATTGTGCTTTTGCTCATTTTGAATATTTTGACAGTTTCACCTGAAGTGTACAATCAGGTGCTGAAAACGCGTTTACAGCAATACAAAGTTCATTTTGGCTCTCACACCTTAACTAAATGTTGTAGACTCAAACTTGTTGCTGTCATTAGTGTATTTTAGCAACTTGAAGATGATTCCAGCATTAATTTCATTGTGCTTTTGCTCATTTTGAAGATTTTGACAGTTTCACCTGAATTGTACAATCAAGGGCTGAAAACGCGTTTAAAGCAATGAAAAGTTCATTTAGGCTTTCACACCTTAACTAAATGTTGTAGACTCAAACTTTTTGCTGTCATTAGTGTATTTTAGCAACTTGAAGATGATTCCAGCATTCATTTCATTGTGCTTTTGCTCATTTTGAAGGTTTTGACAGTTTCACCTGAAGTGTACAATCAGGTGCTGAAAACGCGTTTACAGCAATACAAAGTTCATTTTGGCTCTCACACCTTAACTAAATGTTGTAGACTCAAACTTGTTGCTGTCATTAGTGTACTTTAGCAACTTGAAGATGTTTCCAGCATTAATTTCATTGTGCTTTTGCTCATTTTGAAGAATTTGACAGTTTCACCTGAAGTGTCCAATCGGGCTGAAAATGCATTTAAAGCAATACAAAGTTCATTTTGGCTCACACCTTAACTAAATGTTGTAGACTCAAACTTTTTGCTGTCATTAGTGTATTTTAGCAACTTGAAGATGATTCCAGCATTAATTTCGTTGTGCTTTTGCTCATTTTGAATATTTTGACAGTTTCACCTGAAGTGTACAATCAGGTGCTGAAAACGCGTTTACAGCAATACAAAGTTCATTTTGGCTCTCACACCTTAACTAAATGTTGTAGACTCAAACTTGTTGCTGTCATTAGTGTACTTTAGCAACTTGAAGATGTTTCCAGCATTAATTTCATTGTGCTTTTGCTCATTTTGAAGAATTTGACAGTTTCACCTGAAGTGTACATTCGGGCTGAAAATGCATTTAAAGCAATACAAAGTTCATTTTGGCTCTCACACCTTAACTAAATGTTGTAGACTTAAACTTTTTACTGTCATTAGTGTATTTTAGCAACTTAAAGATGATTCCAGCATTAATTTCATTGTGCTTTTGCTCATTTTGAATATTTTGACAGTTTCACCTGAAGTGTACAATCAGGTGCTGAAAACGCGTTTACAGCAATACAAAGTTCATTTTGGCTCTCACACCTTAACTAAATGTTGTAGACTCAAACTTTTTGCTGTCATTAGTGTATTTTAGCAACTTGAAGATGATTCCAGCATTAATTTCATTGTGCTTTTGCTCATTTTGAATATTTTGACAGTTTCACCTGAAGTGTACAATCAGGTGCTGAAAACGCGTTTACAGCAATACAAAGTTCATTTTGGCTCTCACACCTTAACTAAATGTTGTAGACTCAAACTTTTTGCTGTCATTAGTGTATTTTAGCAACTTGAAGATGATTCCAGCATTAATTTCATTGTGCTTTTGCTCATTTTGAATATTTTGACAGTTTCACCTGAAGTGTACAATCAGGTGCTGAAAACGCGTTTACAGCAATACAAAGTTCATTTTGGCTCTCACACCTTAACTAAATGTTGTAGACTCAAACTTGTTGCTGTCATTAGTGTATTTTAGCAACTTGAAGATGTTTCCAGCATTAATTTCATTGTGCTTTTGCTCATTTTGAAGAATTTGACAGTTTCACCTGAAGTGTACATTCGGGCTGAAAATGCATTTAAAGCAATACAAAGATAATTTTGGCTCTCACACCTTAACTAAATGTTGTAGACTCAAACTTGTTGCTGTCATTAGTGTATTTTAGCAACTTGAAGATGATTCCAGCATTAATTTAATTGTGCTTTTGCTCATTTTGAAGATTTTGACAGTTTCACCTGAAGTGTCCAATCGGGCTGAAAATGCATTTAAAGCAATACAAAGTTAATTTTGGCTCTCACACCTTAACTAAATGTTGTAGACTCAAACTTTTTGCTGTCATTAGTGTATTTTAGCAACTTGAAGATGATTCCAGCATTAATTTCATTGTGCTTTTGCTCATTTTGAAGATTTTGACAGTTTCACCTGAAGTGTACAATCAGGTGCTGAAAACGCGTTTACAGCAATACAAAGTTCATTTTGGCTCTCACACCTTAACTAAATGTTGTAGACTCAAAATTTTTGCTGTCATTAGTGTATTTTAGCAACTTGAAGATGATTCCAGCATTAATTTCATTGTGCTTTTGCTCATTTTGAAGATTTTGACAGTTTCACCTGAATTGTACAATCAAGGGCTGAAAACGTGTTTAAAGCAATGAAAAGTTAATTTAGGCTTTCACACCTTAACTAAATGTTGTAGACTCAAACTTTTTGCTGTCATTAGTGTATTTTAGCAACTTGAAGATGATTCCAGCATTCATTTCATTGTGCTTTTGCTCATTTTGAAGATTTTGACAGTTTCACCTGAAGTGTACAATCAGGTGCTGAAAACGCGTTTACAGCAATACAAAGTTCATTTTGGCTCTCACACCTTAACTAAATGTTGTAGACTCAAACTTGTTGCTGTCATTAGTGTATTTTAGCAACTTGAAGATGTTTCCAGCATTAATTTCATTTTGCTTTTGCTCATTTTGAAGAATTTGACAGTTTCACCTGAAGTGTACATTCGGGCTGAAAATGCATTTAAAGCAATACAAAGTTCATTTTGGCTCTCACACCTTAACTAAATGTTGTAGACTCAAACTTCTTGCTGTCATTAGTGTATTTTAGCAACTTGAAGGTGATTCCAGCATTCATTTCATTGTGCTTTTGCTCATTTTGAAGATTTTGACAGTTTCACCTGAAGTGTACAATCAGGTGCTGAAAACGCGATTACAGCAATACAAAGTTCATTTTGGCTCTCACACCTTAACTAAATGTTGTAGACTCAAACTTGTTGCTGTCATTAGTGTATTTTAGCAACTTGAAGATGTTTCCAGCATTAATTTCATTGTGCTTTTGCTCATTTTGAAGAATTTGACAGTTTCACCTGAAGTGTACATTCGGGCTGAAAATGCATTTAAAGCAATACAAAGTTCATTTTGGCTCTCACACCTTAACTAAATGTTGTAGACTTAAACTTTTTACTGTCATTAGTGTATTTTAGCAACTTAAAGATGATTCCAGCATTAATTTCATTGTGCTTTTGCTCATTTTGAATATTTTGACAGTTTCACCTGAAGTGTACAATCAGGTGCTGAAAACGCGTTTACAGCAATACAAAGTTCATTTTGGCTCTCACACCTTAACTAAATGTTGTAGACTCAAACTTTTTGCTGTCATTAGTGTATTTTAGCAACTTGAAGATGATTCCAGCATTAATTTCATTGTGCTTTTGCTCATTTTGAATATTTTGACAGTTTCACCTGAAGTGTACAATCAGGTGCTGAAAACGCGTTTACAGCAATACAAAGTTCATTTTGGCTCTCACACCTTAACTAAATGTTGTAGACTCAAACTTGTTGCTGTCATTAGTGTATTTTAGCAACTTGAAGATGTTTCCAGCATTAATTTCATTGTGCTTTTGCTCATTTTGAAGAATTTGACAGTTTCACCTGAAGTGTACATTCGGGCTGAAAATGCATTTAAAGCAATACAAAGTTCATTTTGGCTCTCACACCTTAACTAAATGTTGTAGACTCAAACTTTTTGCTGTCATTAGTGTATTTTAGCAACTTGAAGATGATTCCAGCATTAATTTCATTGTGCTTTTGCTCATTTTGAAGATTTTGACAGTTTCACCTGAATTGTACAATCAAGGGCTGAAAACGCGTTTAAAGCAATGAAAAGTTCATTTAGGCTTTCACACCTTAACTAAATGTTGTAGACTCAAACTTTTTGCTGTCTTTAGTGTATTTTAGCAACTTGAAGATGATTCCAGCATTAATTTCATCGTGCTTTTGCTCATTTTGAAGATTTTGACAGTTTCACCTGAAGTGTACATTCAGGTGCTGAAAACGCGTTTACAGCAATAAAAAGTTCATTTTGGCAGTCACACCATAACTAAATGTTGTAGACTCAAACTTCTTGCTGTCATTAGTGTATTTTAGCAACTTGAAGGTGATTCCAGCATTAATTTCATTGTGGTTTTGCTCATTTTGAAGATTTTGACAGTTTCACCTGAAGTGTACAATCTTGGGCTGAAAACGCGTTTAAAGCAATACAAAGTTCATTTAGGCTCTCACACCTTAACTAAATGTTGTAGACTCAAACTTGTTACTGTCATTAATGTATTTTAGCAGCTTGAAGATGATTCCAGCATTAATTTAATTGTGCTTTTGCTCATTTTGAAGATTTTGACAGTTTCACCTGAAGTGTCCAATCGGGCTGAAAATGCATTTAAAGCAATACAAAGTTAATTTTGGCTCTCACACCTTAACTAAATGTTGTAGACTCAAACTTTTTGCTGTCATTAGTGTATTTTAGCAACTTGAAGATGATTCCAGCATTAATTTCATTGTGCTTTTGCTCATTTTGAAGATTTTGACAGTTTCACCTGAAGTGTACAATCAGGTGCTGAAAACGCGTTTACAGCAATACAAAGTTCATTTTGGCTCTCACACCTTAACTAAATGTTGTAGACTCAAACTTTTTGCTGTCATTAGTGTATTTTAGCAACTTGAAGATGATTCCAGCATTAATTTCATTGTGCTTTTGCTCATTTTGAAGATTTTGACAGTTTCACCTGAAGTGTACTATCGGGCTGAAAATGCATTTAAAGCAATACAAAGTTCATTTTGGCTCTCACACCTTAACTAAATGTTGTAGACTCAAACTTTTTGCTGTCATTAGTGTATTTTAGCAACTTGAAGATGATTCCAGCATTAATTTCATTGTGCTTTTGCTCATTTTGAAGATTTTGACAGTTTCACCTGAAGTGTACTATCGGGCTGAAAATGCATTTAAAGCAATACAAAGTTCATTTTGGCTCTCACACCTTAACTAAATGTTGTAGACTCAAACTTTTTGCTGTCATTAGTGTATTTTAGCAACTTGAAGATGATTCCAGCATTAATTTCATCGTGCTTTTGCTCATTTTGAAGATTTTGACAGTTTCACCTGAAGTGTACATTCAGGTGCTGAAAACGCGTTTACAGCAATAAAAAGTTCATTTTGGCTCTCACACCATAACTAAATGTTGTAGACTCAAACTTCTTGCTGTCATTAGTGTATTTTAGCAACTTGAAGGTGATTCCAGCATTAATTTCATTGTGCTTTTGCTCATTTTGAAGATTTTGACAGTTTCACCTGAAGTGTACAATCTTGGGCTGAAAACGCGTTTAAAGCAATACAAAGTTCATTTAGGCTCTCACACCTTAACTAAATGTTGTAGACTCAAACTTTTTGCTGTCATTAGTGTATTTTAGCAACTTGAAGATGATTCCAGCATTAATTTCATTGTGCTTTTGCTCATTTTTAAGATTTTGACAGTTTCACCTGAAGTGTACAATCGGGCTGAAAATGCATTTAAAGCAATACAAAGTTCATTTAGCCTCTCACACCTTAACTAAATGTTGTAGACTCAAACTTGTTGCTGTCATTAGTGTATTTTAGCAACTTGAAGATGATTCCAGCATTAATTTCATTGTGCTTTTGCTCATTTTGAAGATTTTGACAGTTTCACCTGAAGTGTACAATCAGGGGCTGAAAATGCGTTTAAAGCAATACAAAGTTCATTTAGGCTCTCACACCTTAACTAAATGTTGTAGACTCAAACTTGTTACTGTCATTAGTGTATTTTAGCAGCTTGAAGATGATTCCAGCATTAATTTAATTGTGCTTTTGCTCATTTTGAAGATTTTGACAGTTTCACCTGAAGTGTCCAATCGGGCTGAAAATGCATTTAAAGCAATACAAAGTTAATTTTGGCTCTCACACCTTAACTAAATGTTGTAGACTCAAACTTTTTGCTGTCATTAGTGTATTTTAGCAACTTGAAGATGATTCCAGCATTAATTTCATTGTGCTTTTGCTCATTTTGAATATTTTGACAGTTTCACCTGAAGTGTACAATCAGGTGCTGAAAACGCGTTTACAGCAATACAAAGTTCATTTTGGCTCTCACACCTTAACTAAATGTTGTAGACTCAAACTTGTTGCTGTCATTAGTGTATTTTAGCAACTTGAAGATGATTCCAGCATTAATTTCATTGTGCTTTTGCTCATTTTGAAGATTTTGACAGTTTCACCTGAATTGTACAATCAAGGGCTGAAAACGCGTTTAAAGCAATGAAAAGTTCATTTAGGCTTTCACACCTTAACTAAATGTTGTAGACTCAAACTTTTTGCTGTCATTAGTGTATTTTAGCAACTTGAAGATGATTCCAGCATTCATTTCATTGTGCTTTTACTCATTTTGAAGGTTTTGACAGTTTTACCTGAAGTGTACAATCAGGTGCTGAAAACGCGTTTACAGCAATACAAAGTTCATTTTGGCTCTCACACCTTAACTAAATGTTGTAGACTCAAACTTGTTGCTGTCATTAGTGTACTTTAGCAACTTGAAGATGTTTCCAGCATTAATTTCATTGTGCTTTTGCTCATTTTGAAGAATTTGACAGTTTCACCTGAAGTGTCCAATCGGGCTGAAAATGCATTTAAAGCAATACAAAGTTCATTTTGGCTCACACCTTAACTAAATGTTGTAGACTCAAACTTTTTGCTGTCATTAGTGTATTTTAGCAACTTGAAGATGATTCCAGCATTAATTTCATTGTGCTTTTGCTCATTTTGAATATTTTGACAGTTTCACCTGAAGTGTACAATCAGGTGCTGAAAACGCGTTTACAGCAATACAAAGTTCATTTTGGCTCTCACACCTTAACTAAATGTTGTAGACTCAAACTTGTTGCTGTCATTAGTGTACTTTAGCAACTTGAAGATGTTTCCAGCATTAATTTCATTGTGCTTTTGCTCATTTTGAAGAATTTGACAGTTTCACCTGAAGTGTACATTCGGGCTGAAAATGCATTTAAAGCAATACAAAGTTCATTTTGGCTCTCACACCTTAACTAAATGTTGTAGACTTAAACTTTTTACTGTCATTAGTGTATTTTAGCAACTTAAAGATGATTCCAGCATTAATTTCATTGTGCTTTTGCTCATTTTGAATATTTTGACAGTTTCACCTGAAGTGTACAATCAGGTGCTGAAAACGCGTTTACAGCAATACAAAGTTCATTTTGGCTCTCACACCTTAACTAAATGTTGTAGACTCAAACTTTTTGCTGTCATTAGTGTATTTTAGCAACTTGAAGATGATTCCAGCATTAATTTCATTGTGCTTTTGCTCATTTTGAATATTTTGACAGTTTCACCTGAAGTGTACAATCAGGTGCTGAAAACGCGTTTACAGCAATACAAAGTTCATTTTGGCTCTCACACCTTAACTAAATGTTGTAGACTCAAACTTGTTGCTGTCATTAGTGTATTTTAGCAACTTGAAGATGTTTCCAGCATTAATTTCATTGTGCTTTTGCTCATTTTGAAGAATTTGACAGTTTCACCTGAAGTGTACATTCGGGCTGAAAATGCATTTAAAGCAATACAAAGATAATTTTGGCTCTCACACCTTAACTAAATGTTGTAGACTCAAACTTGTTGCTGTCATTAGTGTATTTTAGCAACTTGAAGATGATTCCAGCATTAATTTCATTGTGCTTTTGCTCATTTTGAAGATTTTGACAGTTTCACCTGAATTGTACAATCAAGGGCTGAAAACGCGTTTAAAGCAATGAAAAGTTCATTTAGGCTTTCACACCTTAACTAAATGTTGTAGACTCAAACTTTTTGCTGTCATTAGTGTATTTTAGCAACTTGAAGATGATTCCAGCATTAATTTCATCGTGCTTTTGCTCATTTTGAAGATTTTGACAGTTTCACCTGAAGTGTACATTCAGGTGCTGAAAACGCGTTTACAGCAATAAAAAGTTCATTTTGGCTCTCACACCATAACTAAATGTTGTAGACTCAAACTTCTTGCTGTCATTAGTGTATTTTAGCAACTTGAAGGTGATTCCAGCATTAATTTCATTGTGCTTTTGCTCATTTTGAAGATTTTGACAGTTTCACCTGAAGTGTACAATCTTGGGCTGAAAACGCGTTTAAAGCAATACAAAGTTCATTTAGGCTCTCACACCTTAACTAAATGTTGTAGACTCAAACTTTTTGCTGTCATTAGTGTATTTTAGCAACTTGAAGATGATTCCAGCATTAATTTCATCGTGCTTTTGCTCATTTTGAAGATTTTGACAGTTTCACCTGAAGTGTACATTCAGGTGCTGAAAACGCGTTTACAGCAATAAAAAGTTCATTTTGGCTCTCACACCATAACTAAATGTTGTAGACTCAAACTTCTTGCTGTCATTAGTGTATTTTAGCAACTTGAAGGTGATTCCAGCATTAATTTCATTGTGCTTTTGCTCATTTTGAAGATTTTGACAGTTTCACCTGAAGTGTACAATCTTGGGCTGAAAACGCGTTTAAAGCAATACAAAGTTCATTTAGGCTCTCACACCTTAACTAAATGTTGTAGACTCAAACTTTTTGCTGTCATTAGTGTATTTTAGCAACTTGAAGATGATTCCAGCATTAATTTCATTGTGCTTTTGCTCATTTTTAAGATTTTGACAGTTTCACCTGAAGTGTACAATCGGGCTGAAAATGCATTTAAAGCAATACAAAGTTCATTTAGGCTCTCACACCTTAACTAAATGTTGTAGACTCAAACTTGTTGCTGTCATTAGTGTATTTTATTAACTTGAAGATGATTCCAGCATTAATTTCATTGTGCTTTTGCTCATTTTGAAGATTTTGACAGTTTCACCTGAAGTGTACAATCAGGGGCTGAAAATGCGTTTAAAGCAATACAAAGTTCATTTAGGCTCTCACACCTTAACTAAATGTTGTAGACTCAAACTTGTTACTGTCATTAGTGTATTTTAGCAGCTTGAAGATGATTCCAGCATTAATTAAATTGTGCTTTTGCTCATTTTGAAGATTTTGACAGTTTCACCTGAAGTGTCCAATCGGGCTGAAAATGCATTTAAAGCAATACAAAGTTAATTTTGGCTCTCAAACCTTAACTAAATGTTGTAGACTCAAACGTTTTGCTGTCATTAGTGTATTTTAGCAACTTGAAGATGATTCCAGCATTAATATCATTGTGCTTTTGCTCATTTTGAAGATTTTGACAGTTTCACCTGAAGTGTACAATCAGGGGCTGAAAATGCGTTTAAAGCAATACAAAGTTCATTTAGGCTCTCACACCTTAACTAAATGTTGTAGACTCAAACTTGTTACTGTCATTAGTGCATTTTAGCAGCTTGAAGATGATTCCAGCATTAATTTAATTGTGCTTTTGCTCATTTTGAAGATTTTGACAGTTTCACCTGAAGTGTCCAATCGGGCTGAAAATGCATTTAAAGCAATACAAAGTTAATTTTGGCTCTCACACCTTAACTAAATGTTGTAGACTCAAACTTTTTGCTGTCATTAGTGTATTTTAGCAACTTGAAGATGATTCCAGCATTAATTTCATTGTGCTTTTGCTCATTTTGAAGATTTTGACAGTTTCACCTGAAGTGTACAATCAGGTGCTGAAAACGCGTTTACAGCAATACAAAGTTCATTTTGGCTCTCACACCTTAACTAAATGTTGTAGACTCAAAATTTTTGCTGTCATTAGTGTATTTTAGCAACTTGAAGATGATTCCAGCATTCATTTCATTGTGCTTTTGCTCATTTTGAAGATTTTGACAGTTTCACCTGAATTGTACAATCAAGGGCTGAAAACGCGTTTAAAGCAATGAAAAGTTCATTTAGGCTTTCACACCTTAACTAAATGTTGTAGACTCAAACTTTTTGCTGTCATTAGTGTATTTTAGCAACTTGAAGATGATTCCAGCATTCATTTCATTGTGCTTTTGCTCATTTTGAAGATTTTGACAGTTTCACCTGAAGTGTACAATCAGGTGCTGAAAACGCGTTTACAGCAATACAAAGTTCATTTTGGCTCTCACACCTTAACTAAATGTTGTAGACTCAAACTTGTTGCTGTCATTAGTGTATTTTAGCAACTTGAAGATGTTTCCAGCATTAATTTCATTGTGCTTTTGCTCATTTTGAAGAATTTGACAGTTTCACCTGAAGTGTACATTCGGGCTGAAAATGCATTTAAAGCAATACAAAGTTCATTTTGGCTCTCACACCTTAACTAAATGTTGTAGACTCAAACTTCTTGCTGTCATTAGTGTATTTTAGCAACTTGAAGGTGATTCCAGCATTCATTTCATTGTGCTTTTGCTCATTTTGAAGATTTTGACAGTTTCACCTGAAGTGTACAATCAGGTGCTGAAAACGCGATTACAGCAATACAAAGTTCATTTTGGCTCTCACACCTTAACTAAATGTTGTAGACTCAAACTTGTTGCTGTCATTAGTGTATTTTTAGCAACTTGAAGATGTTTCCAGCATTAATTTCATTGTGCTTTTGCTCATTTTGAAGAATTTGACAGTTTCACCTGAAGTGTACATTCGGGCTGAAAATGCATTTAAAGCAATACAAAGTTCATTTTGGCTCTCACACCTTAACTAAATGTTGTAGACTTAAACTTTTTACTGTCATTAGTGTATTTTAGCAACTTAAAGATGATTCCAGCATTAATTTCATTGTGCTTTTGCTCATTTTGAATATTTTGACAGTTTCACCTGAAGTGTACAATCAGGTGCTGAAAACGCGTTTACAGCAATACAAAGTTCATTTTGGCTCTCACACCTTAACTAAATGTTGTAGACTCAAACTTGTTGCTGTCATTAGTGTATTTTAGCAACTTGAAGATGATTCCAGCATTAATTTCATTGTGCTTTTGCTCATTTTGAATATTTTGACAGTTTCACCTGAAGTGTACAATCAGGTGCTGAAAACGCGTTTACAGCAATACAAAGTTCATTTTGGCTCTCACACCTTAACTAAATGTTGTAGACTCAAACTTGTTGCTGTCATTAGTGTATTTTAGCAACTTGAAGATGTTTCCAGCATTAATTTCATTGTGCTTTTGCTCATTTTGAAGAATTTGACAGTTTCACCTGAAGTGTACATTCGGGCTGAAAATGCATTTAAAGCAATACAAAGTTCATTTTGGCTCTCACACCTTAACTAAATGTTGTAGACTCAAACTTTTTGCTGTCATTAGTGTATTTTAGCAACTTGAAGATGATTCCAGCATTAATTTCATTGTGCTTTTGCTCATTTTGAAGATTTTGACAGTTTCACCTGAATTGTACAATCAAGGGCTGAAAACGCGTTTAAAGCAATGAAAAGTTCATTTAGGCTTTCACACCTTAACTAAATGTTGTAGACTCAAACTTTTTGCTGTCTTTAGTGTATTTTAGCAACTTGAAGATGATTCCAGCATTAATTTCATCGTGCTTTTGCTCATTTTGAAGATTTTGACAGTTTCACCTGAAGTGTACATTCAGGTGCTGAAAACGCGTTTACAGCAATAAAAAGTTCATTTTGGCAGTCACACCATAACTAAATGTTGTAGACTCAAACTTCTTGCTGTCATTAGTGTATTTTAGCAACTTGAAGGTGATTCCAGCATTAATTTCATTGTGGTTTTGCTCATTTTGAAGATTTTGACAGTTTCACCTGAAGTGTACAATCTTGGGCTGAATACGCGTTTAAAGCAATACAAAGTTCATTTAGGCTCTCACACCTTAACTAAATGTTGTAGACTCAAACTTGTTACTGTCATTAATGTATTTTAGCAGCTTGAAGATGATTCCAGCATTAATTTAATTGTGCTTTTGCTCATTTTGAAGATTTTGACAGTTTCACCTGAAGTGTCCAATCGGGCTGAAAATGCATTTAAAGCAATACAAAGTTAATTTTGGCTCTCACACCTTAACTAAATGTTGTAGACTCAAACTTTTTGCTGTCATTAGTGTATTTTAGCAACTTGAAGATGATTCCAGCATTAATTTCATTGTGCTTTTGCTCATTTTGAAGAATTTGACAGTTTCACCTGAAGTGTACATTCGGGCTGAAAATGCATTTAAAGCAATACAAAGTTCATTTTGGCTCTCACACCTTAACTAAATGTTGTAGACTCAAACTTTTTGCTGTCATTAGTGTATTTTAGCAACTTGAAGATGATTCCAGCATTAATTTCATTGTGCTTTTGCTCATTTTGAAGATTTTGACAGTTTCACCTGAAGTGTACAATCTTGGGCTGAAAACGCGTTTAAAGCAATACAAAGTTCATTTAGGCTCTCACACCTTAACTAAATGTTGTAGACTCAAACTTTTTGCTGTCATTAGTGTATTTTAGCAACTTGAAGATGATTCCAGCATTAATTTCATTGTGCTTTTGCTCATTTTTAAGATTTTGACAGTTTCACCTGAAGTGTACAATCGGGCTGAAAATGCATTTAAAGCAATACAAAGTTCATTTAGCCTCTCACACCTTAACTAAATGTTGTAGACTCAAACTTGTTGCTGTCATTAGTGTATTTTAGCAACTTGAAGATGATTCCAGCATTAATTTCATTGTGCTTTTGCTCATTTTGAAGATTTTGACAGTTTCACCTGAAGTGTACAATCAGGGGCTGAAAATGCGTTTAAAGCAATACAAAGTTCATTTAGGCTCTCACACCTTAACTAAATGTTGTAGACTCAAACTTGTTACTGTCATTAGTGTATTTTAGCAGCTTGAAGATGATTCCAGCATTAATTTAATTGTGCTTTTGCTCATTTTGAAGATTTTGACAGTTTCACCTGAAGTGTCCAATCGGGCTGAAAATGCATTTAAAGCAATACAAAGTTAATTTTGGCTCTCACACCTTAACTAAATGTTGTAGACTCAAACTTTTTGCTGTCATTAGTGTATTTTAGCAACTTGAAGATGATTCCAGCATTAATTTCATTGTGCTTTTGCTCATTTTGAATATTTTGACAGTTTCACCTGAAGTGTACAATCAGGTGCTGAAAACGCGTTTACAGCAATACAAAGTTCATTTTGGCTCTCACACCTTAACTAAATGTTGTAGACTCAAACTTGTTGCTGTCATTAGTGTATTTTAGCAACTTGAAGATGATTCCAGCATTAATTTCATTGTGCTTTTGCTCATTTTGAAGATTTTGACAGTTTCACCTGAATTGTACAATCAAGGGCTGAAAACGCGTTTAAAGCAATGAAAAGTTCATTTAGGCTTTCACACCTTAACTAAATGTTGTAGACTCAAACTTTTTGCTGTCATTAGTGTATTTTAGCAACTTGAAGATGATTCCAGCATTCATTTCATTGTGCTTTTGCTCATTTTGAAGATTTTGACAGTTTCACCTGAAGTGTACAATCAGGTGCTGAAAACGCGTTTACAGCAATACAAAGTTCATTTTGGCTCTCACACCTTAACTAAATGTTGTAGACTCAAACTTGTTGCTGTCATTAGTGTACTTTAGCAACTTGAAGATGTTTCCAGCATTAATTTCATTGTGCTTTTGCTCATTTTGAAGAATTTGACAGTTTCACCTGAAGTGTCCAATCGGGCTGAAAATGCATTTAAAGCAATACAAAGTTCATTTTGGCTCTCACACCTTAACTAAATGTTGTAGACTCAAACTTTTTGCTGTCATTAGTGTATTTTAGCAACTTGAAGATGATTCCAGCATTAATTTCATTGTGCTTTTGCTCATTTTGAATATTTTGACAGTTTCACCTGAAGTGTACAATCAGGTGCTGAAAACGCGTTTACAGCAATACAAAGTTCATTTTGGCTCTCACACCTTAACTAAATGTTGTAGACTCAAACTTGTTGCTGTCATTAGTGTATTTTAGCAACTTGAAGATGATTCCAGCATTAATTTCATTGTGCTTTTGCTCATTTTGAAGATTTTGACAGTTTCACCTGAATTGTACAATCAAGGGCTGAAAACGCGTTTAAAGCAATGAAAAGTTCATTTAGGCTTTCACACCTTAACTAAATGTTGTAGACTCAAACTTTTTGCTGTCATTAGTGTATTTTAGCAACTTGAAGATGATTCCAGCATTCATTTCATTGTGCTTTTGCTCATTTTGAAGATTTTGACAGTTTCACCTGAAGTGTACAATCAGGTGCTGAAAACGCGTTTACAGCAATACAAAGTTCATTTTGGCTCTCACACCTTAACTAAATGTTGTAGACTCAAACTTGTTGCTGTCATTAGTGTACTTTAGCAACTTGAAGATGTTTCCAGCATTAATTTCATTGTGCTTTTGCTCATTTTGAAGAATTTGACAGTTTCACCTGAAGTGTACATTCGGGCTGAAAATGCATTTAAAGCAATACAAAGTTCATTTTGGCTCTCACACCTTAACTAAATGTTGTAGACTTAAACTTTTTACTGTCATTAGTGTATTTTAGCAACTTAAAGATGATTCCAGCATTAATTTCATTGTGCTTTTGCTCATTTTGAATATTTTGACAGTTTCACCTGAAGTGTACAATCAGGTGCTGAAAACGCGTTTACAGCAATACAAAGTTCATTTTGGCTCTCACACCTTAACTAAATGTTGTAGACTCAAACTTTTTGCTGTCATTAGTGTATTTTAGCAACTTGAAGATGATTCCAGCATTAATTTCATTGTGCTTTTGCTCATTTTGAATATTTTGACAGTTTCACCTGAAGTGTACAATCAGGTGCTGAAAACGCGTTTACAGCAATACAAAGTTCATTTTGGCTCTCACACCTTAACTAAATGTTGTAGACTCAAACTTTTTGCTGTCATTAGTGTATTTTAGCAACTTGAAGATGATTCCAGCATTAATTTCATTGTGCTTTTGCTCATTTTGAATATTTTGACAGTTTCACCTGAAGTGTACAATCAGGTGCTGAAAACGCGTTTACAGCAATACAAAGTTCATTTTGGCTCTCACACCTTAACTAAATGTTGTAGACTCAAACTTGTTGCTGTCATTAGTGTATTTTAGCAACTTGAAGATGATTCCAGCATTAATTTCATTGTGCTTTTGCTCATTTTGAAGATTTTGACAGTTTCACCTGAATTGTACAATCAAGGGCTGAAAACGCGTTTAAAGCAATGAAAAGTTCATTTAGGCTTTCACACCTTAACTAAATGTTGTAGACTCAAACTTTTTGCTGTCATTAGTGTATTTTAGCAACTTGAAGATGATTCCAGCATTCATTTCATTGTGCTTTTGCTCATTTTGAAGATTTTGACAGTTTCACCTGAAGTGTACAATCAGGTGCTGAAAACGCGTTTACAGCAATACAAAGTTCATTTTGGCTCTCACACCTTAACTAAATGTTGTAGACTCAAACTTGTTGCTGTCATTAGTGTATTTTAGCAACTTGAAGATGTTTCCAGCATTAATTTCAATGTGCTTTTGCTCATTTTGAAGAATTTGACAGTTTCACCTGAAGTGTACATTCGGGCTGAAAATGCATTTAAAGCAATACAAAGATAATTTTGGCTCTCACACCTTAACTAAATGTTGTAGACTCAAACTTTTTGCTGTCATTAGTGTATTTTAGCAACTTGAAGATGATTCCAGCATTAATTTAATTGTGCTTTTGCTCATTTTGAAGATTTTGACAGTTTCACCTGAAGTGTACAATCAGGTGCTGAAAACGCGTTTACAGCAATACAAAGTTCATTTTGGCTCTCACACCTTAACTAAATGTTGTAGACTCAAACTTGTTGCTGTCATTAGTGTACTTTAGCAACTTGAAGATGTTTCCAGCATTAATTTCATTGTGCTTTTGCTCATTTTGAAGAATTTGACAGTTTCACCTGAAGTGTACATTCGGGCTGAAAATGCATTTAAAGCAATACAAAGTTCATTTTGGCTCTCACACCTTAACTAAATGTTGTAGACTTAAACTTTTTACTGTCATTAGTGTATTTTAGCAACTTAAAGATGATTCCAGCATTAATTTCATTGTGCTTTTGCTCATTTTGAATATTTTGACAGTTTCACCTGAAGTGTACAATCAGGTGCTGAAAACGCGTTTACAGCAATACAAAGTTCATTTTGGCTCTCACACCTTAACTAAATGTTGTAGACTCAAACTTTTTGCTGTCATTAGTGTATTTTAGCAACTTGAAGATGATTCCAGCATTAATTTCATTGTGCTTTTGCTCATTTTGAATATTTTGACAGTTTCACCTGAAGTGTACAATCAGGTGCTGAAAACGCGTTTACAGCAATACAAAGTTCATTTTGGCTCTCACACCTTAACTAAATGTTGTAGACTCAAACTTTTTGCTGTCATTAGTGTATTTTAGCAACTTGAAGATGATTCCAGCATTAATTTCATTGTGCTTTTGCTCATTTTGAATATTTTGACAGTTTCACCTGAAGTGTACAATCAGGTGCTGAAAACGCGTTTACAGCAATACAAAGTTCATTTTGGCTCTCACACCTTAACTAAATGTTGTAGACTCAAACTTGTTGCTGTCATTAGTGTATTTTAGCAACTTGAAGATGATTCCAGCATTAATTTCATTGTGCTTTTGCTCATTTTGAAGATTTTGACAGTTTCACCTGAATTGTACAATCAAGGGCTGAAAACGCGTTTAAAGCAATGAAAAGTTCATTTAGGCTTTCACACCTTAACTAAATGTTGTAGACTCAAACTTTTTGCTGTCATTAGTGTATTTTAGCAACTTGAAGATGATTCCAGCATTCATTTCATTGTGCTTTTGCTCATTTTGAAGATTTTGACAGTTTCACCTGAAGTGTACAATCAGGTGCTGAAAACGCGTTTACAGCAATACAAAGTTCATTTTGGCTCTCACACCTTAACTAAATGTTGTAGACTCAAACTTGTTGCTGTCATTAGTGTATTTTAGCAACTTGAAGATGTTTCCAGCATTAATTTCAATGTGCTTTTGCTCATTTTGAAGAATTTGACAGTTTCACCTGAAGTGTACATTCGGGCTGAAAATGCATTTAAAGCAATACAAAGATAATTTTGGCTCTCACACCTTAACTAAATGTTGTAGACTCAAACTTTTTGCTGTCATTAGTGTATTTTAGCAACTTGAAGATGATTCCAGCATTAATTTAATTGTGCTTTTGCTCATTTTGAAGATTTTGACAGTTTCACCTGAAGTGTACAATCAGGTGCTGAAAACGCGATTACAGCAATACAAAGTTAATTTTGGCTCTCACACCTTAACTAAATGTTGTAGACTCAAACTTGTTGCTGTCATTAGTGTATTTTAGCAACTTGAAGATGTTTCCAGCATTAATTTCATTGTGCTTTTGCTCATTTTGAAGAATTTGACAGTTTCACCTGAAGTGTACATTCGGGCTGAAAATGCATTTAAAGCAATACAAAGTTCATTTTGGCTCTCACACCTTAACTAAATGTTGTAGACTTAAACTTTTTACTGTCATTAGTGTATTTTAGCAACTTAAAGATGATTCCAGCATTAATTTCATTGTGCTTTTGCTCATTTTGAATATTTTGACAGTTTCACCTGAAGTGTACAATCAGGTGCTGAAAACGCGTTTACAGCAATACAAAGTTCATTTTGGCTCTCACACCTTAACTAAATGTTGTAGACTCAAACTTTTTGCTGTCATTAGTGTATTTTAGCAACTTGAAGATGATTCCATTATTCATTTCATTGTGCTTTTGCTCATTTTGAATATTTTGACAGTTTCACCTGAAGTGTACAATCAGGTGCTGAAAACGCGTTTACAGCAATACAAAGTTCATTTTGGCTCTCACACCTTAACTAAATGTTGTAGACTCAAACTTTTTGCTGTCATTAGTGTATTTTAGCAACTTGAAGATGATTCCAGCATTAATTTCATTGTGCTTTTGCTCATTTTTAAGATTTTGACAGTTTCACCTGAAGTGTACAATCGGGCTGAAAATGCATTTAAAGCAATACAAAGTTCATTTAGCCTCTCACACCTTAACTAAATGTTGTAGACTCAAACTTTTTGCTGTCATTAGTGTATTTTAGCAACTTGAAGATGATTCCAGCATTAATTTCATTGTGCTTTTGCTCATTTTGAAGATTTTGACAGTTTCACCTGAAGTGTACATTCAGGTGCTGAAAACGCGTTTACAGCAATACAAAGTTCATTTAGGCTCTCACACCTTAACTAAATGTTGTAGACTCAAACTTTTTGCTGTCATTAGTGTATTTTAGCAACTTGAAGGTGATTCCAGCATTAATTTCATTGTGCTTTTGCTCATTTTGAAGATTTTGACAGTTTCACCTGAAGTGTACAATCTTGGGCTGAAAACGCGTTTAAAGCAATACAAAGTTCATTTAGGCTCTCACACCTTAACTAAATGTTGTAGACTCAAACTTTTTGCTGTCATTAGTGTATTTTAGCAACTTGAAGATGATTCCAGCATTAATTTCATTGTGCTTTTGCTCATTTTTAAGATTTTGACAGTTTCACCTGAAGTGTACAATCGGGCTGAAAATGCATTTAAAGCAATACAAAGTTCATTTAGCCTCTCACACCTTAACTAAATGTTGTAGACTCAAACTTGTTGCTGTCATTAGTGTATTTTAGCAACTTGAAGATGATTCCAGCATTAATTTCATTGTGCTTTTGCTCATTTTGAAGATTTTGACAGTTTCACCTGAAGTGTACAATCAGGGGCTGAAAATGCGTTTAAAGCAATACAAAGTTCATTTAGGCTCTCACACCTTAACTAAATGTTGTAGACTCAAACTTGTTACTGTCATTAGTGTATTTTAGCAGCTTGAAGATGATTCCAGCATTAATTTAATTGTGCTTTTGCTCATTTTGAAGATTTTGACAGTTTCACCTGAAGTGTCCAATCGGGCTGAAAATGCATTTAAAGCAATACAAAGTTAATTTTGGCTCTCACACCTTAACTAAATGTTGTAGACTCAAACTTTTTGCTGTCATTAGTGTATTTTAGCAACTTGAAGATGATTCCAGCATTAATTTCATTGTGCTTTTGCTCATTTTGAATATTTTGACAGTTTCACCTGAAGTGTACAATCAGGTGCTGAAAACGCGTTTACAGCAATACAAAGTTCATTTTGGCTCTCACACCTTAACTAAATGTTGTAGACTCAAACTTGTTGCTGTCATTAGTGTATTTTAGCAACTTGAAGATGATTCCAGCATTAATTTCATTGTGCTTTTGCTCATTTTGAAGATTTTGACAGTTTCACCTGAATTGTACAATCAAGGGCTGAAAACGCGTTTAAAGCAATGAAAAGTTCATTTAGGCTTTCACACCTTAACTAAATGTTGTAGACTCAAACTTTTTGCTGTCATTAGTGTATTTTAGCAACTTGAAGATGATTCCAGCATTCATTTCATTGTGCTTTTGCTCATTTTGAAGATTTTGACAGTTTCACCTGAAGTGTACAATCAGGTGCTGAAAACGCGTTTACAGCAATACAAAGTTCATTTTGGCTCTCACACCTTAACTAAATGTTGTAGACTCAAACTTGTTGCTGTCATTAGTGTACTTTAGCAACTTGAAGATGTTTCCAGCATTAATTTCATTGTGCTTTTGCTCATTTTGAAGAATTTGACAGTTTCACCTGAAGTGTCCAATCGGGCTGAAAATGCATTTAAAGCAATACAAAGTTCATTTTGGCTCTCACACCTTAACTAAATGTTGTAGACTCAAACTTTTTGCTGTCATTAGTGTATTTTAGCAACTTGAAGATGATTCCAGCATTAATTTCATTGTGCTTTTGCTCATTTTGAATATTTTGACAGTTTCACCTGAAGTGTACAATCAGGTGCTGAAAACGCGTTTACAGCAATACAAAGTTCATTTTGGCTCTCACACCTTAACTAAATGTTGTAGACTCAAACTTGTTGCTGTCATTAGTGTATTTTAGCAACTTGAAGATGATTCCAGCATTAATTTCATTGTGCTTTTGCTCATTTTGAAGATTTTGACAGTTTCACCTGAATTGTACAATCAAGGGCTGAAAACGCGTTTAAAGCAATGAAAAGTTCATTTAGGCTTTCACACCTTAACTAAATGTTGTAGACTCAAACTTTTTGCTGTCATTAGTGTATTTTAGCAACTTGAAGATGATTCCAGCATTCATTTCATTGTGCTTTTGCTCATTTTGAAGATTTTGACAGTTTCACCTGAAGTGTACAATCAGGTGCTGAAAACGCGTTTACAGCAATACAAAGTTCATTTTGGCTCTCACACCTTAACTAAATGTTGTAGACTCAAACTTGTTGCTGTCATTAGTGTACTTTAGCAACTTGAAGATGTTTCCAGCATTAATTTCATTGTGCTTTTGCTCATTTTGAAGAATTTGACAGTTTCACCTGAAGTGTACATTCGGGCTGAAAATGCATTTAAAGCAATACAAAGTTCATTTTGGCTCTCACACCTTAACTAAATGTTGTAGACTCAAACTTTTTGCTGTCATTAGTGTATTTTAGCAACTTAAAGATGATTCCAGCATTAATTTCATTGTGCTTTTGCTCATTTTGAATATTTTGACAGTTTCACCTGAAGTGTACAATCAGGTGCTGAAAACGCGTTTACAGCAATACAAAGTTCATTTTGGCTCTCACACCTTAACTAAATGTTGTAGACTCAAACTTTTTGCTGTCATTAGTGTATTTTAGCAACTTGAAGATGATTCCAGCATTAATTTCATTGTGCTTTTGCTCATTTTGAATATTTTGACAGTTTCACCTGAAGTGTACAATCAGGTGCTGAAAACGCGTTTACAGCAATACAAAGTTCATTTTGGCTCTCACACCTTAACTAAATGTTGTAGACTCAAACTTTTTGCTGTCATTAGTGTATTTTAGCAACTTGAAGATGATTCCAGCATTAATTTCATTGTGCTTTTGCTCATTTTGAATATTTTGACAGTTTCACCTGAAGTGTACAATCAGGTGCTGAAAACGCGTTTACAGCAATACAAAGTTCATTTTGGCTCTCACACCTTAACTAAATGTTGTAGACTCAAACTTGTTGCTGTCATTAGTGTATTTTAGCAACTTGAAGATGATTCCAGCATTAATTTCATTGTGCTTTTGCTCATTTTGAAGATTTTGACAGTTTCACCTGAATTGTACAATCAAGGGCTGAAAACGCGTTTAAAGCAATGAAAAGTTCATTTAGGCTTTCACACCTTAACTAAATGTTGTAGACTCAAACTTTTTGCTGTCATTAGTGTATTTTAGCAACTTGAAGATGATTCCAGCATTCATTTCATTGTGCTTTTGCTCATTTTGAAGATTTTGACAGTTTCACCTGAAGTGTACAATCAGGTGCTGAAAACGCGTTTACAGCAATACAAAGTTCATTTTGGCTCTCACACCTTAACTAAATGTTGTAGACTCAAACTTGTTGCTGTCATTAGTGTATTTTAGCAACTTGAAGATGTTTCCAGCATTAATTTCATTGTGCTTTTGCTCATTTTGAAGAATTTGACAGTTTCACCTGAAGTGTACATTCGGGCTGAAAATGCATTTAAAGCAATACAAAGATAATTTTGGCTCTCACACCTTAACTAAATGTTGTAGACTCAAACTTTTTGCTGTCATTAGTGTATTTTAGCAACTTGAAGATGATTCCAGCATTAATTTCATTGTGCTTTTGCTCATTTTGAATATTTTGACAGTTTCACCTGAAGTGTACAATCAGGTGCTGAAAACGCGTTTACAGCAATACAAAGTTCATTTTGGCTCTCACACCTTAACTAAATGTTGTAGACTCAAACTTGTTGCTGTCATTAGTGTATTTTAGCAACTTGAAGATGATTCCAGCATTAATTTCATTGTGCTTTTGCTCATTTTGAAGATTTTGACAGTTTCACCTGAATTGTACAATCAAGGGCTGAAAACGCGTTTAAAGCAATGAAAAGTTCATTTAGGCTTTCACACCTTAACTAAATGTTGTAGACTCAAACTTTTTGCTTTCATTAGTGTATTTTAGCAACTTGAAGATGATTCCAGCATTAATTTCATTGTGCTTTTGCTCATTTTGAAGATTTTGACAGTTTCACCTGAAGTGTACAATCAGGTGCTGAAAACGCGATTACAGCAATACAAAGTTAATTTTGGCTCTCACACCTTAACTAAATGTTGTAGACTCAAACTTGTTGCTGTCATTAGTGTATTTTAGCAACTTGAAGATGTTTCCAGCATTAATTTCATTGTGCTTTTGCTCATTTTGAAGAATTTGACAGTTTCACCTGAAGTGTACATTCGGGCTGAAAATGCATTTAAAGCAATACAAAGTTCATTTTGGCTCTCACACCTTAACTAAATGTTGTAGACTTAAACTTTTTACTGTCATTAGTGTATTTTAGCAACTTAAAGATGATTCCAGCATTAATTTCATTGTGCTTTTGCTCATTTTGAATATTTTGACAGTTTCACCTGAAGTGTACAATCAGGTGCTGAAAACGCGTTTACAGCAATACAAAGTTCATTTTGGCTCTCACACCTTAACTAAATGTTGTAGACTCAAACTTGTTGCTGTCATTAGTGTATTTTAGCAACTTGAAGATGATTCCAGCATTAATTTCATTGTGCTTTTGCTCATTTTGAAGATTTTGACAGTTTCACCTGAATTGTACAATCAAGGGCTGAAAACGCGTTTAAAGCAATGAAAAGTTCATTTAGGCTTTCACACCTTAACTAAATGTTGTAGACTCAAACTTTTTGCTGTCATTAGTGTATTTTAGCAACTTGAAGATGATTCCAGCATTCATTTCATTGTGCTTTTGCTCATTTTGAAGATTTTGACAGTTTCACCTGAAGTGTACAATCAGGTGCTGAAAACGCGTTTACAGCAATACAAAGTTCATTTTGGCTCTCACACCTTAACTAAATGTTGTAGACTCAAACTTGTTGCTGTCATTAGTGTATTTTAGCAACTTGAAGATGTTTCCAGCATTAATTTCATTGTGCTTTTGCTCATTTTGAAGAATTTGACAGTTTCACCTGAAGTGTACATTCGGGCTGAAAATGCATTTAAAGCAATACAAAGATAATTTTGGCTCTCACACCTTAACTAAATGTTGTAGACTCAAACTTTTTGCTGTCATTAGTGTATTTTAGCAACTTGAAGATGATTCCAGCATTAATTTCATTGTGCTTTTGCTCATTTTGAATATTTTGACAGTTTCACCTGAAGTGTACAATCAGGTGCTGAAAACGCGTTTACAGCAATACAAAGTTCATTTTGGCTCTCACACCTTAACTAAATGTTGTAGACTCAAACTTGTTGCTGTCATTAGTGTATTTTAGCAACTTGAAGATGATTCCAGCATTAATTTCATTGTGCTTTTGCTCATTTTGAAGATTTTGACAGTTTCACCTGAATTGTACAATCAAGGGCTGAAAACGCGTTTAAAGCAATGAAAAGTTCATTTAGGCTTTCACACCTTAACTAAATGTTGTAGACTCAAACTTTTTGCTGTCATTAGTGTATTTTAGCAACTTGAAGATGATTCCAGCATTAATTTCATTGTGCTTTTGCTCATTTTGAAGATTTTGACAGTTTCACCTGAAGTGTACAATCAGGTGCTGAAAACGCGATTACAGCAATACAAAGTTAATTTTGGCTCTCACACCTTAACTAAATGTTGTAGACTCAAACTTGTTGCTGTCATTAGTGTATTTTAGCAACTTGAAGATGTTTCCAGCATTAATTTCATTGTGCTTTTGCTCATTTTGAAGAATTTGACAGTTTCACCTGAAGTGTACATTCGGGCTGAAAATGCATTTAAAGCAATACAAAGTTCATTTTGGCTCTCACACCTTAACTAAATGTTGTAGACTTAAACTTTTTACTGTCATTAGTGTATTTTAGCAACTTAAAGATGATTCCAGCATTAATTTCATTGTGCTTTTGCTCATTTTGAATATTTTGACAGTTTCACCTGAAGTGTACAATCAGGTGCTGAAAACGCGTTTACAGCAATACAAAGTTCATTTTGGCTCTCACACCTTAACTAAATGTTGTAGACTCAAACTTTTTGCTGTCATTAGTGTATTTTAGCAACTTGAAGATGATTCCATTATTCATTTCATTGTGCTTTTGCTCATTTTGAATATTTTGACAGTTTCACCTGAAGTGTACAATCAGGTGCTGAAAACGCGTTTACAGCAATACAAAGTTCATTTTGGCTCTCACACCTTAACTAAATGTTGTAGACTCAAACTTGTTGCTGTCATTAGTGTATTTTAGCAACTTGAAGATGTTTCCAGCATTAATTTCATTGTGCTTTTGCTCATTTTGAAGAATTTGACAGTTTCACCTGAAGTGTACATTCGGGCTGAAAATGCATTTAAAGCAATACAAAGTTCATTTTGGCTCTCACACCTTAACTAAATGTTGTAGACTCAAACTTTTTGCTGTCATTAGTGTATTTTAGCAACTTGAAGATGATTCCAGCATTAATTTCATTGTGCTTTTGCTCATTTTGAATATTTTGACAGTTTCACCTGAAGTGTACAATCAGGTGCTGAAAACGCGTTTACAGCAATACAAAGTTCATTTTGGCTCTCACACCTTAACTAAATGTTGTAGACTCAAACTTTTTGCTGTCATTAGTGTATTTTAGCAACTTGAAGATGATTCCAGCATTAATTTCATTGTGCTTTTGCTCATTTTGAATATTTTGACAGTTTCACCTGAAGTGTACAATCAGGTGCTGAAAACGCGTTTACAGCAATACAAAGTTCATTTTGGCTCTCACACCTTAACTAAATGTTGTAGACTCAAACTTTTTGCTGTCATTAGTGTATTTTAGCAACTTGAAGATGATTCCAGCATTAATTTCATTGTGCTTTTGCTCATTTTGAATATTTTGACAGTTTCACCTGAAGTGTACAATCAGGTGCTGAAAACGCGTTTACAGCAATACAAAGTTCATTTTGGCTCTCACACCTTAACTAAATGTTGTAGACTCAAACTTGTTGCTGTCATTAGTGTATTTTAGCAACTTGAAGATGATTCCAGCATTAATTTCATTGTGCTTTTGCTCATTTTGAAGATTTTGACAGTTTCACCTGAATTGTACAATCAAGGGCTGAAAACGCGTTTAAAGCAATGAAAAGTTCATTTAGGCTTTCACACCTTAACTAAATGTTGTAGACTCAAACTTTTTGCTGTCATTAGTGTATTTTAGCAACTTGAAGATGATTCCAGCATTCATTTCATTGTGCTTTTGCTCATTTTGAAGATTTTGACAGTTTCACCTGAAGTGTACAATCAGGTGCTGAAAACGCGTTTACAGCAATACAAAGTTCATTTTGGCTCTCACACCTTAACTAAATGTTGTAGACTCAAACTTGTTGCTGTCATTAGTGTATTTTAGCAACTTGAAGATGTTTCCAGCATTAATTTCATTGTGCTTTTGCTCATTTTGAAGAATTTGACAGTTTCACCTGAAGTGTACATTCGGGCTGAAAATGCATTTAAAGCAATACAAAGATAATTTTGTCTCTCACACCTTAACTAAATGTTGTAGACTCAAACTTTTTGCTGTCATTAGTGTATTTTAGCAACTTGAAGATGATTCCAGCATTAATTTCATTGTGCTTTTGCTCATTTTGAATATTTTGACAGTTTCACCTGAAGTGTACAATCAGGTGCTGAAAACGCGTTTACAGCAATACAAAGTTCATTTTGGCTCTCACACCTTAACTAAATGTTGTAGACTCAAACTTGTTGCTGTCATTAGTGTATTTTAGCAACTTGAAGATGATTCCAGCATTAATTTCATTGTGCTTTTGCTCATTTTGAAGATTTTGACAGTTTCACCTGAATTGTACAATCAAGGGCTGAAAACGCGTTTAAAGCAATGAAAAGTTCATTTAGGCTTTCACACCTTAACTAAATGTTGTAGACTCAAACTTTTTGCTGTCATTAGTGTATTTTAGCAACTTGAAGATGATTCCAGCATTAATTTCATTGTGCTTTTGCTCATTTTGAATATTTTGACAGTTTCACCTGAAGTGTACAATCAGGTGCTGAAAACGCGTTTACAGCAATACAAAGTTCATTTTGGCTCTCACACCTTAACTAAATGTTGTAGACTCAAACTTTTTGCTGTCATTAGTGTATTTTAGCAACTTGAAGATGATTCCATTATTCATTTCATTGTGCTTTTGCTCATTTTGAATATTTTGACAGTTTCACCTGAAGTGTACAATCAGGTGCTGAAAACGCGTTTACAGCAATACAAAGTTCATTTTGGCTCTCACACCTTAACTAAATGTTGTAGACTCAAACTTTTTGCTGTCATTAGTGTATTTTAGCAACTTGAAGATGATTCCAGCATTAATTTCAATGTGCTTTTGCTCATTTTGAAGATTTTGACAGTTTCACCTGAAGTGTACTATCGGGCTGAAAATGCATTTAAAGCAATACAAAGTTCATTTTGGCTCTCACACCTTAACTAAATGTTGTAGACTCAAACTTTTTGCTGTCATTAGTGTATTTTAGCAACTTGAAGATGATTCCAGCATTAATTTCATCGTGCTTTTGCTCATTTTGAAGATTTTGACAGTTTCACCTGAAGTGTACATTTAGGTGCTGAAAACGCATTTACAGCAATAAAAAGTTCATTTTGGCTCTCACACCATAACTAAATGTTGTAGACTCAAACTTCTTGCTGTCATTAGTGTATTTTAGCAACTTGAAGGTGATTCCAGCATTAATTTCATTGTGCTTTTGCTCATTTTTAAGATTTTGACAGTTTCACCTGAAGTGTACAATCGGGCTGAAAATGCATTTAAAGCAATACAAAGTTCATTTAGGCTCTCACACCTTAACTAAATGTTGTAGACTCAAACTTGTTGCTGTCATTAGTGTATTTTAGCAACTTGAAGATGATTCCAGCATTAATTTCATTGTGCTTTTGCTCATTTTGAAGATTTTGACAGTTTCACCTGAAGTGTACTAACGGGCTGAAAATGCATTTAAAGCAATACAAAGTTCATTTTGGCTCTCACACCTTAACTAAATGTTGTAGACTCAAACTTTTTGCTGTCATTAGTGTATTTTAGCAACTTGAAGATGATTCCAGCATTAATTTCATGGTGCTTTTGCTCATTTTGAAGATTTTGACAGTTTCACCTGAAGTGTACATGCAGGTGCTGAAAACGCGTTTACAGCAATAAAAAGTTCATTTTGGCTCTCACACCATAACTAAATGTTGTAGACTCAAACTCCTTGCTGTCATTAGTGTATTTTAGCAACTTGAAGGTGATTCCAGCATTAATTTCATTGTGCTTTTGCTCATTTTGAAGATTTTGACAGTTTCACCTGAAGTGTACAATCTTGGGCTGAAAACGCGTTTAAAGCAATACAAAATTCATTTAGGCTCTCACACCTTAACTAAATGTTGTAGACTCAAACTTTTTGCTGTCATTAGTGTATTTTAGCAACTTGAAGATGATTCCAGCATTAATTTCATCGTGCTTTTGCTCATTTTGAAGATTTTGACAGTTTCACCTGAAGTGTACAATCTTGGGCTGAAAACGCGTTTAAAGCAATACAAAGTTCATTTAGGCTCTCACACCTTAACTAAATGTTGTAGACTCAAACTTGTTGCTGTCATTAGTGTATTTTAGCAACTTGAAGATGATTCCAGCATTAATTTCATTGTGCTTTTGCTCATTTTGAAGATTTTGACAGTTTCACCTGAAGTGTACAATCAGGGGCTGAAAATGCGTTTAAAGCAATACAAAGTTCATTTAGGCTCTCACACCTTAACTAAATGTTGTAGACTCAAACTTGTTACTGTCATTAGTGTATTTTAGCAGCTTGAAGATGATTCCAGCATTAATTTAATTGTGCTTTTGCTCATTTTGAAGATTTTGACAGTTTCACCTGAAGTGTCCAATCGGGCTGAAAATGTATTTAAAGCAATACAAAGTTAATTTTGGCTCTCAAACCTTAACTAAATGTTGTAGACTCAAACTTTTTGCTGTCATTAGTGTATTTTAGCAACTTGAAGATGATTCCAGCATTAATTTCATTGTGCTTTTGCTCATTTTGAAGATTTTGACAGTTTCACCTGAAGTGTACAATCAGTGGCTGAAAATGCGTTTAAAGCAATACAAAGTTAATTTAGGCTCTCACACCTTAACTAAATGTTGTAGACTCAAACTTTTTGCTGTCATTAGTGTATTTTAGCAACTTGAAGATGATTCCAGCATTAATTTCATTGTGCTTTTGCTCATTTTGAAGATTTTGACAGTTTCACCTGAAGTGTACAATCAGGTGCTGAAAACGCGATTACAGCAATACAAAGTTAATTTTGGCTCTCACACCTTAACTAAATGTTGTAGACTCAAACTTGTTGCTGTCATTAGTGTATTTTAGCAACTTGAAGATGTTTCCAGCATTAATTTCATTGTGCTTTTGCTCATTTTGAAGAATTTGACAGTTTCACCTGAAGTGTACATTCGGGCTGAAAATGCATTTAAAGCAATACAAAGTTCATTTTGGCTCTCACACCTTAACTAAATGTTGTAGACTTAAACTTTTTACTGTCATTAGTGTATTTTAGCAACTTAAAGATGATTCCAGCATTAATTTCATTGTGCTTTTGCTCATTTTGAATATTTTGACAGTTTCACCTGAAGTGTACAATCAGGTGCTGAAAACGCGTTTACAGCAATACAAAGTTCATTTTGGCTCTCACACCTTAACTAAATGTTGTAGACTCAAACTTTTTGCTGTCATTAGTGTATTTTAGCAACTTGAAGATGATTCCATTATTCATTTCATTGTGCTTTTGCTCATTTTGAATATTTTGACAGTTTCACCTGAAGTGTACAATCAGGTGCTGAAAACGCGTTTACAGAAATACAAAGTTCATTTTGGCTCTCACACCTTAACTAAATGTTGTAGACTCAAACTTGTTGCTGTCATTAGTGTATTTTAGCAACTTGAAGATGTTTCCAGCATTAATTTCATTGTGCTTTTGCTCATTTTGAAGAATTTGACAGTTTCACCTGAAGTGTACATTCGGGCTGAAAATGCATTTAAAGCAATACAAAGTTCATTTTGGCTCTCACACCTTAACTAAATGTTGTAGACTCAAACTTTTTGCTGTCATTAGTGTATTTTAGCAACTTGAAGATGATTCCAGCATTAATTTCATTGTGCTTTTGCTCATTTTGAAGATTTTGACAGTTTCACCTGAAGTGTACAATCAGGTGCTGAAAACGCGTTTACAGCAATACAAAGTTCATTTTGGCTCTCACACCTTAACTAAATGTTGTAGACTCAAACTTTTTGCTGTCATTAGTGTATTTTAGCAACTTGAAGATGATTCCAGCATTAATTTCATTGTGCTTTTGCTCATTTTGAAGATTTTGACAGTTTCACCTGAAGTGTACTATCGGGCTGAAAATGCATTTAAAGCAATACAAAGTTAATTTTGGCTCTCACACCTTAACTAAATGTTGTAGACTCAAACTTTTTGCTGTCATTAGTGTATTTTAGCAACTTGAAGATGATTCCAGCATTAATTTCATCGTGCTTTTGCTCATTTTGAAGATTTTGACAGTTTCACCTGAAGTGTACATTCAGGTGCTGAAAACGCATTTACAGCAATAAAAAGTTCATTTTGGCTCTCACACCATAACTAAATGTTGTAGACTCAAACTTCTTGCTGTCATTAGTGTATTTTAGCAACTTGAAGGTGATTCCAGCATTAATTTCATTGTGCTTTTGCTCATTTTTAAGATTTTGACAGTTTCACCTGAAGTGTACAATCGGGCTGAAAATGCATTTAAAGCAATACAAAGTTCATTTAGGCTCTCACACCTTAACTAAATGTTGTAGACTCAAACTTGTTGCTGTCATTAGTGTATTTTAGCAACTTGAAGATGATTCCAGCATTAATTTCATTGTGCTTTTGCTCATTTTGAAGATTTTGACAGTTTCACCTGAAGTGTACTATCGGGCTGAAAATGCATTTAAAGCAATACAAAGTTCATTTTGGCTCTCACACCTTAACTAAATGTTGTAGACTCAAACTTTTTGCTGTCATTAGTGTATTTTAGCAACTTGAAGATGATTCCAGCATTAATTTCATGGTGCTTTTGCTCATTTTGAAGATTTTGACAGTTTCACCTGAAGTGTACATGCAGGTGCTGAAAACGCGTTTACAGCAATAAAAAGTTCATTTTGGCTCTCACACCATAACTAAATGTTGTAGACTCAAACTCCTTGCTGTCATTAGTGTATTTTAGCAACTTGAAGGTGATTCCAGCATTAATTTCATTGTGCTTTTGCTCATTTTGAAGATTTTGACAGTTTCACCTGAAGTGTACAATCTTGGGCTGAAAACGCGTTTAAAGCAATACAAAATTCATTTAGGCTCTCACACCTTAACTAAATGTTGTAGACTCAAACTTTTTGCTGTCATTAGTGTATTTTAGCAACTTGAAGATGATTCCAGCATTAATTTCATCGTGCTTTTGCTCATTTTGAAGATTTTGACAGTTTCACCTGAAGTGTACATTCAGGTGCTGAAAACGCGTTTACAGCAATAAAAAGTTCATTTTGGCTCTCACACCATAACTAAATGTTGTAGACTCAAACTTCTTGCTGTCATTAGTGAATTTTAGCAACTTGAAGGTGATTCCAGCATTAATTTCATTGTGCTTTTGCTCATTTTGAAGATTTTGACAGTTTCACCTGAAGTGTACAATCTTGGGCTGAAAACGCGTTTAAAGCAATACAAAGTTCATTTAGGCTCTCACACCTTAACTAAATGTTGTAGACTCAAACTTGTTGCTGTCATTAGTGTATTTTAGCAACTTGAAGATGATTCCAGCATTAATTTCATTGTGCTTTTGCTCATTTTGAAGATTTTGACAGTTTCACCTGAAGTGTACAATCAGGGGCTGAAAATGCGTTTAAAGCAATACAAAGTTCATTTAGGCTCTCACACCTTAACTAAATGTTGTAGACTCAAACTTGTTACTGTCATTAGTGTATTTTAGCAGCTTGAAGATGATTCCAGCATTAATTTAATTGTGCTTTTGCTCATTTTGAAGATTTTGACAGTTTCACCTGAAGTGTCCAATCGGGCTGAAAATGCATTTAAAGCAATACAAAGTTAATTTTGGCTCTCAAACCTTAACTAAATGTTGTAGACTCAAACTTTTTGCTGTCATTAGTGTATTTTAGCAACTTGAAGATGATTCCAGCATTAATTTCATTGTGCTTTTGCTCATTTTGAAGATTTTGACAGTTTCACCTGAAGTGTACAATCAGTGGCTGAAAATGCGTTTAAAGCAATACAAAGTTAATTTAGGCTCTCACACCTTAACTAAATGTTGTAGACTCAAACTTGTTACTGTCATTAGTGTATTTTAGCAGCTTGAAGATGATTCCAGCATTAATTTAATTGTGCTTTTGCTCATTTTGAAGATTTTGACAGTTTCACCTGAAGTGTACAATCAGGTGCTGAAAACGCGTTTACAGCAATACAAAGTTCATTTTGGCTCTCACACCTTAACTAAATGTTGTAGACTCAAACTTGTTGCTGTCATTAGTGTATTTTAGCAACTTGAAGATGATTCCAGCATTAATTTCATTGTGCTTTTGCTCATTTTGAAGATTTTGACAGTTTCACCTGAATTGTACAATCAAGGGCTGAAAACGCGTTTAAAGCAATGAAAAGTTCATTTAGGCTTTCACACCTTAACTAAATGTTGTAGACTCAAACTTTTTGCTGTCATTAGTGTATTTTAGCAACTTGAAGATGATTCCAGCATTCATTTCATTGTGCTTTTGCTCATTTTGAAGATTTTGACAGTTTCACCTGAAGTGTACAATCAGGGGCTGAAAATGCGTTTACAGCAATAAAAAGTTCATTTTGGCTCTCACACCATAACTAAATGTTGTAGACTCAAACTTCTTGCTGTCATTAGTGTATTTTAGCAACTTGAAGGTGATTCCAGCATTAATTTCATTGTGCTTTTGCTCATTTTGAAGATTTTGACAGTTTCACCTGAAGTGTACAATCAGGGCTGAAAATGCGTTTAAAGCAATACAAAGTTCATTTAGGCTCTCACACCTTAACTAAATGTTGTAGACTCAAACTTGTTACTGTCATTAGTGTATTTTAGCAGCTTGAAGATGATTCCAGCATTAATTTAATTGTGCTTTTGCTCATTTTGAAGATTTTGACAGTTTCACCTGAAGTGTACAATCAGGTGCTGAAAACGCGTTTACAGCAATACAAAGTTAATTTTGGCTCTCAAACCTTAACTAAATGTTGTAGACTCAAACTTTTTACTGTCATTAGTGTATTTTAGCAACTTAAAGATGATTCCAGCATTAATTTCATTGTGCTTTTGCTCATTTTGAATATTTTGACAGTTTCACCTGAAGTGTACAATCAGGTGCTGAAAACGCGTTTACAGCAATACAAAGTTCATTTTGGCTCTCACACCTTAACTAAATGTTGTAGACTCAAACTTGTTGCTGTCATTAGTGTATTTTAGCAACTTGAAGATGTTTCCAGCATTAATTTCATTGTGCTTTTGCTCATTTTGAAGAATTTGACAGTTTCACCTGAAGTGTACATTCGGGCTGAAAATGCATTTAAAGCAATACAAAGTTCATTTTGGCTCTCACACCTTAACTAAATGTTGTAGACTCAAACTTCTTGCTGTCATTAGTGTATTTTAGCAACTTGAAGGTGATTCCAGCATTAATTTCATTGTGCTTTTGCTCATTTTGAAGATTTTGACAGTTTCACCTGAAGTGTACATTCAGGTGCTGAAAACGCGTTTACAGCAATAAAAAGTTCATTTTGGCTCTCACACCATAACTAAATGTTGTAGACTCAAACTTCTTGCTGTCATTAGTGTATTTTAGCAACTTGAAGATGTTTCCAGCATTAATTTCATTGTGCTTTTGCTCATTTTGAAGACTTTGACAGTTTCACCTGAAGTGTACTATCGGGCTGAAAATGCATTTAAAGCAATACAAAGTTCATTTTGGCTCTCACACCTTAACTAAATGTTGTAGACTCAAACTTTTTGCTGTCATTAGTGTATTTTAGCAACTTGAAGGTGATTCCAGCATTAATTTCATTGTGCTTTTGCTCATTTTGAAGATTTTGACAGTTTCAACTGAAGTGTACAATCTTGGGCTGAAAACGCGTTTAAAGCAATACAAAGTTCATTTAGGCTCTCACACCTTAACTAAATGTTGTCGACTCAAACTTGTTACTGTCATTAGTGTATTTTAGCAGCTTGAAGATGATTCCAGCATTAATTTAATTGTGCTTTTGCTCATTTTGAAGATTTTGACAGTTTCACCTGAAGTGTCCAATCGGGCTGAAAATGCATTTAAAGCAATACAAAGTTAATTTTGGCTCTCACACCTTAACTAAATGTTGTAGACTCAAACTTTTTGCTGTCATTAGTGTATTTTAGCAACTTGAAGATGATTCCAGCATTAATTTCATTGTGCTTTTGCTCATTTTGAATATTTTGACAGTTTCACCTGAAGTGTACAATCAGGTGCTGAAAACGCGTTTACAGCAATACAAAGTTCATTTTGGCTCTCACACCTTAACTAAATGTTGTAGACTCAAACTTGTTGCTGTCATTAGTGTATTTTAGCAACTTGAAGATGATTCCAGCATTAATTTCATTGTGCTTTTGCTCATTTTGAAGATTTTGACAGTTTCACCTGAATTGTACAATCAAGGGCTGAAAACGCGTTTAAAGCAATGAAAAGTTCATTTAGGCTTTCACACCTTAACTAAATGTTGTAGACTCAAACTTTTTGCTGTCATTAGTGTATTTTAGCAACTTGAAGATGATTCCAGCATTCATTTCATTGTGCTTTTGCTCATTTTGAAGATTTTGACAGTTTCACCTGAAGTGTACAATCTTGGGCTGAAAACGCGTTTAAAGCAATACAAAGTTCATTTAGGCTCTCACACCATAACTAAATGTTGTAGACTCAAACTTTTTGCTGTCATTAGTGTATTTTAGCAACTTGAAGATGATTCCAGCATTCATTTCATTGTGCTTTTGCTCATTTTGAAGATTTTGACAGTTTCACCTGAAGTGTACAATCAGGTGCTGAAAACGCGATTACAGCAATACAAAGTTAATTTTGGCTCTCACACCTTAACTAAATGTTGTAGACTCAAACTTTTTGCTGTCATTAGTGTATTTTAGCAACTTGAAGATGATTCCAGCATTAATTTCATTGTGCTTTTGCTCATTTTGAAGATTTTGACAGTTTCACCTGAAGTGTACAATCAGGGGCTGAAAATGCGTTTAAAGCAATACAAAGTTCATTTAGGCTCTCACACCTTAACTAAATGTTGTAGACTCAAACTTGTTACTGTCATTAGTGTATTTTAGCAGCTTGAAGATGATTCCAGCATTAATTTCATCGTGCTTTTGCTCATTTTGAAGATTTTGACAGTTTCACCTGAAGTGTACAATCTTGGGCTGAAAACGCGTTTAAAGCAATACAAAGTTCATTTAGGCTCTCACACCTTAACTAAATGTTGTAGAATCAAACTTGTTACTGTCATTAGTGTATTTTAGCAGCTTGAAGATGATTCCAGCATTAATTTAATTGTGCTTTTGCTCATTTTGAAGATTTTGACAGTTTCACCTGAAGTGTCCAATCGGGCTGAAAATGCATTTAAAGCAATACAAAGTTAATTTTGGCTCTCACACCTTAACTAAATGTTGTAGACTCAAACTTTTTGCTGTCATTAGTGTATTTTAGCAACTTGAAGATGATTCCAGCATTAATTTCATTGTGCTTTTGCTCATTTTGAAGATTTTGACAGTTTCACCTGAAGTGTACAATCTTGGGCTGAAAACGCGTTTAAAGCAATACAAAGTTCATTTAGGCTCTCACACCTTAACTAAATGTTGTAGACTCAAACTTGTTACTGTCATTAGTGTATTTTAGCAGCTTGAAGATGATTCCAGCATTAATTTAATTGTGCTTTTAATCATTTTGAAGATTTTGACAGTTTCACCTGAAGTGTCCAATCGGGCTGAAAATGCATTTAAAGCAATACAAAGTTAATTTTGGCTCTCACACCTTAACTAAATGTTGTAGACTCAAACTTTTTGCTGTCATTAGTGTATTTTAGCAACTTGAAGATGATTCCAGCATTAATTTCATTGTGCTTTTGCTCATTTTGAATATTTTGACAGTTTCACCTGAAGTGTACAATCAGGTGCTGAAAACGCGTTTACAGCAATACAAAGTTCATTTTGGCTCTCACACCTTAACTAAATGTTGTAGACTCAAACTTGTTGCTGTCATTAGTGTATTTTAGCAACTTGAAGATGATTCCAGCATTAATTTCATTGTGCTTTTGCTCATTTTGAAGATTTTGACAGTTTCACCTGAATTGTACAATCAAGGGCTGAAAACGCGTTTAAAGCAATGAAAAGTTCATTTAGGCTTTCACACCTTAACTAAATGTTGTAGACTCAAACTTTTTGCTGTCATTAGTGTATTTTAGCAACTTGAAGATGATTCCAGCATTCATTTCATTGTGCTTTTGCTCATTTTGAAGATTTTGACAGTTTCACCTGAAGTGTACAATCAGGTGCTGAAAACGCGTTTACAGCAATACAAAGTTCATTTTGGCTCTCACACCTTAACTAAATGTTGTAGACTCAAACTTGTTGCTGTCATTAGTGTATTTTAGCAACTTGAAGATGATTCCAGCATTAATTTCATTGTGCTTTTGCTCATTTTGAAGATTTTGACAGTTTCACCTGAAGTGTACATTCAGGTGCTGAAAACGCGTTTACAGCAATACAAAGTTCATTTTGGCTCTCACACCTTAACTAAATGTTGTAGACTTAAACTTTTTGCTGTCATTAGTGTATTTTAGCAACTTGAAGATGATTCCAGCATTAATTTCATTGTGCTTTTGCTCATTTTGAATATTTTGACAGTTTCACCTGAAGTGTACAATAAGGTGCTGAAAACGCGTTTACAGCAATACAAAGTTCATTTTGGCTCTCACACCTTAACTAAATGTTGTAGACTCAAACTTGTTGCTGTCATTAGTGTATTTTAGCAACTTGAAGATGTTTCCAGCATTAATTTCATTGTGCTTTTGCTCATTTTGAAGAATTTGACAGTTTCACCTGAAGTGTACATTCGGGCTGAAAATGCATTTAAAGCAATACAAAGTTCATTTTGGCTCTCACACCTTAACTAAATGTTGTAGACTCAAACTTCTTGCTGTCATTAGTGTATTTTAGCAACTTGAAGATGTTTCCAGCATTAATTTCATTGTGCTTTTGCTCATTTTGAAGACTTTGACAGTTTCACCTGAAGTGTACTATCGGGCTGAAAATGCATTTAAAGCAATACAAAGTTCATTTTGGCTTTCACACCTTAACTAAATGTTGTAGACTCAAACTTTTTGCTGTCATTAGTGTATTTTAGCAACTTGAAGGTGATTCCAGCATTAATTTCATTGTGCTTTTGCTCATTTTGAAGATTTTGACAGTTTCAACTGAAGTGTACAATCTTGGGCTGAAAACGCGTTTAAAGCAATAAAAAGTTCATTTAGGCTCTCACACCTTAACTAAATGTTGTCGACTCAAACTTGTTACTGTCATTAGTGTATTTTAGCAGCTTGAAGATGATTCCAGCATTAATTTAATTGTGCTTTTGCTCATTTTGAAGATTTTGACAGTTTCACCTGAAGTGTCCAATCGGGCTGAAAATGCATTTAAAGCAATACAAAGTTAATTTTGGCTCTCACACCTTAACTAAATGTTGTAGACTCAAACTTTTTGCTGTCATTAGTGTATTTTAGCAACTTGAAGATGATTCCAGCATTAATTTCATTGTGCTTTTGCTCATTTTGAATATTTTGACAGTTTCACCTGAAGTGTACAATCAGGTGCTGAAAACGCGTTTACAGCAATACAAAGTTCATTTTGGCTCTCACACCTTAACTAAATGTTGTAGACTCAAACTTGTTGCTGTCATTAGTGTATTTTAGCAACTTGAAGATGATTCCAGCATTAATTTCATTGTGCTTTTGCTCATTTTGAAGATTTTGACAGTTTCACCTGAATTGTACAATCAAGGGCTGAAAACGCTTTTAAAGCAATGAAAAGTTCATTTAGGCTTTCACACCTTAACTAAATGTTGTAGACTCAAACTTTTTGCTGTCATTAGTGTATTTTAGCAACTTGAAGGTGATTCCAGCATTAATTTCATTGTGCATTTGCTCATTTTGAAGATTTTGACAGTTTCACCTGAAGTGTACAATCTTGGGCTGAAAACGCGTTTAAAGCAATACAAAGTTCATTTAGGCTCTCACACCATAACTAAATGTTGTAGACTCAAACTTTTTGCTGTCATTAGTGTATTTTAGCAACTTGAAGATGATTCCAGCATTCATTTCATTGTGCTTTTGCTCATTTTGAAGATTTTGACAGTTTCACCTGAAGTGTACAATCAGGTGCTGAAAACGCGATTACAGCAATACAAAGTTAATTTTGGCTCTCACACCTTAACTAAATGTTGTAGACTCAAACTTTTTGCTGTCATTAGTGTATTTTAGCAACTTGAAGATGATTCCAGCATTAATTTCATTGTGCTTTTGCTCATTTTGAAGATTTTGACAGTTTCACCTGAAGTGTACAATCAGGGGCTGAAAATGCGTTTAAAGCAATACAAAGTTCATTTAGGCTCTCACACCTTAACTAAATGTTGTAGACTCAAACTTGTTACTGTCATTAGTGTATTTTAGCAGCTTGAAGATGATTCCAGCATTAATTTAATTGTGCTTTTGCTCATTTTGAAGATTTTGACAGTTTCACCTGAAGTGTACAATCTTGGGCTGAAAACGCGTTTAAAGCAATACAAAGTTCATTTAGGCTCTCACACCTTAACTAAATGTTGTAGACTCAAACTTTTTGCTGTCATTAGTGTATTTTAGCAACTTGAAGATGATTCCAGCATTAATTTCATTGTGCTTTTGCAAATTTTGAAGATTTTGACAGTTTCACCTGAAGTGTACAATCTTGGGCTGAAAACGCGTTTAAAGCAATACAAAGTTCATTTAGGCTCTCACACCTTAACTAAATGTTGTAGACTCAAACTTGTTACTGTCATTAGTGTATTTTAGCAGCTTGAAGATGATTCCAGCATTAATTTAATTGTGCTTTTGCTCATTTTGAAGATTTTGACAGTTTCACCTGAAGTGTCCAATCGGGCTGAAAATGCATTTAAAGCAATACAAAGTTAATTTTGGCTCTCACACCTTAACTAAATGTTGTAGACTCAAACTTTTTGCTGTCATTAGTGTATTTTAGCAACTTGAAGATGATTCCAGCATTAATTTCATTGTGCTTTTGCTCATTTTGAATATTTTGACAGTTTCACCTGAAGTGTACAATCAGGTGCTGAAAACGCGTTTACAGCAATACAAAGTTCATTTTGGCTCTCACACCTTAACTAAATGTTGTAGACTCAAACTTGTTGCTGTCATTAGTGTATTTTAGCAACTTGAAGATGATTCCAGCATTAATTTCATTGTGCTTTTGCTCATTTTGAAGATTTTGACAGTTTCACCTGAATTGTACAATCAAGGGCTGAAAACGCGTTTAAAGCAATGAAAAGTTCATTTAGGCTTTCACACCTTAACTAAATGTTGTAGACTCAAACTTTTTGCTGTCATTAGTGTATTTTAGCAACTTGAAGATGATTCCAGCATTCATTTCATTGTGCTTTTGCTCATTTTGAAGATTTTGACAGTTTCACCTGAAGTGTACAATCAGGTGCTGAAAACGCGTTTACAGCAATACAAAGTTCATTTTGGCTCTCACACCTTAACTAAATGTTGTAGACTCAAACTTGTTGCTGTCATTAGTGTATTTTAGCAACTTGAAGATGATTCCAGCATTAATTTCATTGTGCTTTTGCTCATTTTGAAGATTTTGACAGTTTCACCTGAAGTGTACATTCAGGTGCTGAAAACGCGTTTACAGCAATACAAAGTTCATTTTGGCTCTCACACCTTAACTAAATGTTGTAGACTCAAACTTTTTGCTGTCATTAGTGTATTTTAGCAACTTGAAGATGATTCCAGCATTAATTTCATTGTGCTTTTGCTCATTTTGAATATTTTGACAGTTTCACCTGAAGTGTACAATAAGGTGCTGAAAACGCGTTTACAGCAATACAAAGTTCATTTTGGCTCTCACACCTTAACTAAATGTTGTAGACTCAAACTTGTTGCTGTCATTAGTGTATTTTAGCAACTTGAAGATGTTTCCAGCATTAATTTCATTGTGCTTTTGCTCATTTTGAAGAATTTGACAGTTTCACCTGAAGTGTACATTCGGGCTGAAAATGCATTTAAAGCAATACAAAGTTCATTTTGGCTCTCACACCTTAACTAAATGTTGTAGACTCAAACTTCTTGCTGTCATTAGTGTATTTTAGCAACTTGAAGGTGATTCCAGCATTAATTTCATTGTGCTTTTGCTCATTTTGAAGATTTTGACAGTTTCACCTGAAGTGTACAATCAGGTGCTGAAAACGCGTTTACAGCAATACAAAGTTCATTTTGGCTCTCACACCTTAACTAAATGTTGTAGACTCAAACTTGTTGCTGTCATTAGTGTATTTTAGCAACTTGAAGATGTTTCCAGCATTAATTTCATTGTGCTTTTGCTCATTTTGAAGAATTTGACAGTTTCACCTGAAGTGTACATTCGGGCTGAAAATGCATTTAAAGCAATACAAAGTTCATTTTGGCTCTCACACCTTAACTAAATGTTGTAGACTTAAACTTTTTACTGTCATTAGTGTATTTTAGCAACTTAAAGATGATTCCAGCATTAATTTCATTGTGCTTTTGCTCATTTTGAATATTTTGACAGTTTCACCTGAAGTGTACAATCAGGTGCTGAAAACGCGTTTACAGCAATACAAAGTTCATTTTGGCTCTCACACCTTAACTAAATGTTGTAGACTCAAACTTTTTGCTGTCATTAGTGTATTTTAGCAACTTGAAGATGATTCCAGCATTAATTTCATTGTGCTTTTGCTCATTTTGAATATTTTGACAGTTTCACCTGAAGTGTACAATAAGGTGCTGAAAACGCGTTTACAGCAATACAAAGTTCATTTTGGCTCTCACACCTTAACTAAATGTTGTAGACTCAAACTTGTTGCTGTCATTAGTGTATTTTAGCAACTTGAAGATGTTTCCAGCATTAATTTCATTGTGCTTTTGCTCATTTTGAAGAATTTGACAGTTTCACCTGAAGTGTACATTCGGGCTGAAAATGCATTTAAAGCAATACAAAGTTCATTTTGGCTCTCACACCTTAACTAAATGTTGTAGACTCAAACTTCTTGCTGTCATTAGTGTATTTTAGCAACTTGAAGGTGATTCCAGCATTAATTTCATTGTGCTTTTGCTCATTTTGAAGATTTTGACAGTTTCACCTGAAGTGTACATTCAGGTGATAAAATTGCGTTTACAGCAATAAAAAGTTCATTTTGGCTCTCACACCATAACTAAATGTTGTAGACTCAAACTTCTTGCTGTCATTAGTGTATTTTAGCAACTTGAAGATGTTTCCAGCATTAATTTCATTGTGCTTTTGCTCATTTTGAAGACTTTGACAGTTTCACCTGAAGTGTACTATCGGGCTGAAAATGCATTTAAAGCAATACAAAGTTCATTTTGGCTCTCACACCTTAACTAAATGTTGTAGACTCAAACTTTTTGCTGTCATTAGTGTATTTTAGCAACTTGAAGGTGATTCCAGCATTAATTTCATTGTGCTTTTGCTCATTTTGAAGATTTTGACAGTTTCACCTGAAGTGTACAATCAGGTGCTGAAAACGCGTTTACAGCAATACAAAGTTCATTTTGGCTCTCACACCTTAACTAAATGTTGTAGACTCAAACTTGTTGCTGTCATTAGTGTATTTTAGCAACTTGAAGATGATTCCAGCATTAATTTCATTGTGCTTTTGCTCATTTTGAAGATTTTGACAGTTTCACCTGAAGTGTACATTCAGGTGCTGAAAACGCGTTTACAGCAATACAAAGTTCATTTTGGCTCTCACACCTTAACTAAATGTTGTAGACTCAAACTTCTTGCTGTCATTAGTGTATTTTAGCAACTTGAAGGTGATTCCAGCATTAATTTCATTGTGCTTTTGCTCATTTTGAAGATTTTGACAGTTTCACCTGAAGTGTACATTCAGGTGATGAAATTGCGTTTACAGCAATAAAAAGTTCATTTTGGCTCTCACACCATAACTAAATGTTGTAGACTCAAACTTCTTGCTGTCATTAGTGTATTTTAGCAACTTGAAGATGTTTCCAGCATTAATTTCATTGTGCTTTTGCTCATTTTGAAGACTTTGACAGTTTCACCTGAAGTGTACTATCGGGCTGAAAATGCATTTAAAGCAATACAAAGTTCATTTTGGCTCTCACACCTTAACTAAATGTTGTAGACTCAAACTTTTTGCTGTCATTAGTATATTTTAGCAACTTGAAGGTGATTCCAGCATTAATTTCATTGTGCTTTTGCTCATTTTGAAGATTTTGACAGTTTCACCTGAAGTGTACAATCAGGTGCTGAAAACGCGTTTACAGCAATACAAAGTTCATTTTGGCTCTCACACCTTAACTAAATGTTGTAGACTCAAACTTGTTGCTGTCATTAGTGTATTTTAGCAACTTGAAGATGATTCCAGCATTAATTTCATTGTGCTTTTGCTCATTTTGAAGATTTTGACAGTTTCACCTGAAGTGTACATTCAGGTGCTGAAAACGCGTTTACAGCAATACAAAGTTCATTTTGGCTCTCACACCTTAACTAAATGTTGTAGACTCAAACTTGTTGCTGTCATTAGTGTATTTTAGCAACTTGAAGATGTTTCCAGCATTAATTTCATTGTGCTTTTGCTCATTTTGAAGAATTTGACAGTTTCACCTGAAGTGTACATTCGGGCTGAAAATGCATTTAAAGCAATACAAAGTTCATTTTGGCTCTCACACCTTAACTAAATGTTGTAGACTCAAACTTCTTGCTGTCATTAGTGTATTTTAGCAACTTGAAGGTGATTCCAGCATTAATTTCATTGTGCTTTTGCTCATTTTGAAGATTTTGACAGTTTCACCTGAAGTGTACAATCAGGTGCTGAAAACGCGTTTACAGCAATACAAAGTTCATTTTGGCTCTCACACCTTAACTAAATGTTGTAGACTCAAACTTGTTGCTGTCATTAGTGTATTTTAGCAACTTGAAGATGTTTCCAGCATTAATTTCATTGTGCTTTTGCTCATTTTGAAGAATTTGACAGTTTCACCTGAAGTGTACATTCGGGCTGAAAATGCATTTAAAGCAATACAAAGTTCATTTTGGCTCTCACACCTTAACTAAATGTTGTAGACTTAAACTTTTTACTGTCATTAGTGTATTTTAGCAACTTAAAGATGATTCCAGCATTAATTTCATTGTGCTTTTGCTCATTTTGAATATTTTGACAGTTTCACCTGAAGTGTACAATCAGGTGCTGAAAACGCGTTTACAGCAATACAAAGTTCATTTTGGCTCTCACACCTTAACTAAATGTTGTAGACTCAAACTTTTTGCTGTCATTAGTGTATTTTAGCAACTTGAAGATGATTCCAGCATTAATTTCATTGTGCTTTTGCTCATTTTGAATATTTTGACAGTTTCACCTGAAGTGTACAATAAGGTGCTGAAAACGCGTTTACAGCAATACAAAGTTCATTTTGGCTCTCACACCTTAACTAAATGTTGTAGACTCAAACTTGTTGCTGTCATTAGTGTATTTTAGCAACTTGAAGATGTTTCCAGCATTAATTTCATTGTGCTTTTGCTCATTTTGAAGAATTTGACAGTTTCACCTGAAGTGTACATTCGGGCTGAAAATGCATTTAAAGCAATACAAAGTTCATTTTGGCTCTCACACCTTAACTAAATGTTGTAGACTCAAACTTCTTGCTGTCATTAGTGTATTTTAGCAACTTGAAGGTGATTCCAGCATTAATTTCATTGTGCTTTTGCTCATTTTGAAGATTTTGACAGTTTCACCTGAAGTGTACATTCAGGTGCTGAAAACGCGTTTACAGCAATAAAAAGTTCATTTTGGCTCTCACACCATAACTAAATGTTGTAGACTCAAACTTCTTGCTGTCATTAGTGTATTTTAGCAACTTGAAGATGTTTCCAGCATTAATTTCATTGTGCTTTTGCTCATTTTGAAGACTTTGACAGTTTCACCTGAAGTGTACTATCGGGCTGAAAATGCATTTAAAGCAATACAAAGTTCATTTTGGCTCTCACACCTTAACTAAATGTTGTAGACTCAAACTTTTTGCTGTCATTAGTGTATTTTAGCAACTTGAAGGTGATTCCAGCATTAATTTCATTGTGCTTTTGCTCATTTTGAAGATTTTGACAGTTTCACCTGAAGTGTACAATCAGGTGCTGAAAACGCGTTTACAGCAATACAAAGTTCATTTTGGCTCTCACACCTTAACTAAATGTTGTAGACTCAAACTTGTTGCTGTCATTAGTGTATTTTAGCAACTTGAAGATGATTCCAGCATTAATTTCATTGTGCTTTTGCTCATTTTGAAGATTTTGACAGTTTCACCTGAATTGTACAATCAAGGGCTGAAAACGCTTTTAAAGCAATGAAAAGTTCATTTAGGCTTTCACACCTTAACTAAATGTTGTAGACTCAAACTTTTTGCTGTCATTAGTGTATTTTAGCAACTTGAAGGTGATTCCAGCATTAATTTCATTGTGCATTTGCTCATTTTGAAGATTTTGACAGTTTCACCTGAAGTGTACAATCTTGGGCTGAAAACGCGTTTAAAGCAATGCAAAGTTCATTTAGGCTCTCACACCATAACTAAATGTTGTAGACTCAAACTTTTTGCTGTCATTAGTGTATTTTAGCAACTTGAAGATGATTCCAGCATTCATTTCATTGTGCTTTTGCTCATTTTGAAGATTTTGACAGTTTCACCTGAAGTGTACAATCAGGTGCTGAAAACGCGATTACAGCAATACAAAGTTAATTTTGGCTCTCACACCTTAACTAAATGTTGTAGACTCAAACTTTTTGCTGTCATTAGTGTATTTTAGCAACTTGAAGATGATTCCAGCATTAATTTCATTGTGCTTTTGCTCATTTTGAAGATTTTGACAGTTTCACCTGAAGTGTACAATCAGGGGCTGAAAATGCGTTTAAAGCAATACAAAGTTCATTTAGGCTCTCACACCTTAACTAAATGTTGTAGACTCAAACTTGTTACTGTCATTAGTGTATTTTAGCAGCTTGAAGATGATTCCAGCATTAATTTCATCGTGCTTTTGCTCATTTTGAAGATTTTGACAGTTTCACCTGAAGTAGACAATCTTGGGCTGAAAACGCGTTTAAAGCAATACAAAGTTCATTTAGGCTCTCACACCTTAACTAAATGTTGTAGAATCAAACTTGTTACTGTCATTAGTGTATTTTAGCAGCTTGAAGATGATTCCAGCATTAATTTAATTGTGCTTTTGCTCATTTTGAAGATTTTGACAGTTTCACCTGAAGTGTCCAATCGGGCTGAAAATGCATTTAAAGCAATACAAAGTTAATTTTGGCTCTCACACCTTAACTAAATGTTGTAGACTCAAACTTTTTGCTGTCATTAGTGTATTTTAGCAACTTGAAGATGATTCCAGCATTAATTTCATTGTGCTTTTGCAAATTTTGAAGATTTTGACAGTTTCACCTGAAGTGTACAATCTTGGGCTGAAAACGCGTTTAAAGCAATACAAAGTTCATTTAGGCTCTCACACCTTAACTAAATGTTGTAGACTCAAACTTGTTACTGTCATTAGTGTATTTTAGCAGCTTGAAGATGATTCCAGCATTAATTTAATTGTGCTTTTGCTCATTTTGAAGATTTTGACAGTTTCACCTGAAGTGTCCAATCGGGCTGAAAATGCATTTAAAGCAATACAAAGTTAATTTTGGCTCTCACACCTTAACTAAATGTTGTAGACTCAAACTTTTTGCTGTCATTAGTGTATTTTAGCAACTTGAAGATGATTCCAGCATTAATTTCATTGTGCTTTTGCTCATTTTGAATATTTTGACAGTTTCACCTGAAGTGTACAATCAGGTGCTGAAAACGCGTTTACAGCAATACAAAGTTCATTTTGGCTCTCACACCTTAACTAAATGTTGTAGACTCAAACTTTTTGCTGTCATTAGTGTATTTTAGCAACTTGAAGGTGATTCCAGCATTAATTTCATTGTGCTTTTGCTCATTTTGAAGATTTTGACAGTTTCACCTGAAGTGTACAATAAGGTGCTGAAAACGCGTTTAAAGCAATGAAAAGTTCATTTAGGCTTTCACACCTTAACTAAATGTTGTAGACTCAAACTTTTTGCTGTCATTAGTGTATTTTAGCAACTTGAAGATGATTCCAGCATTCATTTCATTGTGCTTTTGCTCATTTTGAAGATTTTGACAGTTTCACCTGAAGTGTACAATCAGGTGCTGAAAACGCGTTTACAGCAATACAAAGTTCATTTTGGCTCTCACACCTTAACTAAATGTTGTAGACTCAAACTTGTTGCTGTCATTAGTGTATTTTAGCAACTTGAAGATGATTCCAGCATTAATTTCATTGTGCTTTTGCTCATTTTGAAGATTTTGACAGTTTCACCTGAAGTGTACATTCAGGTGCTGAAAACGCGTTTACAGCAATACAAAGTTCATTTTGGCTCTCACACCTTAACTAAATGTTGTAGACTCAAACTTTTTGCTGTCATTAGTGTATTTTAGCAACTTGAAGATGATTCCAGCATTAATTTCATTGTGCTTTTGCTCATTTTGAATATTTTGACAGTTTCACCTGAAGTGTACAATAAGGTGCTGAAAACGCGTTTACAGCAATACAAAGTTCATTTTGGCTCTCACACCTTAACTAAATGTTGTAGACTCAAACTTGTTGCTGTCATTAGTGTATTTTAGCAACTTGAAGATGTTTCCAGCATTAATTTCATTGTGCTTTTGCTCATTTTGAAGAATTTGACAGTTTCACCTGAAGTGTACATTCGGGCTGAAAATGCATTTAAAGCAATACAAAGTTCATTTTGGCTCTCACACCTTAACTAAATGTTGTAGACTCAAACTTCTTGCTGTCATTAGTGTATTTTAGCAACTTGAAGGTGATTCCAGCATTAATTTCATTGTGCTTTTGCTCATTTTGAAGATTTTGACAGTTTCACCTGAAGTGTACAATCAGGTGCTGAAAACGCGTTTACAGCAATACAAAGTTCATTTTGGCTCTCACACCTTAACTAAATGTTGTAGACTCAAACTTGTTGCTGTCATTAGTGTATTTTAGCAACTTGAAGATGTTTCCAGCATTAATTTCATTGTGCTTTTGCTCATTTTGAAGAATTTGACAGTTTCACCTGAAGTGTACATTCGGGCTGAAAATGCATTTAAAGCAATACAAAGTTCATTTTGGCTCTCACACCTTAACTAAATGTTGTAGACTTAAACTTTTTACTGTCATTAGTGTATTTTAGCAACTTAAAGATGATTCCAGCATTAATTTCATTGTGCTTTTGCTCATTTTGAATATTTTGACAGTTTCACCTGAAGTGTACAATCAGGTGCTGAAAACGCGTTTACAGCAATACAAAGTTCATTTTGGCTCTCACACCTTAACTAAATGTTGTAGACTCAAACTTTTTGCTGTCATTAGTGTATTTTAGCAACTTGAAGATGATTCCAGCATTAATTTCATTGTGCTTTTGCTCATTTTGAATATTTTGACAGTTTCACCTGAAGTGTACAATAAGGTGCTGAAAACGCGTTTACAGCAATACAAAGTTCATTTTGGCTCTCACACCTTAACTAAATGTTGTAGACTCAAACTTGTTGCTGTCATTAGTGTATTTTAGCAACTTGAAGATGTTTCCAGCATTAATTTCATTGTGCTTTTGCTCATTTTGAAGAATTTGACAGTTTCACCTGAAGTGTACATTCGGGCTGAAAATGCATTTAAAGCAATACAAAGTTCATTTTGGCTCTCACACCTTAACTAAATGTTGTAGACTCAAACTTCTTGCTGTCATTAGTGTATTTTAGCAACTTGAAGGTGATTCCAGCATTAATTTCATTGTGCTTTTGCTCATTTTGAAGATTTTGACAGTTTCACCTGAAGTGTACATTCAGGTGATGAAATTGCGTTTACAGCAATAAAAAGTTCATTTTGGCTCTCACACCATAACTAAATGTTGTAGACTCAAACTTCTTGCTGTCATTAGTGTATTTTAGCAACTTGAAGATGTTTCCAGCATTAATTTCATTGTGCTTTTGCTCATTTTGAAGACTTTGACAGTTTCACCTGAAGTGTACTATCGGGCTGAAAATGCATTTAAAGCAATACAAAGTTCATTTTGGCTCTCACACCTTAACTAAATGTTGTAGACTCAAACTTTTTGCTGTCATTAGTGTATTTTAGCAACTTGAAGGTGATTCCAGCATTAATTTCATTGTGCTTTTGCTCATTTTGAAGATTTTGACAGTTTCACCTGAAGTGTACAATAAGGTGCTGAAAACGCGTTTACAGCAATACAAAGTTCATTTTGGCTCTCACACCTTAACTAAATGTTGTAGACTCAAACTTGTTGCTGTCATTAGTGTATTTTAGCAACTTGAAGATGTTTCCAGCATTAATTTCATTGTGCTTTTGCTCATTTTGAAGAATTTGACAGTTTCACCTGAAGTGTACATTCGGGCTGAAAATGCATTTAAAGCAATACAAAGTTCATTTTGGCTCTCACACCTTAACTAAATGTTGTAGACTCAAACTTCTTGCTGTCATTAGTGTATTTTAGCAACTTGAAGGTGATTCCAGCATTAATTTCATTGTGCTTTTGCTCATTTTGAAGATTTTGACAGTTTCACCTGAGTGTACAATCAGGTGCTGAAAACGCGTTACAGCAATACAAAGTTCATTTTGGCTCTCACACCTTAACTAAATGTTGTAGACTCAAACTTGTTTTGCTGTCATTAGTGTATTTTAGCAACTTGAAGATGTTTCCAGCATTAATTTCATTGTGCTTTTGCTCATTTTGAAGAATTTGACAGTTTCACCTGAAGTGTACATTCGGGCTGAAAATGCATTTAAAGCAATACAAAGTTCATTTTGGCTCTCACACCTTAACTAAATGTTGTAGACTTAAACTTTTTTACTGTCATTAGTGTATTTTAGCAACTTAAAGATGATTCCAGCATTAATTTCATTGTGCTTTTGCTCATTTTGAATATTTTGACAGTTTCACCTGAAGTGTACAATCAGGTGCTGAAAACGCGTTTACAGCAATACAAAGTTCATTTTGGCTCTCACACCTTAACTAAATGTTGTAGACTCAAACTTTTTGCTGTCATTAGTGTATTTTAGCAACTTGAAGATGATTCCAGCATTAATTTCATTGTGCTTTTGCTCATTTTGAATATTTTGACAGTTTCACCTGAAGTGTACAATAAGGTGCTGAAACGCGTTTACAGCAATACAAAGTTCATTTTGGCTCTCACACCTTAACTAAATGTTGTAGACTCAAACTTGTTGCTGTCATTAGTGTATTTTAGCAACTTGAAGATGTTTCCAGCATTAATTTCATTGTGCTTTTGCTCATTTTGAAGAATTTGACAGTTTCACCTGAAGTGTACATTCGGGCTGAAAATGCATTTAAAGCAATACAAAGTTCATTTTGGCTCTCACACCTTAACTAAATGTTGTAGACTCAAACTTCTTGCTGTCATTAGTGTATTTTAGCAACTTGAAGGTGATTCCAGCATTAATTTCATTGTGCTTTTGCTCATTTTGAAGATTTTGACAGTTTCACCTGAAGTGTACATTCAGGTGCTGAAAACGCGTTTACAGCAATAAAAAGTTAATTTTGGCTCTCACACCATAACTAAATGTTGTAGACTCAAACTTCTTGCTGTCATTAGTGTATTTAGCAACTTGAAGATGTTTCCAGCATTAATTTCATTGTGCTTTTGCTCATTTTGAAGACTTTGACAGTTTCACCTGAAGTGTACTATCGGGCTGAAAATGCATTTAAAGCAATACAAAGTTCATTTTGGCTCTCACACCTTAACTAAATGTTGTAGACTCAAACTTTTTGCTGTCATTAGTGTATTTTAGCAACTTGAAGGTGATTCCAGCATTAATTTCATTGTGCTTTTGCTCATTTTGAAGATTTTGACAGTTTCACCTGAAGTGTACAATCTTGGGCTGAAAACGCGTTTAAAGCAATACAAAGTTCATTTAGGCTCTCACACCTTAACTAAATGTTGTAGACTCAAACTTTTTGCTGTCATTAGTGTATTTTAGCAACTTGAAGTTGATTCCAGCATTAATTTCATTGTGCATTTGCTCATTTCGAAGATTTTGACAGTTTCACCTGAAGTGTACAGTCTTGGGCTGAAAACGCGTTTAAAGCAATACAAAGTTCATTTAGGCTCTCACACCTTAACTAAATTTTGTAGACTCAAACTTTTTGCTGTCATTAGTGTATTTTAGCAACTTGAAGATGATTCCAGCATTCATTTCATTGTGCTTTTGCTCATTTTGAAGATTTTGACAGTTTCACCTGAAGTGTACAATCAGGTGCTGAAAACGCGATTACAGCAATACAAAGTTAATTTTGGCTCTCACACCTTAACTAAATGTTGTAGACTCAAACTTTTTGCTGTCATTAGTGTATTTTAGCAACTTGAAGATGATTCCAGCATTAATTTCATTGTGCTTTTGCTCATTTTGAAGATTTTGACAGTTTCACCTGAAGTGTACAATCAGGGGCTGAAAATGCGTTTAAAGCAATACAAAGTTAATTTAGGCTCTCACACCTTAACTAAATGTTGTAGACTCAAACTTGTTACTGTCATTAGTGTATTTTAGCAGCTTGAAGATGATTCCAGCATTAATTTAATCGTGCTTTTGCTCATTTTGAAGATTTTGACAGTTTCACCTGAAGTGTACAATCTTGGGCTGAAAACGCGTTTAAAGCAATACAAAGTTCATTTAGGCTCTCACACCTTAACTAAATGTTGTAGACTCAAACTTGTTACTGTCATTAGTGTATTTTAGCAGCTTGAAGATGATTCCAGCATTAATTTAATTGTGCTTTTGCTCATTTTGAAGATTTTGACAGTTTCACCTGAAGTGTACATTCAGGTGCTGAAAATGCGTTTACAGCAATAAAAAGTTCATTTTGGCTCTCACACCATAACTAAATGTTGTAGACTCAAACTTCTTGCTGTCATTAGTGTATTTTAGCAACTTGAAGGTGATTCCAGCATTAATTTCATTGTGCTTTTGCTCATTTTGAAGATTTTGACAGTTTCACCTGAAGTGTACATTCAGGTGCTGAAAACGCGTTTACAGCAATAAAAAGTTCATTTTGGCTCTCACACCATAACTAAATGTTGTAGACTCAAACTTCTTGCTGTCATTAGTGTATTTTAGCAACTTGAAGGTGATTCCAGCATTAATTTCATTGTGCTTTTGCTCATTTTGAAGATTTTGACAGTTTCACCTGAATTGTACAATCAAGGGCTGAAAACGCGTTTAAAGCAATGAAAAGTTCATTTAGGCTTTCACACCTTAACTAAATGTTGTAGACTCAAACTTTTTGCTGTCATTAGTGTATTTTAGCAACTTGAAGATGATTCCAGCATTCATTTCATTGTGCTTTTGCTCATTTTGAAGATTTTGACAGTTTCACCTGAAGTGTACAATCAGGTGCTGAAAACGCGATTACAGCAATACAAAGTTCATTTTGGCTCTCACACCTTAACTAAATGTTGTAGACTCAAACTTTTTGCTGTCATTAGTGTATTTTAGCAACTTGAAGATGATTCCAGCATTAATTTCATCGTGCTTTTGCTCATTTTGAAGATTTTGACAGTTTCACCTGAAGTGTACATTCAGGAGCTGAAAACGCGTTTACAGCAATAAAAAGTTCATTTTGGCTCTCACACCATAACTAAATGTTGTAGACTCAAACTTCTTGCTGTCATTAGTGTATTTTAGCAACTTGAAGGTGATTCCAGCATTAATTTCATTGTGCTTTTGCTCATTTTGAAGATTTTGACAGTTTCACCTGAATTGTACAATCAAGGGCTGAAAACGCGTTTAAAGCAATGAAAAGTTCATTTAGGCTTTCACACCTTAACTAAATGTTGTAGACTCAAACTTGTTACTGTCATTAGTGTATTTTAGCAACTTGAAGATGATTCCAGCATTAATTTCATTGTGCTTTTGCTCATTTTGAAGATTTTGACAGTTTCACCTGAAGTGTACAATCAGGTGCTGAAAACGCGATTACAGCAATACAAAGTTAATTTTGGCTCTCACACCTTAACTAAATGTTGTAGACTCAAACTTTTTGCTGTCATTAGTGTATTTTAGCAACTTGAAGATGATTCCAGCATTAATTTCATTGTGCTTTTGCTCATTTTGAAGATTTTGACAGTTTCACCTGAAGTGTACAATCAGGGGCTGAAAATGCGTTTAAAGCAATTCAAAGTTCATTTAGGCTCTCACACCTTAACTAAATGTTGTAGACTCAAACTTGTTACTGTCATTAGTGTATTTTAGCAGCTTGAAGATGATTCCAGCATTAATTTCATCGTGCTTTTGCTCATTTTGAAGATTTTGACAGTTTCACCTGAAGTGTACAATCTTGGGCTGAAAACGCGTTTAAAGCAATACCAAGTTCATTTAGGCTCTCACACCTTAACTAAATGTTGTAGACTCAAACTTGTTACTGTCATTAGTGTATTTTAGCAGCTTGAAGATGATTCCAGCATTAATTTAATTGTGCTTTTGCTCATTTTGAAGATTTTGACAGTTTCACCTGAAGTGTCCAATCGGGCTGAAAATGCATTTAAAGCAATACAAAGTTAATTTTGGCTCTCACACCTTAACTAAATGTTGTAGACTCAAACTTTTTGCTGTCATTAGTGTATTTTAGCAACTTGAAGATGATTCCAGCATTAATTTCATTGTGCTTTTGCTCATTTCGAAGATTTTGACAGTTTCACCTGAAGTGTACAGTCTTGGGCTGAAAACGCGTTTAAAGCAATACAAAGTTCATTTAGGCTCTCACACCTTAACTAAATTTTGTAGACTCAAACTTTTTGCTGTCATTAGTGTATTTTAGCAACTTGAAGATGATTCCAGCATTCATTTCATTGTGCTTTTGCTCATTTTGAAGATTTTGACAGTTTCACCTGAAGTGTACAATCAGGTGCTGAAAACGCGATTACAGCAATACAAAGTTAATTTTGGCTCTCACACCTTAACTAAATGTTGTAGACTCAAACTTTTTGCTGTCATTAGTGTATTTTAGCAACTTGAAGATGATTCCAGCATTAATTTCATTGTGCTTTTGCTCATTTTGAAGATTTTGACAGTTTCACCTGAAGTGTACAATCAGGGGCTGAAAATGCGTTTAAAGCAATACAAAGTTAATTTAGGCTCTCACACCTTAACTAAATGTTGTAGACTCAAACTTGTTACTGTCATTAGTGTATTTTAGCAGCTTGAAGATGATTCCAGCATTAATTTAATCGTGCTTTTGCTCATTTTGAAGATTTTGACAGTTTCACCTGAAGTGTACAATCTTGGGCTGAAAACGCGTTTAAAGCAATACAAAGTTCATTTAGGCTCTCACACCTTAACTAAATGTTGTAGACTCAAACTTGTTACTGTCATTAGTGTATTTTAGCAGCTTGAAGATGATTCCAGCATTAATTTAATTGTGCTTTTGCTCATTTTGAAGATTTTGACAGTTTCACCTGAAGTGTACATTCAGGTGCTGAAAATGCGTTTACAGCAATAAAAAGTTAATTTTGGCTCTCACACCATAACTAAATGTTGTAGACTCAAACTTCTTGCTGTCATTAGTGTATTTTAGCAACTTGAAGGTGATTCCAGCATTAATTTCATTGTGCTTTTGCTCATTTTGAAGATTTTGACAGTTTCACCTGAAGTGTACATTCAGGTGCTGAAAACGCGTTTACAGCAATAAAAAGTTCATTTTGGCTCTCACACCATAACTAAATGTTGTAGACTCAAACTTCTTGCTGTCATTAGTGTATTTTAGCAACTTGAAGGTGATTCCAGCATTAATTTCATTGTGCTTTTGCTCATTTTGAAGATTTTGACAGTTTCACCTGAATTGTACAATCAAGGGCTGAAAACGCGTTTAAAGCAATGAAAAGTTCATTTAGGCTTTCACACCTTAACTAAATGTTGTAGACTCAAATTTTTTGCTGTCATTAGTGTATTTTAGCAACTTGAAGATGATTCCAGCATTCATTTCATTGTGCTTTTGCTCATTTTGAAGATTTTGACAGTTTCACCTGAAGTGTACAATCAGGTGCTGAAAACGCGATTACAGCAATACAAAGTTCATTTTGGCTCTCACACCTTAACTAAATGTTGTAGACTCAAACTTTTTGCTGTCATTAGTGTATTTTAGCAACTTGAAGATGATTCCAGCATTAATTTCATCGTGCTTTTGCTCATTTTGAAGATTTTGACAGTTTCACCTGAAGTGTACATTCAGGAGCTGAAAACGCGTTTACAGCAATAAAAAGTTCATTTTGGCTCTCACACCATAACTAAATGTTGTAGACTCAAACTTCTTGCTGTCATTAGTGTATTTTAGCAACTTGAAGGTGATTCCAGCATTAATTTCATTGTGCTTTTGCTCATTTTGAAGATTTTGACAGTTTCACCTGAATTGTACAATCAAGGGCTGAAAACGCGTTTAAAGCAATGAAAAGTTCATTTAGGCTTTCACACCTTAACTAAATGTTGTAGACTCAAACTTGTTACTGTCATTAGTGTATTTTAGCAACTTGAAGATGATTCCAGCATTAATTTCATTGTGCTTTTGCTCATTTTGAAGATTTTGACAGTTTCACCTGAAGTGTACAATCAGGTGCTGAAAACGCGATTACAGCAATACAAAGTTAATTTTGGCTCTCACACCTTAACTAAATGTTGTAGACTCAAACTTTTTGCTGTCATTAGTGTATTTTAGCAACTTGAAGATGATTCCAGCATTAATTTCATTGTGCTTTTGCTCATTTTGAAGATTTTGACAGTTTCACCTGAAGTGTACAATCAGGGGCTGAAAATGCGTTTAAAGCAATACAAAGTTCATTTAGGCTCTCACACCTTAACTAAATGTTGTAGACTCAAACTTGTTACTGTCATTAGTGTATTTTAGCAGCTTGAAGATGATTCCAGCATTAATTTCATCGTGCTTTTGCTCATTTTGAAGATTTTGACAGTTTCACCTGAAGTGTACAATCTTGGGCTGAAAACGCGTTTAAAGCAATACCAAGTTCATTTAGGCTCTCACACCTTAACTAAATGTTGTAGACTCAAACTTGTTACTGTCATTAGTGTATTTTAGCAGCTTGAAGATGATTCCAGCATTAATTTAATTGTGCTTTTGCTCATTTTGAAGATTTTGACAGTTTCACCTGAAGTGTCCAATCGGGCTGAAAATGCATTTAAAGCAATACAAAGTTAATTTTGGCTCTCACACCTTAACTAAATGTTGTAGACTCAAACTTTTTGCTGTCATTAGTGTATTTTAGCAACTTGAAGATGATTCCAGCATTAATTTCATTGTGCTTTTGCTCATTTTGAAGATTTTGACAGTTTCACCTGAAGTGTACAATCTTGGGCTGAAAACGCGTTTAAAGCAATACAAAGTTCATTTAGGCTCTCACACCTTAACTAAATGTTGTAGACTCAAACTTTTTGCTGTCATTAGTGTATTTTAGCAACTTGAAGATTATTCCAGCATTAATTTCATTGTGCTTTTGCTCATTTTTAAGATTTTGACAGTTTCACCTGAAGTGTACAATCGGGCTGAAAATGCATTTAAAGCAATACAAAGTTCATTTAGGCTCTCACACCTTAACTAAATGTTGTAGACTCAAACTTGTTGCTGTCATTAGTATATTTTAGCAACTTGAAGATGATTCCAGCATTAATTTCATTGTGCTTTTGCTCATTTTGAAGATTTTGACAGTTTCACCTGAAGTGTACAATCAGGGGCTGAAAATGCGTTTAAAGCAATACAAAGTTCATTTAGGCTCTCACACCTTAACTAAATGTTGTAGACTCAAACTTGTTACTGTCATTAGTGTATTTTAGCAGCTTGAAGATGATTCCAGCATTAATTTCATTGTGCTTTTGCTCATTTTGAATATTTTGACAGTTTCACCTGAAGTGTACAATCAGGTGCTGAAAACGCGTTTACAGCAATACAAAGTTCATTTTGGCTCTCACACCTTAACTAAATGTTGTAGACTCAAACTTGTTGCTGTCATTAGTGTATTTTAGCAACTTGAAGATGATTCCAGCATTAATTTCATTGTGCTTTTGCTCATTTTGAAGATTTTGACAGTTTCACCTGAATTGTACAATCAAGGGCTGAAAACGCGTTTAAAGCAATGAAAAGTTCATTTAGGCTTTCACACCTTAACTAAATGTTGTAGACTCAAACTTTTTGCTGTCATTAGTGTATTTTAGCAACTTGAAGATGATTCCAGCATTCATTTCATTGTGCTTTTGCTCATTTTGAAGATTTTGACAGTTTCACCTGAAGTGTACAATCAGGTGCTGAAAACGCGTTTACAGCAATACAAAGTTAATTTTGGCTCTCACACCTTAACTAAATGTTGTAGACTCAAACTTGTTGCTGTCATTAGTGTATTTTAGTAACTTGAAGATGTTTCCAGCATTAATTTCATTGTGCTTTTGCTCATTTTGAAGATTTTGACAGTTTCACCTGAAGTGTCCAATCGGGCTGAAAATGCATTTAAAGCAATACAAAGTTAATTTTGGCTCTCACACCTTAACTAAATGTTGTAGACTCAAACTTTTTGCTGTCATTAGTGTATTTTAGCAACTTGAAGATGATTCCAGCATTAATTTCATTGTGCTTTTGCTCATTTTGAATATTTTGACAGTTTCACCTGAAGTGTACAATCAGGTGCTGAAAACGCGTTTACAGCAATACAAAGTTCATTTTGGCTCTCACACCTTAACTAAATGTTGTAGACTCAAACTTGTTGCTGTCATTAGTGTATTTTAGCAACTTGAAGATGATTCCAGCATTAATTTCATTGTGCTTTTGCTCATTTTGAAGATTTTGACAGTTTCACCTGAATTGTAAAATCAAGGGCTGAAAACGCGTTTAAAGCAATGAAAAGTTCATTTTGGCTCTCACACCTTAACTAAATGTTGTAGACTCAAACTTTTTGCTGTCCTTAGTGTATTTTAGCAACTTGAAGATGATTCCAGCATTAATTTCATTGTGCTTTTGCTCATTTTGAAGATTTTGACAGTTTCACCTGAAGTGTACTATCGGGCTGAAAATGCATTTAAAGCAATACAAAGTTCATTTTGGCTCTCACACCTTAACTAAATGTTGTAGACTCAAACTTTTTGCTGTCATTAGTGTATTTTAGCAACTTGAAGATGATTCCAGCATTAATTTCATTGTGCTTTTGCTCATTTTGAAGATTTTGACAGTTTCACCTGAAGTGTACAATCAGGTGCTGAAAACGCGATTACAGCAATACAAAGTTAATTTTGGCTCTCACACCTTAACTAAATGTTGTAGACTCAAACTTTTTGCTGTCATTAGTGTATTTTAGCAACTTGAAGATGATTCCAGCATTAATTTCATTGTGCTTTTGCTCATTTTGAAGATTTTGACAGTTTAACCTGAAGTGTACAATCAGGGGCTGAAAATGCGTTTAAAGCAATACAAAGTTCATTTAGGCTCTCACACCTTAACTAAATGTTGTAGACTCAAACTTGTTAATGTCATTAGTGTATTTTAGCAGCTTGAAGATGATTCCAGCATTAATTTCATCGTGCTTTTGCTCATTTTGAAGATTTTGACAGTTTCACCTGAAGTGTACAATCTTGGGCTGAAAACGCGTTTAAAGCAATACAAAGTTCATTTAGGCTCTCACACCTTAACTAAATGTTGTAGACTCAAACTTGTTACTGTCATTAGTGTATTTTAGCAGCTTGAAGATGATTCCAGCATTAATTTAATTGTGCTTTTGCTCATTTTGAAGATTTTGACAGTTTCACCTGAAGTGTCCAATCGGGCTGAAAATGCATTTAAAGCAATACAAAGTTAATTTTGGCTCTCACACCTTAACTAAATGTTGTAGACTCAAACTTTTTGCTGTCATTAGTGTATTTTAGCAACTTGAAGATGATTCCAGCATTAATTTCATTGTGCTTTTGCTCATTTTGAAGATTTTGACAGTTTCACCTGAAGTGTACAATCTTGGGCTGAAAACGCGTTTAAAGCAATACAAAGTTCATTTAGGCTCTCACACCTTAACTAAATGTTGTAGACTCAAACTTGTTACTGTCATTAGTGTATTTTAGCAGCTTGAAGATGATTCCAGCATTAATTTAATTGTGCTTTTGCTCATTTTGAAGATTTTGACAGTTTCACCTGAAGTGTCCAATCGGGCTGAAAATGCATTTAAAGCAATACAAAGTTAATTTTGGCTCTCACACCTTAACTAAATGTTGTAGACTCAAACTTTTTGCTGTCATTAGTGTATTTTAGCAACTTGAAGATGATTCCAGCATTAATTTCATTGTGCTTTTGCTCATTTTGAATATTTTGACAGTTTCACCTGAAGTGTACAATCAGGTGCTGAAAACGCGTTTACAGCAATACAAAGTTCATTTTGGCTCTCACACCTTAACTAAATGTTGTAGACTCAAACTTGTTGCTGTCATTAGTGTATTTTAGCAACTTGAAGATGATTCCAGCATTAATTTCATTGTGCTTTTGCTCATTTTGAAGATTTTGACAGTTTCACCTGAATTGTACAATCAAGGGCTGAAAACGCGTTTAAAGCAATGAAAAGTTCATTTAGGCTTTCACACCTTAACTAAATGTTGTAGACTCAAACTTTTTGCTGTCATTAGTGTATTTTAGCAACTTGAAGATGATTCCAGCATTCATTTCATTGTGCTTTTGCTCATTTTGAAGATTTTGACAGTTTCACCTGAAGTGTACAATCAGGTGCTGAAAACGCGTTTACAGCATTACAAAGTTCATTTTGGCTCTCACACCTTAACTAAATGTTGTAGACTCAAACTTGTTGCTGTCATTAGTGTATTTTAGCAACTTGAAGATGTTTCCAGCATTAATTTCATTGTGCTTTTGCTCATTTTGAAGAATTTGACAGTTTCACCTGAAGTGTACATTCGGGCTGAAAATGCATTTAAAGCAATACAAAGTTCATTTTGGCTCTCACACCTTAACTAAATGTTGTAGACTTAAACTTTTTACTGTCATTAGTGTATTTTAGCAACTTGAAGATGATTCCAGCATTAATTTCATTGTGCTTTTGCTCATTTTGAATATTTTGACAGTTTCACCTGAAGTGTACAATAAGGTGCTGAAAACGCGTTTACAGCAATACAAAGTTCATTTTGGCTCTCACACCTTAACTAAATGTTGTAGACTCAAACTTGTTGCTGTCATTAGTGTATTTTAGCAACTTGAAGATGATTCCAGCATTAATTTCATTGTGCTTTTGCTCATTTTGAAGATTTTGACAGTTTCACCTGAAGTGTACAATCAGGTGCTGAAAACGCGTTTACAGCAATACAAAGTTAATTTTGGCTCTCACACCTTAACTAAATGTTGTAGACTCAAACTTTTTGCTGTCATTAGTGTATTTTAGCAACTTGAAGATGATTCCAGCATTAATTTCATTGTGCTTTTGCTCATTTTGAAGATTTTGACAGTTTCACCTGAAGTGTACTATCGGGCTGAAAATGCATTTACAGCAATAAAAAGTTCATTTTGGCTCTCACACCATAACTAAATGTTGTAGACTCAAACTTCTTGCTGTCATTAGTGTATTTTAGCAACTTGAAGGTGATTCCAGCATTAATTTCATTGTGCTTTTGCTCATTTTGAAGATTTTGACAGTTTCACCTGAAGTGTACAATCTTGGGCTGAAAACGCGTTTAAAGCAATACAAAGTTCATTTAGGCTCTCACACCTTAACTAAATGTTGTAGACTCAAACTTTTTGCTGTCATTAGTGTATTTTAGCAACTTGAAGATGATTCCAGCATTAATTTCATTGTGCTTTTGCTCATTTTTAAGATTTTGACAGTTTCACCTGAAGTGTACAATCGGGCTGAAAATGCATTTAAAGCAATACAAAGTTCATTTAGGCTCTCACACCTTAACTAAATGTTGTAGACTCAAACTTGTTGCTGTCATTAGTGTATTTTAGCAACTTGAAGATGATTCCAGCATTAATTTCATTGTGCTTTTGCTCATTTTGAAGATTTTGACAGTTTCACCTGAAGTGTACAATCAGGGGCTGAAAATGCGTTTAAAGCAATACAAAGTTCATTTAGGCTCTCACACCTTAACTAAATGTAGTAGACTCAAACTTGTTACTGTCATTAGTGTATTTTAGCAGCTTGAAGATGATTCCAGCATTAATTTAATTGTGCTTTTGCTCATTTTGAAGATTTTGACAGTTTCACCTGAAGTGTCCAATCGGGCTGAAAATGCATTTAAAGCAATACAAAGTTAATTTTGGCTCTCACACCTTAACTAAATGTTGTAGACTCAAACTTTTTGCTGTCATTAGTGTATTTTAGCAACTTGAAGATGATTCCAGCATTAATTTCATTGTGCTTTTGCTCATTTTGAATATTTTGACAGTTTCACCTGAAGTGTACAATCAGGTGCTGAAAACGCGTTTACAGCAATAAAAAGTTCATTTTGGCTCTCACACCATAACTAAATGTTGTAGACTCAAACTTCTTGCTGTCATTAGTGTATTTTAGCAACTTGAAGATGTTTCCAGCATTAATTTCATTGTGCTTTTGCTCATTTTGAAGACTTTGACAGTTTCACCTGAAGTGTACTATCGGGCTGAAAATGCATTTAAAGCAATACAAAGTTCATTTTGGCTCTCACACCTTAACTAAATGTTGTAGACTCAAACTTTTTGCTGTCATTAGTGTATTTTAGCAACTTGAAGGTGATTCCAGCATTAATTTCATTGTGCTTTTGCTCATTTTGAAGATTTTGACAGTTTCACCTGAAGTGTACAATCTTGGGCTGAAAACGCGTTTAAAGCAATACAAAGTTCATTTAGGCTCTCACACCTTAACTAAATGTTGTAGACTCAAACTTTTTGCTGTCATTAGTGTATTTTAGCAACTTGAAGTTGATTCCAGCATTAATTTCATTGTGCATTTGCTCATTTCGAAGATTTTGACAGTTTCACCTGAAGTGTACAGTCTTGGGCTGAAAACGCGTTTAAAGCAATACAAAGTTCATTTAGGCTCTCACACCTTAACTAAATTTTGTAGACTCAAACTTTTTGCTGTCATTAGTGTATTTTAGCAACTTGAAGATGATTCCAGCATTCATTTCATTGTGCTTTTGCTCATTTTGAAGATTTTGACAGTTTCACCTGAAGTGTACAATCAGGTGCTGAAAACGCGATTACAGCAATACAAAGTTAATTTTGGCTCTCACACCTTAACTAAATGTTGTAGACTCAAACTTTTTGCTGTCATTAGTGTATTTTAGCAACTTGAAGATGATTCCAGCATTAATTTCATTGTGCTTTTGCTCATTTTGAATATTTTGACAGTTTCACCTGAAGTGTACAATCAGGTGCTGAAAACGCGTTTACAGCAATACAAAGTTCATTTTGGCTCTCACACCTTAACTAAATGTTGTAGACTCAAACTTGTTGCTGTCATTAGTGTATTTTACCAACTTGAAGATGATTCCAGCATTAATTTCATTGTGCTTTTGCTCATTTTGAAGATTTTGACAGTTTCACCTGAATTGTACAATCAAGGGCTGAAAACGCGTTTAAAGCAATGAAAAGTTCATTTAGGCTTTCACACCTTAACTAAATGTTGTAGACTCAAACTTTTTGCTGTCATTAGTGTATTTTAGCAACTTGAAGATGATTCCAGCATTCATTTCATTGTGCTTTTGCTCATTTTGAAGATTTTGACAGTTTCACCTGAAGTGTACAATCAGGTGCTGAAAACGCGTTTACAGCATTACAAAGTTCATTTTGGCTCTCACACCTTAACTAAATGTTGTAGACTCAAACTTGTTGCTGTCATTAGTGTATTTTAGCAACTTGAAGATGTTTCCAGCATTAATTTCATTGTGCTTTTGCTCATTTTGAAGAATTTGACAGTTTCACCTGAAGTGTACATTCGGGCTGAAAATGCATTTAAAGCAATACAAAGTTCATTTTGGCTCTCACACCTTAACTAAATGTTGTAGACTTAAACTTTTTACTGTCATTAGTGTATTTTAGCAACTTAAAGATGATTCCAGCATTAAGTTCATTGTGCTTTTGCTCATTTTGAATATTTTGACAGTTTCACCTGAAGTGTACAATCAGGTGCTGAAAACGCGTTTACAGCAATACAAAGTTCATTTTGGCTCTCACACCTTAACTAAATGTTGTAGACTCAAACTTTTTGCTGTCATTAGTGTATTTTAGCAACTTGAAGATGATTCCAGCATTAATTTCATTGTGCTTTTGCTCATTTTGAATATTTTGACAGTTTCACCTGAAGTGTACAATAAGGTGCTGAAAACGCGTTTACAGCAATACAAAGTTCATTTTGGCTCTCACACCTTAACTAAATGTTGTAGACTCAAACTTGTTGCTGTCATTAGTGTATTTTAGCAACTTGAAGATTTTTCCAGCATGAATTTCATTGTGCTTTTGCTCATTTTGAAGAATTTGACAGTTTCACCTGAAGTGTACATTCGGGCTGAAAATGCATTTAAAGCAATACAAAGTTCATTTTGGCTCTCACACCTTAACTAAATGTTGTAGACTCAAACTTCTTGCTGTCATTAGTGTATTTTAGCAACTTGAAGGTGATTCCAGCATTAATTTCATTGTGCTTTTGCTCATTTTGAAGATTTTGACAGTTTCACCTGAAATGTACATTCAGGTGCTGAAAACGCGTTTACAGCAATAAAAAGTTCATTTTGGCTCTCACACCATAACTAAATGTTGTAGACTCAAACTTCTTGCTGTCATTAGTGTATTTTAGCAACTTGAAGATGTTTCCAGCATTAATTTCATTGTGCTTTTGCTCATTTTGAAGACTTTGACAGTTTCACCTGAAGTGTACTATCGGGCTGAAAATGCATTTAAAGCAATACAAAGTTCATTTTGGCTCTCACACCTTAACTAAATGTTGTAGACTCAAACTTTTTGCTGTCATTAGTGTATTTTAGCAACTTGAAGGTGATTCCAGCATTAATTTCATTGTGCTTTTGCTCATTTTGAAGATTTTGACAGTTTCACCTGAAGTGTACAATCTTGGGCTGAAAACGCGTTTAAAGCAATACAAAGTTCATTTAGGCTCTCACACCTTAACTAAATGTTGTAGACTCAAACTTTTTGCTGTCATTAGTGTATTTTAGCAACTTGAAGTTGATTCCAGCATTAATTTCATTGTGCATTTGCTCATTTCGAAGATTTTGACAGTTTCACCTGAAGTGTACAGTCTTGGGCTGAAAACGCGTTTAAAGCAATACAAAGTTCATTTAGGCTCTCACACCTTAACTAAATTTTGTAGACTCAAACTTTTTGCTGTCATTAGTGTATTTTAGCAACTTGAAGATGATTCCAGCATTCATTTCATTGTGCTTTTGCTCATTTTGAAGATTTTGACAGTTTCACCTGAAGTGTACAATCAGGTGCTGAAAACGCGATTACAGCAATACAAAGTTAATTTTGGCTCTCACACCTTAACTAAATGTTGTAGACTCAAACTTTTTGCTGTCATTAGTGTATTTTAGCAACTTGAAGATGATTCCAGCATTAATTTCATTGTGCTTTTGCTCATTTTGAATATTTTGACAGTTTCACCTGAAGTGTACAATCAGGTGCTGAAAACGCGTTTACAGCAATACAAAGTTCATTTTGGCTCTCACACCTTAACTAAATGTTGTAGACTCAAACTTGTTGCTGTCATTAGTGTATTTTAGCAACTTGAAGATGATTCCAGCATTAATTTCATTGTGCTTTTGCTCATTTTGAAGATTTTGACAGTTTCACCTGAATTGTACAATCAAGGGCTGAAAACGCGTTTAAAGCAATGAAAAGTTCATTTAGGCTTTCACACCTTAACTAAATGTTGTAGACTCAAACTTTTTGCTGTCATTAGTGTATTTTAGCAACTTGAAGATGATTCCAGCATTCATTTCATTGTGCTTTTGCTCATTTTGAAGATTTTGACAGTTTCACCTGAAGTGTACAATCAGGTGCTGAAAACGCGTTTACAGCAATACAAAGTTCATTTTGGCTCTCACACCTTAACTAAATGTTGTAGACTCAAACTTGTTGCTGTCATTAGTGTATTTTAGCAACTTGAAGATGTTTCCAGCATTAATTTCATTGTGCTTTTGCTCATTTTGAAGAATTTGACAGTTTCAACTGAAGTGTACATTCGGGCTGAAAATGCATTTAAAGCAATACAAAGTTCATTTTGGCTCTCACACCTTAACTAAATGTTGTAGACTCAAACTTCTTGCTGTCATTAGTGTATTTTAGCAACTTGAAGGTGATTCCAGCATTAATTTCATTGTGCTTTTGCTCATTTTGAAGATTTTGACAGTTTCACCTGAAGTGTACAATCAGGTGCTGAAAACGCGTTTACAGCAATACAAAGTTCATTTTGGCTCTCACACCTTAACTAAATGTTGTAGACTCAAACTTGTTGCTGTCATTAGTGTATTTTAGCAACTTGAAGATGTTTCCAGCATTAATTTCATTGTGCTTTTGCTCATTTTGAAGAATTTGACAGTTTCACCTGAAGTGTACATTCGGGCTGAAAATGCATTTAAAGCAATACAAAGTTCATTTTGGCTCTCACACCTTAACTAAATGTTGTAGACTTAAACTTTTTACTGTCATTAGTGTATTTTAGCAACTTGAAGATGATTCCAGCATTAATTTCATTGTGCTTTTGCTCATTTTGAATATTTTGACAGTTTCACCTGAAGTGTACAATAAGGTGCTGAAAACGCGTTTACAGCAATACAAAGTTCATTTTGGCTCTCACACCTTAACTTAATGTTGTAGACTCAAACTTGTTGCTGTCATTAGTGTATTTTAGCAACTTGAAGATGATTCCAGCATTAATTTCATTGTGCTTTTGCTCATTTTGAAGATTTTGACAGTTTCACCTGAAGTGTACAATCAGGTGCTGAAAACGCGTTTACAGCAATACAAAGTTAATTTTGGCTCTCACACCTTAACTAAATGTTGTAGACTCAAACTTTTTGCTGTCATTAGTGTATTTTAGCAACTTGAAGATGATTCCAGCATTAATTTCATTGTGCTTTTGCTCATTTTGAAGATTTTGACAGTTTCACCTGAAGTGTACTATCGGGCTGAAAATGCATTTACAGCAATAAAAAGTTCATTTTGGCTCTCACACCATAACTAAATGTTGTAGACTCAAACTTCTTGCTGTCATTAGTGTATTTTAGCAACTTGAAGGTGATTCCAGCATTAATTTCATTGTGCTTTTGCTCATTTTGAAGATTTTGACAGTTTCACCTGAAGTGTACAATCTTGGGCTGAAAACGCGTTTAAAGCAATACAAAGTTCATTTAGGCTCTCACACCTTAACTAAATGTTGTAGACTCAAACTTTTTGCTGTCATTAGTGTATTTTAGCAACTTGAAGATGATTCCAGCATTAATTTCATTGTGCTTTTGCTCATTTTTAAGATTTTGACAGTTTCACCTGAAGTGTACAATCGGGCTGAAAATGCATTTAAAGCAATACAAAGTTCATTTAGGCTCTCACACCTTAACTAAATGTTGTAGACTCAAACTTTTTGCTGTCATTAGTGTATTTTAGCAACTTGAAGATGATTCCAGCATTAATTTCATTGTGCTTTTGCTCATTTTGAATATTTTGACAGTTTCACCTGAAGTGTACAATCAGGTGCTGAAAACGCGTTTACAGCAATACAAAGTTCATTTTGGCTCTCACACCTTAACTAAATGTTGTAGACTCAAACTTGTTGCTGTCATTAGTGTATTTTAGCAACTTGAAGATGATTCCAGCATTAATTTCATTGTGCTTTTGCTCATTTTGAAGATTTTGACAGTTTCACCTGAATTGTACAATCAAGGGCTGAAAACGCGTTTAAAGCAATGAAAAGTTCATTTAGGCTTTCACACCTTAACTAAATGTTGTAGACTCAAACTTTTTGCTGTCATTAGTGTATTTTAGCAACTTGAAGATGATTCCAGCATTCATTTCATTGTGCTTTTGCTCATTTTGAAGATTTTGACAGTTTCACCTGAAGTAGACAATCTTGGGCTGAAAACGCGTTTAAAGCAATACAAAGTTCATTTAGGCTCTCACACCTTAACTAAATGTTGTAGAATCAAACTTGTTACTGTCATTAGTGTATTTTAGCAGCTTGAAGATGATTCCAGCATTAATTTAATTGTGCTTTTGCTCATTTTGAAGATTTTGACAGTTTCACCTGAAGTGTCCAATCGGGCTGAAAATGCATTTAAAGCAATACAAAGTTCATTTTGGCTCTCACACCTTAACTAAATGTTGTAGACTTAAACTTTTTACTGTCATTAGTGTATTTTAGCAACTTAAAGATGATTCCAGCATTAAGTTCATTGTGCTTTTGCTCATTTTGAATATTTTGACAGTTTCACCTGAAGTGTACAATCAGGTGCTGAAAACGCGTTTACAGCAATACAAAGTTCATTTTGGCTCTCACACCTTAACTAAATGTTGTAGACTCAAACTTTTTGCTGTCATTAGTGTATTTTAGCAACTTGAAGATGATTCCAGCATTAATTTCATTGTGCTTTTGCTCATTTTGAATATTTTGACAGTTTCACCTGAAGTGTACAATAAGGTGCTGAAAACGCGTTTACAGCAATACAAAGTTCATTTTGGCTCTCACACCTTAACTAAATGTTGTAGACTCAAACTTGTTGCTGTCATTAGTGTATTTTAGCAACTTGAAGATTTTTCCAGCATGAATTTCATTGTGCTTTTGCTCATTTTGAAGAATTTGACAGTTTCACCTGAAGTGTACATTCGGGCTGAAAATGCATTTAAAGCAATACAAAGTTCATTTTGGCTCTCACACCTTAACTAAATGTTGTAGACTCAAACTTCTTGCTGTCATTAGTGTATTTTAGCAACTTGAAGGTGATTCCAGCATTAATTTCATTGTGCTTTTGCTCATTTTGAAGATTTTGACAGTTTCACCTGAAGTGTACAATCAGGTGCTGAAAACGCGTTTACAGCAATACAAAGTTCATTTTGGCTCTCACACCTTAACTAAATGTTGTAGACTCAAACTTGTTGCTGTCATTAGTGTATTTTAGCAACTTGAAGATGATTCCAGCATTAATTTCATTGTGCTTTTGCTCATTTTTAAGATTTTGACAGTTTCACCTGAAGTGTACAATCGGGCTGAAAATGCATTTAAAGCAATACAAAGTTCATTTAGGCTCTCACACCTTAACTAAATGTTGTAGACTCAAACTTTTTGCTGTCATTAGTGTATTTTAGCAACTTGAAGATGATTCCAGCATTAATTTCATTGTGCTTTTGCTCATTTTGAATATTTTGACAGTTTCACCTGAAGTGTACAATCAGGTGCTGAAAACGCGTTTACAGCAATACAAAGTTCATTTTGGCTCTCACACCTTAACTAAATGTTGTAGACTCAAACTTGTTGCTGTCATTAGTGTATTTTAGCAACTTGAAGATGATTCCAGCATTAATTTCATTGTGCTTTTGCTCATTTTGAAGATTTTGACAGTTTCACCTGAATTGTACAATCAAGGGCTGAAAACGCGTTTAAAGCAATGAAAAGTTCATTTAGGCTTTCACACCTTAACTAAATGTTGTAGACTCAAACTTTTTGCTGTCATTAGTGTATTTTAGCAACTTGAAGATGATTCCAGCATTCATTTCATTGTGCTTTTGCTCATTTTGAAGATTTTGACAGTTTCACCTGAAGTGTACAATCAGGTGCTGAAAACGCGTTTACAGCATTACAAAGTTCATTTTGGCTCTCACACCTTAACTAAATGTTGTAGACTCAAACTTGTTGCTGTCATTAGTGTATTTTAGCAACTTGAAGATGTTTCCAGCATTAATTTCATTGTGCTTTTGCTCATTTTGAAGAATTTGACAGTTTCACCTGAAGTGTACATTCGGGCTGAAAATGCATTTAAAGCAATACAAAGTTCATTTTGGCTCTCACACCTTAACTAAATGTTGTAGACTTAAACTTTTTACTGTCATTAGTGTATTTTAGCAACTTAAAGATGATTCCAGCATTAAGTTCATTGTGCTTTTGCTCATTTTGAATATTTTGACAGTTTCACCTGAAGTGTACAATCAGGTGCTGAAAACGCGTTTACAGCAATACAAAGTTCATTTTGGCTCTCACACCTTAACTAAATGTTGTAGACTCAAACTTTTTGCTGTCATTAGTGTATTTTAGCAACTTGAAGATGATTCCAGCATTAATTTCATTGTGCTTTTGCTCATTTTGAATATTTTGACAGTTTCACCTGAAGTGTACAATAAGGTGCTGAAAACGCGTTTACAGCAATACAAAGTTCATTTTGGCTCTCACACCTTAACTAAATGTTGTAGACTCAAACTTGTTGCTGTCATTAGTGTATTTTAGCAACTTGAAGATTTTTCCAGCATGAATTTCATTGTGCTTTTGCTCATTTTGAAGAATTTGACAGTTTCACCTGAAGTGTACATTCGGGCTGAAAATGCATTTAAAGCAATACAAAGTTCATTTTGGCTCTCACACCTTAACTAAATGTTGTAGACTCAAACTTCTTGCTGTCATTAGTGTATTTTAGCAACTTGAAGGTGATTCCAGCATTAATTTCATTGTGCTTTTGCTCATTTTGAAGATTTTGACAGTTTCACCTGAAGTGTACATTCAGGTGCTGAAAACGCGTTTACAGCAATAAAAAGTTCATTTTGGCTCTCACACCATAACTAAATGTTGTAGACTCAAACTTCTTGCTGTCATTAGTGTATTTTAGCAACTTGAAGATGTTTCCAGCATTAATTTCATTGTGCTTTTGCTCATTTTGAAGACTTTGACAGTTTCACCTGAAGTGTACTATCGGGCTGAAAATGCATTTAAAGCAATACAAAGTTCATTTTGGCTCTCACACCTTAACTAAATGTTGTAGACTCAAACTTTTTGCTGTCATTAGTGTATTTTAGCAACTTGAAGGTGATTCCAGCATTAATTTCATTGTGCTTTTGCTCATTTTGAAGATTTTGACAGTTTCACCTGAAGTGTACAATCTTGGGCTGAAAACGCGTTTAAAGCAATACAAAGTTCATTTAGGCTCTCACACCTTAACTAAATGTTGTAGACTCAAACTTTTTGCTGTCATTAGTGTATTTTAGCAACTTGAAGTTGATTCCAGCATTAATTTCATTGTGCATTTGCTCATTTCGAAGATTTTGACAGTTTCACCTGAAGTGTACAGTCTTGGGCTGAAAACGCGTTTAAAGCAATACAAAGTTCATTTAGGCTCTCACACCTTAACTAAATTTTGTAGACTCAAACTTTTTGCTGTCATTAGTGTATTTTAGCAACTTGAAGATGATTCCAGCATTCATTTCATTGTGCTTTTGCTTATTTTGAAGATTTTGACAGTTTCACCTGAAGTGTACAATCAGGTGCTGAAAACGCGATTACAGCAATACAAAGTTAATTTTGGCTCTCACACCTTAACTAAATGTTGTAGACTCAAACTTTTTGCTGTCATTAGTGTATTTTAGCAACTTGAAGATGATTCCAGCATTAATTTCATTGTGCTTTTGCTCATTTTGAATATTTTGACAGTTTCACCTGAAGTGTACAATCAGGTGCTGAAAACGCGTTTACAGCAATACAAAGTTCATTTTGGCTCTCACACCTTAACTAAATGTTGTAGACTCAAACTTGTTGCTGTCATTAGTGTATTTTAGCAACTTGAAGATGATTCCAGCATTAATTTCATTGTGCTTTTGCTCATTTTGAAGATTTTGACAGTTTCACCTGAATTGTACAATCAAGGGCTGAAAACGCGTTTAAAGCAATGAAAAGTTCATTTAGGCTTTCACACCTTAACTAAATGTTGTAGACTCAAACTTTTTGCTGTCATTAGTGTATTTTAGCAACTTGAAGATGATTCCAGCATTCATTTCATTGTGCTTTTGCTCATTTTGAAGATTTTGACAGTTTCACCTGAAGTGTACAATCAGGTGCTGAAAACGCGTTTACAGCAATACAAAGTTCATTTTGGCTCTCACACCTTAACTAAATGTTGTAGACTCAAACTTGTTGCTGTCATTAGTGTATTTTAGCAACTTGAAGATGTTTCCAGCATTAATTTCATTGTGCTTTTGCTCATTTTGAAGAATTTGACAGTTTCAACTGAAGTGTACATTCGGGCTGAAAATGCATTTAAAGCAATACAAAGTTCATTTTGGCTCTCACACCTTAACTAAATGTTGTAGACTCAAACTTCTTGCTGTCATTAGTGTATTTTAGCAACTTGAAGGTGATTCCAGCATTAATTTCATTGTGCTTTTGCTCATTTTGAAGATTTTGACAGTTTCACCTGAAGTGTACAATCAGGTGCTGAAAACGCGTTTACAGCAATACAAAGTTCATTTTGGCTCTCACACCTTAACTAAATGTTGTAGACTCAAACTTGTTGCTGTCATTAGTGTGTTTTAGCAACTTGAAGATGTTTCCAGCATTAATTTCATTGTGCTTTTGCTCATTTTGAAGAATTTGACAGTTTCACCTGAAGTGTACATTCGGGCTGAAAATGCATTTAAAGCAATACAAAGTTCATTTTGGCTCTCACACCTTAACTAAATGTTGTAGACTTAAACTTTTTACTGTCATTAGTGTATTTTAGCAACTTGAAGATGATTCCAGCATTAATTTCATTGTGCTTTTGCTCATTTTGAATATTTTGACAGTTTCACCTGAAGTGTACAATAAGGTGCTGAAAACGCGTTTACAGCAATACAAAGTTCATTTTGGCTCTCACACCTTAACTAAATGTTGTAGACTCAAACTTGTTGCTGTCATTAGTGTATTTTAGCAACTTGAAGATGATTCCAGCATTAATTTCATTGTGCTTTTGCTCATTTTGAAGATTTTGACAGTTTCACCTGAAGTGTACAATCAGGTGCTGAAAACGCGTTTACAGCAATACAAAGTTAATTTTGGCTCTCACACCTTAACTAAATGTTGTAGACTCAAACTTTTTGCTGTCATTAGTGTATTTTAGCAACTTGAAGATGATTCCAGCATTAATTTCATTGTGCTTTTGCTCATTTTGAAGATTTTGACAGTTTCACCTGAAGTGTACTATCGGGCTGAAAATGCATTTACAGCAATAAAAAGTTCATTTTGGCTCTCACACCATAACTAAATGTTGTAGACTCAAACTTCTTGCTGTCATTAGTGTATTTTAGCAACTTGAAGGTGATTCCAGCATTAATTTCATTGTGCTTTTGCTCATTTTGAAGATTTTTACAGTTTCACCTGAAGTGTACAATCTTGGGCTGAAAACGCGTTTAAAGCAATACAAAGTTCATTTAGGCTCTCACACCTTAACTAAATGTTGTAGACTCAAACTTTTTGCTGTCATTAGTGTATTTTAGCAACTTGAAGATGATTCCAGCATTAATTTCATTGTGCTTTTGCTCATTTTTAAGATTTTGACAGTTTCACCTGAAGTGTACAATCGGGCTGAAAATGCATTTAAAGCAATACAAAGTTCATTTAGGCTCTCACACCTTAACTAAATGTTGTAGACTCAAACTTGTTGCTGTCATTAGTGTATTTTAGCAACTTGAAGATGATTCCAGCATTAATTTCATTGTGCTTTTGCTCATTTTGAAGATTTTGACAGTTTCACCTGAAGTGTACAATCAGGGGCTGAAAATGCGTTTAAAGCAATACAAAGTTCATTTAGGCTCTCACACCTTAACTAAATGTAGTAGACTCAAACTTGTTACTGTCATTATTGTATTTTTGCAGCTTGAACATGATTCCAGCATTAATTTAATTGTGCTTTTGCTCATTTTGAAGATTTTGACAGTTTCACCTGAAGTGTCCAATCGGGCTGAAAATGCATTTAAAGCAATACAAAGTTAATTTTGGCTCTCACACCTTAACTAAATGTTGTAGACTCAAACTTTTTGCTGTCATTAGTGTATTTTAGCAACTTGAAGATGATTCCAGCATTAATTTCATTGTGCTTTTGCTCATTTTGAATATTTTGACAGTTTCACCTGAAGTGTACAATCAGGTGCTGAAAACGCGTTTACAGCAATAAAAAGTTCATTTTGGCTCTCACACCATAACTAAATGTTGTAGACTCAAACTTCTTGCTGTCATTAGTGTATTTTAGCAACTTGAAGATGTTTCCAGCATTAATTTCATTGTGCTTTTGCTCATTTTGAAGACTTTGACAGTTTCACCTGAAGTGTACTATCGGGCTGAAAATGCATTTAAAGCAATACAAAGTTCATTTTGGCTCTCACACCTTAACTAAATGTTGTAGACTCAAACTTTTTGCTGTCATTAGTGTATTTTAGCAACTTGAAGGTGATTCCAGCATTAATTTCATTGTGCTTTTGCTCATTTTGAAGATTTTGACAGTTTCACCTGAAGTGTACAATCTTGGGCTGAAAACGCGTTTAAAGCAATACAAAGTTCATTTAGGCTCTCACACCTTAACTAAATGTTGTAGACTCAAACTTTTTGCTGTCATTAGTGTATTTTAGCAACTTGAAGTTGATTCCAGCATTAATTTCATCGTGCATTTGCTCATTTCGAAGATTTTGACAGTTTCACCTGAAGTGTACAGTCTTGGGCTGAAAACGCGTTTAAAGCAATACAAAGTTCATTTAGGCTCTCACACCTTAACTAAATTTTGTAGACTCAAACTTTTTGCTGTCATTAGTGTATTTTAGCAACTTGAAGATGATTCCAGCATTCATTTCATTGTGCTTTTGCTCATTTTGAAGATTTTGACAGTTTCACCTGAAGTGTACAATCAGGTGCTGAAAACGCGATTACAGCAATACAAAGTTAATTTTGGCTCTCACACCTTAACTAAATGTTGTAGACTCAAACTTTTTGCTGTCATTAGTGTATTTTAGCAACTTGAAGATGATTCCAGCATTAATTTCATTGTGCTTTTGCTCATTTTGAATATTTTGACAGTTTCACCTGAAGTGTACAATCAGGTGCTGAAAACGCGTTTACAGCAATACAAAGTTCATTTTGGCTCTCACACCTTAACTAAATGTTGTAGACTCAAACTTGTTGCTGTCATTAGTGTATTTTAGCAACTTGAAGATGATTCCAGCATTAATTTCATTGTGCTTTTGCTCATTTTGAAGATTTTGACAGTTTCACCTGAATTGTACAATCAAGGGCTGAAAACGCGTTTAAAGCAATGAAAAGTTCATTTAGGCTTTCACACCTTAACTAAATGTTGTAGACTCAAACTTTTTGCTGTCATTAGTGTATTTTAGCAACTTGAAGATGATTCCAGCATTCATTTCATTGTGCTTTTGCTCATTTTGAAGATTTTGACAGTTTCACCTGAAGTGTACAATCAGGTGCTGAAAACGCGTTTACAGCAATACAAAGTTCATTTTGGCTCTCACACCTTAACTAAATGTTGTAGACTCAAACTTGTTGCTGTCATTAGTGTATTTTAGCAACTTGAAGATGTTTCCAGCATTAATTTCATTGTGCTTTTGCTCATTTTGAAGAATTTGACAGTTTCACCTGAAGTGTACATTCGGGCTGAAAATGCATTTAAAGCAATACAAAGTTCATTTTGGCTCTCACACCTTAACTAAATGTTGTAGACTTAAACTTTTTACTGTCATTAGTGTATTTTAGCAACTTGAAGATGATTCCAGCATTAATTTCATTGTGCTTTTGCTCATTTTGAATATTTTGACAGTTTCACCTGAAGTGTACAATAAGGTGCTGAAAACGCGTTTACAGCAATACAAAGTTCATTTTGGCTCTCACACCTTAACTAAATGTTGTAGACTCAAACTTGTTGCTGTCATTAGTGTATTTTAGCAACTTGAAGATGTTTCCAGCATTAATTTCATTGTGCTTTTGCTCATTTTGAAGAATTTGAAAGTTTCACCTGAAGTGTACATTCAGGTGCTGAAAACGCGTTTACAGCAATAAAAAGTTAATTTTGGCTCTCACACCATAACTAAATGTTGTAGACTCAAACTTTTTGCTGTCATTAGTGTATTTTAGCAACTTGAAGATGATTCCAGCATTAATTTCATTGTGCTTTTGCTCATTTTGAATATTTTGACAGTTTCACCTGAAGTGTACAATCAGGTGCTGAAAACGCGTTTACAGCAATACAAAGTTCATTTTGGCTCTCACACCTTAACTAAATGTTGTAGACTCAAACTTGTTGCTGTCATTAGTGTATTTTAGCAACTTGAAGATGTTTCCAGCATTAATTTCATTGTGCTTTTGCTCATTTTGAAGAATTTGACAGTTTCACCTGAAGTGTACATTCGGGCTGAAAATGCATTTAAAGCAATACAAAGTTCATTTTGGCTCTCACACCTTAACTAAATGTTGTAGACTCAAACTTTTTGCTGTCATTAGTGTATTTTAGCAACTTGAAGATGATTCCAGCATTAATTTCATTGTGCTTTTGCTCATTTTGAAGATTTTGACAGTTTCACCTGAAGTGTACAATCAGGTGCTGAAAACGCGTTTACAGCAATACAAAGTTAATTTTGGCTCTCACACCTTAACTAAATGTTGTAGACTCAAACTTTTTGCTGTCATTAGTGTATTTTAGCAACTTGAAGATGATTCCAGCATTAATTTCATTGTGCTTTTGCTCATTTTGAAGATTTTGACAGTTTCACCTGAAGTGTACTATCGGGCTGAAAATGCATTTACAGCAATAAAAAGTTCATTTTGGCTCTCACACCATAACTAAATGTTGTAGACTCAAACTTCTTGCTGTCATTAGTGTATTTTAGCAACTTGAAGGTGATTCCAGCATTAATTTCATTGTGCTTTTGCTCATTTTGAAGATTTTGACAGTTTCACCTGAAGTGTACAATCGGGCTGAAAATGCATTTAAAGCAATACAAAGTTCATTTAGGCTCTCACACCTTAACTAAATGTTGTAGACTCAAACTTTTTGCTGTCATTAGTGTATTTTAGCAACTTGAAGATGATTCCAGCATTAATTTCATTGTGCTTTTGCTCATTTTGAATATTTTGACAGTTTCACCTGAAGTGTACAATCAGGTGCTGAAAACGCGTTTACAGCAATACAAAGTTCATTTTGGCTCTCACACCTTAACTAAATGTTGTAGACTCAAACTTGTTGCTGTCATTAGTGTATTTTAGCAACTTGAAGATGATTCCAGCATTAATTTCATTGTGCTTTTGCTCATTTTGAAGATTTTGACAGTTTCACCTGAATTGTACAATCAAGGGCTGAAAACGCGTTTAAAGCAATGAAAAGTTCATTTAGGCTTTCACACCTTAACTAAATGTTGTAGACTCAAACTTTTTGCTGTCATTAGTGTATTTTAGCAACTTGAAGATGATTCCAGCATTCATTTCATTGTGCTTTTGCTCATTTTGAAGATTTTGACAGTTTCACCTGAAGTGTACAATCAGGTGCTGAAAACGCGTTTACAGCAATACAAAGTTCATTTTGGCTCTCACACCTTAACTAAATGTTGTAGACTCAAACTTGTTGCTGTCATTAGTGTATTTTAGCAACTTGAAGATGTTTCCAGCATTAATTTCATTGTGCTTTTGCTCATTTTGAAGAATTTGACAGTTTCAACTGAAGTGTACATTCGGGCTGAAAATGCATTTAAAGCAATACAAAGTTCATTTTGGCTCTCACACCTTAACTAAATGTTGTAGACTCAAACTTCTTGCTGTCATTAGTGTATTTTAGCAACTTGAAGGTGATTCCAGCATTAATTTCATTGTGCTTTTGCTCATTTTGAAGATTTTGACAGTTTCACCTGAAGTGTACAATCAGGTGCTGAAAACGCGTTTACAGCAATACAAAGTTCATTTTGGCTCTCACACCTTAACTAAATGTTGTAGACTCAAACTTGTTGCTGTCATTAGTGTATTTTAGCAACTTGAAGATGATTCCAGCATTAATTTCATTGTGCTTTTGCTCATTTTTAAGATTTTGACAGTTTCACCTGAAGTGTACAATCGGGCTGAAAATGCATTTAAAGCAATACAAAGTTCATTTAGGCTCTCACACCTTAACTAAATGTTGTAGACTCAAACTTTTTGCTGTCATTAGTGTATTTTAGCAACTTGAAGATGATTCCAGCATTAATTTCATTGTGTTTTTGCTCATTTTGAATATTTTGACAGTTTCACCTGAAGTGTACAATCAGGTGCTGAAAACGCGTTTACAGCAATACAAAGTTCATTTTGGCTCTCACACCTTAACTAAATGTTGTAGACTCAAACTTGTTGCTGTCATTAGTGTATTTTAGCAACTTGAAGATGATTCCAGCATTAATTTCATTGTGCTTTTGCTCATTTTGAAGATTTTGACAGTTTCACCTGAATTGTACAATCAAGGGCTGAAAACGCGTTTAAAGCAATGAAAAGTTCATTTAGGCTTTCACACCTTAACTAAATGTTGTAGACTCAAACTTTTTGCTGTCATTAGTGTATTTTAGCAACTTGAAGATGATTCCAGCATTCATTTCATTGTGCTTTTGCTCATTTTGAAGATTTTGACAGTTTCACCTGAAGTGTACAATCAGGTGCTGAAAACGCGTTTACAGCATTACAAAGTTCATTTTGGCTCTCACACCTTAACTAAATGTTGTAGACTCAAACTTGTTGCTGTCATTAGTGTATTTTAGCAACTTGAAGATGTTTCCAGCATTAATTTCATTGTGCTTTTGCTCATTTTGAAGAATTTGACAGTTTCACCTGAAGTGTACATTCGGGCTGAAAATGCATTTAAAGCAATACAAAGTTCATTTTGGCTCTCACACCTTAACTAAATGTTGTAGACTTAAACTTTTTACTGTCATTAGTGTATTTTAGCAACTTAAAGATGATTCCAGCATTAAGTTCATTGTGCTTTTGCTCATTTTGAATATTTTGACAGTTTCACCTGAAGTGTACAATCAGGTGCTGAAAACGCGTTTACAGCAATACAAAGTTCATTTTGGCTCTCACACCTTAACTAAATGTTGTAGACTCAAACTTTTTGCTGTCATTAGTGTATTTTAGCAACTTGAAGATGATTCCAGCATTAATTTCATTGTGCTTTTGCTCATTTTGAATATTTTGACAGTTTCACCTGAAGTGTACAATAAGGTGCTGAAAACGCGTTTACAGCAATACAAAGTTCATTTTGGCTCTCACACCTTAACTAAATGTTGTAGACTCAAACTTGTTGCTGTCATTAGTGTATTTTAGCAACTTGAAGATTTTTCCAGCATGAATTTCATTGTGCTTTTGCTCATTTTGAAGAATTTGACAGTTTCACCTGAAGTGTACATTCGGGCTGAAAATGCATTTAAAGCAATACAAAGTTCATTTTGGCTCTCACACCTTAACTAAATGTTGTAGACTCAAACTTCTTGCTGTCATTAGTGTATTTTAGCAACTTGAAGGTGATTCCAGCATTAATTTCATTGTGCTTTTGCTCATTTTGAAGATTTTGACAGTTTCACCTGAAGTGTACATTCAGGTGCTGAAAACGCGTTTACAGCAATAAAAAGTTCATTTTGGCTCTCACACCATAACTAAATGTTGTAGACTCAAACTTCTTGCTGTCATTAGTGTATTTTAGCAACTTGAAGATGTTTCCAGCATTAATTTCATTGTGCTTTTGCTCATTTTGAAGACTTTGACAGTTTCACCTGAAGTGTACTATCGGGCTGAAAATGCATTTAAAGCAATACAAAGTTCATTTTGGCTCTCACACCTTAACTAAATGTTGTAGACTCAAACTTTTTGCTGTCATTAGTGTATTTTAGCAACTTGAAGGTGATTCCAGCATTAATTTCATTGTGCTTTTGCTCATTTTGAAGATTTTGACAGTTTCACCTGAAGTGTACAATCTTGGGCTGAAAACGCGTTTAAAGCAATACAAAGTTCATTTAGGCTCTCACACCTTAACTAAATGTTGTAGACTCAAACTTTTTGCTGTCATTAGTGTATTTTAGCAACTTGAAGTTGATTCCAGCATTAATTTCATTGTGCATTTGCTCATTTCGAAGATTTTGACAGTTTCACCTGAAGTGTACAGTCTTGGGCTGAAAACGCGTTTAAAGCAATACAAAGTTCATTTAGGCTCTCACACCTTAACTAAATTTTGTAGACTCAAACTTTTTGCTGTCATTAGTGTATTTTAGCAACTTGAAGATGATTCCAGCATTCATTTCATTGTGCTTTTGCTCATTTTGAAGATTTTGACAGTTTCACCTGAAGTGTACAATCAGGTGCTGAAAACGCGATTACAGCAATACAAAGTTAATTTTGGCTCTCACACCTTAACTAAATGTTGTAGACTCAAACTTTTTGCTGTCATTAGTGTATTTTAGCAACTTGAAGATGATTCCAGCATTAATTTCATTGTGCTTTTGCTCATTTTGAATATTTTGACAGTTTCACCTGAAGTGTACAATCAGGTGCTGAAAACGCGTTTACAGCAATACAAAGTTCATTTTGCCTCTCACACCTTAACTAAATGTTGTAGACTCAAACTTGTTGCTGTCATTAGTGTATTTTAGCAACTTGAAGATGATTCCAGCATTAATTTCATTGTGCTTTTGCTCATTTTGAAGATTTTGACAGTTTCACCTGAATTGTACAATCAAGGGCTGAAAACGCGTTTAAAGCAATGAAAAGTTCATTTAGGCTTTCACACCTTAACTAAATGTTGTAGACTCAAACTTGTTGCTGTCATTAGTGTATTTTAGCAACTTGAAGATGTTTCCAGCATTAATTTCATTGTGCTTTTGCTCATTTTGAAGAATTTGACAGTTTCAACTGAAGTGTACATTCGGGCTGAAAATGCATTTAAAGCAATACAAAGTTCATTTTGGCTCTCACACCTTAACTAAATGTTGTAGACTCAAACTTCTTGCTGTCATTAGTGTATTTTAGCAACTTGAAGGTGATTCCAGCATTAATTTCATTGTGCTTTTGCTCATTTTGAAGATTTTGACAGTTTCACCTGAAGTGTACAATCAGGTGCTGAAAACGCGTTTACAGCAATACAAAGTTCATTTTGGCTCTCACACCTTAACTAAATGTTGTAGACTCAAACTTGTTGCTGTCATTAGTGTATTTTAGCAACTTGAAGATGTTTCCAGCATTAATTTCATTGTGCTTTTGCTCATTTTGAAGAATTTGACAGTTTCACCTGAAGTGTACATTCGGGCTGAAAATGCATTTAAAGCAATACAAAGTTCATTTTGGCTCTCACACCTTAACTAAATGTTATAGACTTAAACTTTTTACTGTCATTAGTGTATTTTAGCAACTTGAAGATGATTCCAGCATTAATTTCATTGTGCTTTTGCTCATTTTGAATATTTTGACAGTTTCACCTGAAGTGTACAATAAGGTGCTGAAAACGCGTTTACAGCAATACAAAGTTCATTTTGGCTCTCACACCTTAACTAAATGTTGTAGACTCAAACTTGTTGCTGTCATTAGTGTATTTTAGCAACTTGAAGATGATTCCAGCATTAATTTCATTGTGCTTTTGCTCATTTTGAAGATTTTGACAGTTTCACCTGAAGTGTACAATCAGGTGCTGAAAACGCGTTTACAGCAATACAAAGTTAATTTTGGCTCTCACACCTTAACTAAATGTTGTAGACTCAAACTTTTTGCTGTCATTAGTGTATTTTAGCAACTTGAAGATGATTCCAGCATTAATTTCATTGTGCTTTTGCTCATTTTGAAGATTTTGACAGTTTCACCTGAAGTGTACTATCGGGCTGAAAATGCATTTACAGCAATAAAAAGTTCATTTTGGCTCTCACACCATAACTAAATGTTGTAGACTCAAACTTCTTGCTGTCATTAGTGTATTTTAGCAACTTGAAGGTGATTCCAGCATTAATTTCATTGTGCTTTTGCTCATTTTGAAGATTTTTACAGTTTCACCTGAAGTGTACAATCTTGGGCTGAAAACGCGTTTAAAGCAATACAAAGTTCATTTAGGCTCTCACACCTTAACTAAATGTTGTAGACTCAAACTTTTTGCTGTCATTAGTGTATTTTAGCAACTTGAAGATGATTCCAGCATTAATTTCATTGTGCTTTTGCTCATTTTTAAGATTTTGACAGTTTCACCTGAAGTGTACAATCGGGCTGAAAATGCATTTAAAGCAATACAAAGTTCATTTAGGCTCTCACACCTTAACTAAATGTTGTAGACTCAAACTTGTTGCTGTCATTAGTGTATTTTAGCAACTTGAAGATGATTCCAGCATTAATTTCATTGTGCTTTTGCTCATTTTGAAGATTTTGACAGTTTCACCTGAAGTGTACAATCAGGGGCTGAAAATGCGTTTAAAGCAATACAAAGTTCATTTAGGCTCTCACACCTTAACTAAATGTAGTAGACTCAAACTTGTTACTGTCATTAGTGTATTTTAGCAGCTTGAACATGATTCCAGCATTAATTTAATTGTGCTTTTGCTCATTTTGAAGATTTTGACAGTTTCACCTGAAGTGTCCAATCGGGCTGAAAATGCATTTAAAGCAATACAAAGTTAATTTTGGCTCTCACACCTTAACTAAATTTTGTAGACTCAAACTTTTTGCTGTCATTAGTGTATTTTAGCAACTTGAAGATGATTCCAGCATTAATTTCATTGTGCTTTTGCTCATTTTGAATATTTTGACAGTTTCACCTGAAGTGTACAATCAGGTGCTGAAAACGCGTTTACAGCAATAAAAAGTTCATTTTGGCTCTCACACCATAACTAAATGTTGTAGACTCAAACTTCTTGCTGTCATTAGTGTATTTTAGCAACTTGAAGATGTTTCCAGCATTAATTTCATTGTGCTTTTGCTCATTTTGAAGACTTTGACAGTTTCACCTGAAGTGTACTATCGGGCTGAAAATGCATTTAAAGCAATACAAAGTTCATTTTGGCTCTCACACCTTAACTAAATGTTGTAGACTCAAACTTTTTGCTGTCATTAGTGTATTTTAGCAACTTGAAGGTGATTCCAGCATTAATTTCATTGTGCTTTTGCTCATTTTGAAGATTTTGACAGTTTCACCTGAAGTGTACAATCTTGGGCTGAAAACGCGTTTAAAGCAATACAAAGTTCATTTAGGCTCTCACACCTTAACTAAATGTTGTAGACTCAAACTTTTTGCTGTCATTAGTGTATTTTAGCAACTTGAAGTTGATTCCAGCATTAATTTCATTGTGCATTTGCTCATTTCGAAGATTTTGACAGTTTCACCTGAAGTGTACAGTCTTGGGCTGAAAACGCGTTTAAAGCAATACAAAGTTCATTTAGGCTCTCACACCTTAACTAAATTTTGTAGACTCAAACTTTTTGCTGTCATTAGTGTATTTTAGCAACTTGAAGATGATTCCAGCATTAATTTCATTGTGCTTTTGCTCATTTTGAAGATTTTGACAGTTTCACCTGAATTGTACAATCAAGGGCTGAAAACGCGTTTAAAGCAATGAAAAGTTCATTTAGGCTTTCACACCTTAACTAAATGTTGTAGACTCAAACTTTTTGCTGTCATTAGTGTATTTTAGCAACTTGAAGATGATTCCAGCATTCATTTCATTGTGCTTTTGCTCATTTTGAAGATTTTGACAGTTTCACCTGAAGTGTACAATCAGGTGCTGAAAACGCGTTTACAGCAATACAAAGTTCATTTTGGCTCTCACACCTTAACTAAATGTTGTAGACTCAAACTTGTTGCTGTCATTAGTGTATTTTAGCAACTTGAAGATGTTTCCAGCATTAATTTCATTGTGCTTTTGCTCATTTTGAAGAATTTGACAGTTTCACCTGAAGTGTACATTCGGGCTGAAAATGCATTTAAAGCAATACAAAGTTCATTTTGGCTCTCACACCTTAACTAAATGTTGTAGACTTAAACTTTTTACTGTCATTAGTGTATTTTAGCAACTTGAAGATGATTCCAGCATTAATTTCATTGTGCTTTTGCTCATTTTGAATATTTTGACAGTTTCACCTGAAGTGTACAATAAGGTGCTGAAAACGCGTTTACAGCAATACAAAGTTCATTTTGGCTCTCACACCTTAACTAAATGTTGTAGACTCAAACTTGTTGCTGTCATTAGTGTATTTTAGCAACTTGAAGATGTTTCCAGCATTAATTTCATTGTGCTTTTGCTCATTTTGAAGAATTTGAAAGTTTCACCTGAAGTGTACATTCAGGTGCTGAAAACGCGTTTACAGCAATAAAAAGTTAATTTTGGCTCTCACACCATAACTAAATGTTGTAGACTCAAACTTTTTGCTGTCATTAGTGTATTTTAGCAACTTGAAGATGATTCCAGCATTAATTTCATTGTGCTTTTGCTCATTTTGAATATTTTGACAGTTTCACCTGAAGTGTACAATCAGGTGCTGAAAACGCGTTTACAGCAATACAAAGTTCATTTTGGCTCTCACACCTTAACTAAATGTTGTAGACTCAAACTTGTTGCTGTCATTAGTGTATTTTAGCAACTTGAAGATGTTTCCAGCATTAATTTCATTGTGCTTTTGCTCATTTTGAAGAATTTGACAGTTTCACCTGAAGTGTACATTCGGGCTGAAAATGCATTTAAAGCAATACAAAGTTCATTTTGGCTCTCACACCTTAACTAAATGTTGTAGACTCAAACTTTTTGCTGTCATTAGTGTATTTTAGCAACTTGAAGATGATTCCAGCATTAATTTCATTGTGCTTTTGCTCATTTTGAAGATTTTGACAGTTTCACCTGAAGTGTACAATCAGGTGCTGAAAACGCGTTTACAGCAATACAAAGTTAATTTTGGCTCTCACACCTTAACTAAATGTTGTAGACTCAAACTTTTTGCTGTCATTAGTGTATTTTAGCAACTTGAAGATGATTCCAGCATTAATTTCATTGTGCTTTTGCTCATTTTGAAGATTTTGACAGTTTCACCTGAAGTGTACTATCGGGCTGAAAATGCATTTACAGCAATAAAAAGTTCATTTTGGCTCTCACACCATAACTAAATGTTGTAGACTCAAACTTCTTGCTGTCATTAGTGTATTTTAGCAACTTGAAGGTGATTCCAGCATTAATTTCATTGTGCTTTTGCTCATTTTGAAGATTTTGACAGTTTCACCTGAAGTGTACAATCGGGCTGAAAATGCATTTAAAGCAATACAAAGTTCATTTAGGCTCTCACACCTTAACTAAATGTTGTAGACTCAAACTTTTTGCTGTCATTAGTGTATTTTAGCAACTTGAAGATGATTCCAGCATTAATTTCATTGTGCTTTTGCTCATTTTGAATATTTTGACAGTTTCACCTGAAGTGTACAATCAGGTGCTGAAAACGCGTTTACAGCAATACAAAGTTCATTTTGGCTCTCACACCTTAACTAAATGTTGTAGACTCAAACTTGTTGCTGTCATTAGTGTATTTTAGCAACTTGAAGATGATTCCAGCATTAATTTCATTGTGCTTTTGCTCATTTTGAAGATTTTGACAGTTTCACCTGAATTGTACAATCAAGGGCTGAAAACGCGTTTAAAGCAATGAAAAGTTCATTTAGGCTTTCACACCTTAACTAAATGTTGTAGACTCAAACTTTTTGCTGTCATTAGTGTATTTTAGCAACTTGAAGATGATTCCAGCATTCATTTCATTGTGCTTTTGCTCATTTTGAAGATTTTGACAGTTTCACCTGAAGTGTACAATCAGGTGCTGAAAACGCGTTTACAGCAATACAAAGTTCATTTTGGCTCTCACACCTTAACTAAATGTTGTAGACTCAAACTTGTTGCTGTCATTAGTGTATTTTAGCAACTTGAAGATGTTTCCAGCATTAATTTCATTGTGCTTTTGCTCATTTTGAAGAATTTGACAGTTTCAACTGAAGTGTACATTCGGGCTGAAAATGCATTTAAAGCAATACAAAGTTCATTTTGGCTCTCACACCTTAACTAAATGTTGTAGACTCAAACTTCTTGCTGTCATTAGTGTATTTTAGCAACTTGAAGGTGATTCCAGCATTAATTTCATTGTGCTTTTGCTCATTTTGAAGATTTTGACAGTTTCACCTGAAGTGTACAATCAGGTGCTGAAAACGCGTTTACAGCAATACAAAGTTCATTTTGGCTCTCACACCTTAACTAAATGTTGTAGACTCAAACTTGTTGCTGTCATTAGTGTATTTTAGCAACTTGAAGATGATTCCAGCATTAATTTCATTGTGCTTTTGCTCATTTTTAAGATTTTGACAGTTTCACCTGAAGTGTACAATCGGGCTGAAAATGCATTTAAAGCAATACAAAGTTCATTTAGGCTCTCACACCTTAACTAAATGTTGTAGACTCAAACTTTTTGCTGTCATTAGTGTATTTTAGCAACTTGAAGATGATTCCAGCATTAATTTCATTGTGCTTTTGCTCATTTTGAATATTTTGACAGTTTCACCTGAAGTGTACAATCAGGTGCTGAAAACGCGTTTACAGCAATACAAAGTTCATTTTGGCTCTCACACCTTAACTAAATGTTGTAGACTCAAACTTGTTGCTGTCATTAGTGTATTTTAGCAACTTGAAGATGATTCCAGCATTAATTTCATTGTGCTTTTGCTCATTTTGAAGATTTTGACAGTTTCACCTGAATTGTACAATCAAGGGCTGAAAACGCGTTTAAAGCAATGAAAAGTTCATTTAGGCTTTCACACCTTAACTAAATGTTGTAGACTCAAACTTTTTGCTGTCATTAGTGTATTTTAGCAACTTGAAGATGATTCCAGCATTCATTTCATTGTGCTTTTGCTCATTTTGAAGATTTTGACAGTTTCACCTGAAGTGTACAATCAGGTGCTGAAAACGCGTTTACAGCATTACAAAGTTCATTTTGGCTCTCACACCTTAACTAAATGTTGTAGACTCAAACTTGTTGCTGTCATTAGTGTATTTTAGCAACTTGAAGATGTTTCCAGCATTAATTTCATTGTGCTTTTGCTCATTTTGAAGAATTTGACAGTTTCACCTGAAGTGTACATTCGGGCTGAAAATGCATTTAAAGCAATACAAAGTTCATTTTGGCTCTCACACCTTAACTAAATGTTGTAGACTTAAACTTTTTACTGTCATTAGTGTATTTTAGCAACTTAAAGATGATTCCAGCATTAAGTTCATTGTGCTTTTGCTCATTTTGAATATTTTGACAGTTTCACCTGAAGTGTACAATCAGGTGCTGAAAACGCGTTTACAGCAATACAAAGTTCATTTTGGCTCTCACACCTTAACTAAATGTTGTAGACTCAAACTTTTTGCTGTCATTAGTGTATTTTAGCAACTTGAAGATGATTCCAGCATTAATTTCATTGTGCTTTTGCTCATTTTGAATATTTTGACAGTTTCACCTGAAGTGTACAATAAGGTGCTGAAAACGCGTTTACAGCAATACAAAGTTCATTTTGGCTCTCACACCTTAACTAAATGTTGTAGACTCAAACTTGTTGCTGTCATTAGTGTATTTTAGCAACTTGAAGATTTTTCCAGCATGAATTTCATTGTGCTTTTGCTCATTTTGAAGAATTTGACAGTTTCACCTGAAGTGTACATTCGGGCTGAAAATGCATTTAAAGCAATACAAAGTTCATTTTGGCTCTCACACCTTAACTAAATGTTGTAGACTCAAACTTCTTGCTGTCATTAGTGTATTTTAGCAACTTGAAGGTGATTCCAGCATTAATTTCATTGTGCTTTTGCTCATTTTGAAGATTTTGACAGTTTCACCTGAAGTGTACATTCAGGTGCTGAAAACGCGTTTACAGCAATAAAAAGTTCATTTTGGCTCTCACACCATAACTAAATGTTGTAGACTCAAACTTCTTGCTGTCATTAGTGTATTTTAGCAACTTGAAGATGTTTCCAGCATTAATTTCATTGTGCTTTTGCTCATTTTGAAGACTTTGACAGTTTCACCTGAAGTGTACTATCGGGCTGAAAATGCATTTAAAGCAATACAAAGTTCATTTTGGCTCTCACACCTTAACTAAATGTTGTAGACTCAAACTTTTTGCTGTCATTAGTGTATTTTAGCAACTTGAAGGTGATTCCAGCATTAATTTCATTGTGCTTTTGCTCATTTTGAAGATTTTGACAGTTTCACCTGAAGTGTACAATCTTGGGCTGAAAACGCGTTTAAAGCAATACAAAGTTCATTTAGGCTCTCACACCTTAACTAAATGTTGTAGACTCAAACTTTTTGCTGTCATTAGTGTATTTTAGCAACTTGAAGTTGATTCCAGCATTAATTTCATTGTGCATTTGCTCATTTCGAAGATTTTGACAGTTTCACCTGAAGTGTACAGTCTTGGGCTGAAAACGCGTTTAAAGCAATACAAAGTTCATTTAGGCTCTCACACCTTAACTAAATTTTGTAGACTCAAACTTTTTGCTGTCATTAGTGTATTTTAGCAACTTGAAGATGATTCCAGCATTCATTTCATTGTGCTTTTGCTCATTTTGAAGATTTTGACAGTTTCACCTGAAGTGTACAATCAGGTGCTGAAAACGCGATTACAGCAATACAAAGTTAATTTTGGCTCTCACACCTTAACTAAATGTTGTAGACTCAAACTTTTTGCTGTCATTAGTGTATTTTAGCAACTTGAAGATGATTCCAGCATTAATTTCATTGTGCTTTTGCTCATTTTGAATATTTTGACAGTTTCACCTGAAGTGTACAATCAGGTGCTGAAAACGCGTTTACAGCAATACAAAGTTCATTTTGCCTCTCACACCTTAACTAAATGTTGTAGACTCAAACTTGTTGCTGTCATTAGTGTATTTTAGCAACTTGAAGATGATTCCAGCATTAATTTCATTGTGCTTTTGCTCATTTTGAAGATTTTGACAGTTTCACCTGAATTGTACAATCAAGGGCTGAAAACGCGTTTAAAGCAATGAAAAGTTCATTTAGGCTTTCACACCTTAACTAAATGTTGTAGACTCAAACTTGTTGCTGTCATTAGTGTATTTTAGCAACTTGAAGATGTTTCCAGCATTAATTTCATTGTGCTTTTGCTCATTTTGAAGAATTTGACAGTTTCAACTGAAGTGTACATTCGGGCTGAAAATGCATTTAAAGCAATACAAAGTTCATTTTGGCTCTCACACCTTAACTAAATGTTGTAGACTCAAACTTCTTGCTGTCATTAGTGTATTTTAGCAACTTGAAGGTGATTCCAGCATTAATTTCATTGTGCTTTTGCTCATTTTGAAGATTTTGACAGTTTCACCTGAAGTGTACAATCAGGTGCTGAAAACGCGTTTACAGCAATACAAAGTTCATTTTGGCTCTCACACCTTAACTAAATGTTGTAGACTCAAACTTGTTGCTGTCATTAGTGTATTTTAGCAACTTGAAGATGTTTCCAGCATTAATTTCATTGTGCTTTTGCTCATTTTGAAGAATTTGACAGTTTCACCTGAAGTGTACATTCGGGCTGAAAATGCATTTAAAGCAATACAAAGTTCATTTTGGCTCTCACACCTTAACTAAATGTTATAGACTTAAACTTTTTACTGTCATTAGTGTATTTTAGCAACTTGAAGATGATTCCAGCATTAATTTCATTGTGCTTTTGCTCATTTTGAATATTTTGACAGTTTCACCTGAAGTGTACAATAAGGTGCTGAAAACGCGTTTACAGCAATACAAAGTTCATTTTGGCTCTCACACCTTAACTAAATGTTGTAGACTCAAACTTGTTGCTGTCATTAGTGTATTTTAGCAACTTGAAGATGATTCCAGCATTAATTTCATTGTGCTTTTGCTCATTTTGAAGATTTTGACAGTTTCACCTGAAGTGTACAATCAGGTGCTGAAAACGCGTTTACAGCAATACAAAGTTAATTTTGGCTCTCACACCTTAACTAAATGTTGTAGACTCAAACTTTTTGCTGTCATTAGTGTATTTTAGCAACTTGAAGATGATTCCAGCATTAATTTCATTGTGCTTTTGCTCATTTTGAAGATTTTGACAGTTTCACCTGAAGTGTACTATCGGGCTGAAAATGCATTTACAGCAATAAAAAGTTCATTTTGGCTCTCACACCATAACTAAATGTTGTAGACTCAAACTTCTTGCTGTCATTAGTGTATTTTAGCAACTTGAAGGTGATTCCAGCATTAATTTCATTGTGCTTTTGCTCATTTTGAAGATTTTTACAGTTTCACCTGAAGTGTACAATCTTGGGCTGAAAACGCGTTTAAAGCAATACAAAGTTCATTTAGGCTCTCACACCTTAACTAAATGTTGTAGACTCAAACTTTTTGCTGTCATTAGTGTATTTTAGCAACTTGAAGATGATTCCAGCATTAATTTCATTGTGCTTTTGCTCATTTTTAAGATTTTGACAGTTTCACCTGAAGTGTACAATCGGGCTGAAAATGCATTTAAAGCAATACAAAGTTCATTTAGGCTCTCACACCTTAACTAAATGTTGTAGACTCAAACTTTTTGCTGTCATTAGTGTATTTTAGCAACTTGAAGGTGATTCCAGCATTAATTTCATTGTGCTTTTGCTCATTTTGAAGATTTTGACAGTTTCACCTGAAGTGTACAATCTTGGGCTGAAAACGCGTTTAAAGCAATACAAAGTTCATTTAGGCTCTCACACCTTAACTAAATGTTGTAGACTCAAACTTTTTGCTGTCATTAGTGTATTTTAGCAACTTGAAGTTGATTCCAGCATTAATTTCATTGTGCATTTGCTCATTTCGAAGATTTTGACAGTTTCACCTGAAGTGTACAGTCTTGGGCTGAAAACGCGTTTAAAGCAATACAAAGTTCATTTAGGCTCTCACACCTTAACTAAATTTTGTAGACTCAAACTTTTTGCTGTCATTAGTGTATTTTAGCAACTTGAAGATGATTCCAGCATTCATTTCATTGTGCTTTTGCTCATTTTGAAGATTTTGACAGTTTCACCTGAAGTGTACAATCAGGTGCTGAAAACGCGATTACAGCAATACAAAGTTAATTTTGGCTCTCACACCTTAACTAAATGTTGTAGACTCAAACTTTTTGCTGTCATTAGTGTATTTTAGCAACTTGAAGATGATTCCAGCATTAATTTCATTGTGCTTTTGCTCATTTTGAATATTTTGACAGTTTCACCTGAAGTGTACAATCAGGTGCTGAAAACGCGTTTACAGCAATACAAAGTTCATTTTGCCTCTCACACCTTAACTAAATGTTGTAGACTCAAACTTGTTGCTGTCATTAGTGTATTTTAGCAACTTGAAGATGATTCCAGCATTAATTTCATTGTGCTTTTGCTCATTTTGAAGATTTTGACAGTTTCACCTGAATTGTACAATCAAGGGCTGAAAACGCGTTTAAAGCAATGAAAAGTTCATTTAGGCTTTCACACCTTAACTAAATGTTGTAGACTCAAACTTGTTGCTGTCATTAGTGTATTTTAGCAACTTGAAGATGTTTCCAGCATTAATTTCATTGTGCTTTTGCTCATTTTGAAGAATTTGACAGTTTCAACTGAAGTGTACATTCGGGCTGAAAATGCATTTAAAGCAATACAAAGTTCATTTTGGCTCTCACACCTTAACTAAATGTTGTAGACTCAAACTTCTTGCTGTCATTAGTGTATTTTAGCAACTTGAAGGTGATTCCAGCATTAATTTCATTGTGCTTTTGCTCATTTTGAAGATTTTGACAGTTTCACCTGAAGTGTACAATCAGGTGCTGAAAACGCGTTTACAGCAATACAAAGTTCATTTTGGCTCTCACACCTTAACTAAATGTTGTAGACTCAAACTTGTTGCTGTCATTAGTGTATTTTAGCAACTTGAAGATGTTTCCAGCATTAATTTCATTGTGCTTTTGCTCATTTTGAAGAATTTGACAGTTTCACCTGAAGTGTACATTCGGGCTGAAAATGCATTTAAAGCAATACAAAGTTCATTTTGGCTCTCACACCTTAACTAAATGTTATAGACTTAAACTTTTTACTGTCATTAGTGTATTTTAGCAACTTGAAGATGATTCCAGCATTAATTTCATTGTGCTTTTGCTCATTTTGAATATTTTGACAGTTTCACCTGAAGTGTACAATAAGGTGCTGAAAACGCGTTTACAGCAATACAAAGTTCATTTTGGCTCTCACACCTTAACTAAATGTTGTAGACTCAAACTTGTTGCTGTCATTAGTGTATTTTAGCAACTTGAAGATGATTCCAGCATTAATTTCATTGTGCTTTTGCTCATTTTGAAGATTTTGACAGTTTCACCTGAAGTGTACAATCAGGTGCTGAAAACGCGTTTACAGCAATACAAAGTTAATTTTGGCTCTCACACCTTAACTAAATGTTGTAGACTCAAACTTTTTGCTGTCATTAGTGTATTTTAGCAACTTGAAGATGATTCCAGCATTAATTTCATTGTGCTTTTGCTCATTTTGAAGATTTTGACAGTTTCACCTGAAGTGTACTATCGGGCTGAAAATGCATTTACAGCAATAAAAAGTTCATTTTGGCTCTCACACCATAACTAAATGTTGTAGACTCAAACTTCTTGCTGTCATTAGTGTATTTTAGCAACTTGAAGGTGATTCCAGCATTAATTTCATTGTGCTTTTGCTCATTTTGAAGATTTTGACAGTTTCACCTGAAGTGTACAATCAGGTGCTGAAAACGCGTTTACAGCAATACAAAGTTCATTTTGGCTCTCACACCTTAACTAAATGTTGTAGACTCAAACTTGTTGCTGTCATTAGTGTATTTTAGCAACTTGAAGATGTTTCCAGCATTAATTTCATTGTGCTTTTGCTCATTTTGAAGAATTTGACAGTTTCACCTGAAGTGTACATTCGGGCTGAAAATGCATTTAAAGCAATACAAAGTTCATTTTGGCTCTCACACCTTAACTAAATGTTATAGACTTAAACTTTTTACTGTCATTAGTGTATTTTAGCAACTTGAAGATGATTCCAGCATTAATTTCATTGTGCTTTTGCTCATTTTGAATATTTTGACAGTTTCACCTGAAGTGTACAATAAGGTGCTGAAAACGCGTTTACAGCAATACAAAGTTCATTTTGGCTCTCACACCTTAACTAAATGTTGTAGACTCAAACTTGTTGCTGTCATTAGTGTATTTTAGCAACTTGAAGATGATTCCAGCATTAATTTCATTGTGCTTTTGCTCATTTTGAAGATTTTGACAGTTTCACCTGAAGTGTACAATCAGGTGCTGAAAACGCGTTTACAGCAATACAAAGTTAATTTTGGCTCTCACACCTTAACTAAATGTTGTAGACTCAAACTTTTTGCTGTCATTAGTGTATTTTAGCAACTTGAAGATGATTCCAGCATTAATTTCATTGTGCTTTTGCTCATTTTGAAGATTTTGACAGTTTCACCTGAAGTGTACTATCGGGCTGAAAATGCATTTACAGCAATAAAAAGTTCATTTTGGCTCTCACACCATAACTAAATGTTGTAGACTCAAACTTCTTGCTGTCATTAGTGTATTTTAGCAACTTGAAGGTGATTCCAGCATTAATTTCATTGTGCTTTTGCTCATTTTGAAGATTTTTACAGTTTCACCTGAAGTGTACAATCTTGGGCTGAAAACGCGTTTAAAGCAATACAAAGTTCATTTAGGCTCTCACACCTTAACTAAATGTTGTAGACTCAAACTTTTTGCTGTCATTAGTGTATTTTAGCAACTTGAAGATGATTCCAGCATTAATTTCATTGTGCTTTTGCTCATTTTTAAGATTTTGACAGTTTCACCTGAAGTGTACAATCGGGCTGAAAATGCATTTAAAGCAATACAAAGTTCATTTAGGCTCTCACACCTTAACTAAATGTTGTAGACTCAAACTTTTTGCTGTCATTAGTGTATTTTAGCAACTTGAAGGTGATTCCAGCATTAATTTCATTGTGCTTTTGCTCATTTTGAAGATTTTGACAGTTTCACCTGAAGTGTACAATCTTGGGCTGAAAACGCGTTTAAAGCAATACAAAGTTCATTTAGGCTCTCACACCTTAACTAAATGTTGTAGACTCAAACTTTTTGCTGTCATTAGTGTATTTTAGCAACTTGAAGTTGATTCCAGCATTAATTTCATTGTGCATTTGCTCATTTCGAAGATTTTGACAGTTTCACCTGAAGTGTACAGTCTTGGGCTGAAAACGCGTTTAAAGCAATACAAAGTTCATTTAGGCTCTCACACCTTAACTAAATTTTGTAGACTCAAACTTTTTGCTGTCATTAGTGTATTTTAGCAACTTGAAGATGATTCCAGCATTCATTTCATTGTGCTTTTGCTCATTTTGAAGATTTTGACAGTTTCACCTGAAGTGTACAATCAGGTGCTGAAAACGCGATTACAGCAATACAAAGTTAATTTTGGCTCTCACACCTTAACTAAATGTTGTAGACTCAAACTTTTTGCTGTCATTAGTGTATTTTAGCAACTTGAAGATGATTCCAGCATTAATTTCATTGTGCTTTTGCTCATTTTGAATATTTTGACAGTTTCACCTGAAGTGTACAATCAGGTGCTGAAAACGCGTTTACAGCAATACAAAGTTCATTTTGCCTCTCACACCTTAACTAAATGTTGTAGACTCAAACTTGTTGCTGTCATTAGTGTATTTTAGCAACTTGAAGATGATTCCAGCATTAATTTCATTGTGCTTTTGCTCATTTTGAAGATTTTGACAGTTTCACCTGAATTGTACAATCAAGGGCTGAAAACGCGTTTAAAGCAATGAAAAGTTCATTTAGGCTTTCACACCTTAACTAAATGTTGTAGACTCAAACTTGTTGCTGTCATTAGTGTATTTTAGCAACTTGAAGATGTTTCCAGCATTAATTTCATTGTGCTTTTGCTCATTTTGAAGAATTTGACAGTTTCAACTGAAGTGTACATTCGGGCTGAAAATGCATTTAAAGCAATACAAAGTTCATTTTGGCTCTCACACCTTAACTAAATGTTGTAGACTCAAACTTCTTGCTGTCATTAGTGTATTTTAGCAACTTGAAGGTGATTCCAGCATTAATTTCATTGTGCTTTTGCTCATTTTGAAGATTTTGACAGTTTCACCTGAAGTGTACAATCAGGTGCTGAAAACGCGTTTACAGCAATACAAAGTTCATTTTGGCTCTCACACCTTAACTAAATGTTGTAGACTCAAACTTGTTGCTGTCATTAGTGTATTTTAGCAACTTGAAGATGTTTCCAGCATTAATTTCATTGTGCTTTTGCTCATTTTGAAGAATTTGACAGTTTCACCTGAAGTGTACATTCGGGCTGAAAATGCATTTAAAGCAATACAAAGTTCATTTTGGCTCTCACACCTTAACTAAATGTTATAGACTTAAACTTTTTACTGTCATTAGTGTATTTTAGCAACTTGAAGATGATTCCAGCATTAATTTCATTGTGCTTTTGCTCATTTTGAATATTTTGACAGTTTCACCTGAAGTGTACAATAAGGTGCTGAAAACGCGTTTACAGCAATACAAAGTTCATTTTGGCTCTCACACCTTAACTAAATGTTGTAGACTCAAACTTGTTGCTGTCATTAGTGTATTTTAGCAACTTGAAGATGATTCCAGCATTAATTTCATTGTGCTTTTGCTCATTTTGAAGATTTTGACAGTTTCACCTGAAGTGTACAATCAGGTGCTGAAAACGCGTTTACAGCAATACAAAGTTAATTTTGGCTCTCACACCTTAACTAAATGTTGTAGACTCAAACTTTTTGCTGTCATTAGTGTATTTTAGCAACTTGAAGATGATTCCAGCATTAATTTCATTGTGCTTTTGCTCATTTTGAAGATTTTGACAGTTTCACCTGAAGTGTACTATCGGGCTGAAAATGCATTTACAGCAATAAAAAGTTCATTTTGGCTCTCACACCATAACTAAATGTTGTAGACTCAAACTTCTTGCTGTCATTAGTGTATTTTAGCAACTTGAAGGTGATTCCAGCATTAATTTCATTGTGCTTTTGCTCATTTTGAAGATTTTTACAGTTTCACCTGAAGTGTACAATCTTGGGCTGAAAACGCGTTTAAAGCAATACAAAGTTCATTTAGGCTCTCACACCTTAACTAAATGTTGTAGACTCAAACTTTTTGCTGTCATTAGTGTATTTTAGCAACTTGAAGATGATTCCAGCATTAATTTCATTGTGCTTTTGCTCATTTTTAAGATTTTGACAGTTTCACCTGAAGTGTACAATCGGGCTGAAAATGCATTTAAAGCAATACAAAGTTCATTTAGGCTCTCACACCTTAACTAAATGTTGTAGACTCAAACTTGTTGCTGTCATTAGTGTATTTTAGCAACTTGAAGATGATTCCAGCATTAATTTCATTGTGCTTTTGCTCATTTTGAAGATTTTGACAGTTTCACCTGAAGTGTACAATCAGGGGCTGAAAATGCGTTTAAAGCAATACAAAGTTCATTTAGGCTCTCACACCTTAACTAAATGTAGTAGACTCAAACTTGTTACTGTCATTAGTGTATTTTAGCAGCTTGAACATGATTCCAGCATTAATTTAATTGTGCTTTTGCTCATTTTGAAGATTTTGACAGTTTCACCTGAAGTGTCCAATCGGGCTGAAAATGCATTTAAAGCAATACAAAGTTAATTTTGGCTCTCACACCTTAACTAAATTTTGTAGACTCAAACTTTTTGCTGTCATTAGTGTATTTTAGCAACTTGAAGATGATTCCAGCATTAATTTCATTGTGCTTTTGCTCATTTTGAATATTTTGACAGTTTCACCTGAAGTGTACAATCAGGTGCTGAAAACGCGTTTACAGCAATAAAAAGTTCATTTTGGCTCTCACACCATAACTAAATGTTGTAGACTCAAACTTCTTGCTGTCATTAGTGTATTTTAGCAACTTGAAGATGTTTCCAGCATTAATTTCATTGTGCTTTTGCTCATTTTGAAGACTTTGACAGTTTCACCTGAAGTGTACTATCGGGCTGAAAATGCATTTAAAGCAATACAAAGTTCATTTTGGCTCTCACACCTTAACTAAATGTTGTAGACTCAAACTTTTTGCTGTCATTAGTGTATTTTAGCAACTTGAAGGTGATTCCAGCATTAATTTCATTGTGCTTTTGCTCATTTTGAAGATTTTGACAGTTTCACCTGAAGTGTACAATCTTGGGCTGAAAACGCGTTTAAAGCAATACAAAGTTCATTTAGGCTCTCACACCTTAACTAAATGTTGTAGACTCAAACTTTTTGCTGTCATTAGTGTATTTTAGCAACTTGAAGTTGATTCCAGCATTAATTTCATTGTGCATTTGCTCATTTCGAAGATTTTGACAGTTTCACCTGAAGTGTACAGTCTTGGGCTGAAAACGCGTTTAAAGCAATACAAAGTTCATTTAGGCTCTCACACCTTAACTAAATTTTGTAGACTCAAACTTTTTGCTGTCATTAGTGTATTTTAGCAACTTGAAGATGATTCCAGCATTCATTTCATTGTGCTTTTGCTCATTTTGAAGATTTTGACAGTTTCACCTGAAGTGTACAATCAGGTGCTGAAAACGCGATTACAGCAATACAAAGTTAATTTTGGCTCTCACACCTTAACTAAATGTTGTAGACTCAAACTTTTTGCTGTCATTAGTGTATTTTAGCAACTTGAAGATGATTCCAGCATTAATTTCATTGTGCTTTTGCTCATTTTGAATATTTTGACAGTTTCACCTGAAGTGTACAATCAGGTGCTGAAAACGCGTTTACAGCAATACAAAGTTCATTTTGGCTCTCACACCTTAACTAAATGTTGTAGACTCAAACTTGTTGCTGTCATTAGTGTATTTTAGCAACTTGAAGATGATTCCAGCATTAATTTCATTGTGCTTTTGCTCATTTTGAAGATTTTGACAGTTTCACCTGAATTGTACAATCAAGGGCTGAAAACGCGTTTAAAGCAATGAAAAGTTCATTTAGGCTTTCACACCTTAACTAAATGTTGTAGACTCAAACTTTTTGCTGTCATTAGTGTATTTTAGCAACTTGAAGATGATTCCAGCATTCATTTCATTGTGCTTTTGCTCATTTTGAAGATTTTGACAGTTTCACCTGAAGTGTACAATCAGGTGCTGAAAACGCGTTTACAGCAATACAAAGTTCATTTTGGCTCTCACACCTTAACTAAATGTTGTAGACTCAAACTTGTTGCTGTCATTAGTGTATTTTAGCAACTTGAAGATGTTTCCAGCATTAATTTCATTGTGCTTTTGCTCATTTTGAAGAATTTGACAGTTTCACCTGAAGTGTACATTCGGGCTGAAAATGCATTTAAAGCAATACAAAGTTCATTTTGGCTCTCACACCTTAACTAAATGTTGTAGACTCAAACTTCTTGCTGTCATTAGTGTATTTTAGCAACTTGAAGGTGATTCCAGCATTAATTTCATTGTGCTTTTGCTCATTTTGAAGATTTTGACAGTTTCACCTGAAGTGTACAATCAGGTGCTGAAAACGCGTTTACAGCAATACAAAGTTCATTTTGGCTCTCACACCTTAACTAAATGTTGTAGACTCAAACTTGTTGCTGTCATTAGTGTATTTTAGCAACTTGAAGATGTTTCCAGCATTAATTTCATTGTGCTTTTGCTCATTTTGAAGAATTTGACAGTTTCACCTGAAGTGTACATTCGGGCTGAAAATGCATTTAAAGCAATACAAAGTTCATTTTGGCTCTCACACCTTAACTAAATGTTGTAGACTTAAACTTTTTACTGTCATTAGTGTATTTTAGCAACTTGAAGATGATTCCAGCATTAATTTCATTGTGCTTTTGCTCATTTTGAATATTTTGACAGTTTCACCTGAAGTGTACAATAAGGTGCTGAAAACGCGTTTACAGCAATACAAAGTTCATTTTGGCTCTCACACCTTAACTAAATGTTGTAGACTCAAACTTGTTGCTGTCATTAGTGTATTTTAGCAACTTGAAGATGTTTCCAGCATTAATTTCATTGTGCTTTTGCTCATTTTGAAGAATTTGAAAGTTTCACCTGAAGTGTACATTCAGGTGCTGAAAACGCGTTTACAGCAATAAAAAGTTAATTTTGGCTCTCACACCATAACTAAATGTTGTAGACTCAAACTTTTTGCTGTCATTAGTGTATTTTAGCAACTTGAAGATGATTCCAGCATTAATTTCATTGTGCTTTTGCTCATTTTGAATATTTTGACAGTTTCACCTGAAGTGTACAATCAGGTGCTGAAAACGCGTTTACAGCAATACAAAGTTCATTTTGGCTCTCACACCTTAACTAAATGTTGTAGACTCAAACTTGTTGCTGTCATTAGTGTATTTTAGCAACTTGAAGATGTTTCCAGCATTAATTTCATTGTGCTTTTGCTCATTTTGAAGAATTTGACAGTTTCACCTGAAGTGTACATTCGGGCTGAAAATGCATTTAAAGCAATACAAAGTTCATTTTGGCTCTCACACCTTAACTAAATGTTGTAGACTCAAACTTTTTGCTGTCATTAGTGTATTTTAGCAACTTGAAGATGATTCCAGCATTAATTTCATTGTGCTTTTGCTCATTTTGAAGATTTTGACAGTTTCACCTGAAGTGTACAATCAGGTGCTGAAAACGCGTTTACAGCAATACAAAGTTAATTTTGGCTCTCACACCTTAACTAAATGTTGTAGACTCAAACTTTTTGCTGTCATTAGTGTATTTTAGCAACTTGAAGATGATTCCAGCATTAATTTCATTGTGCTTTTGCTCATTTTGAAGATTTTGACAGTTTCACCTGAAGTGTACTATCGGGCTGAAAATGCATTTACAGCAATAAAAAGTTCATTTTGGCTCTCACACCATAACTAAATGTTGTAGACTCAAACTTCTTGCTGTCATTAGTGTATTTTAGCAACTTGAAGGTGATTCCAGCATTAATTTCATTGTGCTTTTGCTCATTTTGAAGATTTTGACAGTTTCACCTGAAGTGTACAATCGGGCTGAAAATGCATTTAAAGCAATACAAAGTTCATTTAGGCTCTCACACCTTAACTAAATGTTGTAGACTCAAACTTTTTGCTGTCATTAGTGTATTTTAGCAACTTGAAGATGATTCCAGCATTAATTTCATTGTGCTTTTGCTCATTTTGAATATTTTGACAGTTTCACCTGAAGTGTACAATCAGGTGCTGAAAACGCGTTTACAGCAATACAAAGTTCATTTTGGCTCTCACACCTTAACTAAATGTTGTAGACTCAAACTTGTTGCTGTCATTAGTGTATTTTAGCAACTTGAAGATGATTCCAGCATTAATTTCATTGTGCTTTTGCTCATTTTGAAGATTTTGACAGTTTCACCTGAATTGTACAATCAAGGGCTGAAAACGCGTTTAAAGCAATGAAAAGTTCATTTAGGCTTTCACACCTTAACTAAATGTTGTAGACTCAAACTTTTTGCTGTCATTAGTGTATTTTAGCAACTTGAAGATGATTCCAGCATTCATTTCATTGTGCTTTTGCTCATTTTGAAGATTTTGACAGTTTCACCTGAAGTGTACAATCAGGTGCTGAAAACGCGTTTACAGCAATACAAAGTTCATTTTGGCTCTCACACCTTAACTAAATGTTGTAGACTCAAACTTGTTGCTGTCATTAGTGTATTTTAGCAACTTGAAGATGTTTCCAGCATTAATTTCATTGTGCTTTTGCTCATTTTGAAGAATTTGACAGTTTCAACTGAAGTGTACATTCGGGCTGAAAATGCATTTAAAGCAATACAAAGTTCATTTTGGCTCTCACACCTTAACTAAATGTTGTAGACTCAAACTTCTTGCTGTCATTAGTGTATTTTAGCAACTTGAAGGTGATTCCAGCATTAATTTCATTGTGCTTTTGCTCATTTTGAAGATTTTGACAGTTTCACCAGAAGTGTACAATCAGGTGCTGAAAACGCGTTTACAGCAATACAAAGTTCATTTTGGCTCTCACACCTTAACTAAATGTTGTAGACTCAAACTTGTTGCTGTCATTAGTGTATTTTAGCAACTTGAAGATGTTTCCAGCATTAATTTCATTGTGCTTTTGCTCATTTTGAAGAATTTGACAGTTTCACCTGAAGTGTACATTCGGGCTGAAAATGCATTTAAAGCAATACAAAGTTCATTTTGGCTCTCACACCTTAACTAAATGTTGTAGACTTAAACTTTTTACTGTCATTAGTGTATTTTAGCAACTTGAAGATGATTCCAGCATTAATTTCATTGTGCTTTTGCTCATTTTGAATATTTTGACAGTTTCACCTGAAGTGTACAATAAGGTGCTGAAAACGCGTTTACAGCAATACAAAGTTCATTTTGGCTCTCACACCTTAACTAAATGTTGTAGACTCAAACTTGTTGCTGTCATTAGTGTATTTTAGCAACTTGAAGATGATTCCAGCATTAATTTCATTGTGCTTTTGCTCATTTTGAAGATTTTGACAGTTTCACCTGAAGTGTACAATCAGGTGCTGAAAACGCGTTTACAGCAATACAAAGTTAATTTTGGCTCTCACACCTTAACTAAATGTTGTAGACTCAAACTTTTTGCTGTCATTAGTGTATTTTAGCAACTTGAAGATGATTCCAGCATTAATTTCATTGTGCTTTTGCTCATTTTGAAGATTTTGACAGTTTCACCTGAAGTGTACTATCGGGCTGAAAATGCATTTACAGCAATAAAAAGTTCATTTTGGCTCTCACACCATAACTAAATGTTGTAGACTCAAACTTCTTGCTGTCATTAGTGTATTTTAGCAACTTGAAGGTGATTCCAGCATTAATTTCATTGTGCTTTTGCTCATTTTGAAGATTTTTACAGTTTCACCTGAAGTGTACAATCTTGGGCTGAAAACGCGTTTAAAGCAATACAAAGTTCATTTAGGCTCTCACACCTTAACTAAATGTTGTAGACTCAAACTTTTTGCTGTCATTAGTGTATTTTAGCAACTTGAAGATGATTCCAGCATTAATTTCATTGTGCTTTTGCTCATTTTTAAGATTTTGACAGTTTCACCTGAAGTGTACAATCGGGCTGAAAATGCATTTAAAGCAATACAAAGTTCATTTAGGCTCTCACACCTTAACTAAATGTTGTAGACTCAAACTTGTTGCTGTCATTAGTGTATTTTAGCAACTTGAAGATGATTCCAGCATTAATTTCATTGTGCTTTTGCTCATTTTGAAGATTTTGACAGTTTCACCTGAAGTGTACAATCAGGGGCTGAAAATGCGTTTAAAGCAATACAAAGTTCATTTAGGCTCTCACACCTTAACTAAATGTAGTAGACTCAAACTTGTTACTGTCATTAGTGTATTTTAGCAGCTTGAACATGATTCCAGCATTAATTTAATTGTGCTTTTGCTCATTTTGAAGATTTTGACAGTTTCACCTGAAGTGTCCAATCGGGCTGAAAATGCATTTAAAGCAATACAAAGTTAATTTTGGCTCTCACACCTTAACTAAATGTTGTAGACTCAAACTTTTTGCTGTCATTAGTGTATTTTAGCAACTTGAAGATGATTCCAGCATTAATTTCATTGTGCTTTTGCTCATTTTGAAGAATTTGACAGTTTCACCTGAAGTGTACATTCGGGCTGAAAATGCATTTAAAGCAATACAAAGTTCATTTTGGCTCTCACACCTTAACTAAATGTTGTAGACTCAAACTTTTTGCTGTCATTAGTGTATTTTAGCAACTTGAAGGTGATTCCAGCATTAATTTCATTGTGCTTTTGCTCATTTTGAAGATTTTGACAGTTTCACCTGAAGTGTACAATCTTGGGCTGAAAACGCGTTTAAAGCAATACAAAGTTCATTTAGGCTCTCACACCTTAACTAAATTTTGTAGACTCAAACTTTTTGCGGTCATTAGTGTATTTTAGCAACTTGAAGATGATTCCAGCATTCATTTCATTGTGCTTTTGCTCATTTTGAAGATTTTGACAGTTTCACCTGAAGTGTACAATCAGGTGCTGAAAACGCGATTACAGCAATACAAAGTTAATTTTGGCTCTCACACCTTAACTAAATGTTGTAGACTCAAACTTTTTGCTGTCATTAGTGTATTTTAGCAACTTGAAGATGATTCCAGCATTAATTTCATTGTGCTTTTGCTCATTTTGAATATTTTGACAGTTTCACCTGAAGTGTACAATCAGGTGCTGAAAACGCGTTTACAGCAATACAAAGTTCATTTTGGCTCTCACACCTTAACTAAATGTTGTAGACTCAAACTTGTTGCTGTCATTAGTGTATTTTAGCAACTTGAAGATGATTCCAGCATTAATTTCATTGTGCTTTTGCTCATTTTGAAGATTTTGACAGTTTCACCTGAATTGTACAATCAAGGGCTGAAAACGCGTTTAAAGCAATGAAAAGTTCATTTAGGCTTTCACACCTTAACTAAATGTTGTAGACTCAAACTTTTTGCTGTCATTAGTGTATTTTAGCAACTTGAAGATGATTCCAGCATTCATTTCATTGTGCTTTTGCTCATTTTGAAGATTTTGACAGTTTCACCTGAAGTGTACAATCAGGTGCTGAAAACGCGTTTACAGCAATACAAAGTTCATTTTGGCTCTCACACCTTAACTAAATGTTGTAGACTCAAACTTGTTGCTGTCATTAGTGTATTTTAGCAACTTGAAGATGTTTCCAGCATTAATTTCATTGTGCTTTTGCTCATTTTGAAGAATTTGACAGTTTCACCTGAAGTGTACATTCGGGCTGAAAATGCATTTAAAGCAATACAAAGTTCATTTTGGCTCTCACACCTTAACTAAATGTTGTAGACTTAAACTTTTTACTGTCATTAGTGTATTTTAGCAACTTGAAGATGATTCCAGCATTAATTTCATTGTGCTTTTGCTCATTTTGAATATTTTGACAGTTTCACCTGAAGTGTACAATAAGGTGCTGAAAACGCGTTTACAGCAATACAAAGTTCATTTTGGCTCTCACACCTTAACTAAATGTTGTAGACTCAAACTTGTTGCTGTCATTAGTGTATTTTAGCAACTTGAAGATGTTTCCAGCATTAATTTCATTGTGCTTTTGCTCATTTTGAAGAATTTGAAAGTTTCACCTGAAGTGTACATTCAGGTGCTGAAAACGCGTTTACAGCAATAAAAAGTTAATTTTGGCTCTCACACCATAACTAAATGTTGTAGACTCAAACTTTTTGCTGTCATTAGTGTATTTTAGCAACTTGAAGATGATTCCAGCATTAATTTCATTGTGCTTTTGCTCATTTTGAATATTTTGACAGTTTCACCTGAAGTGTACAATCAGGTGCTGAAAACGCGTTTACAGCAATACAAAGTTCATTTTGGCTCTCACACCTTAACTAAATGTTGTAGACTCAAACTTGTTGCTGTCATTAGTGTATTTTAGCAACTTGAAGATGTTTCCAGCATTAATTTCATTGTGCTTTTGCTCATTTTGAAGAATTTGACAGTTTCACCTGAAGTGTACATTCGGGCTGAAAATGCATTTAAAGCAATACAAAGTTCATTTTGGCTCTCACACCTTAACTAAATGTTGTAGACTCAAACTTTTTGCTGTCATTAGTGTATTTTAGCAACTTGAAGATGATTCCAGCATTAATTTCATTGTGCTTTTGCTCATTTTGAAGATTTTGACAGTTTCACCTGAAGTGTACAATCAGGTGCTGAAAACGCGTTTACAGCAATACAAAGTTAATTTTGGCTCTCACACCTTAACTAAATGTTGTAGACTCAAACTTTTTGCTGTCATTAGTGTATTTTAGCAACTTGAAGATGATTCCAGCATTAATTTCATTGTGCTTTTGCTCATTTTGAAGATTTTGACAGTTTCACCTGAAGTGTACTATCGGGCTGAAAATGCATTTACAGCAATAAAAAGTTCATTTTGGCTCTCACACCATAACTAAATGTTGTAGACTCAAACTTCTTGCTGTCATTAGTGTATTTTAGCAACTTGAAGGTGATTCCAGCATTAATTTCATTGTGCTTTTGCTCATTTTGAAGATTTTGACAGTTTCACCTGAAGTGTACAATCGGGCTGAAAATGCATTTAAAGCAATACAAAGTTCATTTAGGCTCTCACACCTTAACTAAATGTTGTAGACTCAAACTTTTTGCTGTCATTAGTGTATTTTAGCAACTTGAAGATGATTCCAGCATTAATTTCATTGTGCTTTTGCTCATTTTGAATATTTTGACAGTTTCACCTGAAGTGTACAATCAGGTGCTGAAAACGCGTTTACAGCAATACAAAGTTCATTTTGGCTCTCACACCTTAACTAAATGTTGTAGACTCAAACTTGTTGCTGTCATTAGTGTATTTTAGCAACTTGAAGATGATTCCAGCATTAATTTCATTGTGCTTTTGCTCATTTTGAAGATTTTGACAGTTTCACCTGAATTGTACAATCAAGGGCTGAAAACGCGTTTAAAGCAATGAAAAGTTCATTTAGGCTTTCACACCTTAACTAAATGTTGTAGACTCAAACTTTTTGCTGTCATTAGTGTATTTTAGCAACTTGAAGATGATTCCAGCATTCATTTCATTGTGCTTTTGCTCATTTTGAAGATTTTGACAGTTTCACCTGAAGTGTACAATCAGGTGCTGAAAACGCGTTTACAGCAATACAAAGTTCATTTTGGCTCTCACACCTTAACTAAATGTTGTAGACTCAAACTTGTTGCTGTCATTAGTGTATTTTAGCAACTTGAAGATGTTTCCAGCATTAATTTCATTGTGCTTTTGCTCATTTTGAAGAATTTGACAGTTTCAACTGAAGTGTACATTCGGGCTGAAAATGCATTTAAAGCAATACAAAGTTCATTTTGGCTCTCACACCTTAACTAAATGTTGTAGACTCAAACTTCTTGCTGTCATTAGTGTATTTTAGCAACTTGAAGGTGATTCCAGCATTAATTTCATTGTGCTTTTGCTCATTTTGAAGATTTTGACAGTTTCACCTGAAGTGTACAATCAGGTGCTGAAAACGCGTTTACAGCAATACAAAGTTCATTTTGGCTCTCACACCTTAACTAAATGTTGTAGACTCAAACTTGTTGCTGTCATTAGTGTATTTTAGCAACTTGAAGATGATTCCAGCATTAATTTCATTGTGCTTTTGCTCATTTTTAAGATTTTGACAGTTTCACCTGAAGTGTACAATCGGGCTGAAAATGCATTTAAAGCAATACAAAGTTCATTTAGGCTCTCACACCTTAACTAAATGTTGTAGACTCAAACTTTTTGCTGTCATTAGTGTATTTTAGCAACTTGAAGATGATTCCAGCATTAATTTCATTGTGCTTTTGCTCATTTTGAATATTTTGACAGTTTCACCTGAAGTGTACAATCAGGTGCTGAAAACGCGTTTACAGCAATACAAAGTTCATTTTGGCTCTCACACCTTAACTAAATGTTGTAGACTCAAACTTGTTGCTGTCATTAGTGTATTTTAGCAACTTGAAGATGATTCCAGCATTAATTTCATTGTGCTTTTGCTCATTTTGAAGATTTTGACAGTTTCACCTGAATTGTACAATCAAGGGCTGAAAACGCGTTTAAAGCAATGAAAAGTTCATTTAGGCTTTCACACCTTAACTAAATGTTGTAGACTCAAACTTTTTGCTGTCATTAGTGTATTTTAGCAACTTGAAGATGATTCCAGCATTCATTTCATTGTGCTTTTGCTCATTTTGAAGATTTTGACAGTTTCACCTGAAGTGTACAATCAGGTGCTGAAAACGCGTTTACAGCATTACAAAGTTCATTTTGGCTCTCACACCTTAACTAAATGTTGTAGACTCAAACTTGTTGCTGTCATTAGTGTATTTTAGCAATTTGAAGATGTTTCCAGCATTAATTTCATTGTGCTTTTGCTCATTTTGAAGAATTTGACAGTTTCACCTGAAGTGTACATTCGGGCTGAAAATGCATTTAAAGCAATACAAAGTTCATTTTGGCTCTCACACCTTAACTAAATGTTGTAGACTTAAACTTTTTACTGTCATTAGTGTATTTTAGCAACTTAAAGATGATTCCAGCATTAAGTTCATTGTGCTTTTGCTCATTTTGAATATTTTGACAGTTTCACCTGAAGTGTACAATCAGGTGCTGAAAACGCGTTTACAGCAATACAAAGTTCATTTTGGCTCTCACACCTTAACTAAATGTTGTAGACTCAAACTTTTTGCTGTCATTAGTGTATTTTAGCAACTTGAAGATGATTCCAGCATTAATTTCATTGTGCTTTTGCTCATTTTGAATATTTTGACAGTTTCACCTGAAGTGTACAATAAGGTGCTGAAAACGCGTTTACAGCAATACAAAGTTCATTTTGGCTCTCACACCTTAACTAAATGTTGTAGACTCAAACTTGTTGCTGTCATTAGTGTATTTTAGCAACTTGAAGATTTTTCCAGCATGAATTTCATTGTGCTTTTGCTCATTTTGAAGAATTTGACAGTTTCACCTGAAGTGTACATTCGGGCTGAAAATGCATTTAAAGCAATACAAAGTTCATTTTGGCTCTCACACCTTAACTAAATGTTGTAGACTCAAACTTCTTGCTGTCATTAGTGTATTTTAGCAACTTGAAGGTGATTCCAGCATTAATTTCATTGTGCTTTTGCTCATTTTGAAGATTTTGACAGTTTCACCTGAAGTGTACATTCAGGTGCTGAAAACGCGTTTACAGCAATAAAAAGTTCATTTTGGCTCTCACACCATAACTAAATGTTGTAGACTCAAACTTCTTGCTGTCATTAGTGTATTTTAGCAACTTGAAGATGTTTCCAGCATTAATTTCATTGTGCTTTTGCTCATTTTGAAGACTTTGACAGTTTCACCTGAAGTGTACTATCGGGCTGAAAATGCATTTAAAGCAATACAAAGTTCATTTTGGCTCTCACACCTTAACTAAATGTTGTAGACTCAAACTTTTTGCTGTCATTAGTGTATTTTAGCAACTTGAAGGTGATTCCAGCATTAATTTCTTTGTGCTTTTGCTCATTTTGAAGATTTTGACAGTTTCACCTGAAGTGTACAATCTTGGGCTGAAAACGCGTTTAAAGCAATACAAAGTTCATTTAGGCTCTCACACCTTAACTAAATGTTGTAGACTCAAACTTTTTGCTGTCATTAGTGTATTTTAGCAACTTGAAGTTGATTCCAGCATTAATTTCATTGTGCATTTGCTCATTTCGAAGATTTTGACAGTTTCACCTGAAGTGTACAGTCTTGGGCTGAAAACGCGTTTAAAGCAATACAAAGTTCATTTAGGCTCTCACACCTTAACTAAATTTTGTAGACTCAAACTTTTTGCTGTCATTAGTGTATTTTAGCAACTTGAAGATGATTCCAGCATTCATTTCATTGTGCTTTTGCTCATTTTGAAGATTTTGACAGTTTCACCTGAAGTGTACAATCAGGTGCTGAAAACGCGATTACAGCAATACAAAGTTAATTTTGGCTCTCACACCTTAACTAAATGTTGTAGACTCAAACTTTTTGCTGTCATTAGTGTATTTTAGCAACTTGAAGATGATTCCAGCATTAATTTCATTGTGCTTTTGCTCATTTTGAATATTTTGACAGTTTCACCTGAAGTGTACAATCAGGTGCTGAAAACGCGTTTACAGCAATACAAAGTTCATTTTGGCTCTCACACCTTAACTAAATGTTGTAGACTCAAACTTGTTGCTGTCATTAGTGTATTTTAGCAACTTGAAGATGATTCCAGCATTAATTTCATTGTGCTTTTGCTCATTTTGAAGATTTTGACAGTTTCACCTGAATTGTACAATCAAGGGCTGAAAACGCGTTTAAAGCAATGAAAAGTTCATTTAGGCTTTCACACCTTAACTAAATGTTGTAGACTCAAACTTGTTGCTGTCATTAGTGTATTTTAGCAACTTGAAGATGTTTCCAGCATTAATTTCATTGTGCTTTTGCTCATTTTGAAGAATTTGACAGTTTCAACTGAAGTGTACATTCGGGCTGAAAATGCATTTAAAGCAATACAAAGTTCATTTTGGCTCTCACACCTTAACTAAATGTTGTAGACTCAAACTTCTTGCTGTCATTAGTGTATTTTAGCAACTTGAAGTTGATTCCAGCATTAATTTCATTGTGCTTTTGCTCATTTTGAAGATTTTGACAGTTTCACCTGAAGTGTACAATCAGGTGCTGAAAACGCGTTTACAGCAATACAAAGTTCATTTTGGCTCTCACACCTTAACTAAATGTTGTAGACTCAAACTTGTTGCTGTCATTAGTGTATTTTAGCAACTTGAAGATGTTTCCAGCATTAATTTCATTGTGCTTTTGCTCATTTTGAAGAATTTGACAGTTTCACCTGAAGTGTACATTCGGGCTGAAAATGCATTTAAAGCAATACAAAGTTCATTTTGGCTCTCACACCTTAACTAAATGTTATAGACTTAAACTTTTTACTGTCATTAGTGTATTTTAGCAACTTGAAGATGATTCCAGCATTAATTTCATTGTGCTTTTGCTCATTTTGAATATTTTGACAGTTTCACCTGAAGTGTACAATAAGGTGCTGAAAACGCGTTTACAGCAATACAAAGTTCATTTTGGCTCTCACACCTTAACTAAATGTTGTAGACTCAAACTTGTTGCTGTCATTAGTGTATTTTAGCAACTTGAAGATGATTCCAGCATTAATTTCATTGTGCTTTTGCTCATTTTGAAGATTTTGACAGTTTCACCTGAAGTGTACAATCAGGTGCTGAAAACGCGTTTACAGCAATACAAAGTTAATTTTGGCTCTCACACCTTAACTAAATGTTGTAGACTCAAACTTTTTGCTGTCATTAGTGTATTTTAGCAACTTGAAGATGATTCCAGCATTAATTTCATTGTGCTTTTGCTCATTTTGAAGATTTTGACAGTTTCACCTGAAGTGTACTATCGGGCTGAAAATGCATTTACAGCAATAAAAAGTTCATTTTGGCTCTCACACCATAACTAAATGTTGTAGACTCAAACTTCTTGCTGTCATTAGTGTATTTTAGCAACTTGAAGGTGATTCCAGCATTAATTTCATTGTGCTTTTGCTCATTTTGAAGATTTTTACAGTTTCACCTGAAGTGTACAATCTTGGGCTGAAAACGCGTTTAAAGCAATACAAAGTTCATTTAGGCTCTCACACCTTAACTAAATGTTGTAGACTCAAACTTTTTGCTGTCATTAGTGTATTTTAGCAACTTGAAGATGATTCCAGCATTAATTTCATTGTGCTTTTGCTCATTTTTAAGATTTTGACAGTTTCACCTGAAGTGTACAATCGGGCTGAAAATGCATTTAAAGCAATACAAAGTTCATTTAGGCTCTCACACCTTAACTAAATGTTGTAGACTCAAACTTGTTGCTGTCATTAGTGTATTTTAGCAACTTGAAGATGATTCCAGCATTAATTTCATTGTGCTTTTGCTCATTTTGAAGATTTTGACAGTTTCACCTGAAGTGTACAATCAGGGGCTGAAAATGCGTTTAAAGCAATACAAAGTTCATTTAGGCTCTCACACCTTAACTAAATGTAGTAGACTCAAACTTGTTACTGTCATTAGTGTATTTTAGCAGCTTGAACATGATTCCAGCATTAATTTAATTGTGCTTTTGCTCATTTTGAAGATTTTGACAGTTTCACCTGAAGTGTCCAATCGGGCTGAAAATGCATTTAAAGCAATACAAAGTTAATTTTGGCTCTCACACCTTAACTAAATGTTGTAGACTCAAACTTTTTGCTGTCATTAGTGTATTTTAGCAACTTGAAGATGATTCCAGCATTAATTTCATTGTGCTTTTGCTCATTTTGAATATTTTGACAGTTTCACCTGAAGTGTACAATCAGGTGCTGAAAACGCGTTTACAGCAATAAAAAGTTCATTTTGGCTCTCACACCATAACTAAATGTTGTAGACTCAAACTTCTTGCTGTCATTAGTGTATTTTATCAACTTGAAGATGTTTCCAGCATTAATTTCATTGTGCTTTTGCTCATTTTGAAGACTTTGACAGTTTCACCTGAAGTGTACTATCGGGCTGAAAATGCATTTAAAGCAATACAAAGTTCATTTAGGCTCTCACACCTTAACTAAATGTTGTAGACTCAAACTTTTTGCTGTCATTAGTGTATTTTAGCAACTTGAAGTTGATTCCAGCATTAATTTCATTGTGCATTTGCTCATTTCGAAGATTTTGACAGTTTCACCTGAAGTGTACAGTCTTGGGCTGAAAACGCGTTTAAAGCAATACAAAGTTCATTTAGGCTCTCACACCTTAACTAAATTTTGTAGACTCAAACTTTTTGCTGTCATTAGTGTATTTTAGCAACTTGAAGATGATTCCAGCATTCATTTCATTGTGCTTTTGCTCATTTTGAAGATTTTGACAGTTTCACCTGAAGTGTACAATCAGGTGCTGAAAACGCGATTACAGCAATACAAAGTTAATTTTGGCTCTCACACCTTAACTAAATGTTGTAGACTCAAACTTTTTGCTGTCATTAGTGTATTTTAGCAACTTGAAGATGATTCCAGCATTAATTTCATTGTGCTTTTGCTCATTTTGAATATTTTGACAGTTTCACCTGAAGTGTACAATCAGGTGCTGAAAACGCGTTTACAGCAATACAAAGTTCATTTTGGCTCTCACACCTTAACTAAATGTTGTAGACTCAAACTTGTTGCTGTCATTAGTGTATTTTAGCAACTTGAAGATGATTCCAGCATTAATTTCATTGTGCTTTTGCTCATTTTGAAGATTTTGACAGTTTCACCTGAATTGTACAATCAAGGGCTGAAAACGCGTTTAAAGCAATGAAAAGTTCATTTAGGCTTTCACACCTTAACTAAATGTTGTAGACTCAAACTTTTTGCTGTCATTAGTGTATTTTAGCAACTTGAAGATGATTCCAGCATTCATTTCATTGTGCTTTTGCTCATTTTGAAGATTTTGACAGTTTCACCTGAAGTGTACAATCAGGTGCTGAAAACGCGTTTACAGCAATACAAAGTTCATTTTGGCTCTCACACCTTAACTAAATGTTGTAGACTCAAACTTGTTGCTGTCATTAGTGTATTTTAGCAACTTGAAGATGTTTCCAGCATTAATTTCATTGTGCTTTTGCTCATTTTGAAGAATTTGACAGTTTCACCTGAAGTGTACATTCGGGCTGAAAATGCATTTAAAGCAATACAAAGTTCATTTTGGCTCTCACACCTTAACTAAATGTTGTAGACTCAAACTTCTTGCTGTCATTAGTGTATTTTAGCAACTTGAACGTGATTCCAGCATTAATTTCATTGTGCTTTTGCTCATTTTGAAGATTTTGACAGTTTCACCTGAAGTGTACAATCAGGTGCTGAAAACGCGTTTACAGCAATACAAAGTTCATTTTGGCTCTCACACCTTAACTAAATGTTGTAGACTCAAACTTGTTGCTGTCATTAGTGTATTTTAGCAACTTGAAGATGTTTCCAGCATTAATTTCATTGTGCTTTTGCTCATTTTGAAGAATTTGACAGTTTCACCTGAAGTGTACATTCGGGCTGAAAATGCATTTAAAGCAATACAAAGTTCATTTTGGCTCTCACACCTTAACTAAATGTTGTAGACTTAAACTTTTTACTGTCATTAGTGTATTTTAGCAACTTGAAGATGATTCCAGCATTAATTTCATTGTGCTTTTGCTCATTTTGAATATTTTGACAGTTTCACCTGAAGTGTACAATAAGGTGCTGAAAACGCGTTTACAGCAATACAAAGTTCATTTTGGCTCTCACACCTTAACTAAATGTTGTAGACTCAAACTTGTTGCTGTCATTAGTGTATTTTAGCAACTTGAAGATGTTTCCAGCATTAATTTCATTGTGCTTTTGCTCATTTTGAAGAATTTGAAAGTTTCACCTGAAGTGTACATTCAGGTGCTGAAAACGCGTTTACAGCAATAAAAAGTTAATTTTGGCTCTCACACCATAACTAAATGTTGTAGACTCAAACTTTTTGCTGTCATTAGTGTATTTTAGCAACTTGAAGATGATTCCAGCATTAATTTCATTGTGCTTTTGCTCATTTTGAATATTTTGACAGTTTCACCTGAAGTGTACAATCAGGTGCTGAAAACGCGTTTACAGCAATACAAAGTTCATTTTGGCTCTCACACCTTAACTAAATGTTGTAGACTCAAACTTGTTGCTGTCATTAGTGTATTTTAGCAACTTGAAGATGTTTCCAGCATTAATTTCATTGTGCTTTTGCTCATTTTGAAGAATTTGACAGTTTCACCTGAAGTGTACATTCGGGCTGAAAATGCATTTAAAGCAATACAAAGTTCATTTTGGCTCTCACACCTTAACTAAATGTTGTAGACTCAAACTTTTTGCTGTCATTAGTGTATTTTAGCAACTTGAAGATGATTCCAGCATTAATTTCATTGTGCTTTTGCTCATTTTGAAGATTTTGACAGTTTCACCTGAAGTGTACAATCAGGTGCTGAAAACGCGTTTACAGCAATACAAAGTTAATTTTGGCTCTCACACCTTAACTAAATGTTGTAGACTCAAACTTTTTGCTGTCATTAGTGTATTTTAGCAACTTGAAGATGATTCCAGCATTAATTTCATTGTGCTTTTGCTCATTTTGAAGATTTTGACAGTTTCACCTGAAGTGTACTATCGGGCTGAAAATGCATTTACAGCAATAAAAAGTTCATTTTGGCTCTCACACCATAACTAAATGTTGTAGACTCAAACTTCTTGCTGTCATTAGTGTATTTTAGCAACTTGAAGGTGATTCCAGCATTAATTTCATTGTGCTTTTGCTCATTTTGAAGATTTTGACAGTTTCACCTGAAGTGTACAATCGGGCTGAAAATGCATTTAAAGCAATACAAAGTTCATTTAGGCTCTCACACCTTAACTAAATGTTGTAGACTCAAACTTTTTGCTGTCATTAGTGTATTTTAGCAACTTGAAGATGATTCCAGCATTAATTTCATTGTGCTTTTGCTCATTTTGAATATTTTGACAGTTTCACCTGAAGTGTACAATCAGGTGCTGAAAACGCGTTTACAGCAATACAAAGTTCATTTTGGCTCTCACACCTTAACTAAATGTTGTAGACTCAAACTTGTTGCTGTCATTAGTGTATTTTAGCAACTTGAAGATGATTCCAGCATTAATTTCATTGTGCTTTTGCTCATTTTGAAGATTTTGACAGTTTCACCTGAATTGTACAATCAAGGGCTGAAAACGCGTTTAAAGCAATGAAAAGTTCATTTAGGCTTTCACACCTTAACTAAATGTTGTAGACTCAAACTTTTTGCTGTCATTAGTGTATTTTAGCAACTTGAAGATGATTCCAGCATTCATTTCATTGTGCTTTTGCTCATTTTGAAGATTTTGACAGTTTCACCTGAAGTGTACAATCAGGTGCTGAAAACGCGTTTACAGCAATACAAAGTTCATTTTGGCTCTCACACCTTAACTAAATGTTGTAGACTCAAACTTGTTGCTGTCATTAGTGTATTTTAGCAACTTGAAGATGTTTCCAGCATTAATTTCATTGTGCTTTTGCTCATTTTGAAGAATTTGACAGTTTCAACTGAAGTGTACATTCGGGCTGAAAATGCATTTAAAGCAATACAAAGTTCATTTTGGCTCTCACACCTTAACTAAATGTTGTAGACTCAAACTTCTTGCTGTCATTAGTGTATTTTAGCAACTTGAAGGTGATTCCAGCATTAATTTCATTGTGCTTTTGCTCATTTTGAAGATTTTGACAGTTTCACCTGAAGTGTACAATCAGGTGCTGAAAACACGTTTACAGCAATACAAAGTTCATTTTGGCTCTCACACCTTAACTAAATGTTGTAGACTCAAACTTGTTGCTGTCATTAGTGTATTTTAGCAACTTGAAGATGTTTCCAGCATTAATTTCATTGTGCTTTTGCTCATTTTGAAGAATTTGACAGTTTCACCTGAAGTGTACATTCGGGCTGAAAATGCATTTAAAGCAATACAAAGTTCATTTTGGCTCTCACACCTTAACTAAATGTTGTAGACTTAAACTTTTTACTGTCATTAGTGTATTTTAGCAACTTGAAGATGATTCCAGCATTAATTTCATTGTGCTTTTGCTCATTTTGAATATTTTGACAGTTTCACCTGAAGTGTACAATAAGGTGCTGAAAACGCGTTTACAGCAATACAAAGTTCATTTTGGCTCTCACACCTTAACTAAATGTTGTAGACTCAAACTTGTTGCTGTCATTAGTGTATTTTAGCAACTTGAAGATGATTCCAGCATTAATTTCATTGTGCTTTTGCTCATTTTGAAGATTTTGACAGTTTCACCTGAAGTGTACAATCAGGTGCTGAAAACGCGTTTACAGCAATACAAAGTTAATTTTGGCTCTCACACCTTAACTAAATGTTGTAGACTCAAACTTTTTGCTGTCATTAGTGTATTTTAGCAACTTGAAGATGATTCCAGCATTAATTTCATTGTGCTTTTGCTCATTTTGAAGATTTTGACAGTTTCACCTGAAGTGTACTATCGGGCTGAAAATGCATTTACAGCAATAAAAAGTTCATTTTGGCTCTCACACCATAACTAAATGTTGTAGACTCAAACTTCTTGCTGTCATTAGTGTATTTTAGCAACTTGAAGGTGATTCCAGCATTAATTTCATTGTGCTTTTGCTCATTTTGAAGATTTTTACAGTTTCACCTGAAGTGTACAATCTTGGGCTGAAAACGCGTTTAAAGCAATACAAAGTTCATTTAGGCTCTCACACCTTAACTAAATGTTGTAGACTCAAACTTTGTGCTGTCATTAGTGTATTTTAGCAACTTGAAGATGATTCCAGCATTAATTTCATTGTGCTTTTGCTCATTTTTAAGATTTTGACAGTTTCACCTGAAGTGTACAATCGGGCTGAAAATGCATTTAAAGCAATACAAAGTTCATTTAGGCTCTCACACCTTAACTAAATGTTGTAGACTCAAACTTGTTGCTGTCATTAGTGTATTTTAGCAACTTGAAGATGATTCCAGCATTAATTTCATTGTGCTTTTGCTCATTTTGAAGATTTTGACAGTTTCACCTGAAGTGTACAATCAGGGGCTGAAAATGCGTTTAAAGCAATACAAAGTTCATTTAGGCTCTCACACCTTAACTAAATGTAGTAGACTCAAACTTGTTACTGTCATTAGTGTATTTTAGCAGCTTGAACATGATTCCAGCATTAATTTAATTGTGCTTTTGCTCATTTTGAAGATTTTGACAGTTTCACCTGAAGTGTCCAATCGGGCTGAAAATGCATTTAAAGCAATACAAAGTTAATTTTGCCTCTCACACCTTAACTAAATGTTGTAGACTCAAACTTTTTGCTGTCATTAGTGTATTTTAGCAACTTGAAGATGATTCCAGCATTAATTTCATTGTGCTTTTGCTCATTTTGAATATTTTGACAGTTTCACCTGAAGTGTACAATCAGGTGCTGAAAACGCGTTTACAGCAATAAAAAGTTCATTTTGGCTCTCACACCATAACTAAATGTTGTAGACTCAAACTTCTTGCTGTCATTAGTGTATTTTAGCAACTTGAAGATGTTTCCAGCATTAATTTCATTGTGCTTTTGCTCATTTTGAAGACTTTGACAGTTTCACCTGAAGTGTACTATCGGGCTGAAAATGCATTTAAAGCAATACAAAGTTCATTTTGGCTCTCACACCTTAACTAAATGTTGTAGACTCAAACTTTTTGCTGTCATTAGTGTATTTTAGCAACTTGAAGGTGATTCCAGCATTAATTTCATTGTGCTTTTGCTCATTTTGAAGATTTTGACAGTTTCACCTGAAGTGTACAATCTTGGGCTGAAAACGCGTTTAAAGCAATACAAAGTTCATTTAGGCTCTCACACCTTAACTAAATTTTGTAGACTCAAACTTTTTGCTGTCATTAGTGTATTTTAGCAACTTGAAGATGATTCCAGCATTCATTTCATTGTGCTTTTGCTCATTTTGAAGATTTTGACAGTTTCACCTGAAGTGTACAATCAGGTGCTGAAAACGCGATTACAGCAATACAAAGTTAATTTTGGCTCTCACACCTTAACTAAATGTTGTAGACTCAAACTTTTTGCTGTCATTAGTGTATTTTAGCAACTTGAAGATGATTCCAGCATTAATTTCATTGTGCTTTTGCTCATTTTGAATATTTTGACAGTTTCACCTGAAGTGTACAATCAGGTGCTGAAAACGCGTTTACAGCAATACAAAGTTCATTTTGGCTCTCACACCTTAACTAAATGTTGTAGACTCAAACTTGTTGCTGTCATTAGTGTATTTTAGCAACTTGAAGATGATTCCAGCATTAATTTCATTGTGCTTTTGCTCATTTTGAAGATTTTGACAGTTTCACCTGAATTGTACAATCAAGGGCTGAAAACGCGTTTAAAGCAATGAAAAGTTCATTTAGGCTTTCACACCTTAACTAAATGTTGTAGACTCAAACTTTTTGCTGTCATTAGTGTATTTTAGCAACTTGAAGATGATTCCAGCATTCATTTCATTGTGCTTTTGCTCATTTTGAAGATTTTGACAGTTTCACCTGAAGTGTACAATCAGGTGCTGAAAACGCGTTTACAGCAATACAAAGTTCATTTTGGCTCTCACACCTTAACTAAATGTTGTAGACTCAAACTTGTTGCTGTCATTAGTGTATTTTAGCAACTTGAAGATGTTTCCAGCATTAATTTCATTGTGCTTTTGCTCATTTTGAAGAATTTGACAGTTTCACCTGAAGTGTACATTCGGGCTGAAAATGCATTTAAAGCAATACAAAGTTCATTTTGGCTCTCACACCTTAACTAAATGTTGTAGACTCAAACTTCTTGCTGTCATTAGTGTATTTTAGCAACTTGAAGGTGATTCCAGCATTAATTTCATTGTGCTTTTGCTCATTTTGAAGATTTTGACAGTTTCACCTGAAGTGTACAATCAGGTGCTGAAAACGCGTTTACAGCAATACAAAGTTCATTTTGGCTCTCACACCTTAACTAAATGTTGTAGACTCAAACTTGTTGCTGTCATTAGTGTATTTTAGCAACTTGAAGATGTTTCCAGCATTAATTTCATTGTGCTTTTGCTCATTTTGAAGAATTTGACAGTTTCACCTGAAGTGTACATTCGGGCTGAAAATGCATTTAAAGCAATACAAAGTTCATTTTGGCTCTCACACCTTAACTAAATGTTGTAGACTTAAACTTTTTACTGTCATTAGTGTATTTTAGCAACTTGAAGATGATTCCAGCATTAATTTCATTGTGCTTTTGCTCATTTTGAATATTTTGACAGTTTCACCTGAAGTGTACAATAAGGTGCTGAAAACGCGTTTACAGCAATACAAAGTTCATTTTGGCTCTCACACCTTAACTAAATGTTGTAGACTCAAACTTGTTGCTGTCATTAGTGTATTTTAGCAACTTGAAGATGTTTCCAGCATTAATTTCATTGTGCTTTTGCTCATTTTGAAGAATTTGAAAGTTTCACCTGAAGTGTACATTCAGGTGCTGAAAACGCGTTTACAGCAATAAAAAGTTAATTTTGGCTCTCACACCATAACTAAATGTTGTAGACTCAAACTTTTTGCTGTCATTAGTGTATTTTAGCAACTTGAAGATGATTCCAGCATTAATTTCATTGTGCTTTTGCTCATTTTGAATATTTTGACAGTTTCACCTGAAGTGTACAATCAGGTGCTGAAAACGCGTTTACAGCAATACAAAGTTCATTTTGGCTCTCACACCTTAACTAAATGTTGTAGACTCAAACTTGTTGCTGTCATTAGTGTATTTTAGCAACTTGAAGATGTTTCCAGCATTAATTTCATTGTGCTTTTGCTCATTTTGAAGAATTTGACAGTTTCACCTGAAGTGTACATTCGGGCTGAAAATGCATTTAAAGCAATACAAAGTTCATTTTGGCTCTCACACCTTAACTAAATGTTGTAGACTCAAACTTTTTGCTGTCATTAGTGTATTTTAGCAACTTGAAGATGATTCCAGCATTAATTTCATTGTGCTTTTGCTCATTTTGAAGATTTTGACAGTTTCACCTGAAGTGTACAATCAGGTGCTGAAAACGCGTTTACAGCAATACAAAGTTAATTTTGGCTCTCACACCTTAACTAAATGTTGTAGACTCAAACTTTTTGCTGTCATTAGTGTATTTTAGCAACTTGAAGATGATTCCAGCATTAATTTCATTGTGCTTTTGCTCATTTTGAAGATTTTGACAGTTTCACCTGAAGTGTACTATCGGGCTGAAAATGCATTTACAGCAATAAAAAGTTCATTTTGGCTCTCACACCATAACTAAATGTTGTAGACTCAAACTTCTTGCTGTCATTAGTGTATTTTAGCAACTTGAAGGTGATTCCAGCATTAATTTCATTGTGCTTTTGCTCATTTTGAAGATTTTGACAGTTTCACCTGAAGTGTACAATCAGGGGCTGAAAATGCGTTTAAAGCAATACAAAGTTCATTTAGGCTCTCACACCTTAACTAAATGTTGTAGACTCAAACTTGTTACTGTCATTAGTGTATTTTAGCAGCTTGAAGATGATTCCAGCATTAATTTAATTGTGCTTTTGCTCATTTTGAAGATTTTGACAGTTTCACCTGAAGTGTCCAATCGGGCTGAAAATGCATTTAAAGCAATACAAAGTTAATTTTGGCTCTCACACCTTAACTAAATGTTGTAGACTCAAACTTTTTGCTGTCATTAGTGTATTTTAGCAACTTGGAGATGATTCCAGCATTAATTTCATTGTGCTTTTGCTCATTTTGAATATTTTGACAGTTTCACCTGAAGTGTACAATCAGGTGCTGAAAACGCGTTTACAGCAATACAAAGTTCATTTTGGCTCTCACACCTTAACTAAATGTTGTAGACTCAAACTTGTTGCTGTCATTAGTGTATTTTAGCAACTTGAAGATGATTCCAGCATTAATTTCATTGTGCTTTTGCTCATTTTGAAGATTTTGACAGTTTCACCTGAATTGTACAATCAAGGGCTGAAAACGCGTTTAAAGCAATGAAAAGTTCATTTTGGCTCTCACACCTTAACTAAATGTTGTAGACTCAAACTTTTTGCTGTCCTTAGTGTATTTTAGCAACTTGAAGATGATTCCAGCATTAATTTCATTGTGCTTTTGCTCATTTTGAAGATTTTGACAGTTTCACCTGAAGTGTACTATCGGGCTGAAAATGCATTTAAAGCAATACAAAGTTCATTTTGGCTCTCACACCTTAACTAAATGTTGTAGACTCAAACTTTTTGCTGTCATTAGTGTATTTTAGCAACTTGAAGATGATTCCAGCATTAATTTCATCGTGCTTTTGCTCATTTTGAAGATTTTGACAGTTTCACCTGAAGTGTACATTCAGGTGCTGAAAACGCGTTTACAGCAATAAAAAGTTAATTTTGGCTCTCACACCATAACTAAATGTTGTAGACTCAAACTTCTTGCTGTCATTAGTGTATTTTAGCAACTTGAAGGTGATTCCAGCATTAATTTCATTGTGCTTTTGCTCATTTTGAAGATTTTGACAGGTTCACCTGAAGTGTACAATCTTGTGCTGAAAACGCGTTTAAAGCAATACAAAGTTCATTTAGGCTCTCACACCTTAACTAAATGTTGTAGACTCAAACTTTTTGCTGTCATTAGTGTATTTTAGCAACTTGAAGATTATTCCAGCATTAATTTCATTGTGCTTTTGCTCATTTTTAAGATTTTGACAGTTTCACCTGAAGTGTACAATCGGGCTGAAAATGCATTTAAAGCAATACAAAGTTCATTTAGGCTCTCACACCTTAACTAAATGTTGTAGACTCAAACTTGTTGCTGTCATTAGTATATTTTAGCAACTTGAAGATGATTCCAGCATTAATTTAATTGTGCTTTTGCTCATTTTGAAGATTTTGACAGTTTCACCTGAATTGTAAAATCAAGGGCTGAAAACGCGTTTAAAGCAATGAAAAGTTCATTTTGGCTCTCACACCTTAACTAAATGTTGTAGACTCAAACTTTTTGCTGTCCTTAGTGTATTTTAGCAACTTGAAGATGATTCCAGCATTAATTTCATTGTGCTTTTGCTCATTTTGAAGATTTTGACAGTTTCACCTGAAGTGTACAATCAGGTGCTGAAAACGCGATTACAGCAATACAAAGTTAATTTTGGCTCTCACACCTTAACTAAATGTTGTAGACTCAAACTTTTTGCTGTCATTAGTGTATTTTAGCAACTTGAAGATGATTCCAGCATTAATTTCATTGTGCTTTTGCTCATTTTGAAGATTTTGACAGTTTCACCTGAAGTGTACAATCAGGGGCTGAAAATGCGTTTAAAGCAATACAAAGTTCATTTAGGCTCTCACACCTTAACTAAATGTTGTAGACTCAAACTTGTTACTGTCATTAGTGTATTTTAGCAGCTTGAAGATGATTCCAGCATTAATTTCATCGTGCTTTTGCTCATTTTGAAGATTTTGACAGTTTCACCTGAAGTGTACAATCTTGGGCTGAAAACGCGTTTAAAGCAATACAAAGTTCATTTAGGCTCTCACACCTTAACTAAATGTTGTAGACTCAAACTTGTTACTGTCATTAGTGTATTTTAGCAGCTTGAAGATGATTCCAGCATTAATTTAATTGTGCTTTTGCTCATTTTGAAGATTTTGACAGTTTCACCTGAAGTGTCCAATCGGGCTGAAAATGCATTTAAAGCAATACAAAGTTAATTTTGGCTCTCACACCTTAACTAAATGTTGTAGACTCAAACTTTTTGCTGTCATTAGTGTATTTTAGCAACTTGAAGATGATTCCAGCATTAATTTCATTGTGCTTTTGCTCATTTTGAAGATTTTGACAGTTTCACCTGAAGTGTACAATCTTGGGCTGAAAACGCGTTTAAAGCAATAAAAAGTTAATTTTGGCTCTCACACCATAACTAAATGTTGTAGACTCAAACTTCTTGCTGTCATTAGTGTATTTTAGCAACTTGAAGGTGATTCCAGCATTAATTTCATTGTGCTTTTGCTCATTTTGAAGATTTTGACAGGTTCACCTGAAGTGTACAATCTTGTGCTGAAAACGCGTTTAAAGCAATACAAAGTTCATTTAGGCTCTCACACCTTAACTAAATGTTGTAGACTCAAACTTTTTGCTGTCATTAGTGTATTTTAGCAACTTGAAGATTATTCCAGCATTAATTTCATTGTGCTTTTGCTCATTTTTAAGATTTTGACAGTTTCACCTGAAGTGTACAATCGGGCTGAAAATGCATTTAAAGCAATACAAAGTTCATTTAGGCTCTCACACCTTAACTAAATGTTGTAGACTCAAACTTGTTGCTGTCATTAGTATATTTTAGCAACTTGAAGATGATTCCAGCATTAATTTAATTGTGCTTTTGCTCATTTTGAAGATTTTGACAGTTTCACCTGAATTGTAAAATCAAGGGCTGAAAACGCGTTTAAAGCAATGAAAAGTTCATTTTGGCTCTCACACCTTAACTAAATGTTGTAGACTCAAACTTTTTGCTGTCCTTAGTGTATTTTAGCAACTTGAAGATGATTCCAGCATTAATTTCATTGTGCTTTTGCTCATTTTGAAGATTTTGACAGTTTCACCTGAAGTGTACAATCAGGTGCTGAAAACGCGATTACAGCAATACAAAGTTAATTTTGGCTCTCACACCTTAACTAAATGTTGTAGACTCAAACTTTTTGCTGTCATTAGTGTATTTTAGCAACTTGAAGATGATTCCAGCATTAATTTCATTGTGCTTTTGCTCATTTTGAAGATTTTGACAGTTTCACCTGAAGTGTACAATCAGGGGCTGAAAATGCGTTTAAAGCAATACAAAGTTCATTTAGGCTCTCACACCTTAACTAAATGTTGTAGACTCAAACTTGTTACTGTCATTAGTGTATTTTAGCAGCTTGAAGATGATTCCAGCATTAATTTCATCGTGCTTTTGCTCATTTTGAAGATTTTGACAGTTTCACCTGAAGTGTACAATCTTGGGCTGAAAACGCGTTTAAAGCAATACAAAGTTCATTTAGGCTCTCACACCTTAACTAAATGTTGTAGACTCAAACTTGTTACTGTCATTAGTGTATTTTAGCAGCTTGAAGATGATTCCAGCATTAATTTAATTGTGCTTTTGCTCATTTTGAAGATTTTGACAGTTTCACCTGAAGTGTCCAATCGGGCTGAAAATGCATTTAAAGCAATACAAAGTTAATTTTGGCTCTCACACCTTAACTAAATGTTGTAGACTCAAACTTTTTGCTGTCATTAGTGTATTTTAGCAACTTGAAGATGATTCCAGCATTAATTTCATTGTGCTTTTGCTCATTTTGAAGATTTTGACAGTTTCACCTGAAGTGTACAATCTTGGGCTGAAAACGCGTTTAAAGCAATACAAAGTTCATTTAGGCTCTCACACCTTAACTAAATGTTGTAGACTCAAACTTGTTACTGTCATTAGTGTATTTTAGCAGCTTGAAGATGATTCCAGCATTAATTTAATTGTGCTTTTGCTCATTTTGAAGATTTTGACAGTTTCACCTGAAGTGTCCAATCGGGCTGAAAATGCATTTAAAGCAATACAAAGTTAATTTTGGCTCTCACACCTTAACTAAATGTTGTAGACTCAAACTTTTTGCTGTCATTAGTGTATTTTAGCAACTTGAAGATGATTCCAGCATTAATTTCATTGTGCTTTTGCTCATTTTGAATATTTTGACAGTTTCACCTGAAGTGTACAATCAGGTGCTGAAAACGCGTTTACAGCAATACAAAGTTCATTTTGGCTCTCACACCTTAACTAAATGTTGTAGACTCAAACTTGTTGCTGTCATTAGTGTATTTTAGCAACTTGAAGATGATTCCAGCATTAATTTCATTGTGCTTTTGCTCATTTTGAAGATTTTGACAGTTTCACCTGAATTGTACAATCAAGGGCTGAAAACGCGTTTAAAGCAATGAAAAGTTCATTTAGGCTTTCACACCTTAACTAAATGTTGTAGACTCAAACGTTTTGCTGTCATTAGTGTATTTTAGCAACTTGAAGATGATTCCAGCATTCATTTCATTGTGCTTTTGCTCATTTTGAAGATTTTGACAGTTTCACCTGAAGTGTACAATCAGGTGCTGAAAACGCGTTTACAGCATTACAAAGTTCATTTTGGCTCTCACACCTTAACTAAATGTTGTAGACTCAAACTTGTTGCTGTCATTAGTGTATTTTAGCAACTTGAAGATGTTTCCAGCATTAATTTCATTGTGCTTTTGCTCATTTTGAAGAATTTGACAGTTTCACCTGAAGTGTACATTCGGGCTGAAAATGCATTTAAAGCAATACAAAGTTCATTTTGGCTCTCACACCTTAACTAAATGTTGTAGACTTAAACTTTTTACTGTCATTAGTGTATTTTAGCAACTTAAAGATGATTCCAGCATTAATTTCATTGTGCTTTTGCTCATTTTGAATATTTTGACAGTTTCACCTGAAGTGTACAATCAGGTGCTGAAAACGCGTTTACAGCAATACAAAGTTCATTTTGGCTCTCACACCTTAACTAAATGTTGTAGACTCAAACTTTTTGCTGTCATTAGTGTATTTTAGCAACTTGAAGATGATTCCAGCATTAATTTCATTGTGCTTTTGCTCATTTTGAATATTTTGACAGTTTCACCTGAAGTGTACAATAAGGTGCTGAAAACGCGTTTACAGCAATACAAAGTTCATTTTGGCTCTCACACCTTAACTAAATGTTGTAGACTCAAACTTGTTGCTGTCATTAGTGTATTTTAGCAACTTGAAGATTTTTCCAGCATGAATTTCATTGTGCTTTTGCTCATTTTGAAGAATTTGACAGTTTCACCTGAAGTGTACATTCGGGCTGAAAATGCATTTAAAGCAATACAAAGTTCATTTTGGCTCTCACACCTTAACTAAATGTTGTAGACTCAAACTTCTTGCTGTCATTAGTGTATTTTAGCAACTTGAAGATGATTCCAGCATTAATTTCATTGTGCTTTTGCTCATTTTGAATATTTTGACAGTTTCACCTGAAGTGTACAATAAGGTGCTGAAAACGCGTTTACAGCAATACAAAGTTCATTTTGGCTCTCACACCTTAACTAAATGTTGTAGACTCAAACTTTTTGCTGTCATTAGTGTATTTTAGCAACTTGAAGTTGATTCCAGCATTAATTTCATTGTGCTTTTACTCATTTTGAAGATTTTGACAGTTTCACCTGAAGTGTACATTCAGGTGCTGAAAACGCGTTTACAGCAATAAAAAGTTCATTTTGGCTCTCACACCATAACTAAATGTTGTAGACTCAATTTTCTTGCTGTCATTAGTGTATTTTAGCAACTTGAAGATGTTTCCAGCATTAATTTCATTGTGCTTTTGCTCATTTTGAAGACTTTGACAGTTTCACCTGAAGTGTACTATCGGGCTGAAAATGCATTTAAAGCAATACAAAGTTCATTTTGGCTCTCACACCTTAACTAAATGTTGTAGACTCAAACTTTTTGCTGTCATTAGTGTATTTTAGCAACTTGAAGGTGATTCCAGCATTAATTTCATTGTGCTTTTGCTCATTTTGAAGATTTTGACAGTTTCACCTGAAGTGTACAATCTTGGGCTGAAAACGCGTTTAAAGCAATACAAAGTTCATTTAGGCTCTCACACCTTAACTAAATGTTGTAGACTCAAACTTTTTGCTGTCATTAGTGTATTTTAGCAACTTGAAGTTGATTCCAGCATTAATTTCATTGTGCATTTGCTCATTTCGAAGATTTTGACAGTTTCACCTGAAGTGTACAGTCTTGGGCTGAAAACGCGTTTAAAGCAATACAAAGTTCATTTAGGCTCTCACACCTTAACTAAATTTTGTAGACTCAAACTTTTTGCTGTCATTAGTGTATTTTAGCAACTTGAAGATGATTCCAGCATTCATTTCATTGTGCTTTTGCTCATTTTGAAGATTTTGACAGTTTCACCTGAAGTGTACAATCAGGTGCTGAAAACGCGATTACAGCAATACAAAGTTAATTTTGGCTCTCACACCTTAACTAAATGTTGTAGACTCAAACTTTTTGCTGTCATTAGTGTATTTTAGCAACTTGAAGATGATTCCAGCATTAATTTCATTGTGCTTTTGCTCATTTTGAATATTTTGACAGTTTCACCTGAAGTGTACAATCAGGTGCTGAAAACGCGTTTACAGCAATACAAAGTTCATTTTGGCTCTCACACCTTAACTAAATGTTGTAGACTCAAACTTGTTGCTGTCATTAGTGTATTTTAGCAACTTGAAGATGATTCCAGCATTAATTTCATTGTGCTTTTGCTCATTTTGAAGATTTTGACAGTTTCACCTGAATTGTACAATCAAGGGCTGAAAACGCGTTTAAAGCAATGAAAAGTTCATTTAGGCTTTCACACCTTAACTAAATGTTGTAGACTCAAACTTTTTGCTGTCATTAGTGTATTTTAGCAACTTGAAGATGATTCCAGCATTCATTTCATTGTGCTTTTGCTCATTTTGAAGATTTTGACAGTTTCACCTGAAGTGTACAATCAGGTGCTGAAAACGCGTTTACAGCAATACAAAGTTCATTTTGGCTCTCACACCTTAACTAAATGTTGTAGACTCAAACTTGTTGCTGTCATTAGTGTATTTTAGCAACTTGAAGATGTTTCCAGCATTAATTTCATTGTGCTTTTGCTCATTTTGAAGAATTTGTCAGTTTCAACTGAAGTGTACATTCGGGCTGAAAATGCATTTAAAGCAATACAAAGTTCATTTTGGCTCTCACACCTTAACTAAATGTTGTAGACTCAAACTTCTTGCTGTCATTAGTGTATTTTAGCAACTTGAAGGTGATTCCAGCATTAATTTCATTGTGCTTTTGCTCATTTTGAAGATTTTGACAGTTTCACCTGAAGTGTACAATCAGGTGCTGAAAACGCGTTTACAGCAATACAAAGTTCATTTTGGCTCTCACACCTTAACTAAATGTTGTAGACTCAAACTTGTTGCTGTCATTAGTGTATTTTAGCAACTTGAAGATGTTTCCAGCATTAATTTCATTGTGCTTTTGCTCATTTTGAAGAATTTGACAGTTTCACCTGAAGTGTACATTCGGGCTGAAAATGCATTTAAAGCAATACAAAGTTCATTTTGGCTCTCACACCTTAACTAAATGTTGTAGACTTAAACTTTTTACTGTCATTAGTGTATTTTAGCAACTTGAAGATGATTCCAGCATTAATTTCATTGTGCTTTTGCTCATTTTGAATATTTTGACAGTTTCACCTGAAGTGTACAATAAGGTGCTGAAAACGCGTTTACAGCAATACAAAGTTCATTTTGGCTCTCACACCTTAACTAAATGTTGTAGACTCAAACTTGTTGCTGTCATTAGTGTATTTTAGCAACTTGAAGATGTTTCCAGCATTAATTTCATTGTGCTTTTGCTCATTTTGAAGAATTTGACAGTTTCACCTGAAGTGTACATTCGGGCTGAAAATGCATTTAAAGCAATACAAAGTTCATTTTGGCTCTCACACCTTAACTAAATGTTGTAGACTCAAACTTTTTGCTGTCATTAGTGTATTTTAGCAACTTGAAGATGATTCCAGCATTAATTTCATTGTGCTTTTGCTCATTTTGAAGATTTTGACAGTTTCACCTGAAGTGTACAATCAGGTGCTGAAAACGCGTTTACAGCAATACAAAGTTAATTTTGGCTCTCACACCTTAACTAAATGTTGTAGACTCAAACTTTTTGCTGTCATTAGTGTATTTTAGCAACTTGAAGATGATTCCAGCATTAATTTCATTGTGCTTTTGCTCATTTTGAAGATTTTGACAGTTTCACCTGAAGTGTACTATCGGGCTGAAAATGCATTTACAGCAATAAAAAGTTCATTTTGGCTCTCACACCATAACTAAATGTTGTAGACTCAAACTTCTTGCTGTCATTAGTGTATTTTAGCAACTTGAAGGTGATTCCAGCATTAATTTCATTGTGCTTTTGCTCATTTTGAAGATTTTGACAGTTTCACCTGAAGTGTACAATCTTGGGCTGAAAACGCGTTTAAAGCAATACAAAGTTCATTTAGGCTCTCACACCTTAACTAAATGTTGTAGACTCAAACTTTTTGCTGTCATTAGTGTATTTTAGCAACTTGAAGATGATTCCAGCATTAATTTCATTGTGCTTTTGCTCATTTTTAAGATTTTGACAGTTTCACCTGAAGTGTACAATCGGGCTGAAAATGCATTTAAAGCAATACAAAGTTCATTTAGGCTCTCACACCTTAACTAAATGTTGTAGACTCAAACTTGTTGCTGTCATTAGTGTATTTTAGCAACTTGAAGATGATTCCAGCATTAATTTCATTGTGCTTTTGCTCATTTTGAAGATTTTGACAGTTTCACCTGAAGTGTACAATCAGGGGCTGAAAATGCGTTTAAAGCAATACAAAGTTCATTTAGGCTCTCACACCTTAACTAAATGTTGTAGACTCAAACTTGTTACTGTCATTAGTGTATTTTAGCAGCTTGAAGATGATTCCAGCATTAATTTAATTGTGCTTTTGCTCATTTTGAAGATTTTGACAGTTTCACCTGAAGTGTCCAATCGGGCTGAAAATGCATTTAAAGCAATACAAAGTTAATTTTGGCTCTCACACCTTAACTAAATGTTGTAGACTCAAACTTTTTGCTGTCATTAGTGTATTTTAGCAACTTGAAGATGATTCCAGCATTAATTTCATTGTGCTTTTGCTCATTTTGAATATTTTGACAGTTTCACCTGAAGTGTACAATCAGGTGCTGAAAACGCGTTTACAGCAATAAAAAGTTCATTTTGGCTCTCACACCATAACTAAATGTTGTAGACTCAAACTTCTTGCTGTCATTAGTGTATTTTAGCAACTTGAAGATGTTTCCAGCATTAATTTCATTGTGCTTTTGCTCATTTTGAAGACTTTGACAGTTTCACCTGAAGTGTACTATCGGGCTGAAAATGCATTTAAAGCAATACAAAGTTCATTTTGGCTCTCACACCTTAACTAAATGTTGTAGACTCAAACTTTTTGCTGTCATTAGTGTATTTTAGCAACTTGAAGGTGATTCCAGCATTAATTTCATTGTGCTTTTGCTCATTTTGAAGATTTTGACAGTTTCACCTGAAGTGTACAATCTTGGGCTGAAAACGCGTTTAAAGCAATACAAAGTTCATTTAGGCTCTCACACCTTAACTAAATGTTGTAGACTCAAACTTTTTGCTGTCATTAGTGTATTTTAGCAACTTGAAGTTGATTCCAGCATTAATTTCATTGTGCATTTGCTCATTTCGAAGATTTTGACAGTTTCACCTGAAGTGTACAGTCTTGGGCTGAAAACGCGTTTAAAGCAATACAAAGTTCATTTAGGCTCTCACACCTTAACTAAATTTTGTAGACTCAAACTTTTTGCTGTCATTAGTGTATTTTAGCAACTTGAAGATGATTCCAGCATTCATTTCATTGTGCTTTTGCTCATTTTGAAGATTTTGACAGTTTCACCTGAAGTGTACAATCAGGTGCTGAAAACGCGATTACAGCAATACAAAGTTAATTTTGGCTCTCACACCTTAACTAAATGTTGTAGACTCAAACTTTTTGCTGTCATTAGTGTATTTTAGCAACTTGAAGATGATTCCAGCATTAATTTCATTGTGCTTTTGCTCATTTTGAATATTTTGACAGTTTCACCTGAAGTGTACAATCAGGTGCTGAAAACGCGTTTACAGCAATACAAAGTTCATTTTGGCTCTCACACCTTAACTAAATGTTGTAGACTCAAACTTGTTGCTGTCATTAGTGTATTTTAGCAACTTGAAGATGATTCCAGCATTAATTTCATTGTGCTTTTGCTCATTTTGAAGATTTTGACAGTTTCACCTGAATTGTACAATCAAGGGCTGAAAACGCGTTTAAAGCAATGAAAAGTTCATTTAGGCTTTCACACCTTAACTAAATGTTGTAGACTCAAACTTTTTGCTGTCATTAGTGTATTTTAGCAACTTGAAGATGATTCCAGCATTCATTTCATTGTGCTTTTGCTCATTTTGAAGATTTTGACAGTTTCACCTGAAGTGTACAATCAGGTGCTGAAAACGCGTTTACAGCAATACAAAGTTCATCTTGGCTCTCACACCTTAACTAAATGTTGTAGACTCAAACTTGTTGCTGTCATTAGTGTATTTTAGCAACTTGAAGATGTTTCCAGCATTAATTTCATTGTGCTTTTGCTCATTTTGAAGAATTTGACAGTTTCACCTGAAGTGTACATTCGGGCTGAAAATGCATTTAAAGCAATACAAAGTTCATTTTGGCTCTCACACCTTAACTAAATGTTGTAGACTCAAACTTCTTGCTGTCATTAGTGTATTTTAGCAACTTGAAGGTGATTCCAGCATTAATTTCATTGTGCTTTTGCTCATTTTGAAGATTTTGACAGTTTCACCTGAAGTGTACAATCAGGTGCTGAAAACGCGTTTACAGCAATACAAAGTTCATTTTGGCTCTCACACCTTAACTAAATGTTGTAGACTCAAACTTGTTGCTGTCATTAGTGTATTTTAGCAACTTGAAGATGTTTCCAGCATTAATTTCATTGTGCTTTTGCTCATTTTGAAGAATTTGACAGTTTCACCTGAAGTGTACATTCGGGCTGAAAATGCATTTAAAGCAATACAAAGTTCATTTTGGCTCTCACACCTTAACTAAATGTTGTAGACTTAAACTTTTTACTGTCATTAGTGTATTTTAGCAACTTGAAGATGATTCCAGCATTAATTTCATTGTGCTTTTGCTCATTTTGAATATTTTGACAGTTTCACCTGAAGTGTACAATAAGGTGCTGAAAACGCGTTTACAGCAATACAAAGTTCATTTTGGCTCTCACACCTTAACTAAATGTTGTAGACTCAAACTTTTTGCTGTCATTAGTGTATTTTAGCAACTTGAAGTTGATTCCAGCATTAATTTCATTGTGCATTTGCTCATTTCGAAGATTTTGACAGTTTCACCTGAAGTGTACAGTCTTGGGCTGAAAACGCGTTTAAAGCAATACAAAGTTCATTTAGGCTCTCACACCTCAACTAAATTTTGTAGACTCAAACTTTTTGCTGTCATTAGTGTATTTTAGCAACTTGAAGATGATTCCAGCATTCATTTCATTGTGCTTTTGCTCATTTTGAAGATTTTGACAGTTTCACCTGAAGTGTACAATCAGGTGCTGAAAACGCGATTACAGCAATACAAAGTTAATTTTGGCTCTCACACCTTAACTAAATGTTGTAGACTCAAACTTTTTGCTGTCATTAGTGTATTTTAGCAACTTGAAGATGATTCCAGCATTAATTTCATTGTGCTTTTGCTCATTTTGAATATTTTGACAGTTTCACCTGAAGTGTACAATCTTGGGCTGAAAACGCGTTTAAAGCAATACAAAGTTCATTTAGGCTCTCACACCTTAACTAAATGTTGTAGACTCAAACTTGTTACTGTCATTAGTGTATTTTAGCAGCTTGAAGATGATTCCAGCATTAATTTAATTGTGCTTTTGCTCATTTTGAAGATTTTGACAGTTTCACCTGAAGTGTCCAATCGGGCTGAAAATGCATTTAAAGCAATACAAAGTTAATTTTGGCTCTCACACCTTAACTAAATGTTGTAGACTCAAACTTTTTGCTGTCATTAGTGTATTTTAGCAACTTGAAGATGATTCCAGCATTAATTTCATTGTGCTTTTGCTCATTTTGAATATTTTGACAGTTTCACCTGAAGTGTACAATCAGGTGCTGAAAACGCGTTTACAGCAATACAAAGTTCATTTTGGCTCTCACACCTTAACTAAATGTTGTAGACTCAAACTTGTTGCTGTCATTAGTGTATTTTAGCAACTTGAAGATGATTCCAGCATTAATTTCATTGTGCTTTTGCTCATTTTGAAGATTTTGACAGTTTCACCTGAATTGTACAATCAAGGGCTGAAAACGCGTTTAAAGCAATGAAAAGTTCATTTAGGCTTTCACACCTTAACTAAATGTTGTAGACTCAAACTTTTTGCTGTCATTAGTGTATTTTAGCAACTTGAAGATGATTCCAGCATTCATTTCATTGTGCTTTTGCTCATTTTGAAGATTTTGACAGTTTCACCTGAAGTGTACAATCAGGTGCTGAAAACGCGTTTACAGCATTACAAAGTTCATTTTGGCTCTCACACCTTAACTAAATGTTGTAGACTCAAACTTGTTGCTGTCATTAGTGTATTTTAGCAACTTGAAGATGTTTCCAGCATTAATTTCATTGTGCTTTTGCTCATTTTGAAGAATTTGACAGTTTCACCTGAAGTGTACATTCGGGCTGAAAATGCATTTAAAGCAATACAAAGTTCATTTTGGCTCTCACACCTTAACTAAATGTTGTAGACTTAAACTTTTTACTGTCATTAGTGTATTTTAGCAACTTAAAGATGATTCCAGCATTAATTTCATTGTGCTTTTGCTCATTTTGAATATTTTGACAGTTTCACCTGAAGTGTACAATCAGGTGCTGAAAACGCGTTTACAGCAATACAAAGTTCATTTTGGCTCTCACACCTTAACTAAATGTTGTAGACTCAAACTTTTTGCTGTCATTAGTGTATTTTAGCAACTTGAAGATGATTCCAGCATTAATTTCATTGTGCTTTTGCTCATTTTGAATATTTTGACAGTTTCACCTGAAGTGTACAATAAGGTGCTGAAAACGCGTTTACAGCAATACAAAGTTCATTTTGGCTCTCACACCTTAACTAAATGTTGTAGACTCAAACTTGTTGCTGTCATTAGTGTATTTTAGCAACTTGAAGATTTTTCCAGCATGAATTTCATTGTGCTTTTGCTCATTTTGAAGAATTTGACAGTTTCACCTGAAGTGTACATTCGGGCTGAAAATGCATTTAAAGCAATACAAAGTTCATTTTGGCTCTCACACCTTAACTAAATGTTGTAGACTCAAACTTCTTGCTGTCATTAGTGTATTTTAGCAACTTGAAGGTGATTCCAGCATTAATTTCATTGTGCTTTTACTCATTTTGAAGATTTTGACAGTTTCACCTGAAGTGTACATTCAGGTGCTGAAAACGCGTTTACAGCAATAAAAAGTTCATTTTGGCTCTCACACCATAACTAAATGTTGTAGACTCAAACTTCTTGCTGTCATTAGTGTATTTTAGCAACTTGAAGATGTTTCCAGCATTAATTTCATTGTGCTTTTGCTCATTTTGAAGACTTTGACAGTTTCACCTGAAGTGTACTATCGGGCTGAAAATGCATTTAAAGCAATACAAAGTTCATTTTGGCTCTCACACCTTAACTAAATGTTGTAGACTCAAACTTTTTGCTGTCATTAGTGTATTTTAGCAACTTGAAGGTGATTCCAGCATTAATTTCATTGTGCTTTTGCTCATTTTGAAGATTTTGACAGTTTCACCTGAAGTGTACAATCTTGGGCTGAAAACGCGTTTAAAGCAATACAAAGTTCATTTAGGCTCTCACACCTTAACTAAATGTTGTAGACTCAAACTTTTTGCTGTCATTAGTGTATTTTAGCAACTTGAAGTTGATTCCAGCATTAATTTCATTGTGCATTTGCTCATTTCGAAGATTTTGACAGTTTCACCTGAAGTGTACAGTCTTGGGCTGAAAACGCGTTTAAAGCAATACAAAGTTCATTTAGGCTCTCACACCTTAACTAAATTTTGTAGACTCAAACTTTTTGCTGTCATTAGTGTATTTTAGCAACTTGAAGATGATTCCAGCATTCATTTCATTGTGCTTTTGCTCATTTTGAAGATTTTGACAGTTTCACCTGAAGTGTACAATCAGGTGCTGAAAACGCGATTACAGCAATACAAAGTTAATTTTGGCTCTCACACCTTAACTAAATGTTGTAGACTCAAACTTTTTGCTGTCATTAGTGTATTTTAGCAACTTGAAGATGATTCCAGCATTAATTTCATTGTGCTTTTGCTCATTTTGAATATTTTGACAGTTTCACCTGAAGTGTACAATCAGGTGCTGAAAACGCGTTTACAGCAATACAAAGTTCATTTTGGCTCTCACACCTTAACTAAATGTTGTAGACTCAAACTTGTTGCTGTCATTAGTGTATTTTAGCAACTTGAAGATGATTCCAGCATTAATTTCATTGTGCTTTTGCTCATTTTGAAGATTTTGACAGTTTCACCTGAATTGTACAATCAAGGGCTGAAAACGCGTTTAAAGCAATGAAAAGTTCATTTAGGCTTTCACACCTTAACTAAATGTTGTAGACTCAAACTTTTTGCTGTCATTAGTGTATTTTAGCAACTTGAAGATGATTCCAGCATTCATTTCATTGTGCTTTTGCTCATTTTGAAGATTTTGACAGTTTCACCTGAAGTGTACAATCAGGTGCTGAAAACGCGTTTACAGCAATACAAAGTTCATTTTGGCTCTCACACCTTAACTAAATGTTGTAGACTCAAACTTGTTGCTGTCATTAGTGTATTTTAGCAACTTGAAGATGTTTCCAGCATTAATTTCATTGTGCTTTTGCTCATTTTGAAGAATTTGTCAGTTTCAACTGAAGTGTACATTCGGGCTGAAAATGCATTTAAAGCAATACAAAGTTCATTTTGGCTCTCACACCTTAACTAAATGTTGTAGACTCAAACTTCTTGCTGTCATTAGTGTATTTTAGCAACTTGAAGGTGATTCCAGCATTAATTTCATTGTGCTTTTGCTCATTTTGAAGATTTTGACAGTTTCACCTGAAGTGTACAATCAGGTGCTGAAAACGCGTTTACAGCAATACAAAGTTCATTTTGGCTCTCACACCTTAACTAAATGTTGTAGACTCAAACTTGTTGCTGTCATTAGTGTATTTTAGCAACTTGAAGATGTTTCCAGCATTAATTTCATTGTGCTTTTGCTCATTTTGAAGAATTTGACAGTTTCACCTGAAGTGTACATTCGGGCTGAAAATGCATTTAAAGCAATACAAAGTTAATTTTGGCTCTCACACCTTAACTAAATGTTGTAGACTTAAACTTTTTACTGTCATTAGTGTATTTTAGCAACTTGAAGATGATTCCAGCATTAATTTCATTGTGCTTTTGCTCATTTTGAATATTTTGACAGTTTCACCTGAAGTGTACAATAAGGTGCTGAAAACGCGTTTACAGCAATACAAAGTTCATTTTGGCTCTCACACCTTAACTAAATGTTGTAGACTCAAACTTGTTGCTGTCATTAGTGTATTTTAGCAACTTGAAGATGTTTCCAGCATTAATTTCATTGTGCTTTTGCTCATTTTGAAGAATTTGACAGTTTCACCTGAAGTGTACATTCGGGCTGAAAATGCATTTAAAGCAATACAAAGTTCATTTTGGCTCTCACACCTTAACTAAATGTTGTAGACTCAAACTTTTTGCTGTCATTAGTGTATTTTAGCAACTTGAAGATGATTCCAGCATTAATTTCATTGTGCTTTTGCTCATTTTGAAGATTTTGACAGTTTCACCTGAAGTGTACAATCAGGTGCTGAAAACGCGTTTACAGCAATACAAAGTTAATTTTGGCTCTCACACCTTAACTAAATGTTGTAGACTCAAACTTTTTGCTGTCATTAGTGTATTTTAGCAACTTGAAGATGATTCCAGCATTAATTTCATTGTGCTTTTGCTCATTTTGAAGATTTTGACAGTTTCACCTGAAGTGTACTATCGGGCTGAAAATGCATTTACAGCAATAAAAAGTTCATTTTGGCTCTCACACCATAACTAAATGTTGTAGACTCAAACTTCTTGCTGTCATTAGTGTATTTTAGCAACTTGAAGGTGATTCCAGCATTAATTTCATTGTGCTTTTGCTCATTTTGAAGATTTTGACAGTTTCACCTGAAGTGTACAATCTTGGGCTGAAAACGCGTTTAAAGCAATACAAAGTTCATTTAGGCTCTCACACCTTAACTAAATGTTGTAGACTCAAACTTTTTGCTGTCATTAGTGTATTTTAGCAACTTGAAGATGATTCCAGCATTAATTTCATTGTGCTTTTGCTCATTTTTAAGATTTTGACAGTTTCACCTGAAGTGTACAATCGGGCTGAAAATGCATTTAAAGCAATACAAAGTTCATTTAGGCTCTCACACCTTAACTAAATGTTGTAGACTCAAACTTGTTGCTGTCATTAGTGTATTTTAGCAACTTGAAGATGATTCCAGCATTAATTTCATTGTGCTTTTGCTCATTTTGAAGATTTTGACAGTTTCACCTGAAGTGTACAATCAGGGGCTGAAAATGCGTTTAAAGCAATACAAAGTTCATTTAGGCTCTCACACCTTAACTAAATGTTGTAGACTCAAACTTGTTACTGTCATTAGTGTATTTTAGCAACTTGAAGGTGATTCCAGCATTAATTTAATTGTGCTTTTGCTCATTTTGAAGATTTTGACAGTTTCACCTGAAGTGTCCAATCGGGCTGAAAATGCATTTAAAGCAATACAAAGTTAATTTTGGCTCTCACACCTTAACTAAATGTTGTAGACTCAAACTTTTTGCTGTCATTAGTGTATTTTAGCAACTTGAAGATGATTCCAGCATTAATTTCATTGTGCTTTTGCTCATTTTGAAGATTTTGACAGTTTCACCTGAAGTGTACAATCAGGTGCTGAAAACGCGTTTACAGCAATAAAAAGTTCATTTTGGCTCTCACACCATAACTAAATGTTGTAGACTCAAACTTCTTGCTGTCATTAGTGTATTTTAGCAACTTGAAGATGTTTCCAGCATTAATTTCATTGTGCTTTTGCTCATTTTGAAGACTTTGACAGTTTCACCTGAAGTGTACTATCGGGCTGAAAATGCATTTAAAGCAATACAAAGTTCATTTTGGCTCTCACACCTTAACTAAATGTTGTAGACTCAAACTTTTTGCTGTCATTAGTGTATTTTAGCAACTTGAAGGTGATTCCAGCATTAATTTCATTGTGCTTTTGCTCATTTTGAAGATTTTGACAGTTTCACCTGAAGTGTACAATCTTGGGCTGAAAACGCGTTTAAAGCAATACAAAGTTCATTTAGGCTCTCACACCTTAACTAAATGTTGTAGACTCAAATTTTTTGCTGTCATTAGTGTATTTTAGCAACTTGAAGTTGATTCCAGCATTAATTTCATTGTGCATTTGCTCATTTCGAAGATTTTGACAGTTTCACCTGAAGTGTACAGTCTTGGGCTGAAAACGCGTTTAAAGCAATACAAAGTTCATTTAGGCTCTCACACCTTAACTAAATTTTGTAGACTCAAACTTTTTGCTGTCATTAGTGTATTTTAGCAACTTGAAGATGATTCCAGCATTCATTTCATTGTGCTTTTGCTCATTTTGAAGATTTTGACAGTTTCACCTGAAGTGTACAATCAGGTGCTGAAAACGCGATTACAGCAATACAAAGTTAATTTTGGCTCTCACACCTTAACTAAATGTTGTAGACTCAAACTTTTTGCTGTCATTAGTGTATTTTAGCAACTTGAAGATGATTCCAGCATTAATTTCATTGTGCTTTTGCTCATTTTGAATATTTTGACAGTTTCACCTGAAGTGTACAATCAGGTGCTGAAAACGCGTTTACAGCAATACAAAGTTCATTTTGGCTCTCACACCTTAACTAAATGTTGTAGACTCAAACTTGTTGCTGTCATTAGTGTATTTTAGCAACTTGAAGATGATTCCAGCATTAATTTCATTGTGCTTTTGCTCATTTTGAAGATTTTGACAGTTTCACCTGAATTGTACAATCAAGGGCTGAAAACGCGTTTAAAGCAATGAAAAGTTCATTTAGGCTTTCACACCTTAACTAAATGTTGTAGACTCAAACTTTTTGCTGTCATTAGTGTATTTTAGCAACTTGAAGATGATTCCAGCATTCATTTCATTGTGCTTTTGCTCATTTTGAAGATTTTGACAGTTTCACCTGAAGTGTACAATCAGGTGCTGAAAACGCGTTTACAGCAATACAAAGTTCATTTTGGCTCTCACACCTTAACTAAATGTTGTAGACTCAAACTTGTTGCTGTCATTAGTGTATTTTAGCAACTTGAAGATGTTTCCAGCATTAATTTCATTGTGCTTTTGCTCATTTTGAAGAATTTGACAGTTTCACCTGAAGTGTACATTCGGGCTGAAAATGCATTTAAAGCAATACAAAGTTCATTTTGGCTCTCACACCTTAACTAAATGTTGTAGACTCAAACTTCTTGCTGTCATTAGTGTATTTTAGCAACTTGAAGGTGATTCCAGCATTAATTTCATTGTGCTTTTGCTCATTTTGAAGATTTTGACAGTTTCACCTGAAGTGTACAATCAGGTGCTGAAAACGCGTTTACAGCAATACAAAGTTCATTTTGGCTCTCACACCTTAACTAAATGTTGTAGACTCAAACTTGTTGCTGTCATTAGTGTATTTTAGCAACTTGAAGATGTTTCCAGCATTAATTTCATTGTGCTTTTGCTCATTTTGAAGAATTTGACAGTTTCACCTGAAGTGTACATTCGGGCTGAAAATGCATTTAAAGCAATACAAAGTTCATTTTGGCTCTCACACCTTAACTAAATGTTGTAGACTTAAACTTTTTACTGTCATTAGTGTATTTTAGCAACTTGAAGATGATTCCAGCATTAATTTCATTGTGCTTTTGCTCATTTTGAATATTTTGACAGTTTCACCTGAAGTGTACAATAAGGTGCTGAAAACGCGTTTACAGCAATACAAAGTTCATTTTGGCTCTCACACCTTAACTAAATGTTGTAGACTCAAACTTGTTGCTGTCATTAGTGTATTTTAGCAACTTGAAGATGTTTCCAGCATTAATTTCATTGTGCTTTTGCTCATTTTGAAGAATTTGACAGTTTCACCTGAAGTGTACAATAAGGTGCTGAAAACGCGTTTACAGCAATACAAAGTTCATTTTGGCTCTCACACCTTAACTAAATGTTGTAGACTCAAACTTGTTGCTGTCATTAGTGTATTTTAGCAACTTGAAGATGTTTCCAGCATTAATTTCATTGTGCTTTTGCTCATTTTGAAGAATTTGAAAGTTTCACCTGAAGTGTACATTCAGGTGCTGAAAACGCGTTTACAGCAATAAAAAGTTAATTTTGGCTCTCACACCATAACTAAATGTTGTAGACTCAAACTTTTTGCTGTCATTAGTGTATTTTAGCAACTTGAAGATGATTCCAGCATTAATTTCATTGTGCTTTTGCTCATTTTGAAGATTTTGACAGTTTCACCTGAAGTGTACTATCGGGCTGAAAATGCATTTACAGCAATAAAAAGTTCATTTTGGCTCTCACACCATAACTAAATGTTGTAGACTCAAACTTCTTGCTGTCATTAGTGTATTTTAGCAACTTGAAGGTGATTCCAGCATTAATTTCATTGTGCTTTTGCTCATTTTGAAGATTTTGACAGTTTCACCTGAAGTGTACAATCTTGGGCTGAAAACGCGTTTAAAGCAATACAAAGTTCATTTAGGCTCTCACACCTTAACTAAATGTTGTAGACTCAAACTTTTTGCTGTCATTAGTGTATTTTAGCAACTTGAAGATGATTCCAGCATTAATTTCATTGTGCTTTTGCTCATTTTTAAGATTTTGACAGTTTCACCTGAAGTGTACAATCGGGCTGAAAATGCATTTAAAGCAATACAAAGTTCATTTAGGCTCTCACACCTTAACTAAATGTTGTAGACTCAAACTTGTTGCTGTCATTAGTGTATTTTAGCAACTTGAAGATGATTCCAGCATTAATTTCATTGTGCTTTTGCTCATTTTGAAGATTTTGACAGTTTCACCTGAAGTGTACAATCAGGGGCTGAAAATGCGTTTAAAGCAATACAAAGTTCATTTAGGCTCTCACACCTTAACTAAATGTTGTAGACTCAAACTTGTTACTGTCATTAGTGTATTTTAGCAGCTTGAAGATGATTCCAGCATTAATTTAATTGTGCTTTTGCTCATTTTGAAGATTTTGACAGTTTCACCTGAAGTGTCCAATCGGGCTGAAAATGCATTTAAAGCAATACAAAGTTAATTTTGGCTCTCACACCTTAACTAAATGTTGTAGACTCAAACTTTTTGCTGTCATTAGTGTATTTTAGCAACTTGAAGATGATTCCAGCATTAATTTCATTGTGCTTTTGCTCATTTTGAATATTTTGACAGTTTCACCTGAAGTGTACAATCAGGTGCTGAAAACGCGTTTACAGCAATAAAAAGTTCATTTTGGCTCTCACACCATAACTAAATGTTGTAGACTCAAACTTCTTGCTGTCATTAGTGTATTTTAGCAACTTGAAGATGTTTCCAGCATTAATTTCATTGTGCTTTTGCTCATTTTGAAGACTTTGACAGTTTCACCTGAAGTGTACTATCGGGCTGAAAATGCATTTAAAGCAATACAAAGTTCATTTTGGCTCTCACACCTTAACTAAATGTTGTAGACTCAAACTTTTTGCTGTCATTAGTGTATTTTAGCAACTTGAAGGTGATTCCAGCATTAATTTCATTGTGCTTTTGCTCATTTTGAAGATTTTGACAGTTTCACCTGAAGTGTACAATCTTGGGCTGAAAACGCGTTTAAAGCAATACAAAGTTCATTTAGGCTCTCACACCTTAACTAAATGTTGTAGACTCAAACTTTTTGCTGTCATTAGTGTATTTTAGCAACTTGAAGTTGATTCCAGCATTAATTTCATTGTGCATTTGCTCATTTCGAAGATTTTGACAGTTTCACCTGAAGTGTACAGTCTTGGGCTGAAAACGCGTTTAAAGCAATACAAAGTTCATTTAGGCTCTCACACCTTAACTAAATTTTGTAGACTCAAACTTTTTGCTGTCATTAGTGTATTTTAGCAACTTGAAGATGATTCCAGCATTCATTTCATTGTGCTTTTGCTCATTTTGAAGATTTTGACAGTTTCACCTGAAGTGTACAATCAGGTGCTGAAAACGCGATTACAGCAATACAAAGTTAATTTTGGCTCTCACACCTTAACTAAATGTTGTAGACTCAAACTTTTTGCTGTCATTAGTGTATTTTAGCAACTTGAAGATGATTCCAGCATTAATTTCATTGTGCTTTTGCTCATTTTGAATATTTTGACAGTTTCACCTGAAGTGTACAATCAGGTGCTGAAAACGCGTTTACAGCAATACAAAGTTCATTTTGGCTCTCACACCTTAACTAAATGTTGTAGACTCAAACTTGTTGCTGTCATTAGTGTATTTTAGCAACTTGAAGATGATTCCAGCATTAATTTCATTGTGCTTTTGCTCATTTTGAAGATTTTGACAGTTTCACCTGAATTGTACAATCAAGGGCTGAAAACGCGTTTAAAGCAATGAAAAGTTCATTTAGGCTTTCACACCTTAACTAAATGTTGTAGACTCAAACTTTTTGCTGTCATTAGTGTATTTTAGCAACTTGAAGATGATTCCAGCATTCATTTCATTGTGCTTTTGCTCATTTTGAAGATTTTGACAGTTTCACCTGAAGTGTACAATCAGGTGCTGAAAACGCGTTTACAGCAATACAAAGTTCATTTTGGCTCTCACACCTTAACTAAATGTTGTAGACTCAAACTTGTTGCTGTCATTAGTGTATTTTAGCAACTTGAAGATGTTTCCAGCATTAATTTCATTGTGCTTTTGCTCATTTTGAAGAATTTGACAGTTTCACCTGAAGTGTACATTCGGGCTGAAAATGCATTTAAAGCAATACAAAGTTCATTTTGGCTCTCACACCTTAACTAAATGTTGTAGACTCAAACTTCTTGCTGTCATTAGTGTATTTTAGCAACTTGAAGGTGATTCCAGCATTAATTTCATTGTGCTTTTGCTCATTTTGAAGATTTTGACAGTTTCACCTGAAGTGTACAATCAGGTGCTGAAAACGCGTTTACAGCAATACAAAGTTCATTTTGGCTCTCACACCTTAACTAAATGTTGTAGACTCAAACTTGTTGCTGTCATTAGTGTATTTTAGCAACTTGAAGATGTTTCCAGCATTAATTTCATTGTGCTTTTGCTCATTTTGAAGAATTTGACAGTTTCACCTGAAGTGTACATTCGGGCTGAAAATGCATTTAAAGCAATACAAAGTTCATTTTGGCTCTCACACCTTAACTAAATGTTGTAGACTTAAACTTTTTACTGTCATTAGTGTATTTTAGCAACTTGAAGATGATTCCAGCATTAATTTCATTGTGCTTTTGCTCATTTTGAATATTTTGACAGTTTCACCTGAAGTGTACAATAAGGTGCTGAAAACGCGTTTACAGCAATACAAAGTTCATTTTGGCTCTCACACCTTAACTAAATGTTGTAGACTCAAACTTGTTGCTGTCATTAGTGTATTTTAGCAACTTGAAGATGTTTCCAGCATTAATTTCATTGTGCTTTTGCTCATTTTGAAGAATTTGACAGTTTCACCTGAAGTGTACAATAAGGTGCTGAAAACGCGTTTACAGCAATACAAAGTTCATTTTGGCTCTCACACCTTAACTAAATGTTGTAGACTCAAACTTGTTGCTGTCATTAGTGTATTTTAGCAACTTGAAGATGTTTCCAGCATTAATTTCATTGTGCTTTTGCTCATTTTGAAGAATTTGAAAGTTTCACCTGAAGTGTACATTCAGGTGCTGAAAACGCGTTTACAGCAATAAAAAGTTAATTTTGGCTCTCACACCATAACTAAATGTTGTAGACTCAAACTTTTTGCTGCCATTAGTGTATTTTAGCAACTTGAAGATGATTCCAGCATTAATTTCATTGTGCTTTTGCTCATTTTGAAGATTTTGACAGTTTCACCTGAAGTGTACTATCGGGCTGAAAATGCATTTACAGCAATAAAAAGTTCATTTTGGCTCTCACACCATAACTAAATGTTGTAGACTCAAACTTCTTGCTGTCATTAGTGTATTTTAGCAACTTGAAGGTGATTCCAGCATTAATTTCATTGTGCTTTTGCTCATTTTGAAGATTTTGACAGTTTCACCTGAAGTGTACAATCTTGGGCTGAAAACGCGTTTAAAGCAATACAAAGTTCATTTAGGCTCTCACACCTTAACTAAATGTTGTAGACTCAAACTTTTTGCTGTCATTAGTGTATTTTAGCAACTTGAAGATGATTCCAGCATTAATTTCATTGTGCTTTTGCTCATTTTTAAGATTTTGACAGTTTCACCTGAAGTGTACAATCGGGCTGAAAATGCATTTAAAGCAATACAAAGTTCATTTAGGCTCTCACACCTTAACTAAATGTTGTAGACTCAAACTTGTTGCTGTCATTAGTGTATTTTAGCAACTTGAAGATGATTCCAGCATTAATTTCATTGTGCTTTTGCTCATTTTGAAGATTTTGACAGTTTCACCTGAAGTGTACAATCAGGGGCTGAAAATGCGTTTAAAGCAATACAAAGTTCATTTAGGCTCTCACACCTTAACTAAATGTTGTAGACTCAAACTTGTTACTGTCATTAGTGTATTTTAGCAGCTTGAAGATGATTCCAGCATTAATTTAATTGTGCTTTTGCTCATTTTGAAGATTTTGACAGTTTCACCTGAAGTGTCCAATCGGGCTGAAAATGCATTTAAAGCAATACAAAGTTAATTTTGGCTCTCACACCTTAACTAAATGTTGTAGACTCAAACTTTTTGCTGTCATTAGTGTATTTTAGCAACTTGAAGATGATTCCAGCATTAATTTCATTGTGCTTTTGCTCATTTTGAATATTTTGACAGTTTCACCTGAAGTGTACAATCAGGTGCTGAAAACGCGTTTACAGCAATAAAAAGTTCATTTTGGCTCTCACACCATAACTAAATGTTGTAGACTCAAACTTCTTGCTGTCATTAGTGTATTTTAGCAACTTGAAGATGTTTCCAGCATTAATTTCATTGTGCTTTTGCTCATTTTGAAGACTTTGACAGTTTCACCTGAAGTGTACTATCGGGCTGAAAATGCATTTAAAGCAATACAAAGTTCATTTTGGCTCTCACACCTTAACTAAATGTTGTAGACTCAAACTTTTTGCTGTCATTAGTGTATTTTAGCAACTTGAAGGTGATTCCAGCATTAATTTCATTGTGCTTTTGCTCATTTTGAAGATTTTGACAGTTTCACCTGAAGTGTACAATCTTGGGCTGAAAACGCGTTTAAAGCAATACAAAGTTCATTTAGGCTCTCACACCTTAACTAAATGTTGTAGACTCAAACTTTTTGCTGTCATTAGTGTATTTTAGCAACTTGAAGTTGATTCCAGCATTAATTTCATTGTGCATTTGCTCATTTCGAAGATTTTGACAGTTTCACCTGAAGTGTACAGTCTTGGGCTGAAAACGCGTTTAAAGCAATACAAAGTTCATTTAGGCTCTCACACCTTAACTAAATTTTGTAGACTCAAACTTTTTGCTGTCATTAGTGTATTTTAGCAACTTGAAGATGATTCCAGCATTCATTTCATTGTGCTTTTGCTCATTTTGAAGATTTTGACAGTTTCACCTGAAGTGTACAATCAGGTGCTGAAAACGCGATTACAGCAATACAAAGTTAATTTTGGCTCTCACACCTTAACTAAATGTTGTAGACTCAAACTTTTTGCTGTCATTAGTGTATTTTAGCAACTTGAAGATGATTCCAGCATTAATTTCATTGTGCTTTTGCTCATTTTGAATATTTTGACAGTTTCACCTGAAGTGTACAATCAGGTGCTGAAAACGCGTTTACAGCAATACAAAGTTCATTTTGGCTCTCACACCTTAACTAAATGTTGTAGACTCAAACTTGTTGCTGTCATTAGTGTATTTTAGCAACTTGAAGATGATTCCAGCATTAATTTCATTGTGCTTTTGCTCATTTTGAAGATTTTGACAGTTTCACCTGAATTGTACAATCAAGGGCTGAAAACGCGTTTAAAGCAATGAAAAGTTCATTTAGGCTTTCACACCTTAACTAAATGTTGTAGACTCAAACTTTTTGCTGTCATTAGTGTATTTTAGCAACTTGAAGATGATTCCAGCATTCATTTCATTGTGCTTTTGCTCATTTTGAAGATTTTGACAGTTTCACCTGAAGTGTACAATCAGGTGCTGAAAACGCGTTTACAGCAATACAAAGTTCATTTTGGCTCTCACACCTTAACTAAATGTTGTAGACTCAAACTTGTTGCTGTCATTAGTGTATTTTAGCAACTTGAAGATGTTTCCAGCATTAATTTCATTGTGCTTTTGCTCATTTTGAAGAATTTGACAGTTTCACCTGAAGTGTACATTCGGGCTGAAAATGCATTTAAAGCAATACAAAGTTCATTTTGGCTCTCACACCTTAACTAAATGTTGTAGACTCAAACTTCTTGCTGTCATTAGTGTATTTTAGCAACTTGAAGGTGATTCCAGCATTAATTTCATTGTGCTTTTGCTCATTTTGAAGATTTTGACAGTTTCACCTGAAGTGTACAATCAGGTGCTGAAAACGCGTTTACAGCAATACAAAGTTCATTTTGGCTCTCACACCTTAACTAAATGTTGTAGACTCAAACTTGTTGCTGTCATTAGTGTATTTTAGCAACTTGAAGATGTTTCCAGCATTAATTTCATTGTGCTTTTGCTCATTTTGAAGAATTTGACAGTTTCACCTGAAGTGTACATTCGGGCTGAAAATGCATTTAAAGCAATACAAAGTTCATTTTGGCTCTCACACCTTAACTAAATGTTGTAGACTTAAACTTTTTACTGTCATTAGTGTATTTTAGCAACTTGAAGATGATTCCAGCATTAATTTCATTGTGCTTTTGCTCATTTTGAATATTTTGACAGTTTCACCTGAAGTGTACAATAAGGTGCTGAAAACGCGTTTACAGCAATACAAAGTTCATTTTGGCTCTCACACCTTAACTAAATGTTGTAGACTCAAACTTGTTGCTGTCATTAGTGTATTTTAGCAACTTGAAGATGTTTCCAGCATTAATTTCATTGTGCTTTTGCTCATTTTGAAGAATTTGACAGTTTCACCTGAAGTGTACAATAAGGTGCTGAAAACGCGTTTACAGCAATACAAAGTTCATTTTGGCTCTCACACCTTAACTAAATGTTGTAGACTCAAACTTGTTGCTGTCATTAGTGTATTTTAGCAACTTGAAGATGTTTCCAGCATTAATTTCATTGTGCTTTTGCTCATTTTGAAGAATTTGAAAGTTTCACCTGAAGTGTACATTCAGGTGCTGAAAACGCGTTTACAGCAATAAAAAGTTAATTTTGGCTCTCACACCATAACTAAATGTTGTAGACTCAAACTTTTTGCTGTCATTAGTGTATTTTAGCAACTTGAAGATGATTCCAGCATTAATTTCATTGTGCTTTTGCTCATTTTGAAGATTTTGACAGTTTCACCTGAAGTGTACTATCGGGCTGAAAATGCATTTACAGCAATAAAAAGTTCATTTTGGCTCTCACACCATAACTAAATGTTGTAGACTCAAACTTCTTGCTGTCATTAGTGTATTTTAGCAACTTGAAGGTGATTCCAGCATTAATTTCATTGTGCTTTTGCTCATTTTGAAGATTTTGACAGTTTCACCTGAAGTGTACAATCTTGGGCTGAAAACGCGTTTAAAGCAATACAAAGTTCATTTAGGCTCTCACACCTTAACTAAATGTTGTAGACTCAAACTTTTTGCTGTCATTAGTGTATTTTAGCAACTTGAAGATGATTCCAGCATTAATTTCATTGTGCTTTTGCTCATTTTGAATATTTTGACAGTTTCACCTGAAGTGTACAATCAGGTGCTGAAAACGCGTTTACAGCAATACAAAGTTCATTTTGGCTCTCACACCTTAACTAAATGTTGTAGACTCAAACTTGTTGCTGTCATTAGTGTATTTTAGCAACTTGAAGATGATTCCAGCATTAATTTCATTGTGCTTTTGCTCATTTTGAAGATTTTGACAGTTTCACCTGAATTGTACAATCAAGGGCTGAAAACGCGTTTAAAGCAATGAAAAGTTCATTTAGGCTTTCACACCTTAACTAAATGTTGTAGACTCAAACTTTTTGCTGTCATTAGTGTATTTTAGCAACTTGAAGATGATTCCAGCATTCATTTCATTGTGCTTTTGCTCATTTTGAAGATTTTGACAGTTTCACCTGAAGTGTACAATCAGGTGCTGAAAACGCGTTTACAGCAATACAAAGTTCATTTTGGCTCTCACACCTTAACTAAATGTTGTAGACTCAAACTTGTTGCTGTCATTAGTGTATTTTAGCAACTTGAAGATGTTTCCAGCATTAATTTCATTGTGCTTTTGCTCATTTTGAAGAATTTGACAGTTTCACCTGAAGTGTACATTCGGGCTGAAAATGCATTTAAAGCAATACAAAGTTCATTTTGGCTCTCACACCATAACTAAATGTTGTAGACTCAAACTTCTTGCTGTCATTAGTGTATTTTAGCAACTTGAAGATGTTTCCAGCATTAATTTCATTGTGCTTTTGCTCATTTTGAAGACTTTGACAGTTTCACCTGAAGTGTACTATCGGGCTGAAAATGCATTTAAAGCAATACAAAGTTCATTTTGGCTCTCACACCTTAACTAAATGTTGTAGACTCAAACTTTTTGCTGTCATTAGTGTATTTTAGCAACTTGAAGGTGATTCCAGCATTAATTTCATTGTGGTTTTGCTCATTTTAAAGATTTTGACAGTTTCACCTGAAGTGTACATTCAGGTGCTGAAAACGCGTTTACAGCAATAAAAAGTTAATTTTGGCTCTCACACCATAACTAAATGTTGTAGACTCAAACTTTTTGCTGTCATTAGTGTATTTTAGCAACTTGAAGATGATTCCAGCATTAATTTCATTGTGCTTTTGCTCATTTTGAATATTTTGACAGTTTCACCTGAAGTGTCCAATCGGGCTGAAAATGCATTTAAAGCAATACAAAGTTCATTTTGGCTCTCACACCTTAACTAAATGTTGTAGACTCAAACTTGTTGCTGTCATTAGTGTATTTTAGCAACTTGAAGATGATTCCAGCATTAATTTCATTGTGCTTTTGCTCATTTTGAAGATTTTGACAGTTTCACCTGAAGTGTCCAATCGGGCTGAAAATGCATTTAAAGCAATACAAAGTTAATTTTGGCTCTCACACCTTAACTAAATGTTGTAGACTCAAACTTTTTGCTGTCATTAGTGTATTTTAGCAACTTGAAGATGATTCCAGCATTAATTTCATTGTGCTTTTGCTCATTTTGAATATTTTGACAGTTTCACCTGAAGTGTACAATCAGGTGCTGAAAACGCGTTTACAGCAATACAAAGTTCATTTTGGCTCTCACACCATAACTAAATGTTGTAGACTCAAACTTCTTGCTGTCATTAGTGTATTTTAGCAACTTGAAGATGTTTCCAGCATTAATTTCATTGTGCTTTTGCTCATTTTGAAGACTTTGACAGTTTCACCTGAAGTGTACTATCGGGCTGAAAATGCATTTAAAGCAATACAAAGTTCATTTTGGCTCTCACACCTTAACTAAATGTTGTAGACTCAAACTTTTTGCTGTCATTAGTGTATTTTAGCAACTTGAAGGTGATTCCAGCATTAATTTCATTGTGCTTTTGCTCATTTACAAGATTTTGACAGTTTCACCTGAAGTGTACAATCTTGGGCTGAAAACGCGTTTAAAGCAATACAAAGTTCATTTAGGCTCTCACACCTTAACTAAATGTTGTAGACTCAAACTTTTTGCTGTCATTAGTGTATTTTAGCAACTTGAAGTTGATTCCAGCATTAATTTCATTGTGCATTTGCTCATTTCGAAGATTTTGACAGTTTCACCTGAAGTGTACAGTCTTGGGCTGAAAACGCGTTTAAAGCAATACAAAGTTCATTTAGGCTCTCACACCTTAACTAAATTTTGTAGACTCAAACTTTTTGCTGTCATTAGTGTATTTTAGCAACTTGAAGATGATTCCAGCATTCATTTCATTGTGCTTTTGCTCATTTTGAAGATTTTGACAGTTTCACCTGAAGTGTACAATCAGGTGCTGAAAACGCGATTACAGCAATACAAAGTTAATTTTGGCTCTCACACCTTAACTAAATGTTGTAGACTCAAACTTTTTGCTGTCATTAGTGTATTTTAGCAACTTGAAGATGATTCCAGCATTAATTTCATTGTGCTTTTGCTCATTTTGAATATTTTGACAGTTTCACCTGAAGTGTACAATCAGGTGCTGAAAACGCGTTTACAGCAATACAAAGTTCATTTTGGCTCTCACACCTTAACTAAATGTTGTAGACTCAAACTTGTTGCTGTCATTAGTGTATTTTAGCAACTTGAAGATGATTCCAGCATTAATTTCATTGTGCTTTTGCTCATTTTGAAGATTTTGACAGTTTCACCTGAATTGTACAATCAAGGGCTGAAAACGCGTTTACAGCAATACAAAGTTCATTTTGGCTCTCACACCTTAACTAAATGTTGTAGACTCAAACTTGTTGCTGTCATTAGTGTATTATAGCAACTTGAAGATGTTTCCAGCATTAATTTCATTGTGCTTTTGCTCATTTTGAAGAATTTGACAGTTTCACCTGAAGTGTACATTCGGGCTGAAAATGCATTTAAAGCAATACAAAGTTCATTTTGGCTCTCACACCTTAACTAAATGTTGTAGACTTAAACTTTTTACTGTCATTAGTGTATTTTAGCAACTTGAAGATGATTCCAGCATTAATTTCATTGTGCTTTTGCTCATTTTGAATATTTTGACAGTTTCACCTGAAGTGTACAATAAGGTGCTGAAAACGCGTTTACAGCAATACAAAGTTCATTTTGGCTCTCACACCTTAACTAAATGTTGTAGACTCAAACTTGTTGCTGTCATTAGTGTATTTTAGCAACTTGAAGATGTTTCCAGCATTAATTTCATTGTGCTTTTGCTCATTTTGAAGAATTTGAAAGTTTCACCTGAAGTGTACATTCAGGTGCTGAAAACGCGTTTACAGCAATAAAAAGTTAATTTTGGCTCTCACACCATAACTAAATGTTGTAGACTCAAACTTTTTGCTGTCATTAGTGTATTTTAGCAACTTGAAGATGATTCCAGCATTAATTTCATTGTGCTTTTGCTCATTTTGAATATTTTGACAGTTTCACCTGAAGTGTACAATCAGGTGCTGAAAACGCGTTTACAGCAATACAAAGTTCATTTTGGCTCTCACACCTTAACTAAATGTTGTAGACTCAAACTTGTTGCTGTCATTAGTGTATTTTAGCAACTTGAAGATGTTTCCAGCATTAATTTCATTGTGCTTTTGCTCATTTTGAAGAATTTGACAGTTTCACCTGAAGTGTACATTCGGGCTGAAAATGCATTTAAAGCAATACAAAGTTCATTTTGGCTCTCACACCTTAACTAAATGTTGTAGACTCAAACTTTTTGCTGTCATTAGTGTATTTTAGCAACTTGAAGATGATTCCAGCATTAATTTCATTGTGCTTTTGCTCATTTTGAAGATTTTGACAGTTTCACCTGAAGTGTACAATCAGGTGCTGAAAACGCGTTTACAGCAATACAAAGTTAATTTTGGCTCTCACACCTTAACTAAATGTTGTAGACTCAAACTTTTTGCTGTCATTAGTGTATTTTAGCAACTTGAAGATGATTCCAGCATTAATTTCATTGTGCTTTTGCTCATTTTGAAGATTTTGACAGTTTCACCTGAAGTGTACTATCGGGCTGAAAATGCATTTACAGCAATAAAAAGTTCATTTTGGCTCTCACACCATAACTAAATGTTGTAGACTCAAACTTCTTGCTGTCATTAGTGTATTTTAGCAACTTGAAGGTGATTCCAGCATTAATTTCATTGTGCTTTTGCTCATTTTGAAGATTTTGACAGTTTCACCTGAAGTGTACAATCGGGCTGAAAATGCATTTAAAGCAATACAAAGTTCATTTAGGCTCTCACACCTTAACTAAATGTTGTAGACTCAAACTTGTTGCTGTCATTAGTGTATTTTAGCAACTTGAAGATGATTCCAGCATTAATTTCATTGTGCTTTTGCTCATTTTGAAGATTTTGACAGTTTCACCTGGAGTGTACAATCAGGGGCTGAAAATGCGTTTAAAGCAATACAAAGTTCATTTAGGCTCTCACACCTTAACTAAATGTTGTAGACTCAAACTTGTTACTGTCATTAGTGTATTTTAGCAGCTTGAAGATGATTCCAGCATTAATTTAATTGTGCTTTTGCTCATTTTGAATATTTTGACAGTTTCACCTGAAGTGTACAATCAGGTGCTGAAAACGCGTTTACAGCAATACAAAGTTCATTTTGGCTCTCACACCTTAACTAAATGTTGTAGACTCAAACTTTTTGCTGTCATTAGTGTATTTTAGCAACTTGAAGGTGATTCCAGCATTAATTTCATTGTGCTTTTGCTCATTTTGAAGATTTTGACAGTTTCACCTGAAGTGTACAATCTTGGGCTGAAAACGCGTTTAAAGCAATACAAAGTTCATTTAGGCTCTCACACCTTAACTAAATGTTGTAGACTCAAACTTTTTGCTGTCATTAGTGTATTTTAGCAACTTGAAGTTGATTCCAGCATTAATTTCATTGTGCATTTGCTCATTTCGAAGATTTTGACAGTTTCACCTGAAGTGTACAGTCTTGGGCTGAAAACGCGTTTAAAGCAATACAAAGTTCATTTAGGCTCTCACACCTTAACTAAATTTTGTAGACTCAAACTTTTTGCTGTCATTAGTGTATTTTAGCAACTTGAAGATGATTCCAGCATTCATTTCATTGTGCTTTTGCTCATTTTGAAGATTTTGACAGTTTCACCTGAAGTGTACAATCAGGTGCTGAAAACGCGATTACAGCAATACAAAGTTAATTTTGGCTCTCACACCTTAACTAAATGTTGTAGACTCAAACTTTTTGCTGTCATTAGTGTATTTTAGCAACTTGAAGATGATTCCAGCATTAATTTCATTGTGCTTTTGCTCATTTTGAATATTTTGACAGTTTCACCTGAAGTGTACAATCAGGTGCTGAAAACGCGTTTACAGCAATACAAAGTTCATTTTGGCTCTCACACCTTAACTAAATGTTGTAGACTCAAACTTGTTGCTGTCATTAGTGTATTTTAGCAACTTGAAGATGATTCCAGCATTAATTTCATTGTGCTTTTGCTCATTTTGAAGATTTTGACAGTTTCACCTTAATTGTACAATCAAGGGCTGAAAACGCGTTTAAAGCAATGAAAAGTTCATTTAGGCTTTCACACCTTAACTAAATGTTGTAGACTCAAACTTTTTGCTGTCATTAGTGTATTTTAGCAACTTGAAGATGATTCCAGCATTCATTTCATTGTGCTTTTGCTCATTTTGAAGATTTTGACAGTTTCACCTGAAGTGTACAATCAGGTGCTGAAAACGCGTTTACAGCAATACAAAGTTCATTTTGGCTCTCACACCTTAACTAAATGTTGTAGACTCAAACTTGTTGCTGTCATTAGTGTATTTTAGCAACTTGAAGATGTTTCCAGCATTAATTTCATTGTGCTTTTGCTCATTTTGAAGAATTTGACAGTTTCACCTGAAGTGTACATTCGGGCTGAAAATGCATTTAAAGCAATACAAAGTTCATTTTGGCTCTCACACCTTAACTAAATGTTGTAGACTCAAACTTCTTGCTGTCATTAGTGTATTTTAGCAACTTGAAGGTGATTCCAGCATTAATTTCATTGTGCTTTTGCTCATTTTGAAGATTTTGACAGTTTCACCTGAAGTGTACAATCAGGTGCTGAAAACGCGTTTACAGCAATACAAAGTTCATTTTGGCTCTCACACCTTAACTAAATGTTGTAGACTCAAACTTGTTGCTGTCATTAGTGTATTTTAGCAACTTGAAGATGTTTCCAGCATTAATTTCATTGTGCTTTTGCTCATTTTGAAGAATTTGACAGTTTCACCTGAAGTGTACATTCGGGCTGAAAATGCATTTAAAGCAATACAAAGTTCATTTTGGCTCTCACACCTTAACTAAATGTTGTAGACTTAAACTTTTTACTGTCATTAGTGTATTTTAGCAACTTGAAGATGATTCCAGCATTAATTTCATTGTGCTTTTGCTCATTTTGAATATTTTGACAGTTTCACCTGAAGTGTACAATAAGGTGCTGAAAACGCGTTTACAGCAATACAAAGTTCATTTTGGCTCTCACACCTTAACTAAATGTTGTAGACTCAAACTTGTTGCTGTCATTAGTGTATTTTAGCAACTTGAAGATGTTTCCAGCATTAATTTCATTGTGCTTTTGCTCATTTTGAAGAATTTGAAAGTTTCACCTGAAGTGTACATTCAGGTGCTGAAAACGCGTTTACAGCAATAAAAAGTTAATTTTGGCTCTCACACCATAACTAAATGTTGTAGACTCAAACTTTTTGCTGTCATTAGTGTATTTTAGCAACTTGAAGATGATTCCAGCATTAATTTCATTGTGCTTTTGCTCATTTTGAATATTTTGACAGTTTCACCTGAAGTGTACAATCAGGTGCTGAAAACGCGTTTACAGCAATACAAAGTTCATTTTGGCTCTCACACCTTAACTAAATGTTGTAGACTCAAACTTGTTGCTGTCATTAGTGTATTTTAGCAACTTGAAGATGTTTCCAGCATTAATTTCATTGTGCTTTTGCTCATTTTGAAGAATTTGACAGTTTCACCTGAAGTGTACAATAAGGTGCTGAAAACGCGTTTACAGCAATACAAAGTTCATTTTGGCTCTCACACCTTAACTAAATGTTGTAGACTCAAACTTGTTGCTGTCATTAGTGTATTTTAGCAACTTGAAGATGTTTCCAGCATTAATTTCATTGTGCTTTTGCTCATTTTGAAGAATTTGAAAGTTTCACCTGAAGTGTACATTCAGGTGCTGAAAACGCGTTTACAGCAATAAAAAGTTAATTTTGGCTCTCACACCATAACTAAATGTTGTAGACTCAAACTTTTTGCTGTCATTAGTGTATTTTAGCAACTTGAAGATGATTCCAGCATTAATTTCATTGTGCTTTTGCTCATTTTGAATATTTTGACAGTTTCACCTGAAGTGTCCAATCGGGCTGAAAATGCATTTAAAGCAATACAAAGTTCATTTTGGCTCTCACACCTTAACTAAATGTTGTAGACTCAAACTTGTTGCTGTCATTAGTGTATTTTAGCAACTTGAAGATGATTCCAGCATTAATTTCATTGTGCTTTTGCTCATTTTGAAGATTTTGACAGTTTCACCTGAAGTGTCCAATCGGGCTGAAAATGCATTTAAAGCAATACAAAGTTAATTTTGGCTCTCACACCTTAACTAAATGTTGTAGACTCAAACTTTTTGCTGTCATTAGTGTATTTTAGCAACTTGAAGATGATTCCAGCATTAATTTCATTGTGCTTTTGCTCATTTTGAATATTTTGACAGTTTCACCTGAAGTGTACAATCAGGTGCTGAAAACGCGTTTACAGCAATAAAAAGTTCATTTTGGCTCTCACACCATAACTAAATGTTGTAGACTCAAACTTCTTGCTGTCATTAGTGTATTTTAGCAACTTGAAGATGTTTCCAGCATTAATTTCATTGTGCTTTTGCTCATTTTGAAGACTTTGACAGTTTCACCTGAAGTGTACTATCGGGCTGAAAATGCATTTAAAGCAATACAAAGTTCATTTTGGCTCTCACACCTTAACTAAATGTTGTAGACTCAAACTTTTTGCTGTCATTAGTGTATTTTAGCAACTTGAAGGTGATTCCAGCATTAATTTCATTGTGCTTTTGCTCATTTTGAAGATTTTGACAGTTTCACCTGAAGTGTACAATCTTGGGCTGAAAACGCGTTTAAAGCAATACAAAGTTCATTTAGGCTCTCACACCTTAACTAAATGTTGTAGACTCAAACTTTTTGCTGTCATTAGTGTATTTTAGCAACTTGAAGTTGATTCCAGCATTAATTTCATTGTGCATTTGCTCATTTCGAAGATTTTGACAGTTTCACCTGAAGTGTACAGTCTTGGGCTGAAAACGCGTTTAAAGCAATACAAAGTTCATTTAGGCTCTCACACCTTAACTAAATTTTGTAGACTCAAACTTTTTGCTGTCATTAGTGTATTTTAGCAACTTGAAGATGATTCCAGCATTCATTTCATTGTGCTTTTGCTCATTTTGAAGATTTTGACAGTTTCACCTGAAGTGTACAATCAGGTGCTGAAAACGCGATTACAGCAATACAAAGTTAATTTTGGCTCTCACACCTTAACTAAATGTTGTAGACTCAAACTTTTTGCTGTCATTAGTGTATTTTAGCAACTTGAAGATGATTCCAGCATTAATTTCATTGTGCTTTTGCTCATTTTGAATATTTTGACAGTTTCACCTGAAGTGTACAATCAGGTGCTGAAAACGCGTTTACAGCAATACAAAGTTCATTTTGGCTCTCACACCTTAACTAAATGTTGTAGACTCAAACTTGTTGCTGTCATTAGTGTATTTTAGCAACTTGAAGATGATTCCAGCATTAATTTCATTGTGCTTTTGCTCATTTTGAAGATTTTGACAGTTTCACCTGAATTGTACAATCAAGGGCTGAAAACGCGTTTACAGCAATACAAAGTTCATTTTGGCTCTCACACCTTAACTAAATGTTGTAGACTCAAACTTGTTGCTGTCATTAGTGTATTTTAGCAACTTGAAGATGTTTCCAGCATTAATTTCATTGTGCTTTTGCTCATTTTGAAGAATTTGACAGTTTCACCTGAAGTGTACATTCGGGCTGAAAATGCATTTAAAGCAATACAAAGTTCATTTTGGCTCTCACACCTTAACTAAATGTTGTAGACTTAAACTTTTTACTGTCATTAGTGTATTTTAGCAACTTGAAGATGATTCCAGCATTAATTTCATTGTGCTTTTGCTCATTTTGAATATTTTGACAGTTTCACCTGAAGTGTACAATAAGGTGCTGAAAACGCGTTTACAGCAATACAAAGTTCATTTTGGCTCTCACACCTTAACTAAATGTTGTAGACTCAAACTTGTTGCTGTCATTAGTGTATTTTAGCAACTTGAAGATGTTTCCAGCATTAATTTCATTGTGCTTTTGCTCATTTTGAAGAATTTGAAAGTTTCACCTGAAGTGTACATTCAGGTGCTGAAAACGCGTTTACAGCAATAAAAAGTTAATTTTGGCTCTCACACCATAACTAAATGTTGTAGACTCAAACTTTTTGCTGTCATTAGTGTATTTTAGCAACTTGAAGATGATTCCAGCATTAATTTCATTGTGCTTTTGCTCATTTTGAATATTTTGACAGTTTCACCTGAAGTGTACAATCAGGTGCTGAAAACGCGTTTACAGCAATACAAAGTTCATTTTGGCTCTCACACCTTAACTAAATGTTGTAGACTCAAACTTGTTGCTGTCATTAGTGTATTTTAGCAACTTGAAGATGTTTCCAGCATTAATTTCATTGTGCTTTTGCTCATTTTGAAGAATTTGACAGTTTCACCTGAAGTGTACATTCGGGCTGAAAATGCATTTAAAGCAATACAAAGTTCATTTTGGCTCTCACACCTTAACTAAATGTTGTAGACTCAAACTTTTTGCTGTCATTAGTGTATTTTAGCAACTTGAAGATGATTCCAGCATTAATTTCATTGTGCTTTTGCTCATTTTGAAGATTTTGACAGTTTCACCTGAAGTGTACAATCAGGTGCTGAAAACGCGTTTACAGCAATACAAAGTTAATTTTGGCTCTCACACCTTAACTAAATGTTGTAGACTCAAACTTTTTGCTGTCATTAGTGTATTTTAGCAACTTGAAGATGATTCCAGCATTAATTTCATTGTGCTTTTGCTCATTTTGAAGATTTTGACAGTTTCACCTGAAGTGTACTATCGGGCTGAAAATGCATTTACAGCAATAAAAAGTTCATTTTGGCTCTCACACCATAACTAAATGTTGTAGACTCAAACTTCTTGCTGTCATTAGTGTATTTTAGCAACTTGAAGGTGATTCCAGCATTAATTTCATTGTGCTTTTGCTCATTTTGAAGATTTTGACAGTTTCACCTGAAGTGTACAATCGGGCTGAAAATGCATTTAAAGCAATACAAAGTTCATTTAGGCTCTCACACCTTAACTAAATGTTGTAGACTCAAACTTGTTGCTGTCATTAGTGTATTTTAGCAACTTGAAGATGATTCCAGCATTAATTTCATTGTGCTTTTGCTCATTTTGAAGATTTTGACAGTTTCACCTGAAGTGTACAATCAGGGGCTGAAAATGCGTTTAAAGCAATACAAAGTTCATTTAGGCTCTCACACCTTAACTAAATGTTGTAGACTCAAACTTGTTACTGTCATTAGTGTATTTTAGCAGCTTGAAGATGATTCCAGCATTAATTTAATTGTGCTTTTGCTCATTTTGAATATTTTGACAGTTTCACCTGAAGTGTACAATCAGGTGCTGAAAACGCGTTTACAGCAATACAAAGTTCATTTTGGCTCTCACACCTTAACTAAATGTTGTAGACTCAAACTTGTTGCTGTCATTAGTGTATTTTAGCAACTTGAAGATGTTTCCAGCATTAATTTCATTGTGCTTTTGCTCATTTTGAAGAATTTGACAGTTTCACCTGAAGTGTACATTCGGGCTGAAAATGCATTTAAAGCAATACAAAGTTCATTTTGGCTCTCACACCTTAACTAAATGTTGTAGACTCAAACTTCTTGCTGTCATTAGTGTATTTTAGCAACTTGAAGGTGATTCCAGCATTAATTTCATTGTGCTTTTGCTCATTTTGAAGATTTTGACAGTTTCACCTGAAGTGTACAATCAGGTGCTGAAAACGCGTTTACAGCAATACAAAGTTCATTTTGGCTCTCACACCTTAACTAAATGTTGTAGACTCAAACTTGTTGCTGTCATTAGTGTATTTTAGCAACTTGAAGATGTTTCCAGCATTAATTTCATTGTGCTTTTGCTCATTTTGAAGAATTTGACAGTTTCACCTGAAGTGTACATTCGGGCTGAAAATGCATTTAAAGCAATACAAAGTTCATTTTGGCTCTCACACCTTAACTAAATGTTGTAGACTTAAACTTTTTACTGTCATTAGTGTATTTTAGCAACTTGAAGATGATTCCAGCATTAATTTCATTGTGCTTTTGCTCATTTTGAATATTTTGACAGTTTCACCTGAAGTGTACAATAAGGTGCTGAAAACGCGTTTACAGCAATACAAAGTTCATTTTGGCTCTCACACCTTAACTAAATGTTGTAGACTCAAACTTGTTGCTGTCATTAGTGTATTTTAGCAACTTGAAGATGTTTCCAGCATTAATTTCATTGTGCTTTTGCTCATTTTGAAGAATTTGAAAGTTTCACCTGAAGTGTACATTCAGGTGCTGAAAACGCGTTTACAGCAATAAAAAGTTAATTTTGGCTCTCACACCATAACTAAATGTTGTAGACTCAAACTTTTTGCTGTCATTAGTGTATTTTAGCAACTTGAAGATGATTCCAGCATTAATTTCATTGTGCTTTTGCTCATTTTGAATATTTTGACAGTTTCACCTGAAGTGTACAATCAGGTGCTGAAAACGCGTTTACAGCAATACAAAGTTCATTTTGGCTCTCACACCTTAACTAAATGTTGTAGACTCAAACTTGTTGCTGTCATTAGTGTATTTTAGCAACTTGAAGATGTTTCCAGCATTAATTTCATTGTGCTTTTGCTCATTTTGAAGAATTTGACAGTTTCACCTGAAGTGTACATTCGGGCTGAAAATGCATTTAAAGCAATACAAAGTTCATTTTGGCTTTCACACCTTAACTAAATGTTGTAGACTCAAACTTTTTGCTGTCATTAGTGTATTTTAGCAACTTGAAGATGATTCCAGCATTAATTTCATTGTGCTTTTGCTCATTTTGAAGATTTTGACAGTTTCACCTGAAGTGTACAATCAGGTGCTGAAAACGCGTTTACAGCAATACAAAGTTAATTTTGGCTCTCACACCTTAACTAAATGTTGTAGACTCAAACTTTTTGCTGTCATTAGTGTATTTTAGCAACTTGAAGATGATTCCAGCATTAATTTCATTGTGCTTTTGCTCATTTTGAAGATTTTGACAGTTTCACCTGAAGTGTACTATCGGGCTGAAAATGCATTTACAGCAATAAAAAGTTCATTTTGGCTCTCACACCATAACTAAATGTTGTAGACTCAAACTTCTTGCTGTCATTAGTGTATTTTAGCAACTTGAAGGTGATTCCAGCATTAATTTCATTGTGCTTTTGCTCATTTTGAAGATTTTGACAGTTTCACCTGAAGTGTACAATCGGGCTGAAAATGCATTTAAAGCAATACAAAGTTCATTTAGGCTCTCACACCTTAACTAAATGTTGTAGACTCAAACTTGTTGCTGTCATTAGTGTATTTTAGCAACTTGAAGATGATTCCAGCATTAATTTCATTGTGCTTTTGCTCATTTTGAAGATTTTGACAGTTTCACCTGAAGTGTACAATCAGGGGCTGAAAATGCGTTTAAAGCAATACAAAGTTCATTTAGGCTCTCACACCTTAACTAAATGTTGTAGACTCAAACTTGTTACTGTCATTAGTGTATTTTAGCAGCTTGAAGATGATTCCATCATTAATTTAATTGTGCTTTTGCTCATTTTGAAGATTTTGACAGTTTCACCTGAAGTGTCCAATCGGGCTGAAAATGCATTTAAAGCAATACAAAGTTAATTTTGGCTCTCACACCTTAACTAAATGTTGTAGACTCAAACTTTTTGCTGTCATTAGTGTATTTTAGCAACTTGGAGATGATTCCAGCATTAATTTCATTGTGCTTTTGCTCATTTTGAATATTTTGACAGTTTCACCTGAAGTGTACAATCAGGTGCTGAAAACGCGTTTACAGCAATACAAAGTTCATTTTGGCTCTCACACCTTAACTAAATGTTGTAGACTCAAACTTGTTGCTGTCATTAGTGTATTTTAGCAACTTGAAGATGATTCCAGCATTAATTTCATTGTGCTTTTGCTCATTTTGAAGATTTTGACAGTTTCACCTGAATTGTACAATCAAGGGCTGAAAACGCGTTTAAAGCAATGAAAAGTTCATTTTGGCTCTCACACCTTAACTAAATGTTGTAGACTCAAACTTTTTGCTGTCCTTAGTGTATTTTAGCAACTTGAAGATGATTCCAGCATTAATTTCATTGTGCTTTTGCTCATTTTGAAGATTTTGACAGTTTCACCTGAAGTGTACTATCGGGCTGAAAATATATTTAAAGCAATACAAAGTTCATTTTGGCTCTCACACCTTAACTAAATGTTGTAGACTCAAACTTTTTGCTGTCATTAGTGTATTTTAGCAACTTGAAGATGATTCCAGCATTAATTTCATCGTGCTTTTGCTCATTTTGAAGATTTTGACAGTTTCACCTGAAGTGTACATTCAGGTGCTGAAAACGCGTTTACAGCAATAAAAAGTTCATTTTGGCTCTCACACCATAACTAAATGTTGTAGACTCAAACTTCTTGCTGTCATTAGTGTATTTTAGCAACTTGAAGGTGATTCCAGCATTAATTTCATTGTGCTTTTGCTCATTTTGAAGATTTTGACAGTTTCACCTGAAGTGTACAATCTTGTGCTGAAAACGCGTTTAAAGCAATACAAAGTTCATTTAGGCTCTCACACCTTAACTAAATGTTGTAGACTCAAACTTTTTGCTGTCATTAGTGTATTTTAGCAACTTGAAGATTATTCCAGCATTAATTTCATTGTGCTTTTGCTCATTTTTAAGATTTTGACAGTTTCACCTGAAGTGTACAATCGGGCTGAAAATGCATTTAAAGCAATACAAAGTTCATTTAGGCTCTCACACCTTAACTAAATGTTGTAGACTCAAACTTGTTGCTGTCATTAGTATATTTTAGCAACTTGAAGATGATTCCAGCATTAATTTCATTGTGCTTTTGCTCATTTTGAAGATTATGACAGTTTCACCTGAAGTGTACAATCAGGGGCTGAAAATGCGTTTAAAGCAATACAAAGTTCATTTAGGCTCTCACACCTTAACTAAATGTTGTAGACTCAAACTTGTTACTGTCATTAGTGTATTTTAGCAGCTTGAAGATGATTCCAGCATTAATTTAATTGTGCTTTTGCTCATTTTGAAGATTTTGACAGTTTCACCTGAAGTGTCCAACCGGGCTGAAAATGCATTTAAAGCAATACAAAGTTAATTTTGGCTCTCACACCTTAACTAAATGTTGTAGACTCAAACTTTTTGCTGTCATTAGTGTATTTTAGCAACTTGAAGATGATTCCAGCATTAATTTCATTGTGCTTTTGCTCATTTTGAATATTTTGACAGTTTCACCTGAAGTGTACAATCAGGTGCTGAAAACGCGTTTACAGCAATACAAAGTTCATTTTGGCTCTCACACCTTAACTAAATGTTGTAGACTCAAACTTGTTGCTGTCATTAGTGTATTTTAGCAACTTGAAGATGATTCCAGCATTAATTTCATTGTGCTTTTGCTCATTTTGAAGATTTTGACAGTTTCACCTGAATTGTACAATCAAGGGCTGAAAACGCGTTTAAAGCAATGAAAAGTTCATTTAGGCTTTCACACCTTAACTAAATGTTGTAGACTCAAACTTTTTGCTGTCATTAGTGTATTTTAGCAACTTGAAGATGATTCCAGCATTCATTTCATTGTGCTTTTGCTCATTTTGAAGATTTTGACAGTTTCACCTGAAGTGTACAATCAGGTGCTGAAAACGCGTTTACAGCAATACAAAGTTAATTTTGGCTCTCACACCTTAACTAAATGTTGTAGACTCAAACTTGTTGCTGTCATTAGTGTATTTTAGTAACTTGAAGATGTTTCCAGCATTAATTTCATTGTGCTTTTGCTCATTTTGAAGATTTTGACAGTTTCACCTGAAGTGTCCAATCGGGCTGAAAATGCATTTAAAGCAATACAAAGTTAATTTTGGCTCTCACACCTTAACTAAATGTTGTAGACTCAAACTTTTTGCTGTCATTAGTGTATTTTAGCAACTTGAAGATGATTCCAGCATTAATTTCATTGTGCTTTTGCTCATTTTGAATATTTTGACAGTTTCACCTGAAGTGTACAATCAGGTGCTGAAAACGCGTTTACAGCAATACAAAGTTCATTTTGGCTCTCACACCTTAACTAAATGTTGTAGACTCAAACTTGTTGCTGTCATTAGTGTATTTTAGCAACTTGAAGATGATTCCAGCATTAATTTCATTGTGCTTTTGCTCATTTTGAAGATTTTGACAGTTTCACCTGAATTGTAAAATCAAGGGCTGAAAACGCGTTTAAAGCAATGAAAAGTTCATTTTGGCTCTCACACCTTAACTAAATGTTGTAGACTCAAACTTTTTGCTGTCCTTAGTGTATTTTAGCAACTTGAAGATGATTCCAGCATTAATTTCATTGTGCTTTTGCTCATTTTGAAGATTTTGACAGTTTCACCTGAAGTGTACTATCGGGCTGAAAATGCATTTAAAGCAATACAAAGTTCATTTTGGCTCTCACACCTTAACTAAATGTTGTAGACTCAAACTTTTTGCTGTCATTAGTGTATTTTAGCAACTTGAAGATGATTCCAGCATTAATTTCATTGTGCTTTTGCTCATTTTGAAGATTTTGACAGTTTCACCTGAAGTGTACTATCAGGCTGAAAATGCATTTAAAGCAATACAAAGTTCATTTTGGCTCTCACACCTTAACTAAATGTTGTAGACTCAAACTTTTTGCTGTCATTAGTGTATTTTAGCAACTTGAAGATGATTCCAGCATTAATTTCATCGTGCTTTTTCTCATTTTGAAGATTTTGACAGTTTCACCTGAAGTGTACATTCAGGTGCTGAAAACGCGTTTACAGCAATAAAAAGTTCATTTTGCCTCTCACACCATAACTAAATGTTGTAGACTCAAACTTCTTGCTGTCATTAGTGTATTTTAGCAACTTGAAGGTGATTCCAGCATTAATTTCATTGTGCTTTTGCTCATTTTGAAGATTTTGACAGTTTCACCTGAAGTGTACAATCTTGGGCTGAAAACGCGTTTAAAGCAATACAAAGTTCATTTTGGCTCTCACACCTTAACTAAATGTTGTAGACTCAAACTTGTTGCTGTCATTAGTGTATTTTAGCAACTTGAAGATTTTTCCAGCATGAATTTCATTGTGCTTTTGCTCATTTTGAAGATTTTGACAGTTTCACCTGAAGTGTACAATCAGGTGCTGAAAACGCGTTTACAGCAATACAAAGTTCATTTTGGCTCTCACACCTTAACTAAATGTTGTAGACTCAAACTTGTTGCTGTCATTAGTGTATTTTAGCAACTTGAAGATTTTTCCAGCATGAATTTCATTGTGCTTTTGCTCATTTTGAAGAATTTGACAGTTTCACCTGAAGTGTACATTCGGGCTGAAAATGCATTTAAAGCAATACAAAGTTCATTTTGGCTCTCACACCTTAACTAAATGTTGTAGACTCAAACTTCTTGCTGTCATTAGTGTATTTTAGCAACTTGAAGGTGATTCCAGCATTAATTTCATTGTGCTTTTGCTCATTTTGAAGATTTTGACAGTTTCACCTGAAGTGTACATTCAGGTGCTGAAAACGCGTTTACAGCAATAAAAAGTTCATTTTGGCTCTCACACCATAACTAAATGTTGTAGACTCAAACTTCTTGCTGTCATTAGTGTATTTTAGCAACTTGAAGGTGATTCCAGCATTAATTTCATTGTGCTTTTGCTCATTTTGAAGATTTTGACAGTTTCACCTGAAGTGTACAATCTTGGGCTGAAAACGCGTTTAAAGCAATACAAAGTTCATTTAGGCTCTCACACCTTAACTAAATGTTGTAGACTCAAACTTTTTGCTGTCATTAGTGTATTTTAGCAACTTGAAGTTGATTCCAGCATTAATTTCATTGTGCATTTGCTCATTTCGAAGATTTTGACAGTTTCACCTGAAGTGTACAGTCTTGGGCTGAAAACGCGTTTAAAGCAATACAAAGTTCATTTAGGCTCTCACACCTTAACTAAATTTTGTAGACTCAAACTTTTTGCTGTCATTAGTGTATTTTAGCAACTTGAAGATGATTCCAGCATTCATTTCATTGTGCTTTTGCTCATTTTGAAGATTTTGACAGTTTCACCTGAAGTGTACAATCAGGTGCTGAAAACGCGATTACAGCAATACAAAGTTAATTTTGGCTCTCACACCTTAACTAAATGTTGTAGACTCAAACTTTTTGCTGTCATTAGTGTATTTTAGCAACTTGAAGATGATTCCAGCATTAATTTCATTGTGCTTTTGCTCATTTTGAATATTTTGACAGTTTCACCTGAAGTGTACAATCAGGTGCTGAAAACGCGTTTACAGCAATACAAAGTTCATTTTGGCTCTCACACCTTAACTAAATGTTGTAGACTCAAACTTTTTGCTGTCATTAGTGTATTTTAGCAACTTGAAGATGATTCCAGCATTAATTTCATTGTGCTTTTGCTCATTTTGAAGATTTTGACAGTTTCACCTGAAGTGTACTATCGGGCTGAAAATGCATTTAAAGCAATACAAAGTTCATTTTGGCTCTCACACCTTAACTAAATGTTGTAGACTCAAACTTTTTGCTGTCATTAGTGTATTTTAGCAACTTGAAGATGATTCCAGCATTAATTTCATTGTGCTTTTGCTCATTTTGAAGATTTTGACAGTTTCACCTGAAGTGTACTATCAGGCTGAAAATGCATTTAAAGCAATACAAAGTTCATTTTGGCTCTCACACCTTAACTAAATGTTGTAGACTCAAACTTTTTGCTGTCATTAGTGTATTTTAGCAACTTGAAGATGATTCCAGCATTAATTTCATCGTGCTTTTTCTCATTTTGAAGATTTTGACAGTTTCACCTGAAGTGTACATTCAGGTGCTGAAAACGCGTTTACAGCAATAAAAAGTTCATTTTGCCTCTCACACCATAACTAAATGTTGTAGACTCAAACTTCTTGCTGTCATTAGTGTATTTTAGCAACTTGAAGGTGATTCCAGCATTAATTTCATTGTGCTTTTGCTCATTTTGAAGATTTTGACAGTTTCACCTGAAGTGTACAATCTTGGGCTGAAAACGCGTTTAAAGCAATACAAAGTTCATTTTGGCTCTCACACCTTAACTAAATGTTGTAGACTCAAACTTGTTGCTGTCATTAGTGTATTTTAGCAACTTGAAGATTTTTCCAGCATGAATTTCATTGTGCTTTTGCTCAATTTGAATATTTTGACAGTTTCACCTGAAGTGTACAATCTGGTGCTGTAAACGCATTTTGGCTCTCACACCTTAACTAAATGTTGTAGACTCAAACTTTTTGCTGTCATTAGTGTATTTTAGCAACTTGAAGATGATTCCAGCATTCATTTCATTGTGCTTTTGCTCATTTTGAATATTTTGACAGTTTCACCTGAAGTGTACAATAAGGTGCTGAAAACGCGTTTACAGCAATACAAAGTTCATTTTGGCTCTCACGCCTTAACTAAATGTTGTAGACTCAAACTTGTTGCTGTCATTAGTGTATTTTAGCAACTTGAAGATGTTTCCAGCATTAATTTCATTGTGTTTTTGCTCATTTTGAAGAATTTGACAGTTTCACCTGAAGTGTACATTCGGGCTGAAAATGCATTTAAAGCAATACAAAGTTCATTTTGGCTCTCACACCTTAACTAAATGTTGTAGACTCAAACTTCTTGCTGTCATTAGTGTATTTTAGCAACTTGAAGGTGATTCCAGCATTCATTTCATTGTGCTTTTGCTCATTTTGAAGATTTTGACAGTTTCACCTGAAGTGTACAATCAGGTGCTGAAAACGCGTTTACAGCAATACAAAGTTCATTTTGGCTCTCACACCTTAACTAAATGTTGTAGACTCAAACTTGTTGCTGTCATTAGTGTATTTTAGCAACTTGAAGATTTTTCCAGCATGAATTTCATTGTGCTTTTGCTCATTTTGAAGAATTTGACAGTTTCACCTGAAGTGTACATTCGGGCTGAAAATGCATTTAAAGCAATACAAAGTTCATTTTGGCTCTCACACCTTAACTAAATGTTGTAGACTCAAACTTCTTGCTGTCATTAGTGTATTTTAGCAACTTGAAGGTGATTCCAGCATTAATTTCATTGTGCTTTTGCTCATTTTGAAGATTTTGACAGTTTCACCTGAAGTGTACAATCAGGTGCTGAAAACGCGTTTACAGCAATACAAAGTTCATTTTGGCTCTCACACCTTAACTAAATGTTGTAGACTCAAACTTGTTGCTGTCATTAGTGTATTTTAGCAACTTGAAGATGTTTCCAGCATTAATTTCATTGTGCTTTTGCTCATTTTGAAGAATTTGACAGTTTCACCTGAAGTGTACATTCGGGCTGAAAATGCATTTAAAGCAATACAAAGTTCATTTTGGCTCTCACACCTTAATAAATGTTGTAGACTTAAACTTTTTACTGTCATTAGTGTATTTTAGCAACTTGAAGATGATTCCAGCATTAATTTCATTGTGCTTTTGCTCATTTTGAATATTTTGACAGTTTCACCTGAAGTGTACAATAAGGTGCTGAAAACGCGTTTACAGCAATACAAAGTTCATTTTGGCTCTCACACCTTAACTAAATGTTGTAGACTCAAACTTGTTGCTGTCATTAGTGTATTTTAGCAACTTGAAGATGTTTCCAGCATTAATTTCATTGTGCTTTTGCTCATTTTGAAGAATTTGACAGTTTCACCTGAAGTGTACATTCGGGCTGAAAATGCATTTAAAGCAATACAAAGTTCATTTTGGCTCTCACACCTTAACTAAATGTTGTAGACTCAAACTTTTTGCTGTCATTAGTGTATTTTAGCAACTTGAAGATGATTCCAGCATTAATTTCATTGTGCTTTTGCTCATTTTGAAGATTTTGACAGTTTCACCTGAAGTGTACAATCAGGTGCTGAAAACGCGTTTACAGCAATACAAAGTTAATTTTGGCTCTCACACCTTAACTAAATGTTGTAGACTCAAACTTTTTGCTGTCATTAGTGTATTTTAGCAACTTGAAGATGATTCCAGCATTAATTTCATTGTGCTTTTGCTCATTTTGAAGATTTTGACAGTTTCACCTGAAGTGTACTATCGGGCTGAAAATGCATTTACAGCAATAAAAAGTTCATTTTGGCTCTCACACCATAACTAAATGTTGTAGACTCAAACTTCTTGCTGTCATTAGTGTATTTTAGCAACTTGAAGGTGATTCCAGCATTAATTTCATTGTGCATTTGCTCATTTCGAAGATTTTGACAGTTTCACCTGAAGTGTACAGTCTTGGGCTGAAAACGCGTTTAAAGCAATACAAAGTTCATTTAGGCTCTCACACCTTAACTAAATTTTGTAGACTCAAACTTTTTGCTGTCATTAGTGTATTTTAGCAACTTGAAGATGATTCCAGCATTCATTTCATTGTGCTTTTGCTCATTTTGAAGATTTTGACAGTTTCACCTGAAGTGTACAATCAGGTGCTGAAAACGCGATTACAGCAATACAAAGTTAATTTTGGCTCTCACACCTTAACTAAATGTTGTAGACTCAAACTTTTTGCTGTCATTAGTGTATTTTAGCAACTTGAAGATGATTCCAGCATTAATTTCATTGTGCTTTTGCTCATTTTGAATATTTTGACAGTTTCACCTGAAGTGTACAATCAGGTGCTGAAAACGCGTTTACAGCAATACAAAGTTCATTTTGGCTCTCACACCTTAACTAAATGTTGTAGACTCAAACTTTTTGCTGTCATTAGTGTATTTTAGCAACTTGAAGATGATTCCAGCATTAATTTCATTGTGCTTTTGCTCATTTTGAAGATTTTGACAGTTTCACCTGAAGTGTACTATCGGGCTGAAAATGCATTTAAAGCAATACAAAGTTCATTTTGGCTCTCACACCTTAACTAAATGTTGTAGACTCAAACTTTTTGCTGTCATTAGTGTATTTTAGCAACTTGAAGATGATTCCAGCATTAATTTCATTGTGCTTTTGCTCATTTTGAAGATTTTGACAGTTTCACCTGAAGTGTACAATCTTGGGCTGAAAACGCGTTTAAAGCAATACAAAGTTCATTTTGGCTCTCACACCTTAACTAAATGTTGTAGACTCAAACTTTTTGCTGTCATTAGTGTATTTTAGCAACTTGAAGATGATTCCAGCATTAATTTCATTGTGCTTTTGCTCATTTTGAAGATTTTGACAGTTTCACCTGAAGTGTACTATCGGGCTGAAAATGCATTTACAGCAATAAAAAGTTCATTTTGGCTCTCACACCATAACTAAATGTTGTAGACTCAAACTTCTTGCTGTCATTAGTGTATTTTAGCAACTTGAAGGTGATTCCAGCATTAATTTCATTGTGCATTTGCTCATTTCGAAGATTTTGACAGTTTCACCTGAAGTGTACAGTCTTGGGCTGAAAACGCGTTTAAAGCAATACAAAGTTCATTTAGGCTCTCACACCTTAACTAAATTTTGTAGACTCAAACTTTTTGCTGTCATTAGTGTATTTTAGCAACTTGAAGATGATTCCAGCATTCATTTCATTGTGCTTTTGCTCATTTTGAAGATTTTGACAGTTTCACCTGAAGTGTACAATCAGGTGCTGAAAACGCGATTACAGCAATACAAAGTTAATTTTGGCTCTCACACCTTAACTAAATGTTGTAGACTCAAACTTTTTGCTGTCATTAGTGTATTTTAGCAACTTGAAGATGATTCCAGCATTAATTTCATTGTGCTTTTGCTCATTTTGAATATTTTGACAGTTTCACCTGAAGTGTACAATCAGGTGCTGAAAACGCGTTTACAGCAATACAAAGTTCATTTTGGCTCTCACACCTTAACTAAATGTTGTAGACTCAAACTTTTTGCTGTCATTAGTGTATTTTAGCAACTTGAAGATGATTCCAGCATTAATTTCATTGTGCTTTTGCTCATTTTGAAGATTTTGACAGTTTCACCTGAAGTGTACTATCGGGCTGAAAATGCATTTAAAGCAATACAAAGTTCATTTTGGCTCTCACACCTTAACTAAATGTTGTAGACTCAAACTTTTTGCTGTCATTAGTGTATTTTAGCAACTTGAAGATGATTCCAGCATTAATTTCATTGTGCTTTTGCTCATTTTGAAGATTTTGACAGTTTCACCTGAAGTGTACTATCAGGCTGAAAATGCATTTAAAGCAATACAAAGTTCATTTTGGCTCTCACACCTTAACTAAATGTTGTAGACTCAAACTTTTTGCTGTCATTAGTGTATTTTAGCAACTTGAAGATGATTCCAGCATTAATTTCATCGTGCTTTTGCTCATTTTGAAGATTTTGACAGTTTCACCTGAAGTGTACATTCAGGTGCTGAAAACGCGTTTACAGCAATAAAAAGTTCATTTTGCCTCTCACACCATAACTAAATGTTGTAGACTCAAACTTCTTGCTGTCATTAGTGTATTTTAGCAACTTGAAGGTGATTCCAGCATTAATTTCATTGTGCTTTTGCTCATTTTGAAGATTTTGACAGTTTCACCTGAAGTGTACAATCTTGGGCTGAAAACGCGTTTAAAGCAATACAAAGTTCATTTTGGCTCTCACACCTTAACTAAATGTTGTAGACTCAAACTTTTTGCTGTCATTAGTGTATTTTAGCAACTTGAAGATGATTCCAGCATTAATTTCATCGTGCTTTTGCTCATTTTGAAGATTTTGACAGTTTCACCTGAAGTGTACATTCAGGTGCTGAAAACGCGTTTACAGCAATAAAAAGTTCATTTTGGCTCTCACACCATAACTAAATGTTGTAGACTCAAACTTCTTGCTGTCATTAGTGTATTTTAGCAACTTGAAGGTGATTCCAGCATTAATTTCATTGTGCTTTTGCTCATTTTGAAGATTTTGACAGTTTCACCTGAAGTGTACAATCTTGTGCTGAAAACGCGTTTAAAGCAATACAAAGTTCATTTAGGCTCTCACACCTTAACTAAATGTTGTAGACTCAAACTTTTTGCTGTCATTAGTGTATTTTAGCAACTTGAAGATTATTCCAGCATTAATTTCATTGTGCTTTTGCTCATTTTTAAGATTTTGACAGTTTCACCTGAAGTGTACAATCGGGCTGAAAATGCATTTAAAGCAATACAAAGTTCATTTAGGCTCTCACACCTTAACTAAATGTTGTAGACTCAAACTTGTTGCTGTCATTAGTATATTTTAGCAACTTGAAGATGATTCCAGCATTAATTTCATTGTGCTTTTGCTCATTTTGAAGATTATGACAGTTTCACCTGAAGTGTACAATCAGGGGCTGAAAATGCGTTTAAAGCAATACAAAGTTCATTTAGGCTCTCACACCTTAACTAAATGTTGTAGACTCAAACTTGTTACTGTCATTAGTGTATTTTAGCAGCTTGAAGATGATTCCAGCATTAATTTAATTGTGCTTTTGCTCATTTTGAAGATTTTGACAGTTTCACCTGAAGTGTCCAACCGGGCTGAAAATGCATTTAAAGCAATACAAAGTTAATTTTGGCTCTCACACCTTAACTAAATGTTGTAGACTCAAACTTTTTGCTGTCATTAGTGTATTTTAGCAACTTGAAGATGATTCCAGCATTAATTTCATTGTGCTTTTGCTCATTTTGAATATTTTGACAGTTTCACCTGAAGTGTACAATCAGGTGCTGAAAACGCGTTTACAGCAATACAAAGTTCATTTTGGCTCTCACACCTTAACTAAATGTTGTAGACTCAAACTTGTTGCTGTCATTAGTGTATTTTAGCAACTTGAAGATGATTCCAGCATTAATTTCATTGTGCTTTTGCTCATTTTGAAGATTTTGACAGTTTCACCTGAATTGTACAATCAAGGGCTGAAAACGCGTTTAAAGCAATGAAAAGTTCATTTAGGCTTTCACACCTTAACTAAATGTTGTAGACTCAAACTTTTTGCTGTCATTAGTGTATTTTAGCAACTTGAAGATGATTCCAGCATTCATTTCATTGTGCTTTTGCTCATTTTGAAGATTTTGACAGTTTCACCTGAAGTGTACAATCAGGTGCTGAAAACGCGTTTACAGCAATACAAAGTTAATTTTGGCTCTCACACCTTAACTAAATGTTGTAGACTCAAACTTGTTGCTGTCATTAGTGTATTTTAGTAACTTGAAGATGTTTCCAGCATTAATTTCATTGTGCTTTTGCTCATTTTGAAGATTTTGACAGTTTCACCTGAAGTGTCCAATCGGGCTGAAAATGCATTTAAAGCAATACAAAGTTAATTTTGGCTCTCACACCTTAACTAAATGTTGTAGACTCAAACTTTTTGCTGTCATTAGTGTATTTTAGCAACTTGAAGATGATTCCAGCATTAATTTCATTGTGCTTTTGCTCATTTTGAATATTTTGACAGTTTCACCTGAAGTGTACAATCAGGTGCTGAAAACGCGTTTACAGCAATACAAAGTTCATTTTGGCTCTCACACCTTAACTAAATGTTGTAGACTCAAACTTGTTGCTGTCATTAGTGTATTTTAGCAACTTGAAGATGATTCCAGCATTAATTTCATTGTGCTTTTGCTCATTTTGAAGATTTTGACAGTTTCACCTGAATTGTAAAATCAAGGGCTGAAAACGCGTTTAAAGCAATGAAAAGTTCATTTTGGCTCTCACACCTTAACTAAATGTTGTAGACTCAAACTTTTTGCTGTCCTTAGTGTATTTTAGCAACTTGAAGATGATTCCAGCATTAATTTCATTGTGCTTTTGCTCATTTTGAAGATTTTGACAGTTTCACCTGAAGTGTACTATCGGGCTGAAAATGCATTTAAAGCAATACAAAGTTCATTTTGGCTCTCACACCTTAACTAAATGTTGTAGACTCAAACTTTTTGCTGTCATTAGTGTATTTTAGCAACTTGAAGATGATTCCAGCATTAATTTCATTGTGCTTTTGCTCATTTTGAAGATTTTGACAGTTTCACCTGAAGTGTACTATCAGGCTGAAAATGCATTTAAAGCAATACAAAGTTCATTTTGGCTCTCACACCTTAACTAAATGTTGTAGACTCAAACTTTTTGCTGTCATTAGTGTATTTTAGCAACTTGAAGATGATTCCAGCATTAATTTCATCGTGCTTTTTCTCATTTTGAAGATTTTGACAGTTTCACCTGAAGTGTACATTCAGGTGCTGAAAACGCGTTTACAGCAATAAAAAGTTCATTTTGCCTCTCACACCATAACTAAATGTTGTAGACTCAAACTTCTTGCTGTCATTAGTGTATTTTAGCAACTTGAAGGTGATTCCAGCATTAATTTCATTGTGCTTTTGCTCATTTTGAAGATTTTGACAGTTTCACCTGAAGTGTACAATCTTGGGCTGAAAACGCGTTTAAAGCAATACAAAGTTCATTTTGGCTCTCACACCTTAACTAAATGTTGTAGACTCAAACTTGTTGCTGTCATTAGTGTATTTTAGCAACTTGAAGATTTTTCCAGCATGAATTTCATTGTGCTTTTGCTCATTTTGAAGATTTTGACAGTTTCACCTGAAGTGTACAATCAGGTGCTGAAAACGCGTTTACAGCAATACAAATTTCATTTTGGCTCTCACACCTTAACTAAATGTTGTAGACTCAAACTTGTTGCTGTCATTAGTGTATTTTAGCAACTTGAAGATTTTTCCAGCATGAATTTCATTGTGCTTTTGCTCATTTTGAAGAATTTGACAGTTTCACCTGAAGTGTACATTCGGGCTGAAAATGCATTTAAAGCAATACAAAGTTCATTTTGGCTCTCACACCTTAACTAAATGTTGTAGACTCAAACTTCTTGCTGTCATTAGTGTATTTTAGCAACTTGAAGGTGATTCCAGCATTAATTTCATTGTGCTTTTGCTCATTTTGAAGATTTTGACAGTTTCACCTGAAGTGTACATTCAGGTGCTGAAAACGCGTTTACAGCAATAAAAAGTTCATTTTGGCTCTCACACCATAACTAAATGTTGTAGACTCAAACTTCTTGCTGTCATTAGTGTATTTTAGCAACTTGAAGGTGATTCCAGCATTAATTTCATTGTGCTTTTGCTCATTTTGAAGATTTTGACAGTTTCACCTGAAGTGTACAATCTTGGGCTGAAAACGCGTTTAAAGCAATACAAAGTTCATTTAGGCTCTCACACCTTAACTAAATGTTGTAGACTCAAACTTTTTGCTGTCATTAGTGTATTTTAGCAACTTGAAGTTGATTCCAGCATTAATTTCATTGTGCATTTGCTCATTTCGAAGATTTTGACAGTTTCACCTGAAGTGTACAGTCTTGGGCTGAAAACGCGTTTAAAGCAATACAAAGTTCATTTAGGCTCTCACACCTTAACTAAATTTTGTAGACTCAAACTTTTTGCTGTCATTAGTGTATTTTAGCAACTTGAAGATGATTCCAGCATTCATTTCATTGTGCTTTTGCTCATTTTGAAGATTTTGACAGTTTCACCTGAAGTGTACAATCAGGTGCTGAAAACGCGATTACAGCAATACAAAGTTAATTTTGGCTCTCACACCTTAACTAAATGTTGTAGACTCAAACTTTTTGCTGTCATTAGTGTATTTTAGCAACTTGAAGATGATTCCAGCATTAATTTCATTGTGCTTTTGCTCATTTTGAATATTTTGACAGTTTCACCTGAAGTGTACAATCAGGTGCTGAAAACGCGTTTACAGCAATACAAAGTTCATTTTGGCTCTCACACCTTAACTAAATGTTGTAGACTCAAACTTTTTGCTGTCATTAGTGTATTTTAGCAACTTGAAGATGATTCCAGCATTAATTTCATTGTGCTTTTGCTCATTTTGAAGATTTTGACAGTTTCACCTGAAGTGTACTATCGGGCTGAAAATGCATTTAAAGCAATACAAAGTTCATTTTGGCTCTCACACCTTAACTAAATGTTGTAGACTCAAACTTTTTGCTGTCATTAGTGTATTTTAGCAACTTGAAGATGATTCCAGCATTAATTTCATTGTGCTTTTGCTCATTTTGAAGATTTTGACAGTTTCACCTGAAGTGTACTATCAGGCTGAAAATGCATTTAAAGCAATACAAAGTTCATTTTGGCTCTCACACCTTAACTAAATGTTGTAGACTCAAACTTTTTGCTGTCATTAGTGTATTTTAGCAACTTGAAGATGATTCCAGCATTAATTTCATCGTGCTTTTTCTCATTTTGAAGATTTTGACAGTTTCACCTGAAGTGTACATTCAGGTGCTGAAAACGCGTTTACAGCAATAAAAAGTTCATTTTGCCTCTCACACCATAACTAAATGTTGTAGACTCAAACTTCTTGCTGTCATTAGTGTATTTTAGCAACTTGAAGGTGATTCCAGCATTAATTTCATTGTGCTTTTGCTCATTTTGAAGATTTTGACAGTTTCACCTGAAGTGTACAATCTTGGGCTGAAAACGCGTTTAAAGCAATACAAAGTTCATTTTGGCTCTCACACCTTAACTAAATGTTGTAGACTCAAACTTGTTGCTGTCATTAGTGTATTTTAGCAACTTGAAGATTTTTCCAGCATGAATTTCATTGTGCTTTTGCTCAATTTGAATATTTTGACAGTTTCACCTGAAGTGTACAATCTGGTGCTGTAAACGCATTTTGGCTCTCACACCTTAACTAAATGTTGTAGACTCAAACTTTTTGCTGTCATTAGTGTATTTTAGCAACTTGAAGATGATTCCAGCATTCATTTCATTGTGCTTTTGCTCATTTTGAATATTTTGACAGTTTCACCTGAAGTGTACAATAAGGTGCTGAAAACGCGTTTACAGCAATACAAAGTTCATTTTGGCTCTCACGCCTTAACTAAATGTTGTAGACTCAAACTTGTTGCTGTCATTAGTGTATTTTAGCAACTTGAAGATGTTTCCAGCATTAATTTCATTGTGTTTTTGCTCATTTTGAAGAATTTGACAGTTTCACCTGAAGTGTACATTCGGGCTGAAAATGCATTTAAAGCAATACAAAGTTCATTTTGGCTCTCACACCTTAACTAAATGTTGTAGACTCAAACTTCTTGCTGTCATTAGTGTATTTTAGCAACTTGAAGGTGATTCCAGCATTCATTTCATTGTGCTTTTGCTCATTTTGAAGATTTTGACAGTTTCACCTGAAGTGTACAATCAGGTGCTGAAAACGCGTTTACAGCAATACAAAGTTCATTTTGGCTCTCACACCTTAACTAAATGTTGTAGACTCAAACTTGTTGCTGTCATTAGTGTATTTTAGCAACTTGAAGATTTTTCCAGCATGAATTTCATTGTGCTTTTGCTCATTTTGAAGAATTTGACAGTTTCACCTGAAGTGTACATTTGGGCTGAAAATGCATTTAAAGCAATACAAAGTTCATTTTGGCTCTCACACCTTAACTAAATGTTGTAGACTCAAACTTCTTGCTGTCATTAGTGTATTTTAGCAACTTGAAGGTGATTCCAGCATTAATTTCATTGTGCTTTTGCTCATTTTGAAGATTTTGACAGTTTCACCTGAAGTGTACAATCAGGTGCTGAAAACGCGTTTACAGCAATACAAAGTTCATTTTGGCTCTCACACCTTAACTAAATGTTGTAGACTCAAACTTGTTGCTGTCATTAGTGTATTTTAGCAACTTGAAGATGTTTCCAGCATTAATTTCATTGTGCTTTTGCTCATTTTGAAGAATTTGACAGTTTCACCTGAAGTGTACATTCGGGCTGAAAATGCATTTAAAGCAATACAAAGTTCATTTTGGCTCTCACACCTTAATAAATGTTGTAGACTTAAACTTTTTACTGTCATTAGTGTATTTTAGCAACTTGAAGATGATTCCAGCATTAATTTCATTGTGCTTTTGCTCATTTTGAATATTTTGACAGTTTCACCTGAAGTGTACAATAAGGTGCTGAAAACGCGTTTACAGCAATACAAAGTTCATTTTGGCTCTCACACCTTAACTAAATGTTGTAGACTCAAACTTGTTGCTGTCATTAGTGTATTTTAGCAACTTGAAGATGTTTCCAGCATTAATTTCATTGTGCTTTTGCTCATTTTGAAGAATTTGACAGTTTCACCTGAAGTGTACATTCGGGCTGAAAATGCATTTAAAGCAATACAAAGTTCATTTTGGCTCTCACACCTTAACTAAATGTTGTAGACTCAAACTTTTTGCTGTCATTAGTGTATTTTAGCAACTTGAAGATGATTCCAGCATTAATTTCATTGTGCTTTTGCTCATTTTGAAGATTTTGACAGTTTCACCTGAAGTGTACAATCAGGTGCTGAAAACGCGTTTACAGCAATACAAAGTTAATTTTGGCTCTCACACCTTAACTAAATGTTGTAGACTCAAACTTTTTGCTGTCATTAGTGTATTTTAGCAACTTGAAGATGATTCCAGCATTAATTTCATTGTGCTTTTGCTCATTTTGAAGATTTTGACAGTTTCACCTGAAGTGTACTATCGGGCTGAAAATGCATTTACAGCAATAAAAAGTTCATTTTGGCTCTCACACCATAACTAAATGTTGTAGACTCAAACTTCTTGCTGTCATTAGTGTATTTTAGCAACTTGAAGGTGATTCCAGCATTAATTTCATTGTGCATTTGCTCATTTCGAAGATTTTGACAGTTTCACCTGAAGTGTACAGTCTTGGGCTGAAAACGCGTTTAAAGCAATACAAAGTTCATTTAGGCTCTCACACCTTAACTAAATTTTGTAGACTCAAACTTTTTGCTGTCATTAGTGTATTTTAGCAACTTGAAGATGATTCCAGCATTCATTTCATTGTGCTTTTGCTCATTTTGAAGATTTTGACAGTTTCACCTGAAGTGTACAATCAGGTGCTGAAAACGCGATTACAGCAATACAAAGTTAATTTTGGCTCTCACACCTTAACTAAATGTTGTAGACTCAAACTTTTTGCTGTCATTAGTGTATTTTAGCAACTTGAAGATGATTCCAGCATTAATTTCATTGTGCTTTTGCTCATTTTGAATATTTTGACAGTTTCACCTGAAGTGTACAATCAGGTGCTGAAAACGCGTTTACAGCAATACAAAGTTCATTTTGGCTCTCACACCTTAACTAAATGTTGTAGACTCAAACTTTTTGCTGTCATTAGTGTATTTTAGCAACTTGAAGATGATTCCAGCATTAATTTCATTGTGCTTTTGCTCATTTTGAAGATTTTGACAGTTTCACCTGAAGTGTACTATCGGGCTGAAAATGCATTTAAAGCAATACAAAGTTCATTTTGGCTCTCACACCTTAACTAAATGTTGTAGACTCAAACTTTTTGCTGTCATTAGTGTATTTTAGCAACTTGAAGATGATTCCAGCATTAATTTCATTGTGCTTTTGCTCATTTTGAAGATTTTGACAGTTTCACCTGAAGTGTACAATCTTGGGCTGAAAACGCGTTTAAAGCAATACAAAGTTCATTTTGGCTCTCACACCTTAACTAAATGTTGTAGACTCAAACTTTTTGCTGTCATTAGTGTATTTTAGCAACTTGAAGATGATTCCAGCATTAATTTCATTGTGCTTTTGCTCATTTTGAAGATTTTGACAGTTTCACCTGAAGTGTACTATCGGGCTGAAAATGCATTTACAGCAATAAAAAGTTCATTTTGGCTCTCACACCATAACTAAATGTTGTAGACTCAAACTTCTTGCTGTCATTAGTGTATTTTAGCAACTTGAAGGTGATTCCAGCATTAATTTCATTGTGCATTTGCTCATTTCGAAGATTTTGACAGTTTCACCTGAAGTGTACAGTCTTGGGCTGAAAACGCGTTTAAAGCAATACAAAGTTCATTTAGGCTCTCACACCTTAACTAAATTTTGTAGACTCAAACTTTTTGCTGTCATTAGTGTATTTTAGCAACTTGAAGATGATTCCAGCATTCATTTCATTGTGCTTTTGCTCATTTTGAAGATTTTGACAGTTTCACCTGAAGTGTACAATCAGGTGCTGAAAACGCGATTACAGCAATACAAAGTTAATTTTGGCTCTCACACCTTAACTAAATGTTGTAGACTCAAACTTTTTGCTGTCATTAGTGTATTTTAGCAACTTGAAGATGATTCCAGCATTAATTTCATTGTGCTTTTGCTCATTTTGAAGATTTTGACAGTTTCACCTGAAGTGTACTATCGGGCTGAAAATGCATTTAAAGCAATACAAAGTTCATTTTGGCTCTCACACCATAACTAAATGTTGTAGACTCAAACTTCTTGCTGTCATTAGTGTATTTTAGCAACTTGAAGGTGATTCCAGCATTAATTTCATTGTGCTTTTGCTCATTTTGAAGATTTTGACAGTTTCACCTGAAGTGTACAATCTTGGGCTGAAAACGCGTTTAAAGCAATACAAAGTTCATTTAGGCTCTCACACCTTAACTAAATGTTGTAGACTCAAACTTTTTGCTGTCATTAGTGTATTTTAGCAACTTGAAGTTGATTCCAGCATTAATTTCATTGTGCATTTGCTCATTTCGAAGATTTTGACAGTTTCACCTGAAGTGTACAGTCTTGGGCTGAAAACGCGTTTAAAGCAATACAAAGTTCATTTAGGCTCTCACACCTTAACTAAATTTTGTAGACTCAAACTTTTTGCTGTCATTAGTGTATTTTAGCAACTTGAAGATGATTCCAGCATTCATTTCATTGTGCTTTTGCTCATTTTGAAGATTTTGACAGTTTCACCTGAAGTGTACAATCAGGTGCTGAAAACGCGATTACAGCAATACAAAGTTAATTTTGGCTCTCACACCTTAACTAAATGTTGTAGACTCAAACTTTTTGCTGTCATTAGTGTATTTTAGCAACTTGAAGATGATTCCAGCATTAATTTCATTGTGCTTTTGCTCATTTTGAATATTTTGACAGTTTCACCTGAAGTGTACAATCAGGTGCTGAAAACGCGTTTACAGCAATACAAAGTTCATTTTGGCTCTCACACCTTAACTAAATGTTGTAGACTCAAACTTTTTGCTGTCATTAGTGTATTTTAGCAACTTGAAGATGATTCCAGCATTAATTTCATCGTGCTTTTTCTCATTTTGAAGATTTTGACAGTTTCACCTGAAGTGTACATTCAGGTGCTGAAAACGCGTTTACAGCAATAAAAAGTTCATTTTGCCTCTCACACCATAACTAAATGTTGTAGACTCAAACTTCTTGCTGTCATTAGTGTATTTTAGCAACTTGAAGGTGATTCCAGCATTAATTTCATTGTGCTTTTGCTCATTTTGAAGATTTTGACAGTTTCACCTGAAGTGTACAATCTTGGGCTGAAAACGCGTTTAAAGCAATACAAAGTTCATTTTGGCTCTCACACCTTAACTAAATGTTGTAGACTCAAACTTGTTGCTGTCATTAGTGTATTTTAGCAACTTGAAGATTTTTCCAGCATGAATTTCATTGTGCTTTTGCTCAATTTGAATATTTTGACAGTTTCACCTGAAGTGTACAATCTGGTGCTGTAAACGCATTTTGGCTCTCACACCTTAACTAAATGTTGTAGACTCAAACTTTTTGCTGTCATTAGTGTATTTTAGCAACTTGAAGATGATTCCAGCATTCATTTCATTGTGCTTTTGCTCATTTTGAATATTTTGACAGTTTCACCTGAAGTGTACAATAAGGTGCTGAAAACGCGTTTACAGCAATACAAAGTTCATTTTGGCTCTCACGCCTTAACTAAATGTTGTAGACTCAAACTTGTTGCTGTCATTAGTGTATTTTAGCAACTTGAAGATGTTTCCAGCATTAATTTCATTGTGTTTTTGCTCATTTTGAAGAATTTGACAGTTTCACCTGAAGTGTACATTCGGGCTGAAAATGCATTTAAAGCAATACAAAGTTCATTTTGGCTCTCACACCTTAACTAAATGTTGTAGACTCAAACTTCTTGCTGTCATTAGTGTATTTTAGCAACTTGAAGGTGATTCCAGCATTCATTTCATTGTGCTTTTGCTCATTTTGAAGATTTTGACAGTTTCACCTGAAGTGTACAATCAGGTGCTGAAAACGCGTTTACAGCAATACAAAGTTCATTTTGGCTCTCACACCTTAACTAAATGTTGTAGACTCAAACTTGTTGCTGTCATTAGTGTATTTTAGCAACTTGAAGATTTTTCCAGCATGAATTTCATTGTGCTTTTGCTCATTTTGAAGAATTTGACAGTTTCACCTGAAGTGTACATTCGGGCTGAAAATGCATTTAAAGCAATACAAAGTTCATTTTGGCTCTCACACCTTAACTAAATGTTGTAGACTCAAACTTCTTGCTGTCATTAGTGTATTTTAGCAACTTGAAGGTGATTCCAGCATTAATTTCATTGTGCTTTTGCTCATTTTGAAGATTTTGACAGTTTCACCTGAAGTGTACAATCAGGTGCTGAAAACGCGTTTACAGCAATACAAAGTTCATTTTGGCTCTCACACCTTAACTAAATGTTGTAGACTCAAACTTGTTGCTGTCATTAGTGTATTTTAGCAACTTGAAGATGTTTCCAGCATTAATTTCATTGTGCTTTTGCTCATTTTGAAGAATTTGACAGTTTCATCTGAAGTGTACTATCGGGCTGAAAATGCATTTACAGCAATAAAAAGTTCATTTTGGCTCTCACACCATAACTAAATGTTGTAGACTCAAACTTCTTGCTGTCATTAGTGTATTTTAGCAACTTGAAGGTGATTCCAGCATTAATTTCATTGTGCATTTGCTCATTTCGAAGATTTTGACAGTTTCACCTGAAGTGTACAGTCTTGGGCTGAAAACGCGTTTAAAGCAATACAAAGTTCATTTAGGCTCTCACACCTTAACTAAATTTTGTAGACTCAAACTTTTTGCTGTCATTAGTGTATTTTAGCAACTTGAAGATGATTCCAGCATTCATTTCATTGTGCTTTTGCTCATTTTGAAGATTTTGACAGTTTCACCTGAAGTGTACAATCAGGTGCTGAAAACGCGATTACAGCAATACAAAGTTAATTTTGGCTCTCACACCTTAACTAAATGTTGTAGACTCAAACTTTTTGCTGTCATTAGTGTATTTTAGCAACTTGAAGATGATTCCAGCATTAATTTCATTGTGCTTTTGCTCATTTTGAATATTTTGACAGTTTCACCTGAAGTGTACAATCAGGTGCTGAAAACGCGTTTACAGCAATACAAAGTTCATTTTGGCTCTCACACCTTAACTAAATGTTGTAGACTCAAACTTTTTGCTGTCATTAGTGTATTTTAGCAACTTGAAGATGATTCCAGCATTAATTTCATTGTGCTTTTGCTCATTTTGAAGATTTTGACAGTTTCACCTGAAGTGTACTATCGGGCTGAAAATGCATTTAAAGCAATACAAAGTTCATTTTGGCTCTCACACCTTAACTAAATGTTGTAGACTCAAACTTTTTGCTGTCATTAGTGTATTTTAGCAACTTGAAGATGATTCCAGCATTCATTTCATTGTGCTTTTGCTCATTTTGAAGATTTTGACAGTTTCACCTGAAGTGTACAATCTTGGGCTGAAAACGCGTTTAAAGCAATACAAAGTTCATTTTGGCTCTCACACCTTAACTAAATGTTGTAGACTCAAACTTTTTGCTGTCATTAGTGTATTTTAGCAACTTGAAGATGATTCCAGCATTAATTTCATTGTGCTTTTGCTCATTTTGAAGATTTTGACAGTTTCACCTGAAGTGTACTATCGGGCTGAAAATGCATTTACAGCAATAAAAAGTTCATTTTGGCTCTCACACCATAACTAAATGTTGTAGACTCAAACTTCTTGCTGTCATTAGTGTATTTTAGCAACTTGAAGGTGATTCCAGCATTAATTTCATTGTGCATTTGCTCATTTCGAAGATTTTGACAGTTTCACCTGAAGTGTACAGTCTTGGGCTGAAAACGCGTTTAAAGCAATACAAAGTTCATTTAGGCTCTCACACCTTAACTAAATTTTGTAGACTCAAACTTTTTGCTGTCATTAGTGTATTTTAGCAACTTGAAGATGATTCCAGCATTCATTTCATTGTGCTTTTGCTCATTTTGAAGATTTTGACAGTTTCACCTGAAGTGTACAATCAGGTGCTGAAAACGCGATTACAGCAATACAAAGTTAATTTTGGCTCTCACACCTTAACTAAATGTTGTAGACTCAAACTTTTTGCTGTCATTAGTGTATTTTAGCAACTTGAAGATGATTCCAGCATTAATTTCATTGTGCTTTTGCTCATTTTGAATATTTTGACAGTTTCACCTGAAGTGTACAATCAGGTGCTGAAAACGCGTTTACAGCAATACAAAGTTCATTTTGGCTCTCACACCTTAACTAAATGTTGTAGACTCAAACTTTTTGCTGTCATTAGTGTATTTTAGCAACTTGAAGATGATTCCAGCATTAATTTCATTGTGCTTTTGCTCATTTTGAAGATTTTGACAGTTTCACCTGAAGTGTACTATCGGGCTGAAAATGCATTTAAAGCAATACAAAGTTCATTTTGGCTCTCACACCTTAACTAAATGTTGTAGACTCAAACTTTTTGCTGTCATTAGTGTATTTTAGCAACTTGAAGATGATTCCAGCATTAATTTCATTGTGCTTTTGCTCATTTTGAAGATTTTGACAGTTTCACCTGAAGTGTACTATCAGGCTGAAAATGCATTTAAAGCAATACAAAGTTCATTTTGGCTCTCACACCTTAACTAAATGTTGTAGACTCAAACTTTTTGCTGTCATTAGTGTATTTTAGCAACTTGAAGATGATTCCAGCATTAATTTCATCGTGCTTTTGCTCATTTTGAAGATTTTGACAGTTTCACCTGAAGTGTACATTCAGGTGCTGAAAACGCGTTTACAGCAATAAAAAGTTCATTTTGCCTCTCACACCATAACTAAATGTTGTAGACTCAAACTTCTTGCTGTCATTAGTGTATTTTAGCAACTTGAAGGTGATTCCAGCATTAATTTCATTGTGCTTTTGCTCATTTTGAAGATTTTGACAGTTTCACCTGAAGTGTACAATCTTGGGCTGAAAACGCGTTTAAAGCAATACAAAGTTCATTTTGGCTCTCACACCTTAACTAAATGTTGTAGACTCAAACTTGTTGCTGTCATTAGTGTATTTTAGCAACTTGAAGATTTTTCCAGCATGAATTTCATTGTGCTTTTGCTCATTTTGAAGATTTTGACAGTTTCACCTGAAGTGTACAATCAGGTGCTGAAAACGCGTTTACAGCAATACAAAGTTCATTTTGGCTCTCACACCTTAACTAAATGTTGTAGACTCAAACTTGTTGCTGTCATTAGTGTATTTTAGCAACTTGAAGATTTTTCCAGCATGAATTTCATTGTGCTTTTGCTCATTTTGAAGAATTTGACAGTTTCACCTGAAGTGTACATTCGGGCTGAAAATGCATTTAAAGCAATACAAAGTTCATTTTGGCTCTCACACCTTAACTAAATGTTGTAGACTCAAACTTCTTGCTGTCATTAGTGTATTTTAGCAACTTGAAGGTGATTCCAGCATTAATTTCATTGTGCTTTTGCTCATTTTGAAGATTTTGACAGTTTCACCTGAAGTGTACAATCAGGTGCTGAAAACGCGTTTACAGCAATACAAAGTTCATTTTGGCTCTCACACCTTAACTAAATGTTGTAGACTCAAACTTGTTGCTGTCATTAGTGTATTTTAGCAACTTGAAGATGTTTCCAGCATTAATTTCATTGTGCTTTTGCTCATTTTGAAGAATTTGACAGTTTCACCTGAAGTGTACATTCGGGCTGAAAATGCATTTAAAGCAATACAAAGTTCATTTTGGCTCTCACACCTTAATAAATGTTGTAGACTTAAACTTTTTACTGTCATTAGTGTATTTTAGCAACTTGAAGATGATTCCAGCATTAATTTCATTGTGCTTTTGCTCATTTTGAATATTTTGACAGTTTCACCTGAAGTGTACAATAAGGTGCTGAAAACGCGTTTACAGCAATACAAAGTTCATTTTGGCTCTCACACCTTAACTAAATGTTGTAGACTCAAACTTGTTGCTGTCATTAGTGTATTTTAGCAACTTGAAGATGTTTCCAGCATTAATTTCATTGTGCTTTTGCTCATTTTGAAGAATTTGACAGTTTCACCTGAAGTGTACATTCGGGCTGAAAATGCATTTAAAGCAATACAAAGTTCATTTTGGCTCTCACACCTTAACTAAATGTTGTAGACTCAAACTTTTTGCTGTCATTAGTGTATTTTAGCAACTTGAAGATGATTCCAGCATTAATTTCATTGTGCTTTTGCTCATTTTGAAGATTTTGACAGTTTCACCTGAAGTGTACAATCAGGTGCTGAAAACGCGTTTACAGCAATACAAAGTTAATTTTGGCTCTCACACCTTAACTAAATGTTGTAGACTCAAACTTTTTGCTGTCATTAGTGTATTTTAGCAACTTGAAGATGATTCCAGCATTAATTTCATTGTGCTTTTGCTCATTTTGAAGATTTTGACAGTTTCACCTGAAGTGTACTATCGGGCTGAAAATGCATTTACAGCAATAAAAAGTTCATTTTGGCTCTCACACCATAACTAAATGTTGTAGACTCAAACTTCTTGCTGTCATTAGTGTATTTTAGCAACTTGAAGGTGATTCCAGCATTAATTTCATTGTGCATTTGCTCATTTCGAAGATTTTGACAGTTTCACCTGAAGTGTACAGTCTTGGGCTGAAAACGCGTTTAAAGCAATACAAAGTTCATTTAGGCTCTCACACCTTAACTAAATTTTGTAGACTCAAACTTTTTGCTGTCATTAGTGTATTTTAGCAACTTGAAGATGATTCCAGCATTCATTTCATTGTGCTTTTGCTCATTTTGAAGATTTTGACAGTTTCACCTGAAGTGTACAATCAGGTGCTGAAAACGCGATTACAGCAATACAAAGTTAATTTTGGCTCTCACACCTTAACTAAATGTTGTAGACTCAAACTTTTTGCTGTCATTAGTGTATTTTAGCAACTTGAAGATGATTCCAGCATTAATTTCATTGTGCTTTTGCTCATTTTGAATATTTTGACAGTTTCACCTGAAGTGTACAATCAGGTGCTGAAAACGCGTTTACAGCAATACAAAGTTCATTTTGGCTCTCACACCTTAACTAAATGTTGTAGACTCAAACTTTTTGCTGTCATTAGTGTATTTTAGCAACTTGAAGATGATTCCAGCATTAATTTCATTGTGCTTTTGCTCATTTTGAAGATTTTGACAGTTTCACCTGAAGTGTACTATCGGGCTGAAAATGCATTTAAAGCAATACAAAGTTCATTTTGGCTCTCACACCTTAACTAAATGTTGTAGACTCAAACTTTGTGCTGTCATTAGTGTATTTTAGCAACCTGAAGATGATTCCAGCATTAATTTCATTGTGCTTTTGCTCATTTTTAAGATTTTGACAGTTTCACCTGAAGTGTACAATCGGGCTGAAAATGCATTTAAAGCAATACAAAGTTCATTTAGGCTCTCACACCTTAACTAAATGTTGTAGACTCAAACTTGTTGCTGTCATTAGTGTATTTTAGCAGCTTGAAGATGATTCCAGCATTAATTTAATTGTGCTTTTGCTCATTTTGAAGATTTTGACAGTTTCACCTGAAGTGTCCAATCGGGCTGAAAATGCATTTAAAGCAATACAAAGTTAATTTTGACTCTCACACCTTAACTAAATGTTGTAGACTCAAACTTTTTGCTGTCATTAGTGTATTTTAGCAACTTGAAGATGATTCCAGCATTAATTTCATTGTGCTTTTGCTCATTTTGAAGATTTTGACAGTTTCACCTGAAGTGTACAATCAGGTGCTGAAAACGCGTTTACAGCAATACAAAGTTCATTTAGGCTCTCACACCTTAACTAAATGTTGTAGACTCAAACTTGTTGCTGTCATTAGTGTATTTTAGCAACTTGAAGATGATTCCAGCATTAATTAAATTGTGCTTTTGCTCATTTTGAAGATTTTGACAGTTTCACCTGAAGTGTACTATCGGGCTGAAAATGCATTTAAAGCAATACAAAGTTCATTTAGGCTCTCACACCTTAACTAAATGTTGTAGACTCAAACTTTTTGCTGTCATTAGTGTATTTTAGCAACTTGAAGGTGATTCCAGCATTCATTTCATTGTGCTTTTGCTCATTTTGAAGATTTTGACAGTTTCACCTGAAGTGTACAATCAGGTGCTGAAAACCCGTTTACAGCAATACAAAGTTCATTTTGGCTCTCACACCTTAACTAAATGTTGTAGACTCAAACTTGTTGCTGTCATTAGTGTATTTTAGCAACTTGAAGATGTTTCCAGCATTAATTTCATTGTGCTTTTGCTCATTTTGAAGAATTTGACAGTTTCACCTGAAGTGTACATTCGGGCTGAAAATGCATTTAAAGCAATACAAAGTTCATTTTGGCTCTCACACCTTAACTAAATGTTGTAGACTTAAACTTTTTACTGTCATTAGTGTATTTTAGCAACTTGAAGATGATTCCAGCATTAATTTCATTGTGCTTTTGCTCATTTTGAAGAATTTGACAGTTTCACCTGAAGTGTACAATCAAGGGCTGAAAACGCGTTTAAAGCAATAAAAAGTTAATTTTGGCTCTCACACCTTAACTAAATGTTGTAGACTCAAACTTTTTGCTGTCATTAGTGTATTTTAGCAACTTGAAGATGATTCCAGCATTAATTTCATTGTGCTTTTGCTCATTTTGAATATTTTGACAGTTTCACCTGAAGTGTACAATCAGGTGCTGAAAACGCGTTTACAGCAATACAAAGTTCATTTTGGCTCTCACAACTTAACTAAATGTTGTAGACTCAAACTTTTTGCTGTCATTAGTGTATTTTAGCAACTTGAATATGATTCCAGCATTAATTTCATTGTGCTTTTGCTCATTTTGAATATTTTGACAGTTTCACCTGAAGTGTACAATCAGGTGCTGAAAACGCGTTTACAGCAATACAAAGTTCATTTTGGCTCTCACACCTTAACTAAATGTTGTAGACTCAAACTTGTTGCTGTCATTAGTGTATTTTAGCAACTTGAAGATGTTTCCAGCATTAATTTCATTGTGCTTTTGCTCATTTTGAAGAATTTGACAGTTTCACCTGAAGTGTACAATCAGGTGCTGAAAACGCGTTTACAGCAATACAAAGTTCATTTTGGCTCTCACACCTTAACTAAATGTTGTAGACTTAAACTTTTTGCTGTCATTAGTGTATTTTAGCAACTTGAAGATGTTTCCAGCATTAATTTCATTGTGCTTTTGCTCATTTTGAAGAATTTGACAGTTTCACCTGAAGTGTACATTCGGGCTGAAAATGCATTTAAAGCAATACAAAGTTCATTTTGGCTCTCACACCTTAACTAAATGTTGTAGACTCAAACTTTTTGCTGTCATTAGTGTATTTTAGCAACTTGAAGATGATTCCAGCATTAATTTCATTGTGCTTTTGCTCATTTTGAAGATTTTGACAGTTTCACCTGAAGTGTACTATCGGGCTGAAAAGGCATTTAAAGCAATACAAAGTTCATTTAGGCTCTCACACCTTAACTAAATGTTGTAGACTCAAACTTGTTACTGTCATTAGTGTATTTTAGCAGCTTGAAGATGATTCCAGCATTAATTTAATTGTGCTTTTGCTCATTTTGAAGATTTTGACAGTTTCACCTGAAGTGTCTAATCGGGCTGAAAATGCATTTAAAGCAATACAAAGTTAATTTTGGCTCTCACACCTTAACTAAATGTTGTAGACTCAAACTTTTTGCTGTCATTAGTGTATTTTAGCAACTTGAAGATGATTCCAGCATTAATTTCATTGTGCTTTTGCTCATTTTGAAGATTTTGACAGTTTCACCTGAAATGTACAATCAGGTGCTGAAAACGCGTTTACAGGAATACAAAGTTAATTTAGGCTCTCACACCTTAACTAAATGTTGTAGACTCAAACTTGTTGCTGTCATTAGTGTATTTTAGCAACTTGAAGATGATTCCAGCATTAATTTCATTGTGCTTTTGCTCATTTTGAAAATTTTGACAGTTTCACCTGAATTGTACAATCAAGGGCTGAAAACGCGTTTAAAGCAATAAAAAGTTCATTTTGGCTCTCACACCTTAACTAAATGTTGTAGACTCAAACTTTTTGCTGTCATTAGTGTATTTTAGCAACTTGAAGATGATTCCAACTTTAATTTCATTGTGCTTTTGCTCATTTTGAAGATTTTGACAGTTTCACCTGAAGTGTACAATCAAGGGCTGAAAACGCGTTTAAAGCAATAAAAAGTTAATTTTGGCTCTCACACCTTAACTAAATGTTGTAGACTCAAACTTTTTGCTGTCATTAGTGTATTTTAGCAACTTGAAGATGATTCCAGCATTAATTTCATTGTGCTTTTGCTCATTTTGAATATTTTGACAGTTTCACCTGAAGTGTACAATCAGGTGCTGAAAACGCGTTTACAGCAATACAAAGTTCATTTTGGCTCTCACAACTTAACTAAATGTTGTAGACTCAAACTTTTTGCTGTCATTAGTGTATTTTAGCAACTTGAATATGATTCCAGCATTAATTTCATTGTGCTTTTGCTCATTTTGAATATTTTGACAGTTTCACCTGAAGTGTACAATCAGGTGCTGAAAACGCGTTTACAGCAATACAAAGTTCATTTTGGCTCTCACACCTTAACTAAATGTTGTAGACTCAAACTTGTTGCTGTCATTAGTGTATTTTAGCAACTTGAAGATGTTTCCAGCATTAATTTCAATGTGCTTTTGCTCATTTTGAAGAATTTGACAGTTTCACCTGAAGTGTACATTCGGGCTGAAAATGCATTTAAAGCAATACAAAGTTCATTTTGGCTCTCACACCTTAACTAAATGTTGTAGACTTAAACTTTTTGCTGTCATTAGTGTATTTTAGCAACTTGAAGATGTTTCCAGCATTAATTTCATTGTGCTTTTGCTCATTTTGAAGAATTTGACAGTTTCACCTGAAGTGTACATTCGGGCTGAAAATGCATTTAAAGCAATACAAAGTTCATTTTGGCTCTCACACCTTAACTAAATGTTGTAGACTCAAACTTTTTGCTGTCATTAGTGTATTTTAGCAACTTGAAGATGATTCCAGCATTAATTTCATTGTGCTTTTGCTCATTTTGAAGATTTTGACAGTTTCACCTGAAGTGTACTATCGGGCTGAAAAGGCATTTAAAGCAATACAAAGTTCATTTAGGCTCTCACACCTTAATTAAATGTTGTAGACTCAAACTTGTTACTGTCATTAGTGTATTTTAGCAGCTTGAAGATGATTCCAGCATTAATTTAATTGTGCTTTTGCTCATTTTGAAAATTTTGACAGTTTCACCTGAATTGTACAATCAAGGGCTGAAAACGCGTTTAAAGCAATAAAAAGTTCATTTTGGCTCTCACACCTTAACTAAATGTTGTAGACTCAAACTTTTTGCTGTCATTAGTGTATTTTAGCAACTTGAAGATGATTCCAACTTTAATTTCATTGTGCTTTTGCTCATTTTGAAGATTTTGACAGTTTCACCTGAAGTGTACAATCAAGGGCTGAAAACGCGTTTAAAGCAATAAAAACTTAATTTTGGCTCTCACACCTTAACTAAATGTTGTAGACTCAAACTTTTTGCTGTCATTAGTGTATTTTAGCAACTTGAAGATGATTCCAGCATTAATTTCATTGTGCTTTTGCTCATTTTGAAGATTTTGACAGTTTCACCTGAAGTGTACTATCGGGCTGAAAATGCATTTAAAGCAATACAAAGTTCATTTTGGCTCTCACACCTTAACTAAATGTTGTAGACTCAAACTTTGTGCTGTCATTAGTGTATTTTAGCAACCTGAAGATGATTCCAGCATTAATTTCATTGTGCTTTTGCTCATTTTTAAGATTTTGACAGTTTCACCTGAAGTGTACAATCGGGCTGAAAATGCATTTAAAGCAATACAAAGTTCATTTAGGCTCTCACACCTTAACTAAATGTTGTAGACTCAAACTTGTTGCTGTCATTAGTGTATTTTAGCAGCTTGAAGATGATTCCAGCATTAATTTAATTGTGCTTTTGCTCATTTTGAAGATTTTGACAGTTTCACCTGAAGTGTCCAATCGGGCTGAAAATGCATTTAAAGCAATACAAAGTTAATTTTGACTCTCACACCTTAACTAAATGTTGTAGACTCAAACTTTTTGCTGTCATTAGTGTATTTTAGCAACTTGAAGATGATTCCAGCATTAATTTCATTGTGCTTTTGCTCATTTTGAAGATTTTGACAGTTTCACCTGAAGTGTACAATCAGGTGCTGAAAACGCGTTTACAGCAATACAAAGTTCATTTAGGCTCTCACACCTTAACTAAATGTTGTAGACTCAAACTTGTTGCTGTCATTAGTGTATTTTAGCAACTTGAAGATGATTCCAGCATTAATTAAATTGTGCTTTTGCTCATTTTGAAGATTTTGACAGTTTCACCTGAAGTGTACTATCGGGCTGAAAATGCATTTAAAGCAATACAAAGTTCATTTAGGCTCTCACACCTTAACTAAATGTTGTAGACTCAAACTTTTTGCTGTCATTAGTGTATTTTAGCAACTTGAAGGTGATTCCAGCATTCATTTCATTGTGCTTTTGCTCATTTTGAAGATTTTGACAGTTTCACCTGAAGTGTACAATCAGGTGCTGAAAACCCGTTTACAGCAATACAAAGTTCATTTTGGCTCTCACACCTTAACTAAATGTTGTAGACTCAAACTTGTTGCTGTCATTAGTGTATTTTAGCAACTTGAAGATGTTTCCAGCATTAATTTCATTGTGCTTTTGCTCATTTTGAAGAATTTGACAGTTTCACCTGAAGTGTACATTCGGGCTGAAAATGCATTTAAAGCAATACAAAGTTCATTTTGGCTCTCACACCTTAACTAAATGTTGTAGACTTAAACTTTTTACTGTCATTAGTGTATTTTAGCAACTTGAAGATGATTCCAGCATTAATTTCATTGTGCTTTTGCTCATTTTGAAGAATTTGACAGTTTCACCTGAAGTGTACAATCAAGGGCTGAAAACGCGTTTAAAGCAATAAAAAGTTAATTTTGGCTCTCACACCTTAACTAAATGTTGTAGACTCAAACTTTTTGCTGTCATTAGTGTATTTTAGCAACTTGAAGATGATTCCAGCATTAATTTCATTGTGCTTTTGCTCATTTTGAATATTTTGACAGTTTCACCTGAAGTGTACAATCAGGTGCTGAAAACGCGTTTACAGCAATACAAAGTTCATTTTGGCTCTCACAACTTAACTAAATGTTGTAGACTCAAACTTTTTGCTGTCATTAGTGTATTTTAGCAACTTGAATATGATTCCAGCATTAATTTCATTGTGCTTTTGCTCATTTTGAATATTTTGACAGTTTCACCTGAAGTGTACAATCAGGTGCTGAAAACGCGTTTACAGCAATACAAAGTTCATTTTGGCTCTCACACCTTAACTAAATGTTGTAGACTCAAACTTGTTGCTGTCATTAGTGTATTTTAGCAACTTGAAGATGTTTCCAGCATTAATTTCATTGTGCTTTTGCTCATTTTGAAGAATTTGACAGTTTCACCTGAAGTGTACAATCAGGTGCTGAAAACGCGTTTACAGCAATACAAAGTTCATTTTGGCTCTCACACCTTAACTAAATGTTGTAGACTTAAACTTTTTGCTGTCATTAGTGTATTTTAGCAACTTGAAGATGTTTCCAGCATTAATTTCATTGTGCTTTTGCTCATTTTGAAGAATTTGACAGTTTCACCTGAAGTGTACATTCGGGCTGAAAATGCATTTAAAGCAATACAAAGTTCATTTTGGCTCTCACACCTTAACTAAATGTTGTAGACTCAAACTTTTTGCTGTCATTAGTGTATTTTAGCAACTTGAAGATGATTCCAGCATTAATTTCATTGTGCTTTTGCTCATTTTGAAGATTTTGACAGTTTCACCTGAAGTGTACTATCGGGCTGAAAAGGCATTTAAAGCAATACAAAGTTCATTTAGGCTCTCACACCTTAACTAAATGTTGTAGACTCAAACTTGTTACTGTCATTAGTGTATTTTAGCAGCTTGAAGATGATTCCAGCATTAATTTAATTGTGCTTTTGCTCATTTTGAAGATTTTGACAGTTTCACCTGAAGTGTCTAATCGGGCTGAAAATGCATTTAAAGCAATACAAAGTTAATTTTGGCTCTCACACCTTAACTAAATGTTGTAGACTCAAACTTTTTGCTGTCATTAGTGTATTTTAGCAACTTGAAGATGATTCCAGCATTAATTTCATTGTGCTTTTGCTCATTTTGAAGATTTTGACAGTTGCACCTGAAATGTACAATCAGGTGCTGAAAACGCGTTTACAGGAATACAAAGTTAATTTAGGCTCTCACACCTTAACTAAATGTTGTAGACTCAAACTTGTTGCTGTCATTAGTGTATTTTAGCAACTTGAAGATGATTCCAGCATTAATTTCATTGTGCTTTTGCTCATTTTGAAAATTTTGACAGTTTCACCTGAATTGTACAATCAAGGGCTGAAAACGCGTTTAAAGCAATAAAAAGTTCATTTTGGCTCTCACACCTTAACTAAATGTTGTAGACTCAAACTTTTTGCTGTCATTAGTGTATTTTAGCAACTTGAAGATGATTCCAACTTTAATTTCATTGTGCTTTTGCTCATTTTGAAGATTTTGACAGTTTCACCTGAAGTGTACAATCAAGGGCTGAAAACGCGTTTAAAGCAATAAAAAGTTAATTTTGGCTCTCACACCTTAACTAAATGTTGTAGACTCAAACTTTTTGCTGTCATTAGTGTATTTTAGCAACTTGAAGATGATTCCAGCATTAATTTCATTGTGCTTTTGCTCATTTTGAATATTTTGACAGTTTCACCTGAAGTGTACAATCAGGTGCTGAAAACGCGTTTACAGCAATACAAAGTTCATTTTGGCTCTCACAACTTAACTAAATGTTGTAGACTCAAACTTTTTGCTGTCATTAGTGTATTTTAGCAACTTGAATATGATTCCAGCATTAATTTCATTGTGCTTTTGCTCATTTTGAATATTTTGACAGTTTCACCTGAAGTGTACAATCAGGTGCTGAAAACGCGTTTACAGCAATACAAAGTTCATTTTGGCTCTCACACCTTAACTAAATGTTGTAGACTCAAACTTGTTGCTGTCATTAGTGTATTTTAGCAACTTGAAGATGTTTCCAGCATTAATTTCAATGTGCTTTTGCTCATTTTGAAGAATTTGACAGTTTCACCTGAAGTGTACATTCGGGCTGAAAATGCATTTAAAGCAATACAAAGTTCATTTTGGCTCTCACACCTTAACTAAATGTTGTAGACTTAAACTTTTTGCTGTCATTAGTGTATTTTAGCAACTTGAAGATGTTTCCAGCATTAATTTCATTGTGCTTTTGCTCATTTTGAAGAATTTGACAGTTTCACCTGAAGTGTACATTCGGGCTGAAAATGCATTTAAAGCAATACAAAGTTCATTTTGGCTCTCACACCTTAACTAAATGTTGTAGACTCAAACTTTTTGCTGTCATTAGTGTATTTTAGCAACTTGAAGATGATTCCAGCATTAATTTCATTGTGCTTTTGCTCATTTTGAAGATTTTGACAGTTTCACCTGAAGTGTACTATCGGGCTGAAAAGGCATTTAAAGCAATACAAAGTTCATTTAGGCTCTCACACCTTAATTAAATGTTGTAGACTCAAACTTGTTACTGTCATTAGTGTATTTTAGCAGCTTGAAGATGATTCCAGCATTAATTTAATTGTGCTTTTGCTCATTTTGAAGATTTTGACAGTTTCACCTGAAGTGTCTAATCGGGCTGAAAATGCATTTAAAGCAATACAAAGTTAATTTTGGCTCTCACACCTTAACTAAATGTTGTAGACTCAAACTTTTTGCTGTCATTAGTGTATTTTAGCAACTTGAAGATGATTCCAGCATTAATTTCATTGTGCTTTTGCTCATTTTGAAGATTTTGACAGTTTCACCTGAAGTGTACAATCAGGTGCTGAAAACGCGTTTACAGGAATACAAAGTTAATTTAGGCTCTCACACCTTAACTAAATGTTGTAGACTCAAACTTGTTGCTGTCATTAGTGTATTTTAGCAACTTGAAGATGATTCCAGCATTAATTTCATTGTGCTTTTGCTCATTTTGAAAATTTTGACAGTTTCACCTGAATTGTACAATCAAGGGCTGAAAACGCGTTTAAAGCAATAAAAAGTTCATTTTGGCTCTCACACCATAACTAAATGTTGTAGACTCAAACTTCTTGCTGTCATTAGTGTATTTTAGCAACTTGAAGGTGATTCCAGCATTAATTTCATTGTGCTTTTGCTCATTTTGAAGATTTTGACAGTTTCACCTGAAGTGTACAATCTTGGGCTGAAAACGCGTTTAAAGCAATACAAAGTTCATTTTGGCTCTCACACCTTAACTAAATGTTGTAGACTCAAACTTGTTGCTGTCATTAGTGTATTTTAGCAGCTTGAAGATGATTCCAGCATTAATTTCATTGTGCTTTTGCTCATTTTTAAGATTTTGACAGTTTTACCTGAAGTGTACAATCGGGCTGAAAATGCATTTAAAGCAATACAAAGTTCATTTAGGCTCTCACACCTTAACTAAATGTTGTAGACTCAAACTTGTTGCTGTCATTAGTGTATTTTAGCAGCTTGAAGATGATTCCAGCATTAATTTAATTGTGCTTTTGCTCATTTTGAAGATTTTGACAGTTTCACCTGAAGTGTCCAATCGGGCTGAAAATGCATTTAAAGCAATACAAAGTTAATTTTGACTCTCACACCTTAACTAAATGTTGTAGACTCAAACTTTTTGCTGTCATTAGTGTATTTTAGCAACTTGAAGATGATTCCAGCATTAATTTCATTGTGCTTTTGCTCATTTTGAATATTTTGACAGTTTCACCTGAAGTGTACAATAAGGTGCTGAAAACGCGTTTACAGCAATACAAAGTTCATTTTGGCTCTCACACCTTAACTAAATGTTGTAGACTCAAACTTGTTGCTGTCATTAGTGTATTTTAGCAACTTGAAGATGATTCCAGCATTAATTTCATTGTGCTTTTGCTCATTTTGAAGATTTTGACAGTTTCACCTGAATTGTACAATCGGGCTGAAAATGAATTTTAAAGCAATACAAAGTTCATTTTTGCTCTCACACCTAAACTAAATATTGTAGACTCAAACTTTTTGCTGTCATTAGTGTATTTTAGCAACTTGAAGATGATTCCAGCATTAATTTCATTGTGCTTTTGCTCATTTTGAAGATTTTGACAGTTTCACCTGAAGTGTACTATCGGGCTGAAAATGCATTTAAAGCAATACAAAGTTCATTTTGGCTCTCACACCTTAACTAAATGTTGTAGACTCAAACTTTGTGCTGTCATTAGTGTATTTTAGCAACTTGAAGATGATTCCAGCATTAATTTCATTGTGCTTTTGCTCATTTTTAAGATTTTGACAGTTTCACCTGAAGTGTACAATCGGGCTGAAAATGCATTTAAAGCAATACAAAGTTCATTTAGGCTCTCACACCTTAACTAAATGTTGTAGACTCAAACTTGTTGCTGTCATTAGTGTATTTTAGCAGCTTGAAGATGATTCCAGCATTAATTTAATTGTGCTTTTGCTCATTTTGAAGATTTTGACAGTTTCACCTGAAGTGTCCAATCGGGCTGAAAATGCATTTAAAGCAATACAAAGTTAATTTTGACTCTCACACCTTAACTAAATGTTGTAGACTCAAACTTTTTGCTGTCATTAGTGTATTTTAGCAACTTGAAGATGATTCCAGCATTAATTTCATTGTGCTTTTGCTCATTTTGAAGATTTTGACAGTTTCACCTGAAGTGTACAATCAGGTGCTGAAAACGCGTTTACAGCAATACAAAGTTCATTTAGGCTCTCACACCTTAACTAAATGTTGTAGACTCAAACTTGTTGCTGTCATTAGTGTATTTTAGCAACTTGAAGATGATTCCAGCATTAATTAAATTGTGCTTTTGCTCATTTTGAAGATTTTGACAGTTTCACCTGAAGTGTACTATCGGGCTGAAAATGCATTTAAAGCAATACAAAGTTCATTTAGGCTCTCACACCTTAACTAAATGTTGTAGACTCAAACTTTTTGCTGTCATTAGTGTATTTTAGCAACTTGAAGGTGATTCCAGCATTAATTTCATTGTGCTTTTGCTCATTTTGAAGATTTTGACAGTTTCACCTGAAGTGTACAATCTTGGGCTGAAAACGCGTTTAAAGCAATACAAAGTTCATTTAGGCTCTCACACCTTAACTAAATGTTGTAGACTCAAACTTTTTGCTGTCATTAGTGTATTTTAGCAACTTGAAGATGATTCCAGCATTCATTTCATTGTGCTTTTGCTCATTTTGAAGATTTTGACAGTTTCACCTGAAGTGTACAATCAGGTGCTGAAAACCCGTTTACAGCAATACAAAGTTCATTTTGGCTCTCACACCTTAACTAAATGTTGTAGACTCAAACTTGTTGCTGTCATTAGTGTATTTTAGCAACTTGAAGATGTTTCCAGCATTAATTTCATTGTGCTTTTGCTCATTTTGAAGATTTTGACAGTTTCACCTGAAGTGTACAATCAGGTGCTGAAAACGCGTTTACAGCAATACAAAGTTCATTTTGGCTCTAGCACCTTAACTAAATGTTGTAGACTCAAACTTTTTGCTGTCATTAGTGTATTTTAGCAACTTGAAGATGATTCCATTATTAATTTAATTGTGCTTTTGCTCATTTTGAAGATTTTGACAGTTTCACCTGAAGTGTACTATCGGGCTGAAAATGCATTTAAAGCAATACAAAGTTCATTTTGGCTCTCACACCTTAACTAAATGTTGTAGACTCAAACTTGTTGCTGTCATTAGTGTATTTTAGCAGCTTGAAGATGATTCCAGCATTAATTTAATTGTGCTTTTGCTCATTTTGAAGATTTTGACAGTTTCACCTGAAGTGTACAATCGGGCTGAAAATGCATTTAAAGCAATACAAAGTTAATTTTGGCTCTCACACCTTAACTAAATGTTGTAGACTCAAACTTTTTGCTGTCATTAGTGTATTTTAGCAACTTGAAGATGATTCCAGCATTAATTTCATTGTGCTTTTGCTCATTTTGAAGATTTTGACAGTTTCACCTGAAGTGTACAATCAGGTGCTGAAAACGCGTTTACAGCAATACAAAGTTCATTTTGGCTCTCCCACCTTAACTAAATGTTGTAGACTCAAACTTTTTGCTGTCATTAGTGTATTTTAGCAACTTGAAGATGATTCCAGCATTAATTTCATTGTGCTTTTGCTCATTTTGAAGATTTTGACAGTTTCACCTGAAGTGTACTATCGGGCTGAAAAAGCCATTTAAAGCAATACAAAGTTCATTTTGGCTCTCACACCTTAACTAAATGTTGTAGACTCAAACTTTTTGCTGTCATTAGTGTATTTTAGCAACTTGAAGATGATTCCAGCATTAATTTCATTGTGCTTTTGCTCATTTTGAAGATTTTGACAGTTTCACCTGAAGTGTACTATCGGGCTGAAAATGCATTTAAAGCAATACAAAGTTCATTTTGGCTCTCACACCTTAACTAAATGTTGTAGACTCAAACTTTTTGCTGTCATTAGTGTATTTTAGCAACTTGAAGATGATTCCAGCATTAATTTCATCGTGCTTTTGCTCATTTTGAAGATTTTGACAGTTTCACCTGAAGTGTACATTCAGGTGCTGAAAACGCGTTTACAGCAATAAAAAGTTCATTTTGGCTCTCACACCATAACTAAATGTTGTAGACTCAAACTTCTTGCTGTCATTAGTGTATTTTAGCAACTTGAAGGTGATTCCAGCATTAATTTCATTGTGCTTTTGCTCATTTTGAAGATTTTGACAGTTTCACTTGAAGTGTCTAATCGGGCTGAAAATGCATTTAAAGCAATACAAAGTTAATTTTGGCTCTCACACCTTAACTAAATGTTGTAGACTCAAACTTTTTGCTGTCATTAGTGTATTTTAGCAACTTGAAGATGATTCCAGCATTAATTTCATTGTGCTTTTGCTCATTTTGAAGATTTTGACAGTTTCACCTGAAGTGTACAATCAAGGGCTGAAAACGCGTTTAAAGCAATAAAAAGTTAATTTTGGCTCTCACACCTTAACTAAATGTTGTAGACTCAAACTTTTTGCTGTCATTAGTGTATTTTAGCAACTTGAAGATGATTCCAGCATTAATTTCATTGTGCTTTTGCTCATTTTGAATATTTTGACAGTTTCACCTGAAGTGTACAATCAGGTGCTGAAAACGCGTTTACAGCAATACAAAGTTCATTTTGGCTCTCACAACTTAACTAAATGTTGTAGACTCAAACTTTTTGCTGTCATTAGTGTATTTTAGCAACTTGAATATGATTCCAGCATTAATTTCATTGTGCTTTTGCTCATTTTGAATATTTTGACAGTTTCACCTGAAGTGTACAATCAGGTGCTGAAAACGCGTTTACAGCAATACAAAGTTCATTTTGGCTCTCACACCTTAACTAAATGTTGTAGACTCAAACTTGTTGCTGTCATTAGTGTATTTTAGCAACTTGAAGATGATTCCAGCATTAATTTCATTGTGCTTTTGCTCATTTTGAAGATTTTGACAGTTTCACCTGAAGTGTACTATCGGGCTGAAAATGCATTTAAAGCAATACAAAGTTCATTTTGGCTCTCACACCTTAACTAAATGTTGTAGACTCAAACTTTTTGCTGTCATTAGTGTATTTTAGCAACTTGAAGATGATTCCAGCATTAATTTCATTGTGCTTTTGCTCATTTTGAAGATTTTGACAGTTTCACCTGAAGTGTACTATCAGGCTGAAAATGCATTTAAAGCAATACAAAGTTCATTTTGGCTCTCACACCTTAACTAAATGTTGTAGACTCAAACTTTTTGCTGTCATTAGTGTATTTTAGCAACTTGAAGATGATTCCAGCATTAATTTCATCGTGCTTTTGCTCATTTTGAAGATTTTGACAGTTTCACCTGAAGTGTACATTCAGGTGCTGAAAACGCGTTTACAGCAATAAAAAGTTCATTTTGCCTCTCACACCATAACTAAATGTTGTAGACTCAAACTTCTTGCTGTCATTAGTGTATTTTAGCAACTTGAAGGTGATTCCAGCATTAATTTCATTGTGCTTTTGCTCATTTTGAAGATTTTGACAGTTTCACCTGAAGTGTACAATCTTGGGCTGAAAACGCGTTTAAAGCAATACAAAGTTCATTTTGGCTCTCACACCTTAACTAAATGTTGTAGACTCAAACTTTTTGCTGTCATTAGTGTATTTTAGCAACTTGAAGATGATTCCAGCATTAATTTCATCGTGCTTTTGCTCATTTTGAAGATTTTGACAGTTTCACCTGAAGTGTACATTCAGGTGCTGAAAACGCGTTTACAGCAATAAAAAGTTCATTTTGGCTCTCACACCATAACTAAATGTTGTAGACTCAAACTTCTTGCTGTCATTAGTGTATTTTAGCAACTTGAAGGTGATTCCAGCATTAATTTCATTGTGCTTTTGCTCATTTTGAAGATTTTGACAGTTTCACCTGAAGTGTACAATCTTGTGCTGAAAACGCGTTTAAAGCAATACAAAGTTCATTTAGGCTCTCACACCTTAACTAAATGTTGTAGACTCAAACTTTTTGCTGTCATTAGTGTATTTTAGCAACTTGAAGATTATTCCAGCATTAATTTCATTGTGCTTTTGCTCATTTTTAAGATTTTGACAGTTTCACCTGAAGTGTACAATCGGGCTGAAAATGCATTTAAAGCAATACAAAGTTCATTTAGGCTCTCACACCTTAACTAAATGTTGTAGACTCAAACTTGTTGCTGTCATTAGTATATTTTAGCAACTTGAAGATGATTCCAGCATTAATTTCATTGTGCTTTTGCTCATTTTGAAGATTATGACAGTTTCACCTGAAGTGTACAATCAGGGGCTGAAAATGCGTTTAAAGCAATACAAAGTTCATTTAGGCTCTCACACCTTAACTAAATGTTGTAGACTCAAACTTGTTACTGTCATTAGTGTATTTTAGCAGCTTGAAGATGATTCCAGCATTAATTTAATTGTGCTTTTGCTCATTTTGAAGATTTTGACAGTTTCACCTGAAGTGTCCAACCGGGCTGAAAATGCATTTAAAGCAATACAAAGTTAATTTTGGCTCTCACACCTTAACTAAATGTTGTAGACTCAAACTTTTTGCTGTCATTAGTGTATTTTAGCAACTTGAAGATGATTCCAGCATTAATTTCATTGTGCTTTTGCTCATTTTGAATATTTTGACAGTTTCACCTGAAGTGTACAATCAGGTGCTGAAAACGCGTTTACAGCAATACAAAGTTCATTTTGGCTCTCACACCTTAACTAAATGTTGTAGACTCAAACTTGTTGCTGTCATTAGTGTATTTTAGCAACTTGAAGATGATTCCAGCATTAATTTCATTGTGCTTTTGCTCATTTTGAAGATTTTGACAGTTTCACCTGAATTGTACAATCAAGGGCTGAAAACGCGTTTAAAGCAATGAAAAGTTCATTTAGGCTTTCACACCTTAACTAAATGTTGTAGACTCAAACTTTTTGCTGTCATTAGTGTATTTTAGCAACTTGAAGATGATTCCAGCATTCATTTCATTGTGCTTTTGCTCATTTTGAAGATTTTGACAGTTTCACCTGAAGTGTACAATCAGGTGCTGAAAACGCGTTTACAGCAATACAAAGTTAATTTTGGCTCTCACACCTTAACTAAATGTTGTAGACTCAAACTTGTTGCTGTCATTAGTGTATTTTAGTAACTTGAAGATGTTTCCAGCATTAATTTCATTGTGCTTTTGCTCATTTTGAAGATTTTGACAGTTTCACCTGAAGTGTCCAATCGGGCTGAAAATGCATTTAAAGCAATACAAAGTTAATTTTGGCTCTCACACCTTAACTAAATGTTGTAGACTCAAACTTTTTGCTGTCATTAGTGTATTTTAGCAACTTGAAGATGATTCCAGCATTAATTTCATTGTGCTTTTGCTCATTTTGAATATTTTGACAGTTTCACCTGAAGTGTACAATCAGGTGCTGAAAACGCGTTTACAGCAATACAAAGTTCATTTTGGCTCTCACACCTTAACTAAATGTTGTAGACTCAAACTTGTTGCTGTCATTAGTGTATTTTAGCAACTTGAAGATGATTCCAGCATTAATTTCATTGTGCTTTTGCTCATTTTGAAGATTTTGACAGTTTCACCTGAATTGTAAAATCAAGGGCTGAAAACGCGTTTAAAGCAATGAAAAGTTCATTTTGGCTCTCACACCTTAACTAAATGTTGTAGACTCAAACTTTTTGCTGTCCTTAGTGTATTTTAGCAACTTGAAGATGATTCCAGCATTAATTTCATTGTGCTTTTGCTCATTTTGAAGATTTTGACAGTTTCACCTGAAGTGTACTATCGGGCTGAAAATGCATTTAAAGCAATACAAAGTTCATTTTGGCTCTCACACCTTAACTAAATGTTGTAGACTCAAACTTTTTGCTGTCATTAGTGTATTTTAGCAACTTGAAGATGATTCCAGCATTAATTTCATTGTGCTTTTGCTCATTTTGAAGATTTTGACAGTTTCACCTGAAGTGTACTATCAGGCTGAAAATGCATTTAAAGCAATACAAAGTTCATTTTGGCTCTCACACCTTAACTAAATGTTGTAGACTCAAACTTTTTGCTGTCATTAGTGTATTTTAGCAACTTGAAGATGATTCCAGCATTAATTTCATCGTGCTTTTTCTCATTTTGAAGATTTTGACAGTTTCACCTGAAGTGTACATTCAGGTGCTGAAAACGCGTTTACAGCAATAAAAAGTTCATTTTGCCTCTCACACCATAACTAAATGTTGTAGACTCAAACTTCTTGCTGTCATTAGTGTATTTTAGCAACTTGAAGGTGATTCCAGCATTAATTTCATTGTGCTTTTGCTCATTTTGAAGATTTTGACAGTTTCACCTGAAGTGTACAATCTTGGGCTGAAAACGCGTTTAAAGCAATACAAAGTTCATTTTGGCTCTCACACCTTAACTAAATGTTGTAGACTCAAACTTGTTGCTGTCATTAGTGTATTTTAGCAACTTGAAGATTTTTCCAGCATGAATTTCATTGTGCTTTTGCTCATTTTGAAGATTTTGACAGTTTCACCTGAAGTGTACAATCAGGTGCTGAAAACGCGTTTACAGCAATACAAAGTTCATTTTGGCTCTCACACCTTAACTAAATGTTGTAGACTCAAACTTGTTGCTGTCATTAGTGTATTTTAGCAACTTGAAGATTTTTCCAGCATGAATTTCATTGTGCTTTTGCTCATTTTGAAGAATTTGACAGTTTCACCTGAAGTGTACATTCGGGCTGAAAATGCATTTAAAGCAATACAAAGTTCATTTTGGCTCTCACACCTTAACTAAATGTTGTAGACTCAAACTTCTTGCTGTCATTAGTGTATTTTAGCAACTTGAAGGTGATTCCAGCATTAATTTCATTGTGCTTTTGCTCATTTTGAAGATTTTGACAGTTTCACCTGAAGTGTACATTCAGGTGCTGAAAACGCGTTTACAGCAATAAAAAGTTCATTTTGGCTCTCACACCATAACTAAATGTTGTAGACTCAAACTTCTTGCTGTCATTAGTGTATTTTAGCAACTTGAAGGTGATTCCAGCATTAATTTCATTGTGCTTTTGCTCATTTTGAAGATTTTGACAGTTTCACCTGAAGTGTACAATCTTGGGCTGAAAACGCGTTTAAAGCAATACAAAGTTCATTTAGGCTCTCACACCTTAACTAAATGTTGTAGACTCAAACTTTTTGCTGTCATTAGTGTATTTTAGCAACTTGAAGTTGATTCCAGCATTAATTTCATTGTGCATTTGCTCATTTCGAAGATTTTGACAGTTTCACCTGAAGTGTACAGTCTTGGGCTGAAAACGCGTTTAAAGCAATACAAAGTTCATTTAGGCTCTCACACCTTAACTAAATTTTGTAGACTCAAACTTTTTGCTGTCATTAGTGTATTTTAGCAACTTGAAGATGATTCCAGCATTCATTTCATTGTGCTTTTGCTCATTTTGAAGATTTTGACAGTTTCACCTGAAGTGTACTATCGGGCTGAAAATGCATTTAAAGCAATACAAAGTTCATTTTGGCTCTCACACCTTAACTAAATGTTGTAGACTCAAACTTCTTGCTGTCATTAGTGTATTTTAGCAACTTGAAGGTGATTCCAGCATTAATTTCATTGTGCTTTTGCTCATTTTGAAGATTTTGACAGTTTCACCTGAAGTGTACAATCTTGGGCTGAAAACGCGTTTAAAGCAATACAAAGTTCATTTTGGCTCTCACACCTTAACTAAATGTTGTAGACTCAAACTTGTTGCTGTCATTAGTGTATTTTAGCAACTTGAAGATTTTTCCAGCATGAATTTCATTGTGCTTTTGCTCAATTTGAATATTTTGACAGTTTCACCTGAAGTGTACAATCTGGTGCTGTAAACGCATTTTGGCTCTCACACCTTAACTAAATGTTGTAGACTCAAACTTTTTGCTGTCATTAGTGTATTTTAGCAACTTGAAGATGATTCCAGCATTCATTTCATTGTGCTTTTGCTCATTTTGAATATTTTGACAGTTTCACCTGAAGTGTACAATAAGGTGCTGAAAACGCGTTTACAGCAATACAAAGTTCATTTTGGCTCTCACGCCTTAACTAAATGTTGTAGACTCAAACTTGTTGCTGTCATTAGTGTATTTTAGCAACTTGAAGATGTTTCCAGCATTAATTTCATTGTGTTTTTGCTCATTTTGAAGAATTTGACAGTTTCACCTGAAGTGTACATTCGGGCTGAAAATGCATTTAAAGCAATACAAAGTTCATTTTGGCTCTCACACCTTAACTAAATGTTGTAGACTCAAACTTCTTGCTGTCATTAGTGTATTTTAGCAACTTGAAGGTGATTCCAGCATTCATTTCATTGTGCTTTTGCTCATTTTGAAGATTTTGACAGTTTCACCTGAAGTGTACAATCAGGTGCTGAAAACGCGTTTACAGCAATACAAAGTTCATTTTGGCTCTCACACCTTAACTAAATGTTGTAGACTCAAACTTGTTGCTGTCATTAGTGTATTTTAGCAACTTGAAGATTTTTCCAGCATGAATTTCATTGTGCTTTTGCTCATTTTGAAGAATTTGACAGTTTCACCTGAAGTGTACATTCGGGCTGAAAATGCATTTAAAGCAATACAAAGTTCATTTTGGCTCTCACACCTTAACTAAATGTTGTAGACTCAAACTTCTTGCTGTCATTAGTGTATTTTAGCAACTTGAAGGTGATTCCAGCATTAATTTCATTGTGCTTTTGCTCATTTTGAAGATTTTGACAGTTTCACCTGAAGTGTACAATCAGGTGCTGAAAACGCGTTTACAGCAATACAAAGTTCATTTTGGCTCTCACACCTTAACTAAATGTTGTAGACTCAAACTTGTTGCTGTCATTAGTGTATTTTAGCAACTTGAAGATGTTTCCAGCATTAATTTCATTGTGCTTTTGCTCATTTTGAAGAATTTGACAGTTTCACCTGAAGTGTACATTCGGGCTGAAAATGCATTTAAAGCAATACAAAGTTCATTTTGGCTCTCACACCTTAATAAATGTTGTAGACTTAAACTTTTTACTGTCATTAGTGTATTTTAGCAACTTGAAGATGATTCCAGCATTAATTTCATTGTGCTTTTGCTCATTTTGAATATTTTGACAGTTTCACCTGAAGTGTACAATAAGGTGCTGAAAACGCGTTTACAGCAATACAAAGTTCATTTTGGCTCTCACACCTTAACTAAATGTTGTAGACTCAAACTTGTTGCTGTCATTAGTGTATTTTAGCAACTTGAAGATGTTTCCAGCATTAATTTCATTGTGCTTTTGCTCATTTTGAAGAATTTGACAGTTTCACCTGAAGTGTACATTCGGGCTGAAAATGCATTTAAAGCAATACAAAGTTCATTTTGGCTCTCACACCTTAACTAAATGTTGTAGACTCAAACTTTTTGCTGTCATTAGTGTATTTTAGCAACTTGAAGATGATTCCAGCATTAATTTCATTGTGCTTTTGCTCATTTTGAAGATTTTGACAGTTTCACCTGAAGTGTACAATCAGGTGCTGAAAACGCGTTTACAGCAATACAAAGTTAATTTTGGCTCTCACACCTTAACTAAATGTTGTAGACTCAAACTTTTTGCTGTCATTAGTGTATTTTAGCAACTTGAAGATGATTCCAGCATTAATTTCATTGTGCTTTTGCTCATTTTGAAGATTTTGACAGTTTCACCTGAAGTGTACTATCGGGCTGAAAATGCATTTACAGCAATAAAAAGTTCATTTTGGCTCTCACACCATAACTAAATGTTGTAGACTCAAACTTCTTGCTGTCATTAGTGTATTTTAGCAACTTGAAGGTGATTCCAGCATTAATTTCATTGTGCATTTGCTCATTTCGAAGATTTTGACAGTTTCACCTGAAGTGTACAGTCTTGGGCTGAAAACGCGTTTAAAGCAATACAAAGTTCATTTAGGCTCTCACACCTTAACTAAATTTTGTAGACTCAAACTTTTTGCTGTCATTAGTGTATTTTAGCAACTTGAAGATGATTCCAGCATTCATTTCATTGTGCTTTTGCTCATTTTGAAGATTTTGACAGTTTCACCTGAAGTGTACAATCAGGTGCTGAAAACGCGATTACAGCAATACAAAGTTAATTTTGGCTCTCACACCTTAACTAAATGTTGTAGACTCAAACTTTTTGCTGTCATTAGTGTATTTTAGCAACTTGAAGATGATTCCAGCATTAATTTCATTGTGCTTTTGCTCATTTTGAATATTTTGACAGTTTCACCTGAAGTGTACAATCAGGTGCTGAAAACGCGTTTACAGCAATACAAAGTTCATTTTGGCTCTCACACCTTAACTAAATGTTGTAGACTCAAACTTTTTGCTGTCATTAGTGTATTTTAGCAACTTGAAGATGATTCCAGCATTAATTTCATTGTGCTTTTGCTCATTTTGAAGATTTTGACAGTTTCACCTGAAGTGTACTATCGGGCTGAAAATGCATTTAAAGCAATACAAAGTTCATTTTGGCTCTCACACCTTAACTAAATGTTGTAGACTCAAACTTTTTGCTGTCATTAGTGTATTTTAGCAACTTGAAGATGATTCCAGCATTAATTTCATTGTGCTTTTGCTCATTTTGAAGATTTTGACAGTTTCACCTGAAGTGTACAATCTTGGGCTGAAAACGCGTTTAAAGCAATACAAAGTTCATTTTGGCTCTCACACCTTAACTAAATGTTGTAGACTCAAACTTTTTGCTGTCATTAGTGTATTTTAGCAACTTGAAGATGATTCCAGCATTAATTTCATTGTGCTTTTGCTCATTTTGAAGATTTTGACAGTTTCACCTGAAGTGTACTATCGGGCTGAAAATGCATTTACAGCAATAAAAAGTTCATTTTGGCTCTCACACCATAACTAAATGTTGTAGACTCAAACTTCTTGCTGTCATTAGTGTATTTTAGCAACTTGAAGGTGATTCCAGCATTAATTTCATTGTGCATTTGCTCATTTCGAAGATTTTGACAGTTTCACCTGAAGTGTACAGTCTTGGGCTGAAAACGCGTTTAAAGCAATACAAAGTTCATTTAGGCTCTCACACCTTAACTAAATTTTGTAGACTCAAACTTTTTGCTGTCATTACTGTATTTTAGCAACTTGAAGATGATTCCAGCATTCATTTCATTGTGCTTTTGCTCATTTTGAAGATTTTGACAGTTTCACCTGAAGTGTACAATCAGGTGCTGAAAACGCGATTACAGCAATACAAAGTTAATTTTGGCTCTCACACCTTAACTAAATGTTGTAGACTCAAACTTTTTGCTGTCATTAGTGTATTTTAGCAACTTGAAGATGATTCCAGCATTAATTTCATTGTGCTTTTGCTCATTTTGAATATTTTGACAGTTTCACCTGAAGTGTACAATCAGGTGCTGAAAACGCGTTTACAGCAATACAAAGTTCATTTTGGCTCTCACACCTTAACTAAATGTTGTAGACTCAAACTTTTTGCTGTCATTAGTGTATTTTAGCAACTTGAAGATGATTCCAGCATTAATTTCATTGTGCTTTTGCTCATTTTGAAGATTTTGACAGTTTCACCTGAAGTGTACTATCGGGCTGAAAATGCATTTAAAGCAATACAAAGTTCATTTTGGCTCTCACACCTTAACTAAATGTTGTAGACTCAAACTTTTTGCTGTCATTAGTGTATTTTAGCAACTTGAAGATGATTCCAGCATTAATTTCATTGTGCTTTTGCTCATTTTGAAGATTTTGACAGTTTCACCTGAAGTGTACTATCAGGCTGAAAATGCATTTAAAGCAATACAAAGTTCATTTTGGCTCTCACACCTTAACTAAATGTTGTAGACTCAAACTTTTTGCTGTCATTAGTGTATTTTAGCAACTTGAAGATGATTCCAGCATTAATTTCATCGTGCTTTTGCTCATTTTGAAGATTTTGACAGTTTCACCTGAAGTGTACATTCAGGTGCTGAAAACGCGTTTACAGCAATAAAAAGTTCATTTTGCCTCTCACACCATAACTAAATGTTGTAGACTCAAACTTCTTGCTGTCATTAGTGTATTTTAGCAACTTGAAGGTGATTCCAGCATTAATTTCATTGTGCTTTTGCTCATTTTGAAGATTTTGACAGTTTCACCTGAAGTGTACAATCTTGGGCTGAAAACGCGTTTAAAGCAATACAAAGTTCATTTTGGCTCTCACACCTTAACTAAATGTTGTAGACTCAAACTTGTTGCTGTCATTAGTGTATTTTAGCAACTTGAAGATTTTTCCAGCATGAATTTCATTGTGCTTTTGCTCATTTTGAAGATTTTGACAGTTTCACCTGAAGTGTACAATCAGGTGCTGAAAACGCGTTTACAGCAATACAAAGTTCATTTTGGCTCTCACACCTTAACTAAATGTTGTAGACTCAAACTTGTTGCTGTCATTAGTGTATTTTAGCAACTTGAAGATTTTTCCAGCATGAATTTCATTGTGCTTTTGCTCATTTTGAAGAATTTGACAGTTTCACCTGAAGTGTACATTCGGGCTGAAAATGCATTTAAAGCAATACAAAGTTCATTTTGGCTCTCACACCTTAACTAAATGTTGTAGACTCAAACTTCTTGCTGTCATTAGTGTATTTTAGCAACTTGAAGGTGATTCCAGCATTAATTTCATTGTGCTTTTGCTCATTTTGAAGATTTTGACAGTTTCACCTGAAGTGTACAATCAGGTGCTGAAAACGCGTTTACAGCAATACAAAGTTCATTTTGGCTCTCACACCTTAACTAAATGTTGTAGACTCAAACTTGTTGCTGTCATTAGTGTATTTTAGCAACTTGAAGATGTTTCCAGCATTAATTTCATTGTGCTTTTGCTCATTTTGAAGAATTTGACAGTTTCACCTGAAGTGTACATTCGGGCTGAAAATGCATTTAAAGCAATACAAAGTTCATTTTGGCTCTCACACCTTAATAAATGTTGTAGACTTAAACTTTTTACTGTCATTAGTGTATTTTAGCAACTTGAAGATGATTCCAGCATTAATTTCATTGTGCTTTTGCTCATTTTGAATATTTTGACAGTTTCACCTGAAGTGTACAATAAGGTGCTGAAAACGCGTTTACAGCAATACAAAGTTCATTTTGGCTCTCACACCTTAACTAAATGTTGTAGACTCAAACTTGTTGCTGTCATTAGTGTATTTTAGCAACTTGAAGATGTTTCCAGCATTAATTTCATTGTGCTTTTGCTCATTTTGAAGAATTTGACAGTTTCACCTGAAGTGTACATTCGGGCTGAAAATGCATTTAAAGCAATACAAAGTTCATTTTGGCTCTCACACCTTAACTAAATGTTGTAGACTCAAACTTTTTGCTGTCATTAGTGTATTTTAGCAACTTGAAGATGATTCCAGCATTAATTTCATTGTGCTTTTGCTCATTTTGAAGATTTTGACAGTTTCACCTGAAGTGTACAATCAGGTGCTGAAAACGCGTTTACAGCAATACAAAGTTAATTTTGGCTCTCACACCTTAACTAAATGTTGTAGACTCAAACTTTTTGCTGTCATTAGTGTATTTTAGCAACTTGAAGATGATTCCAGCATTAATTTCATTGTGCTTTTGCTCATTTTGAAGATTTTGACAGTTTCACCTGAAGTGTACTATCGGGCTGAAAATGCATTTACAGCAATAAAAAGTTCATTTTGGCTCTCACACCATAACTAAATGTTGTAGACTCAAACTTCTTGCTGTCATTAGTGTATTTTAGCAACTTGAAGGTGATTCCAGCATTAATTTCATTGTGCATTTGCTCATTTCGAAGATTTTGACAGTTTCACCTGAAGTGTACAGTCTTGGGCTGAAAACGCGTTTAAAGCAATACAAAGTTCATTTAGGCTCTCACACCTTAACTAAATTTTGTAGACTCAAACTTTTTGCTGTCATTAGTGTATTTTAGCAACTTGAAGATGATTCCAGCATTCATTTCATTGTGCTTTTGCTCATTTTGAAGATTTTGACAGTTTCACCTGAAGTGTACAATCAGGTGCTGAAAACGCGATTACAGCAATACAAAGTTAATTTTGGCTCTCACACCTTAACTAAATGTTGTAGACTCAAACTTTTTGCTGTCATTAGTGTATTTTAGCAACTTGAAGATGATTCCAGCATTAATTTCATTGTGCTTTTGCTCATTTTGAATATTTTGACAGTTTCACCTGAAGTGTACAATCAGGTGCTGAAAACGCGTTTACAGCAATACAAAGTTCATTTTGGCTCTCACACCTTAACTAAATGTTGTAGACTCAAACTTTTTGCTGTCATTAGTGTATTTTAGCAACTTGAAGATGATTCCAGCATTAATTTCATTGTGCTTTTGCTCATTTTGAAGATTTTGACAGTTTCACCTGAAGTGTACTATCGGGCTGAAAATGCATTTAAAGCAATACAAAGTTCATTTTGGCTCTCACACCTTAACTAAATGTTGTAGACTCAAACTTTTTGCTGTCATTAGTGTATTTTAGCAACTTGAAGATGATTCCAGCATTAATTTCATTGTGCTTTTGCTCATTTTGAAGATTTTGACAGTTTCACCTGAAGTGTACTATCAGGCTGAAAATGCATTTAAAGCAATACAAAGTTCATTTTGGCTCTCACACCTTAACTAAATGTTGTAGACTCAAACTTTTTGCTGTCATTAGTGTATTTTAGCAACTTGAAGATGATTCCAGCATTAATTTCATCGTGCTTTTGCTCATTTTGAAGATTTTGACAGTTTCACCTGAAGTGTACATTCAGGTGCTGAAAACGCGTTTACAGCAATAAAAAGTTCATTTTGCCTCTCACACCATAACTAAATGTTGTAGACTCAAACTTCTTGCTGTCATTAGTGTATTTTAGCAACTTGAAGGTGATTCCAGCATTAATTTCATTGTGCTTTTGCTCATTTTGAAGATTTTGACAGTTTCACCTGAAGTGTACAATCTTGGGCTGAAAACGCGTTTAAAGCAATACAAAGTTCATTTTGGCTCTCACACCTTAACTAAATGTTGTAGACTCAAACTTGTTGCTGTCATTAGTGTATTTTAGCAACTTGAAGATTTTTCCAGCATGAATTTCATTGTGCTTTTGCTCATTTTGAAGATTTTGACAGTTTCACCTGAAGTGTACAATCAGGTGCTGAAAACGCGTTTACAGCAATACAAAGTTCATTTTGGCTCTCACACCTTAACTAAATGTTGTAGACTCAAACTTGTTGCTGTCATTAGTGTATTTTAGCAACTTGAAGATTTTTCCAGCATGAATTTCATTGTGCTTTTGCTCATTTTGAAGAATTTGACAGTTTCACCTGAAGTGTACATTCGGGCTGAAAATGCATTTAAAGCAATACAAAGTTCATTTTGGCTCTCACACCTTAACTAAATGTTGTAGACTCAAACTTCTTGCTGTCATTAGTGTATTTTAGCAACTTGAAGGTGATTCCAGCATTAATTTCATTGTGCTTTTGCTCATTTTGAAGATTTTGACAGTTTCACCTGAAGTGTACAATCAGGTGCTGAAAACGCGTTTACAGCAATACAAAGTTCATTTTGGCTCTCACACCTTAACTAAATGTTGTAGACTCAAATTTGTTGCTGTCATTAGTGTATTTTAGCAACTTGAAGATGTTTCCAGCATTAATTTCATTGTGCTTTTGCTCATTTTGAAGAATTTGACAGTTTCACCTGAAGTGTACATTCGGGCTGAAAATGCATTTAAAGCAATACAAAGTTCATTTTGGCTCTCACACCTTAATAAATGTTGTAGACTTAAACTTTTTACTGTCATTAGTGTATTTTAGCAACTTGAAGATGATTCCAGCATTAATTTCATTGTGCTTTTGCTCATTTTGAATATTTTGACAGTTTCACCTGAAGTGTACAATAAGGTGCTGAAAACGCGTTTACAGCAATACAAAGTTCATTTTGGCTCTCACACCTTAACTAAATGTTGTAGACTCAAACTTGTTGCTGTCATTAGTGTATTTTAGCAACTTGAAGATGTTTCCAGCATTAATTTCATTGTGCTTTTGCTCATTTTGAAGAATTTGACAGTTTCACCTGAAGTGTACATTCGGGCTGAAAATGCATTTAAAGCAATACAAAGTTCATTTTGGCTCTCACACCTTAACTAAATGTTGTAGACTCAAACTTTTTGCTGTCATTAGTGTATTTTAGCAACTTGAAGATGATTCCAGCATTAATTTCATTGTGCTTTTGCTCATTTTGAAGATTTTGACAGTTTCACCTGAAGTGTACAATCAGGTGCTGAAAACGCGTTTACAGCAATACAAAGTTAATTTTGGCTCTCACACCTTAACTAAATGTTGTAGACTCAAACTTTTTGCTGTCATTAGTGTATTTTAGCAACTTGAAGATGATTCCAGCATTAATTTCATTGTGCTTTTGCTCATTTTGAAGATTTTGACAGTTTCACCTGAAGTGTACTATCGGGCTGAAAATGCATTTACAGCAATAAAAAGTTCATTTTGGCTCTCACACCATAACTAAATGTTGTAGACTCAAACTTCTTGCTGTCATTAGTGTATTTTAGCAACTTGAAGGTGATTCCAGCATTAATTTCATTGTGCATTTGCTCATTTCGAAGATTTTGACAGTTTCACCTGAAGTGTACAGTCTTGGGCTGAAAACGCGTTTAAAGCAATACAAAGTTCATTTAGGCTCTCACACCTTAACTAAATTTTGTAGACTCAAACTTTTTGCTGTCATTAGTGTATTTTAGCAACTTGAAGATGATTCCAGCATTCATTTCATTGTGCTTTTGCTCATTTTGAAGATTTTGACAGTTTCACCTGAAGTGTACAATCAGGTGCTGAAAACGCGATTACAGCAATACAAAGTTAATTTTGGCTCTCACACCTTAACTAAATGTTGTAGACTCAAACTTTTTGCTGTCATTAGTGTATTTTAGCAACTTGAAGATGATTCCAGCATTAATTTCATTGTGCTTTTGCTCATTTTGAATATTTTGACAGTTTCACCTGAAGTGTACAATCAGGTGCTGAAAACGCGTTTACAGCAATACAAAGTTCATTTTGGCTCTCACACCTTAACTAAATGTTGTAGACTCAAACTTTTTGCTGTCATTAGTGTATTTTAGCAACTTGAAGATGATTCCAGCATTAATTTCATTGTGCTTTTGCTCATTTTGAAGATTTTGACAGTTTCACCTGAAGTGTACTATCGGGCTGAAAATGCATTTAAAGCAATACAAAGTTCATTTTGGCTCTCACACCTTAACTAAATGTTGTAGACTCAAACTTTTTGCTGTCATTAGTGTATTTTAGCAACTTGAAGATGATTCCAGCATTAATTTCATTGTGCTTTTGCTCATTTTGAAGATTTTGACAGTTTCACCTGAAGTGTACTATCAGGCTGAAAATGCATTTAAAGCAATACAAAGTTCATTTTGGCTCTCACACCTTAACTAAATGTTGTAGACTCAAACTTTTTGCTGTCATTAGTGTATTTTAGCAACTTGAAGATGATTCCAGCATTAATTTCATCGTGCTTTTTCTCATTTTGAAGATTTTGACAGTTTCACCTGAAGTGTACATTCAGGTGCTGAAAACGCGTTTACAGCAATAAAAAGTTCATTTTGCCTCTCACACCATAACTAAATGTTGTAGACTCAAACTTCTTGCTGTCATTAGTGTATTTTAGCAACTTGAAGGTGATTCCAGCATTAATTTCATTGTGCTTTTGCTCATTTTGAAGATTTTGACAGTTTCACCTGAAGTGTACAATCTTGGGCTGAAAACGCGTTTAAAGCAATACAAAGTTCATTTTGGCTCTCACACCTTAACTAAATGTTGTAGACTCAAACTTGTTGCTGTCATTAGTGTATTTTAGCAACTTGAAGATTTTTCCAGCATGAATTTCATTGTGCTTTTGCTCATTTTGAAGATTTTGACAGTTTCACCTGAAGTGTACAATCAGGTGCTGAAAACGCGTTTACAGCAATACAAAGTTCATTTTGGCTCTCACACCTTAACTAAATGTTGTAGACTCAAACTTGTTGCTGTCATTAGTGTATTTTAGCAACTTGAAGATTTTTCCAGCATGAATTTCATTGTGCTTTTGCTCATTTTGAAGAATTTGACAGTTTCACCTGAAGTGTACATTCGGGCTGAAAATGCATTTAAAGCAATACAAAGTTCATTTTGGCTCTCACACCTTAACTAAATGTTGTAGACTCAAACTTCTTGCTGTCATTAGTGTATTTTAGCAACTTGAAGGTGATTCCAGCATTAATTTCATTGTGCTTTTGCTCATTTTGAAGATTTTGACAGTTTCACCTGAAGTGTACAATCAGGTGCTGTAAACGCGTTTACAGCAATACAAAGTTCATTTTGGCTCTCACACCTTAACTAAATGTTGTAGACTCAAACTTTTTGCTGTCATTAGTGTATTTTAGCAACTTGAAGATGATTCCAGCATTAATTTCATCGTGCTTTTGCTCATTTTGAAGATTTTGACAGTTTCACCTGAAGTGTACATTCAGGTGCTGAAAACGCGTTTACAGCAATAAAAAGTTCATTTTGCCTCTCACACCATAACTAAATGTTGTAGACTCAAACTTCTTGCTGTCATTAGTGTATTTTAGCAACTTGAAGGTGATTCCAGCATTAATTTCATTGTGCTTTTGCTCATTTTGAAGATTTTGACAGTTTCACCTGAAGTGTACAATCTTGCGCTGAAAACGCGTTTAAAGCAATACAAAGTTCATTTTGGCTCTCACACCTTAACTAAATGTTGTAGACTCAAACTTGTTGCTGTCATTAGTGTATTTTAGCAACTTGAAGATTTTTCCAGCATGAATTTCATTGTGCTTTTGCTCATTTTGAAGATTTTGACAGTTTCACCTGAAGTGTACAATCAGGTGCTGAAAACGCGTTTACAGCAATACAAAGTTCATTTTGGCTCTCACACCTTAACTAAATGTTGTAGACTCAAACGTGTTGCTGTCATTAGTGTATTTTAGCAACTTGAAGATTTTTCCAGCATGAATTTCATTGTGCTTTTGCTCATTTTGAAGAATTTGACAGTTTCACCTGAAGTGTACATTCGGGCTGAAAATGCATTTAAAGCAATACAAAGTTCATTTTGGCTCTCACACCTTAACTAAATGTTGTAGACTCAAACTTCTTGCTGTCATTAGTGTATTTTAGCAACTTGAAGGTGATTCCAGCATTAATTTCATTGTGCTTTTGCTCATTTTGAAGATTTTGACAGTTTCACCTGAAGTGTACAATCAGGTGCTGAAAACGCGTTTACAGCAATACAAAGTTCATTTTGGCTCTCACACCTTAACTAAATGTTGTAGACTCAAACTTGTTGCTGTCATTAGTGTATTTTAGCAACTTGAAGATGTTTCCAGCATTAATTTCATTGTGCTTTTGCTCATTTTGAAGAATTTGACAGTTTCACCTGAAGTGTACATTCGGGCTGAAAATGCATTTAAAGCAATACAAAGTTCATTTTGGCTCTCACACCTTAATAAATGTTGTAGACTTAAACTTTTTACTGTCATTAGTGTATTTTAGCAACTTGAAGATGATTCCAGCATTAATTTCATTGTGCTTTTGCTCATTTTGAATATTTTGACAGTTTCACCTGAAGTGTACAATAAGGTGCTGAAAACGCGTTTACAGCAATACAAAGTTCATTTTGGCTCTCACACCTTAACTAAATGTTGTAGACTCAAACTTGTTGCTGTCATTAGTGTATTTTAGCAACTTGAAGATGTTTCCAGCATTAATTTCATTGTGCTTTTGCTCATTTTGAAGAATTTGACAGTTTCACCTGAAGTGTACATTCGGGCTGAAAATGCATTTAAAGCAATACAAAGTTCATTTTGGCTCTCACACCTTAACTAAATGTTGTAGACTCAAACTTTTTGCTGTCATTAGTGTATTTTAGCAACTTGAAGATGATTCCAGCATTAATTTCATTGTGCTTTTGCTCATTTTGAAGATTTTGACAGTTTCACCTGAAGTGTACAATCAGGTGCTGAAAACGCGTTTACAGCAATACAAAGTTAATTTTGGCTCTCACACCTTAACTAAATGTTGTAGACTCAAACTTTTTGCTGTCATTAGTGTATTTTAGCAACTTGAAGATGATTCCAGCATTAATTTCATTGTGCTTTTGCTCATTTTGAAGATTTTGACAGTTTCACCTGAAGTGTACTATCGGGCTGAAAATGCATTTACAGCAATAAAAAGTTCATTTTGGCTCTCACACCATAACTAAATGTTGTAGACTCAAACTTCTTGCTGTCATTAGTGTATTTTAGCAACTTGAAGGTGATTCCAGCATTAATTTCATTGTGCATTTGCTCATTTCGAAGATTTTGACAGTTTCACCTGAAGTGTACAGTCTTGGGCTGAAAACGCGTTTAAAGCAATACAAAGTTCATTTAGGCTCTCACACCTTAACTAAATTTTGTAGACTCAAACTTTTTGCTGTCATTAGTGTATTTTAGCAACTTGAAGATGATTCCAGCATTCATTTCATTGTGCTTTTGCTCATTTTGAAGATTTTGACAGTTTCACCTGAAGTGTACAATCAGGTGCTGAAAACGCGATTACAGCAATACAAAGTTAATTTTGGCTCTCACACCTTAACTAAATGTTGTAGACTCAAACTTTTTGCTGTCATTAGTGTATTTTAGCAACTTGAAGATGATTCCAGCATTAATTTCATTGTGCTTTTGCTCATTTTGAATATTTTGACAGTTTCACCTGAAGTGTACAATCAGGTGCTGAAAACGCGTTTACAGCAATACAAAGTTCATTTTGGCTCTCACACCTTAACTAAATGTTGTAGACTCAAACTTTTTGCTGTCATTAGTGTATTTTAGCAACTTGAAGATGATTCCAGCATTAATTTCATTGTGCTTTTGCTCATTTTGAAGATTTTGACAGTTTCACCTGAAGTGTACTATCGGGCTGAAAATGCATTTAAAGCAATACAAAGTTCATTTTGGCTCTCACACCTTAACTAAATGTTGTAGACTCAAACTTTTTGCTGTCATTAGTGTATTTTAGCAACTTGAAGATGATTCCAGCATTAATTTCATTGTGCTTTTGCTCATTTTGAAGATTTTGACAGTTTCACCTGAAGTGTACTATCAGGCTGAAAATGCATTTAAAGCAATACAAAGTTCATTTTGGCTCTCACACCTTAACTAAATGTTGTAGACTCAAACTTTTTGCTGTCATTAGTGTATTTTAGCAACTTGAAGATGATTCCAGCATTAATTTCATCGTGCTTTTGCTCATTTTGAAGATTTTGACAGTTTCACCTGAAGTGTACATTCAGGTGCTGAAAACGCGTTTACAGCAATAAAAAGTTCATTTTGCCTCTCACACCATAACTAAATGTTGTAGACTCAAACTTCTTGCTGTCATTAGTGTATTTTAGCAACTTGAAGGTGATTCCAGCATTAATTTCATTGTGCTTTTGCTCATTTTGAAGATTTTGACAGTTTCACCTGAAGTGTACAATCTTGGGCTGAAAACGCGTTTAAAGCAATACAAAGTTCATTTTGGCTCTCACACCTTAACTAAATGTTGTAGACTCAAACTTGTTGCTGTCATTAGTGTATTTTAGCAACTTGAAGATTTTTCCAGCATGAATTTCATTGTGCTTTTGCTCATTTTGAAGATTTTGACAGTTTCACCTGAAGTGTACAATCAGGTGCTGAAAACGCGTTTACAGCAATACAAAGTTCATTTTGGCTCTCACACCTTAACTAAATGTTGTAGACTCAAACGTGTTGCTGTCATTAGTGTATTTTAGCAACTTGAAGATTTTTCCAGCATGAATTTCATTGTGCTTTTGCTCATTTTGAAGAATTTGACAGTTTCACCTGAAGTGTACATTCGGGCTGAAAATGCATTTAAAGCAATACAAAGTTCATTTTGGCTCTCACACCTTAACTAAATGTTGTAGACTCAAACTTCTTGCTGTCATTAGTGTATTTTAGCAACTTGAAGGTGATTCCAGCATTAATTTCATTGTGCTTTTGCTCATTTTGAAGATTTTGACAGTTTCACCTGAAGTGTACAATCAGGTGCTGAAAACGCGTTTACAGCAATACAAAGTTCATTTTGGCTCTCACACCTTAACTAAATGTTGTAGACTCAAACTTTTTGCTGTCATTAGTGTATTTTAGCAACTTGAAGATGATTCCAGCATTAATTTCATTGTGCTTTTGCTCATTTTGAAGATTTTGACAGTTTCACCTGAAGTGTACTATCAGGCTGAAAATGCATTTAAAGCAATACAAAGTTCATTTTGGCTCTCACACCTTAACTAAATGTTGTAGACTCAAACTTTTTGCTGTCATTAGTGTATTTTAGCAACTTGAAGATGATTCCAGCATTAATTTCATCGTGCTTTTGCTCATTTTGAAGATTTTGACAGTTTCACCTGAAGTGTACATTCAGGTGCTGAAAACGCGTTTACAGCAATAAAAAGTTCATTTTGCCTCTCACACCATAACTAAATGTTGTAGACTCAAACTTCTTGCTGTCATTAGTGTATTTTAGCAACTTGAAGGTGATTCCAGCATTAATTTCATTGTGCTTTTGCTCATTTTGAAGATTTTGACAGTTTCACCTGAAGTGTACAATCTTGGGCTGAAAACGCGTTTAAAGCAATACAAAGTTCATTTTGGCTCTCACACCTTAACTAAATGTTGTAGACTCAAACTTGTTGCTGTCATTAGTGTATTTTAGCAACTTGAAGATTTTTCCAGCATGAATTTCATTGTGCTTTTGCTCATTTTGAAGATTTTGACAGTTTCACCTGAAGTGTACAATCAGGTGCTGAAAACGCGTTTACAGCAATACAAAGTTCATTTTGGCTCTCACACCTTAACTAAATGTTGTAGACTCAAACGTGTTGCTGTCATTAGTGTATTTTAGCAACTTGAAGATTTTTCCAGCATGAATTTCATTGTGCTTTTGCTCATTTTGAAGAATTTGACAGTTTCACCTGAAGTGTACATTCGGGCTGAAAATGCATTTAAAGCAATACAAAGTTCATTTTGGCTCTCACACCTTAACTAAATGTTGTAGACTCAAACTTCTTGCTGTCATTAGTGTATTTTAGCAACTTGAAGGTGATTCCAGCATTAATTTCATTGTGCTTTTGCTCATTTTGAAGATTTTGACAGTTTCACCTGAAGTGTACAATCAGGTGCTGAAAACGCGTTTACAGCAATACAAAGTTCATTTTGGCTCTCACACCTTAACTAAATGTTGTAGACTCAAACTTGTTGCTGTCATTAGTGTATTTTAGCAACTTGAAGATGTTTCCAGCATTAATTTCATTGTGCTTTTGCTCATTTTGAAGAATTTGACAGTTTCACCTGAAGTGTACATTCGGGCTGAAAATGCATTTAAAGCAATACAAAGTTCATTTTGGCTCTCACACCTTAATAAATGTTGTAGACTTAAACTTTTTACTGTCATTAGTGTATTTTAGCAACTTGAAGATGATTCCAGCATTAATTTCATTGTGCTTTTGCTCATTTTGAATATTTTGACAGTTTCACCTGAAGTGTACAATAAGGTGCTGAAAACGCGTTTACAGCAATACAAAGTTCATTTTGGCTCTCACACCTTAACTAAATGTTGTAGACTCAAACTTGTTGCTGTCATTAGTGTATTTTAGCAACTTGAAGATGTTTCCAGCATTAATTTCATTGTGCTTTTGCTCATTTTGAAGAATTTGACAGTTTCACCTGAAGTGTACATTCGGGCTGAAAATGCATTTAAAGCAATACAAAGTTCATTTTGGCTCTCACACCTTAACTAAATGTTGTAGACTCAAACTTTTTGCTGTCATTAGTGTATTTTAGCAACTTGAAGATGATTCCAGCATTAATTTCATTGTGCTTTTGCTCATTTTGAAGATTTTGACAGTTTCACCTGAAGTGTACAATCAGGTGCTGAAAACGCGTTTACAGCAATACAAAGTTAATTTTGGCTCTCACACCTTAACTAAATGTTGTAGACTCAAACTTTTTGCTGTCATTAGTGTATTTTAGCAACTTGAAGATGATTCCAGCATTAATTTCATTGTGCTTTTGCTCATTTTGAAGATTTTGACAGTTTCACCTGAAGTGTACTATCGGGCTGAAAATGCATTTACAGCAATAAAAAGTTCATTTTGGCTCTCACACCATAACTAAATGTTGTAGACTCAAACTTCTTGCTGTCATTAGTGTATTTTAGCAACTTGAAGGTGATTCCAGCATTAATTTCATTGTGCATTTGCTCATTTCGAAGATTTTGACAGTTTCACCTGAAGTGTACAGTCTTGGGCTGAAAACGCGTTTAAAGCAATACAAAGTTCATTTAGGCTCTCACACCTTAACTAAATTTTGTAGACTCAAACTTTTTGCTGTCATTAGTGTATTTTAGCAACTTGAAGATGATTCCAGCATTCATTTCATTGTGCTTTTGCTCATTTTGAAGATTTTGACAGTTTCACCTGAAGTGTACAATCAGGTGCTGAAAACGCGATTACAGCAATACAAAGTTAATTTTGGCTCTCACACCTTAACTAAATGTTGTAGACTCAAACTTTTTGCTGTCATTAGTGTATTTTAGCAACTTGAAGATGATTCCAGCATTAATTTCATTGTGCTTTTGCTCATTTTGAATATTTTGACAGTTTCACCTGAAGTGTACAATCAGGTGCTGAAAACGCGTTTACAGCAATACAAAGTTCATTTTGGCTCTCACACCTTAACTAAATGTTGTAGACTCAAACTTTTTGCTGTCATTAGTGTATTTTAGCAACTTGAAGATGATTCCAGCATTAATTTCATTGTGCTTTTGCTCATTTTGAAGATTTTGACAGTTTCACCTGAAGTGTACTATCGGGCTGAAAATGCATTTAAAGCAATACAAAGTTCATTTTGGCTCTCACACCTTAACTAAATGTTGTAGACTCAAACTTTTTGCTGTCATTAGTGTATTTTAGCAACTTGAAGATGATTCCAGCATTAATTTCATTGTGCTTTTGCTCATTTTGAAGATTTTGACAGTTTCACCTGAAGTGTACTATCAGGCTGAAAATGCATTTAAAGCAATACAAAGTTCATTTTGGCTCTCACACCTTAACTAAATGTTGTAGACTCAAACTTTTTGCTGTCATTAGTGTATTTTAGCAACTTGAAGATGATTCCAGCATTAATTTCATCGTGCTTTTTCTCATTTTGAAGATTTTGACAGTTTCACCTGAAGTGTACAATCTTGGGCTGAAAACGCGTTTACAGCAATAAAAAGTTCATTTTGGCTCTCACACCTTAACTAAATGTTGTAGACTCAAACTTGTTGCTGTCATTAGTGTATTTTAGCAACTTGAAGATTTTTCCAGCATGAATTTCATTGTGCTTTTGCTCATTTTGAAGATTTTGACAGTTTCACCTGAAGTGTACAATCAGGTGCTGAAAACGCGTTTACAGCAATACAAAGTTCATTTTGGCTCTCACACCTTAACTAAATGTTGTAGACTCAAACTTGTTGCTGTCATTAGTGTATTTTAGCAACTTGAAGATTTTTCCAGCATGAATTTCATTGTGCTTTTGCTCATTTTGAAGAATTTGACAGTTTCACCTGAAGTGTACATTCGGGCTGAAAATGCATTTAAAGCAATACAAAGTTCATTTTGGCTCTCACACCTTAACTAAATGTTGTAGACTCAAACTTCTTGCTGTCATTAGTGTATTTTAGCAACTTGAAGGTGATTCCAGCATTAATTTCATTGTGCTTTTGCTCATTTTGAAGATTTTGACAGTTTCACCTGAAGTGTACAATCAGGTGCTGTAAACGCGTTTACAGCAATACAAAGTTCATTTTGGCTCTCACACCTTAACTAAATGTTGTAGACTCAAACTTGTTGCTGTCATTAGTGTATTTTAGCAACTTGAAGATGTTTCCAGCATTAATTTCATTGTGCTTTTGCTCATTTTGAAGAATTTGACAGTTTCACCTGAAGTGTACATTCGGGCTGAAAATGCATTTAAAGCAATACAAAGTTCATTTTGGCTCTCACACCTTAATAAATGTTGTAGACTTAAACTTTTTACTGTCATTAGTGTATTTTAGCAACTTGAAGATGATTCCAGCATTAATTTCATTGTGCTTTTGCTCATTTTGAATATTTTGACAGTTTCACCTGAAGTGTACAATAAGGTGCTGAAAACGCGTTTACAGCAATACAAAGTTCATTTTGGCTCTCACACCTTAACTAAATGTTGTAGACTCAAACTTGTTGCTGTCATTAGTGTATTTTAGCAACTTGAAGATGTTTCCAGCATTAATTTCATTGTGCTTTTGCTCATTTTGAAGAATTTGACAGTTTCACCTGAAGTGTACATTCGGGCTGAAAATGCATTTAAAGCAATACAAAGTTCATTTTGGCTCTCACACCTTAACTAAATGTTGTAGACTCAAACTTTTTGCTGTCATTAGTGTATTTTAGCAACTTGAAGATGATTCCAGCATTAATTTCATTGTGCTTTTGCTCATTTTGAAGATTTTGACAGTTTCACCTGAAGTGTACAATCAGGTGCTGAAAACGCGTTTACAGCAATACAAAGTTAATTTTGGCTCTCACACCTTAACTAAATGTTGTAGACTCAAACTTTTTGCTGTCATTAGTGTATTTTAGCAACTTGAAGATGATTCCAGCATTAATTTCATTGTGCTTTTGCTCATTTTGAAGATTTTGACAGTTTCACCTGAAGTGTACTATCGGGCTGAAAATGCATTTACAGCAATAAAAAGTTCATTTTGGCTCTCACACCATAACTAAATGTTGTAGACTCAAACTTCTTGCTGTCATTAGTGTATTTTAGCAACTTGAAGGTGATTCCAGCATTAATTTCATTGTGCATTTGCTCATTTCGAAGATTTTGACAGTTTCACCTGAAGTGTACAGTCTTGGGCTGAAAACGCGTTTAAAGCAATACAAAGTTCATTTAGGCTCTCACACCTTAACTAAATTTTGTAGACTCAAACTTTTTGCTGTCATTAGTGTATTTTAGCAACTTGAAGATGATTCCAGCATTCATTTCATTGTGCTTTTGCTCATTTTGAAGATTTTGACAGTTTCACCTGAAGTGTACAATCAGGTGCTGAAAACGCGATTACAGCAATACAAAGTTAATTTTGGCTCTCACACCTTAACTAAATGTTGTAGACTCAAACTTTTTGCTGTCATTAGTGTATTTTAGCAACTTGAAGATGATTCCAGCATTAATTTCATTGTGCTTTTGCTCATTTTGAATATTTTGACAGTTTCACCTGAAGTGTACAATCAGGTGCTGAAAACACGTTTACAGCAATACAAAGTTCATTTTGGCTCTCACACCTTAACTAAATGTTGTAGACTCAAACTTTTTGCTGTCATCAGTGTATTTTAGCAACTTGAAGATGATTCCAGCATTAATTTCATTGTGCTTTTGCTCATTTTGAAGATTTTGACAGTTTCACCTGAAGTGTACTATCGGGCTGAAAATGCATTTAAAGCAATACAAAGTTCATTTTGGCTCTCACACCTTAACTAAATGTTGTAGACTCAAACTTTTTGCTGTCATTAGTGTATTTTAGCAACTTGAAGATGATTCCAGCATTAATTTCATTGTGCTTTTGCTCATTTTGAAGATTTTGACAGTTTCACCTGAAGTGTACTATCAGGCTGAAAATGCATTTAAAGCAATACAAAGTTCATTTTGGCTCTCACACCTTAACTAAATGTTGTAGACTCAAACTTTTTGCTGTCATTAGTGTATTTTAGCAACTTGAAGATGATTCCAGCATTAATTTCATCGTGCTTTTTCTCATTTTGAAGATTTTGACAGTTTCACCTGAAGTGTACATTCAGGTGCTGAAAACGCGTTTACAGCAATAAAAAGTTCATTTTGCCTCTCACACCATAACTAAATGTTGTAGACTCAAACTTCTTGCTGTCATTAGTGTATTTTAGCAACTTGAAGGTGATTCCAGCATTAATTTCATTGTGCTTTTGCTCATTTTGAAGATTTTGACAGTTTCACCTGAAGTGTACAATCTTGGGCTGAAAACGCGTTTAAAGCAATACAAAGTTCATTTTGGCTCTCACACCTTAACTAAATGTTGTAGACTCAAACTTGTTGCTGTCATTAGTGTATTTTAGCAACTTGAAGATTTTTCCAGCATGAATTTCATTGTGCTTTTGCTCATTTTGAAGATTTTGACAGTTTCACCTGAAGTGTACAATCAGGTGCTGAAAACGCGTTTACAGCAATACAAAGTTCATTTTGGCTCTCACACCTTAACTAAATGTTGTAGACTCAAACTTGTTGCTGTCATTAGTGTATTTTAGCAACTTGAAGATTTTTCCAGCATGAATTTCATTGTGCTTTTGCTCATTTTGAAGAATTTGACAGTTTCACCTGAAGTGTACATTCGGGCTGAAAATGCATTTAAAGCAATACAAAGTTCATTTTGGCTCTCACACCTTAACTAAATGTTGTAGACTCAAACTTCTTGCTGTCATTAGTGTATTTTAGCAACTTGAAGGTGATTCCAGCATTAATTTCATTGTGCTTTTGCTCATTTTGAAGATTTTGACAGTTTCACCTGAAGTGTACATTCAGGTGCTGAAAACGCGTTTACAGCAATAAAAAGTTCATTTTGGCTCTCACACCATAACTAAATGTTGTAGACTCAAACTTCTTGCTGTCATTAGTGTATTTTAGCAACTTGAAGATGTTTCCAGCATTAATTTCATTGTGCTTTTGCTCATTTTGAAGACTTTGACAGTTTCACCTGAAGTGTACTATCGGGCTGAAAATGCATTTAAAGCAATACAAAGTTCATTTTGGCTCTCACACCTTAACTAAATGTTGTAGACTCAAACTTTTTGCTGTCATTAGTGTATTTTAGCAACTTGAAGGTGATTCCAGCATTAATTTCATTGTGCTTTTGCTCATTTTGAAGATTTTGACAGTTTCACCTGAAGTGTACAATCTTGGGCTGAAAACGCGTTTAAAGCAATACAAAGTTCATTTAGGCTCTCACACCTTAACTAAATGTTGTAGACTCAAACTTTTTGCTGTCATTAGTGTATTTTAGCAACTTGAAGTTGATTCCAGCATTAATTTCATTGTGCATTTGCTCATTTCGAAGATTTTGACAGTTTCACCTGAAGTGTACAGTCTTGGGCTGAAAACGCGTTTAAAGCAATACAAAGTTCATTTAGGCTCTCACACCTTAACTAAATTTTGTAGACTCAATCTTTTTGCTGTCATTAGTGTATTTTAGCAACTTGAAGATGATTCCAGCATTCATTTCATTGTGCTTTTGCTCATTTTGAAGATTTTGACAGTTTCACCTGAAGTGTACAATCAGGTGCTGAAAACGCGATTACAGCAATACAAAGTTAATTTTGGCTCTCACACCTTAACTAAATGTTGTAGACTCAAACTTTTTGCTGTCATTAGTGTATTTTAGCAACTTGAAGATGATTCCAGCATTAATTTCATTGTGCTTTTGCTCATTTTGAATATTTTGACAGTTTCACCTGAAGTGTACAATCAGGTGCTGAAAACGCGTTTACAGCAATACAAAGTTCATTTTGGCTCTCACACCTTAACTAAATGTTGTAGACTCAAACTTGTTGCTGTCATTAGTGTATTTTAGCAACTTGAAGATGATTCCAGCATTAATTTCATTGTGCTTTTGCTCATTTTGAAGATTTTGACAGTTTCACCTGAATTGTACAATCAAGGGCTGAAAACGCGTTTAAAGCAATGAAAAGTTCATTTAGGCTTTCACACCTTAACTAAATGTTGTAGACTCAAACTTTTTGCTGTCATTAGTGTATTATAGCAACTTGAAGATGATTCCAGCATTCATTTCATTGTGCTTTTGCTCATTTTGAAGATTTTGACAGTTTCACCTGAAGTGTACAATCAGGTGCTGAAAACGCGTTTACAGCAATACAAAGTTAATTTTGGCTCTCACACCTTAACTAAATGTTGTAGACTCAAACTTGTTGCTGTCATTAGTGTATTTTAGTAACTTGAAGATGTTTCCAGCATTAATTTCATTGTGCTTTTGCTCATTTTGAAGATTTTGACAGTTTCACCTGAAGTGTCCAATCGGGCTGAAAATGCATTTAAAGCAATACAAAGTTAATTTTGGCTCTCACACCTTAACTAAATGTTGTAGACTCAAACTTTTTGCTGTCATTAGTGTATTTTAGCAACTTGAAGATGATTCCAGCATTAATTTCATTGTGCTTTTGCTCATTTTGAATATTTTGACAGTTTCACCTGAAGTGTACAATCAGGTGCTGAAAACGCGTTTACAGCAATACAAAGTTCATTTTGGCTCTCACACCTTAACTAAATGTTGTAGACTCAAACTTGTTGCTGTCATTAGTGTATTTTAGCAACTTGAAGATGATTCCAGCATTAATTTCATTGTGCTTTTGCTCATTTTGAAGATTTTGACAGTTTCACCTGAATTGTAAAATCAAGGGCTGAAAACGCGTTTAAAGCAATGAAAAGTTCATTTTGGCTCTCACACCTTAACTAAATGTTGTAGACTCAAACTTTTTGCTGTCCTTAGTGTATTTTAGCAACTTGAAGATGATTCCAGCATTAATTTCATTGTGCTTTTGCTCATTTTGAAGATTTTGACAGTTTCACCTGAAGTGTACTATCGGGCTGAAAATGCATTTAAAGCAATACAAAGTTCATTTTGGCTCTCACACCTTAACTAAATGTTGTAGACTCAAACTTTTTGCTGTCATTAGTGTATTTTAGCAACTTGAAGATGATTCCAGCATTAATTTCATTGTGCTTTTGCTCATTTTGAAGATTTTGACAGTTTCACCTGAAGTGTACTATCAGGCTGAAAATGCATTTAAAGCAATACAAAGTTCATTTTGGCTCTCACACCTTAACTAAATGTTGTAGACTCAAACTTTTTGCTGTCATTAGTGTATTTTAGCAACTTGAAGATGATTCCAGCATTAATTTCATCGTGCTTTTGCTCATTTTGAAGATTTTGACAGTTTCACCTGAAGTGTACATTCAGGTGCTGAAAACGCGTTTACAGCAATAAAAAGTTCATTTTGCCTCTCACACCATAACTAAATGTTGTAGACTCAAACTTCTTGCTGTCATTAGTGTATTTTAGCAACTTGAAGGTGATTCCAGCATTAATTTCATTGTGCTTTTGCTCATTTTGAAGATTTTGACAGTTTCACCTGAAGTGTACAATCTTGGGCTGAAAACGCGTTTAAAGCAATACAAAGTTCATTTTGGCTCTCACACCTTAACTAAATGTTGTAGACTCAAACTTGTTGCTGTCATTAGTGTATTTTAGCAACTTGAAGATTTTTCCAGCATGAATTTCATTGTGCTTTTGCTCATTTTGAAGATTTTGACAGTTTCACCTGAAGTGTACAATCAGGTGCTGAAAACGCGTTTACAGCAATACAAAGTTCATTTTGGCTCTCACACCTTAACTAAATGTTGTAGACTCAAACTTGTTGCTGTCATTAGTGTATTTTAGCAACTTGAAGATTTTTCCAGCATGAATTTCATTGTGCTTTTGCTCATTTTGAAGAATTTGACAGTTTCACCTGAAGTGTACATTCGGGCTGAAAATGCATTTAAAGCAATACAAAGTTCATTTTGGCTCTCACACCTTAACTAAATGTTGTAGACTCAAACTTCTTGCTGTCATTAGTGTATTTTAGCAACTTGAAGGTGATTCCAGCATTAATTTCATTGTGCTTTTGCTCATTTTGAAGATTTTGACAGTTTCACCTGAAGTGTACATTCAGGTGCTGAAAACGCGTTTACAGCAATAAAAAGTTCATTTTGGCTCTCACACCATAACTAAATGTTGTAGACTCAAACTTCTTGCTGTCATTAGTGTATTTTAGCAACTTGAAGATGTTTCCAGCATTAATTTCATTGTGCTTTTGCTCATTTTGAAGACTTTGACAGTTTCACCTGAAGTGTACTATCGGGCTGAAAATGCATTTAAAGCAATACAAAGTTCATTTTGGCTCTCACACCTTAACTAAATGTTGTAGACTCAAACTTTTTGCTGTCATTAGTGTATTTTAGCAACTTGAAGGTGATTCCAGCATTAATTTCATTGTGCTTTTGCTCATTTTGAAGATTTTGACAGTTTCACCTGAAGTGTACAATCTTGGGCTGAAAACGCGTTTAAAGCAATACAAAGTTCATTTAGGCTCTCACACCTTAACTAAATGTTGTAGACTCAAACTTTTTGCTGTCATTAGTGTATTTTAGCAACTTGAAGTTGATTCCAGCATTAATTTCATTGTGCATTTGCTCATTTCGAAGATTTTGACAGTTTCACCTGAAGTGTACAGTCTTGGGCTGAAAACGCGTTTAAAGCAATACAAAGTTCATTTAGGCTCTCACACCTTAACTAAATTTTGTAGACTCAAACTTTTTGCTGTCATTAGTGTATTTTAGCAACTTGAAGATGATTCCAGCATTCATTTCATTGTGCTTTTGCTCATTTTGAAGATTTTGACAGTTTCACCTGAAGTGTACAATCAGGTGCTGAAAACGCGATTACAGCAATACAAAGTTAATTTTGGCTCTCACACCTTAACTAAATGTTGTAGACTCAAACTTTTTGCTGTCATTAGTGTATTTTAGCAACTTGAAGATGATTCCAGCATTAATTTCATTGTGCTTTTGCTCATTTTGAATATTTTGACAGTTTCACCTGAAGTGTACAATCAGGTGCTGAAAACGCGTTTACAGCAATACAAAGTTCATTTTGGCTCTCACACCTTAACTAAATGTTGTAGACTCAAACTTGTTGCTGTCATTAGTGTATTTTAGCAACTTGAAGATGATTCCAGCATTAATTTCATTGTGCTTTTGCTCATTTTGAAGATTTTGACAGTTTCACCTGAAGTGTACAATCAGGTGCTGAAAACGCGTTTACAGCAATACAAAGTTCATTTTGGCTCTCACACCTTAACTAAATGTTGTAGACTCAAACTTGTTGCTGTCATTAGTGTATTTTAGCAACTTGAAGATGTTTCCAGCATTAATTTCATTGTGCTTTTGCTCATTTTGAAGAATTTGACAGTTTCACCTGAAGTGTACATTCGGGCTGAAAATGCATTTAAAGCAATACAAAGTTCATTTTGGCTCTCACACCTTAATAAATGTTGTAGACTTAAACTTTTTACTGTCATTAGTGTATTTTAGCAACTTGAAGATGATTCCAGCATTAATTTCATTGTGCTTTTGCTCATTTTGAATATTTTGACAGTTTCACCTGAAGTGTACAATAAGGTGCTGAAAACGCGTTTACAGCAATACAAAGTTCATTTTGGCTCTCACACCTTAACTAAATGTTGTAGACTCAAACTTGTTGCTGTCATTAGTGTATTTTAGCAACTTGAAGATGTTTCCAGCATTAATTTCATTGTGCTTTTGCTCATTTTGAAGAATTTGACAGTTTCACCTGAAGTGTACATTCGGGCTGAAAATGCATTTAAAGCAATACAAAGTTCATTTTGGCTCTCACACCTTAACTAAATGTTGTAGACTCAAACTTTTTGCTGTCATTAGTGTATTTTAGCAACTTGAAGATGATTCCAGCATTAATTTCATTGTGCTTTTGCTCATTTTGAAGATTTTGACAGTTTCACCTGAAGTGTACAATCAGGTGCTGAAAACGCGTTTACAGCAATACAAAGTTAATTTTGGCTCTCACACCTTAACTAAATGTTGTAGACTCAAACTTTTTGCTGTCATTAGTGTATTTTAGCAACTTGAAGATGATTCCAGCATTAATTTCATTGTGCTTTTGCTCATTTTGAAGATTTTGACAGTTTCACCTGAAGTGTACTATCGGGCTGAAAATGCATTTACAGCAATAAAAAGTTCATTTTGGCTCTCACACCATAACTAAATGTTGTAGACTCAAACTTCTTGCTGTCATTAGTGTATTTTAGCAACTTGAAGGTGATTCCAGCATTAATTTCATTGTGCTTTTGCTCATTTTGAAGATTTTGACAGTTTCACCTGAAGTGTACAATCTTGGGCTGAAAACGCGTTTAAAGCAATACAAAGTTCATTTAGGCTCTCACACCTTAACTAAATGTTGTAGACTCAAACTTTTTGCTGTCATTAGTGTATTTTAGCAACTTGAAGATGATTCCAGCATTAATTTCATTGTGCTTTTGCTCATTTTTAAGATTTTGACAGTTTCACCTGAAGTGTACAATCGGGCTGAAAATGCATTTAAAGCAATACAAAGTTCATTTAGGCTCTCACACCTTAACTAAATGTTGTAGACTCAAACTTGTTGCTGTCATTAGTGTATTTTAGCAACTTGAAGATGATTCCAGCATTAATTTCATTGTGCTTTTGCTCATTTTGAAGATTTTGACAGTTTCACCTGAAGTGTACAATCAGGGGCTGAAAATGCGTTTAAAGCAATACAAAGTTCATTTAGGCTCTCACACCTTAACTAAATGTTGTAGACTCAAACTTGTTACTGTCATTAGTGTATTTTAGCAGCTTGAAGATGATTCCAGCATTAATTTAATTGTGCTTTTGCTCATTTTGAAGATTTTGACAGTTTCACCTGAAGTGTCCAATCGGGCTGAAAATGCATTTAAAGCAATACAAAGTTAATTTTGGCTCTCACACCTTAACTAAATGTTGTAGACTCAAACTTTTTGCTGTCATTATTGTGTTTTAGCAACTTGAAGATGATTCCAGCATTAATTTCATTGTGCTTTTGCTCATTTTGAATATTTTGACAGTTTCACCTGAAGTGTACAATCAGGTGCTGAAAACGCGTTTACAGCAATAAAAAGTTCATTTTGGCTCTCACACCATAACTAAATGTTGTAGACTCAAACTTCTTGCTGTCATTAGTGTATTTTAGCAACTTGAAGATGTTTCCAGCATTAATTTCATTGTGCTTTTGCTCATTTTGAAGACTTTGACAGTTTCACCTGAAGTGTACTATCGGGCTGAAAATGCATTTAAAGCAATACAAAGTTCATTTTGGCTCTCACACCTTAACTAAATGTTGTAGACTCAAACTTTTTGCTGTCATTAGTGTATTTTAGCAACTTGAAGGTGATTCCAGCATTAATTTCATTGTGCTTTTGCTCATTTTGAAGATTTTGACAGTTTCACCTGAAGTGTACAATCTTGGGCTGAAAACGCGTTTAAAGCAATACAAAGTTCATTTAGGCTCTCACACCTTAACTAAATGTTGTAGACTCAAACTTTTTGCTGTCATTAGTGTATTTTAGCAACTTGAAGTTGATTCCAGCATTAATTTCATTGTGCATTTGCTCATTTCGAAGATTTTGACAGTTTCACCTGAAGTGTACAGTCTTGGGCTGAAAACGCGTTTAAAGCAATACAAAGTTCATTTAGGCTCTCACACCTTAACTAAATTTTGTAGACTCAAACTTTTTGCTGTCATTAGTGTATTTTAGCAACTTGAAGATGATTCCAGCATTCATTTCATTGTGCTTTTGCTCATTTTGAAGATTTTGACAGTTTCACCTGAAGTGTACAATCAGGTGCTGAAAACGCGATTACAGCAATACAAAGTTAATTTTGGCTCTCACACCTTAACTAAATGTTGTAGACTCAAACTTTTTGCTGTCATTAGTGTATTTTAGCAACTTGAAGATGATTCCAGCATTAATTTCATTGTGCTTTTGCTCATTTTGAATATTTTGACAGTTTCACCTGAAGTGTACAATCAGGTGCTGAAAACGCGTTTACAGCAATACAAAGTTCATTTTGGCTCTCACACCTTAACTAAATGTTGTAGACTCAAACTTGTTGCTGTCATTAGTGTATTTTAGCAACTTGAAGATGATTCCAGCATTAATTTCATTGTGCTTTTGCTCATTTTGAAGATTTTGACAGTTTCACCTGAATTGTACAATCAAGGGCTGAAAACGCGTTTAAAGCAATGAAAAGTTCATTTAGGCTTTCACACCTTAACTAAATGTTGTAGACTCAAACTTTTTGCTGTCATTAGTGTATTTTAGCAACTTGAAGATGATTCCAGCATTCATTTCATTGTGCTTTTGCTCATTTTGAAGATTTTGACAGTTTCACCTGAAGTGTACAATCAGGTGCTGAAAACGCGTTTACAGCAATACAAAGTTCATTTTGGCTCTCACACCTTAACTAAATGTTGTAGACTCAAACTTGTTGCTGTCATTAGTGTATTTTAGCAACTTGAAGATGTTTCCAGCATTAATTTCATTGTGCTTTTGCTCATTTTGAAGAATTTGACAGTTTCACCTGAAGTGTACATTCGGGCTGAAAATGCATTTAAAGCAATACAAAGTTCATTTTGGCTCTCACACCTTAACTAAATGTTGTAGACTCAAACTTCTTGCTGTCATTAGTGTATTTTAGCAACTTGAAGGTGATTCCAGCATTAATTTCATTGTGCTTTTGCTCATTTTGAAGATTTTGACAGTTTCACCTGAAGTGTACAATCAGGTGCTGAAAACGCGTTTACAGCAATACAAAGTTCATTTTGGCTCTCACACCTTAACTAAATGTTGTAGACTCAAACTTGTTGCTGTCATTAGTGTATTTTAGCAACTTGAAGATGTTTCCAGCATTAATTTCATTGTGCTTTTGCTCATTTTGAAGAATTTGACAGTTTCACCTGAAGTGTACATTCGGGCTGAAAATGCATTTAAAGCAATACAAAGTTCATTTTGGCTCTCACACCTTAACTAAATGTTGTAGACTTAAACTTTTTACTGTCATTAGTGTATTTTAGCAACTTGAAGATGATTCCAGCATTAATTTCATTGTGCTTTTGCTCATTTTGAATATTTTGACAGTTTCACCTGAAGTGTACAATAAGGTGCTGAAAACGCGTTTACAGCAATACAAAGTTCATTTTGGCTCTCACACCTTAACTAAATGTTGTAGACTCAAACTTGTTGCTGTCATTAGTGTATTTTAGCAACTTGAAGATGTTTCCAGCATTAATTTCATTGTGCTTTTGATCATTTTGAAGAATTTGAAAGTTTCACCTGAAGTGTACATTCAGGTGCTGAAAACGCGTTTACAGCAATAAAAAGTTAATTTTGGCTCTCACACCATAACTAAATGTTGTAGACTCAAACTTTTTGCTGTCATTAGTGTATTTTAGCAACTTGAAGATGATTCCAGCATTAATTTCATTGTGCTTTTGCTCATTTTGAATATTTTGACAGTTTCACCTGAAGTGTACAATCAGGTGCTGAAAACGCGTTTACAGCAATACAAAGTTCATTTTGGCTCTCACACCTTAACTAAATGTTGTAGACTCAAACTTGTTGCTGTCATTAGTGTATTTTAGCAACTTGAAGATGTTTCCAGCATTAATTTCATTGTGCTTTTGCTCATTTTGAAGAATTTGACAGTTTCACCTGAAGTGTACATTCGGGCTGAAAATGCATTTAAAGCAATACAAAGTTCATTTTGGCTCTCACACCTTAACTAAATGTTGTAGACTCAAACTTTTTGCTGTCATTAGTGTATTTTAGCAACTTGAAGATGATTCCAGCATTAATTTCATTGTGCTTTTGCTCATTTTGAAGATTTTGACAGTTTCACCTGAAGTGTACAATCAGGTGCTGAAAACGCGTTTACAGCAATACAAAGTTAATTTTGGCTCTCACACCTTAACTAAATGTTGTAGACTCAAACTTTTTGCTGTCATTAGTGTATTTTAGCAACTTGAAGATGATTCCAGCATTAATTTCATTGTGCTTTTGCTCATTTTGAAGATTTTGACAGTTTCACCTGAAGTGTACTATCGGGCTGAAAATGCATTTACAGCAATAAAAAGTTCATTTTGGCTCTCACACCATAACTAAATGTTGTAGACTCAAACTTCTTGCTGTCATTAGTGTATTTTAGCAACTTGAAGGTGATTCCAGCATTAATTTCATTGTGCTTTTGCTCATTTTGAAGATTTTGACAGTTTCACCTGAAGTGTACAATCGGGCTGAAAATGCATTTAAAGCAATACAAAGTTCATTTAGGCTCTCACACCTTAACTAAATGTTGTAGACTCAAACTTGTTGCTGTCATTAGTGTATTTTAGCAACTTGAAGATGATTCCAGCATTAATTTCATTGTGCTTTTGCTCATTTTGAAGATTTTGACAGTTTCACCTGAAGTGTACAATCAGGGGCTGAAAATGCGTTTAAAGCAATACAAAGTTCATTTAGGCTCTCACACCTTAACTAAATGTTGTAGACTCAAACTTGTTACTGTCATTAGTGTATTTTAGCAGCTTGAAGATGATTCCAGCATTAATTTAATTGTGCTTTTGCTCATTTTGAAGAATTTGACAGTTTCACCTGAAGTGTACATTCGGGCTGAAAATGCATTTAAAGCAATACAAAGTTAATTTTGGCTCTCACACCTTAACTAAATGTTGTAGACTCAAACTTTTTGCTGTCATTAGTGTATTTTAGCAACTTGGAGATGATTCCAGCATTAATTTCATTGTGCTTTTGCTCATTTTGAATATTTTGACAGTTTCACCTGAAGTGTACAATCAGGTGCTGAAAACGCGTTTACAGCAATACAAAGTTCATTTTGGCTCTCACACCTTAACTAAATGTTGTAGACTCAAACTTGTTGCTGTCATTAGTGTATTTTAGCAACTTGAAGATGATTCCAGCATTAATTTCATTGTGCTTTTGCTCATTTTGAAGATTTTGACAGTTTCACCTGAATTGTACAATCAAGGGCTGAAAACGCGTTTAAAGCAATGAAAAGTTCATTTTGGCTCTCACACCTTAACTAAATGTTGTAGACTCAAACTTTTTGCTGTCCTTAGTGTATTTTAGCAACTTGAAGATGATTCCAGCATTAATTTCATTGTGCTTTTGCTCATTTTGAAGATTTTGACAGTTTCACCTGAAGTGTACTATCGGGCTGAAAATGCATTTAAAGCAATACAAAGTTCATTTTGGCTCTCACACCTTAACTAAATGTTGTAGACTCAAACTTTTTGCTGTCATTAGTGTATTTTAGCAACTTGAAGATGATTCCAGCATTAATTTCATCGTGCTTTTGCTCATTTTGAAGATTTTGACAGTTTCACCTGAAGTGTACATTCAGGTGCTGAAAACGCGTTTACAGCAATAAAAAGTTCATTTTGGCTCTCACACCATAACTAAATGTTGTAGACTCAAACTTCTTGCTGTCATTAGTGTATTTTAGCAACTTGAAGGTGATTCCAGCATTAATTTCATTGTGCTTTTGCTCATTTTGAAGATTTTGACAGTTTCACCTGAAGTGTACAATCTTGTGCTGAAAACGCGTTTAAAGCAATACAAAGTTCATTTAGGCTCTCACACCTTAACTAAATGTTGTAGACTCAAACTTTTTGCTGTCATTAGTGTATTTTAGCAACTTGAAGATTATTCCAGCATTAATTTCATTGTGCTTTTGCTCATTTTTAAGATTTTGACAGTTTCACCTGAAGTGTACAATCGGGCTGAAAATGCATTTAAAGCAATACAAAGTTCATTTAGGCTCTCACACCTTAACTAAATGTTGTAGACTCAAACTTGTTGCTGTCATTAGTATATTTTAGCAACTTGAAGATGATTCCAGCATTAATTTCATTGTGCTTTTGCTCATTTTGAAGATTTTGACAGTTTCACCTGAAGTGTACAATCAGGGGCTGAAAATGCGTTTAAAGCAATACAAAGTTAATTTAGGCTCTCACACCTTAACTAAATGTTGTAGACTCAAACTTGTTACTGTCATTAGTGTATTTTAGCAGCTTGAAGATGATTCCAGCATTAATTTAATTGTGCTTTTGCTCATTTTGAAGATTTTGACAGTTTCACCTGAAGTGTCCAACCGGGCTGAAAATGCATTTAAAGCAATACAAAGTTAATTTTGGCTCTCACACCTTAACTAAATGTTGTAGACTCAAACTTTTTGCTGTCATTAGTGTATTTTAGCAACTTGAAGATGATTCCAGCATTAATTTCATTGTGCTTTTGCTCATTTTGAATATTTTGACAGTTTCACCTGAAGTGTACAATCAGGTGCTGAAAACGCGTTTACAGCAATACAAAGTTCATTTTGGCTCTCACACCTTAACTAAATGTTGTAGACTCAAACTTGTTGCTGTCATTAGTGTATTTTAGCAACTTGAAGATGATTCCAGCATTAATTTCATTGTGCTTTTGCTCATTTTGAAGATTTTGACAGTTTCACCTGAATTGTACAATCAAGGGCTGAAAACGCGTTTAAAGCAATGAAAAGTTCATTTAGGCTTTCACACCTTAACTAAATGTTGTAGACTCAAACTTTTTGCTGTCATTAGTGTATTTTAGCAACTTGAAGATGATTCCAGCATTCATTTCATTGTGCTTTTGCTCATTTTGAAGATTTTGACAGTTTCACCTGAAGTGTACAATCAGGTGCTGAAAACGCGTTTACAGCAATACAAAGTTAATTTTGGCTCTCACACCTTAACTAAATGTTGTAGACTCAAACTTGTTGCTGTCATTAGTGTATTTTAGTAACTTGAAGATGTTTCCAGCATTAATTTCATTGTGCTTTTGCTCATTTTGAAGATTTTGACAGTTTCACCTGAAGTGTCCAATCGGGCTGAAAATGCATTTAAAGCAATACAAAGTTAATTTTGGCTCTCACACCTTAACTAAATGTTGTAGACTCAAACTTTTTGCTGTCATTAGTGTATTTTAGCAACTTGAAGATGATTCCAGCATTAATTTCATTGTGCTTATGCTCATTTTGAATATTTTGACAGTTTCACCTGAAGTGTACAATCAGGTGCTGAAAACGCGTTTACAGCAATACAAAGTTCATTTTGGCTCTCACACCTTAACTAAATGTTGTAGACTCAAACTTGTTGCTGTCATTAGTGTATTTTAGCAACTTGAAGATGATTCCAGCATTAATTTCATTGTGCTTTTGCTCATTTTGAAGATTTTGACAGTTTCACCTGAATTGTAAAATCAAGGGCTGAAAACGCGTTTAAAGCAATGAAAAGTTCATTTTGGCTCTCACACCTTAACTAAATGTTGTAGACTCAAACTTTTTGCTGTCCTTAGTGTATTTTAGCAACTTGAAGATGATTCCAGCATTAATTTCATTGTGCTTTTGCTCATTTTGAAGATTTTGACAGTTTCACCTGAAGTGTACTATCAGGCTGAAAATGCATTTAAAGCAATACAAAGTTCATTTTGGCTCTCACACCTTAACTAAATGTTGTAGACTCAAACTTTTTGCTGTCATTAGTGTATTTTAGCAACTTGAAGATGATTCCAGCATTAATTTCATCGTGCTTTTGCTCATTTTGAAGATTTTGACAGTTTCACCTGAAGTGTACATTCAGGTGCTGAAAACGCGTTTACAGCAATAAAAAGTTCATTTTGGCTCTCACACCATAACTAAATGTTGTAGACTCAAACTTCTTGCTGTCATTAGTGTATTTTAGCAACTTGAAGGTGATTCCAGCATTAATTTCATTGTGCTTTTGCTCATTTTGAAGATTTTGACAGTTTCACCTGAAGTGTACAATCTTGGGCTGAAAAGGCGTTTACAGCAATACAAAGTTCATTTAGGCTCTCACACCTTAACTAAATGTTGTAGACTCAAACTTTTTGCTGTCATTAGTGTATTTTAGCAACTTGAAGATTATTCCAGCATTAATTTCATTGTGCTTTTGCTCATTTTTAAGATTTTGACAGTTTCACCTGAAGTGTACAATCGGGCTGAAAATGCATTTAAAGCAATACAAAGTTAATTTTGGCTCTCACACCTTAACTAAATGTTGTAGACTCAAACTTTTTGCTGTCATTAGTGTATTTTAGCAACTTGAAGATGATTCCAGCATTAATTTCATTGTGCTTTTGCTCATTTTGAATATTTTGACAGTTTCACCTAAAGTGTACAATCAGGTGCTGAAAACGCGTTTACAGCAATACAAAGTTCATTTTGGCTCTCACACCTTAACTAAATGTTGTAGACTCAAACTTGTTGCTGTCATTAGTGTATTTTAGCAACTTGAAGATGATTCCAGCATTAATTTCATTGTGCTTTTGCTCATTTTGAAGATTTTGACAGTTTCACCTGAATTGTACAATCAAGGGCTGAAAACGCGTTTAAAGCAATGAAAAGTTCATTTAGGCTTTCACACCTTAACTAAATGTTGTAGACTCAAACTTTTTGCTGTCATTAGTGTATTTTAGCAACTTGAAGATGATTCCAGCATTCATTTCATTGTGCTTTTGCTCATTTTGAAGATTTTGACAGTTTCACCTGAAGTGTACAATCAGGTGCTGAAAACGCGTTTACAGCAATACAAAGTTAATTTTGGCTCTCACACCTTAACTAAATGTTGTAGACTCAAACTTGTTGCTGTCATTAGTGTATTTTAGTAACTTGAAGATGTTTCCAGCATTAATTTCATTGTGCTTTTGCTCATTTTAAAGATTTTGACAGTTTCACCTGAAGTGTCCAATCGGGCTGAAAATGCATTTAAAGCAATACAAAGTTAATTTTGGCTCTCACACCTTAACTAAATGTTGTAGACTCAAACTTTTTGCTGTCATTAGTGTATTTTAGCAACTTGAAGATGATTCCAGCATTAATTTCATTGTGCTTTTGCTCATTTTGAATATTTTGACAGTTTCACCTGAAGTGTACAATCAGGTGCTGAAAACGCGTTTACAGCAATACAAAGTTCATTTTGGCTCTCACACCTTAAATAAATGTTGTAGACTCAAACTTGTTGCTGTCATTAGTGTATTTTAGCAACTTGAAGATGATTCCAGCATTAATTTCATTGTGCTTTTGCTCATTTTGAAGATTTTGACAGTTTCACCTGAATTGTAAAATCAAGGGCTGAAAACGCGTTTAAAGCAATGAAAAGTTCATTTTGGCTCTCACACCATAACTAAATGTTGTAGACTCAAACTTTTTGCTGTCCTTAGTGTATTTTAGCAACTTGAAGATGATTCCAGCATTAATTTCATTGTGCTTTTGCTCATTTTGAAGATTTTGACAGTTTCACCTGAAGTGTACTATCGGGCTGAAAATGCATTTAAAGCAATACAAAGTTCATTTTGGCTCTCACACCTTAACTAAATGTTGTAGACTCAAACTTTTTGCTGTCATTAGTGTATTTTAGCAACTTGAAGATGATTCCAGCATTAATTTCATTGTGCTTTTGCTCATTTTGAAGATTTTGACAGTTTCACCTGAAGTGTACTATCAGGCTGAAAATGCATTTAAAGCAATACAAAGTTCATTTTGGCTCTCACACCTTAACTAAATGTTGTAGACTCAAACTTTTTGCTGTCATTAGTGTATTTTAGCAACTTGAAGATGATTCCAGCATTAATTTCATCGTGCTTTTGCTCATTTTGAAGATTTTGACAGTTTCACCTGAAGTGTACATTCAGGTGCTGAAAACGCGTTTACAGCAATAAAAAGTTCATTTTGGCTCTCACACCATAACTAAATGTTGTAGACTCAAACTTCTTGCTGTCATTAGTGTATTTTAGCAACTTGAAGGTGATTCCAGCATTAATTTCATTGTGCTTTTGCTCATTTTGAAGATTTTGACAGTTTCACCTGAAGTGTACAATCTTGGGCTGAAAAGGCGTTTACAGCAATACAAAGTTCATTTAGGCTCTCACACCTTAACTAAATGTTGTAGACTCAAACTTTTTGCTGTCATTAGTGTATTTTAGCAACTTGAAGATTATTCCAGCATTAATTTCATTGTGCTTTTGCTCATTTTTAAGATTTTGACAGTTTCACCTGAAGTGTACAATCGGGCTGAAAATGCATTTAAAGCAATACAAAGTTAATTTTGGCTCTCACACCTTAACTAAATGTTGTAGACTCAAACTTTTTGCTGTCATTAGTGTATTTTAGCAACTTGAAGATGATTCCAGCATTAATTTCATTGTGCTTTTGCTCATTTTGAAGATTTTGACAGTTTCACCTGAATTGTACAATCAAGGGCTGAAAACGCGTTTAAAGCAATGAAAAGTTCATTTAGGCTTTCACACCTTAACTAAATGTTGTAGACTTAAACTTTTTGCTGTCATTAGTGTATTTTAGCAACTTGAAGATGATTCCAGCATTCATTTCATTGTGCTTTTGCTCATTTTGAAGATTTTGACAGTTTCACCTGAAGTGTACAATCAGGTGCTGAAAACGCGTTTACAGCAATACAAAGTTAATTTTGGCTCTCACACCTTAACTAAATGTTGTAGACTCAAACTTGTTGCTGTCATTAGTGTATTTTAGTAACTTGAAGATGTTTCCAGCATTAATTTCATTGTGCTTTTGCTCATTTTGAAGAATTTGACAGTTTCACCTGAAGTGTACATTCGGGCTGAAAATGCATTTAAAGCAATACAAAGTTCATTTTGGCTCTCACACCTTAACTAAATGTTGTAGACTTAAACTTTTTACTGTCATTAGTGTATTTTAGCAACTTAAAGATGATTCCAGCATTAATTTCATTGTGCTTTTGCTCATTTTGAATATTTTGACAGTTTCACCTGACGTGTACAATCAGGTGCTGAAAACGCGTTTACAGCAATACAAAGTTCATTTTGGCTCTCACACCTTAACTAAATGTTGTAGACTCAAACTTTTTGCTGTCATTAGTGTATTTTAGCAACTTGAAGATGATTCCAGCATTAATTTCATTGTGCTTTTGCTCATTTTGAATATTTTGACAGTTTCACCTGAAGTGTACAATCTTGTGCTGAAAACGCGTTTAAAGCAATACAAAGTTCATTTAGGCTCTCACACCTTAACTAAATGTTGTAGACTCAAACTTTTTGCTGTCATTAGTGTATTTTAGCAACTTGAAGATGATTCCAGCATTAATTTCATTGTGCTTTTGCTCATTTTGAAGATTTTGACAGTTTCACCTGAAGTGTACAATCAGGGGCTGAAAATGCGTTTAAAGCAATACAAAGTTAATTTAGGCTCTCACACCTTAACTAAATGTTGTAGACTCAAACTTGTTACTGTCATTAGTGTATTTTAGCAGCTTGAAGATGATTCCAGCATTAATTTAATTGTGCTTTTGCTCATTTTGAAGATTTTGACAGTTTCACCTGAAGTGTCCAACCGGGCTGAAAATGCATTTAAAGCAATACAAAGTTAATTTTGGCTCTCACACCTTAACTAAATGTTGTAGACTCAAACTTTTTGCTGTCATTAGTGTATTTTAGCAACTTGAAGATGATTCCAGCATTAATTTCATTGTGCTTTTGCTCATTTTGAATATTTTGACAGTTTCACCTGAAGTGTACAATCAGGTGCTGAAAACGCGTTTACAGCAATACAAAGTTCATTTTGGCTCTCACACCTTAACTAAATGTTGTAGACTCAAACTTGTTGCTGTCATTAGTGTATTTTAGCAACTTGAAGATGATTCCAGCATTAATTTCATTGTGCTTTTGCTCATTTTGAAGATTTTGACAGTTTCACCTGAATTGTACAATCAAGGGCTGAAAACGCGTTTAAAGCAATGAAAAGTTCATTTAGGCTTTCACACCTTAACTAAATGTTGTAGACTCAAACTTTTTGCTGTCATTAGTGTATTTTAGCAACTTGAAGATGATTCCAGCATTCATTTCATTGTGCTTTTGCTCATTTTGAAGATTTTGACAGTTTCACCTGAAGTGTACAATCAGGTGCTGAAAACGCGTTTACAGCAATACAAAGTTAATTTTGGCTCTCACACCTTAACTAAATGTTGTAGACTCAAACTTGTTGCTGTCATTAGTGTATTTTAGTAACTTGAAGATGTTTCCAGCATTAATTTCATTGTGCTTTTGCTCATTTTGAAGATTTTGACAGTTTCACCTGAAGTGTCCAATCGGGCTGAAAATGCATTTAAAGCAATACAAAGTTAATTTTGGCTCTCACACCTTAACTAAATGTTGTAGACTCAAACTTTTTGCTGTCATTAGTGTATTTTAGCAACTTGAAGATGATTCCAGCATTAATTTCATTGTGCTTTTGCTCATTTTGAATATTTTGACAGTTTCACCTGAAGTGTACAATCAGGTGCTGAAAACGCGTTTACAGCAATACAAAGTTCATTTTGGCTCTCACACCTTAACTAAATGTTGTAGACTCAAACTTGTTGCTGTCATTAGTGTATTTTAGCAACTTGAAGATGATTCCAGCATTAATTTCATTGTGCTTTTGCTCATTTTGAAGATTTTGACAGTTTCACCTGAATTGTAAAATCAAGGGCTGAAAACGCGTTTAAAGCAATGAAAAGTTCATTTTGGCTCTCACACCTTAACTAAATGTTGTAGACTCAAACTTTTTGCTGTCCTTAGTGTATTTTAGCAACTTGAAGATGATTCCAGCATTCATTTCATTGTGCTTTTGCTCATTTTGAAGATTTTGACAGTTTCACCTGAAGTGTACAATCAGGTGCTGAAAACGCGTTTACAGCAATACAAAGTTCATTTTGGCTCTCACACCTTAACTAAATGTTGTAGACTCAAACTTGTTGCTGTCATTAGTGTATTTTAGCAACTTGAAGATGTTTCCAGCATTAATTTCATTGTGCTTTTGCTCATTTTGAAGAATTTGACAGTTTCAACTGAAGTGTACATTCGGGCTGAAAATGCATTTAAAGCAATACAAAGTTCATTTTGGCTCTCACACCTTAACTAAATGTTGTAGACTCAAACTTCTTGCTGTCATTAGTGTATTTTAGCAACTTGAAGGTGATTCCAGCATTAATTTCATTGTGCTTTTGCTCATTTTGAAGATTTTGACAGTTTCACCTGAAGTGTACAATCAGGTGCTGAAAACGCGTTTACAGCAATACAAAGTTCATTTTGGCTCTCACACCTTAACTAAATGTTGTAGACTCAAACTTGTTGCTGTCATTAGTGTATTTTAGCAACTTGAAGATGTTTCCAGCATTAATTTCATTGTGCTTTTGCTCATTTTGAAGAATTTGACAGTTTCACCTGAAGTGTACATTCGGGCTGAAAATGCATTTAAAGCAATACAAAGTTCATTTTGGCTCTCACACCTTAATAAATGTTGTAGACTTAAACTTTTTACTGTCATTAGTGTATTTTAGCAACTTGAAGATGATTCCAGCATTAATTTCATTGTGCTTTTGCTCATTTTGAATATTTTGACAGTTTCACCTGAAGTGTACAATAAGGTGCTGAAAACGCGTTTACAGCAATACAAAGTTCATTTTGGCTCTCACACCTTAACTAAATGTTGTAGACTCAAACTTGTTGCTGTCATTAGTGTATTTTAGCAACTTGAAGATGTTTCCAGCATTAATTTCATTGTGCTTTTGCTCATTTTGAAGAATTTGACAGTTTCACCTGAAGTGTACATTCGGGCTGAAAATGCATTTAAAGCAATACAAAGTTCATTTTGGCTCTCACACCTTAACTAAATGTTGTAGACTCAAACTTTTTGCTGTCATTAGTGTATTTTAGCAACTTGAAGATGATTCCAGCATTAATTTCATTGTGCTTTTGCTCATTTTGAAGATTTTGACAGTTTCACCTGAAGTGTACAATCAGGTGCTGAAAACGCGTTTACAGCAATACAAAGTTAATTTTGGCTCTCACACCTTAACTAAATGTTGTAGACTCAAACTTTTTGCTCTCATTAGTGTATTTTAGCAACTTGAAGATGATTCCAGCATTAATTTCATTGTGCTTTTGCTCATTTTGAAGATTTTGACAGTTTCACCTGAAGTGTACTATCGGGCTGAAAATGCATTTACAGCAATAAAAAGTTCATTTTGGCTCTCACACCATAACTAAATGTTGTAGACTCAAACTTCTTGCTGTCATTAGTGTATTTTAGCAACTTGAAGGTGATTCCAGCATTAATTTCATTGTGCTTTTGCTCATTTTGAAGATTTTGACAGTTTCACCTGAAGTGTACAATCTTGGGCTGAAAACGCGTTTAAAGCAATACAAAGTTCATTTAGGCTCTCACACCTTAACTAAATGTTGTAGACTCAAACTTTTTGCTGTCATTAGTGTATTTTAGCAACTTGAAGATGATTCCAGCATTAATTTCATTGTGCTTTTGCTCATTTTTAAGATTTTGACAGTTTCACCTGAAGTGTACAATCGGGCTGAAAATGCATTTAAAGCAATACAAAGTTCATTTAGGCTCTCACACCTTAACTAAATGTTGTAGACTCAAACTTGTTGCTGTCATTAGTGTATTTTAGCAACTTGAAGATGATTCCAGCATTAATTTCATTGTGCTTTTGCTCATTTTGAAGATTTTGACAGTTTCACCTGAAGTGTACAATCAGGGGCTGAAAATGCGTTTAAAGCAATACAAAGTTCATTTAGGCTCTCACACCTTAACTAAATGTTGTAGACTCAAACTTGTTACTGTCATTAGTGTATTTTAGCAGCTTGAAGATGATTCCAGCATTAATTTAATTGTGCTTTTGCTCATTTTGAAGATTTTGACAGTTTCACCTGAAGTGTCCAATCGGGCTGAAAATGCATTTAAAGCAATACAAAGTTAATTTTGGCTCTCACACCTTAACTAAATGTTGTAGACTCAAACTTTTTGCTGTCATTAGTGTATTTTAGCAACTTGAAGATGATTCCAGCATTAATTTCATTGTGCTTTTGCTCATTTTGAATATTTTGACAGTTTCACCTGAAGTGTACAATCAGGTGCTGAAAACGCGTTTACAGCAATAAAAAGTTCATTTTGGCTCTCACACCATAACTAAATGTTGTAGACTCAAACTTCTTGCTGTCATTAGTGTATTTTAGCAACTTGAAGATGTTTCCAGCATTAATTTCATTGTGCTTTTGCTCATTTTGAAGACTTTGACAGTTTCACCTGAAGTGTACTATCGGGCTGAAAATGCATTTAAAGCAATACAAAGTTCATTTTGGCTCTCACACCTTAACTAAATGTTGTAGACTCAAACTTTTTGCTGTCATTAGTGTATTTTAGCAACTTGAAGATGATTCCAGCATTAATTTCATTGTGCTTTTGCTCATTTTGAATATTTTGACAGTTTCACCTGAAGTGTACAATCAGGTGCTGAAAACGCGTTTACAGCAATAAAAAGTTCATTTTGGCTCTCACACCATAACTAAATGTTGTAGACTCAAACTTCTTGCTGTCATTAGTGTATTTTAGCAACTTGAAGGTGATTCCAGCATTAATTTCATTGTGCTTTTGCTCATTTTGAAGATTTTGACAGTTTCACCTGAAGTGTACAGTCTTGGGCTGAAAACGCGTTTAAAGCAATACAAAGTTCATTTAGGCTCTCACACCTTAACTAAATTTTGTAGACTCAAACTTTTTGCTGTCATTAGTGTATTTTAGCAACTTGAAGATGATTCCAGCATTCATTTCATTGTGCTTTTGCTCATTTTGAAGATTTTGACAGTTTCACCTGAAGTGTACAATCAGGTGCTGAAAACGCGATTACAGCAATACAAAGTTAATTTTGGCTCTCACACCTTAACTAAATGTTGTAGACTCAAACTTTTTGCTGTCATTAGTGTATTTTAGCAACTTGAAGATGATTCCAGCATTAATTTCATTGTGCTTTTGCTCATTTTGAATATTTTGACAGTTTCACCTGAAGTGTACAATCAGGTGCTGAAAACGCGTTTACAGCAATACAAAGTTCATTTTGGCTCTCACACCTTAACTAAATGTTGTAGACTCAAACTTGTTGCTGTCATTAGTGTATTTTAGCAACTTGAAGATGATTCCAGCATTAATTTCATTGTGCTTTTGCTCATTTTGAAGATTTTGACAGTTTCACCTGAATTGTACAATCAAGGGCTGAAAACGCGTTTAAAGCAATGAAAAGTTCATTTAGGCTTTCACACCTTAACTAAATGTTGTAGACTCAAACTTTTTGCTGTCATTAGTGTATTTTAGCAACTTGAAGATGATTCCAGCATTCATTTCATTGTGCTTTTGCTCATTTTGAAGATTTTGACAGTTTCACCTGAAGTGTACAATCAGGTGCTGAAAACGCGTTTACAGCAATACAAAGTTCATTTTGGCTCTCACACCTTAACTAAATGTTGTAGACTCAAACTTGTTGCTGTCATTAGTGTATTTTAGCAACTTGAAGATGTTTCCAGCATTAATTTCATTGTGCTTTTGCTCATTTTGAAGAATTTGACAGTTTCACCTGAAGTGTACATTCGGGCTGAAAATGCATTTAAAGCAATACAAAGTTCATTTTGGCTCTCACACCTTAACTAAATGTTGTAGACTCAAACTTCTTGCTGTCATTAGTGTATTTTAGCAACTTGAAGGTGATTCCAGCATTAATTTCATTGTGCTTTTGCTCATTTTGAAGATTTTGACAGTTTCACCTGAAGTGTACAATCAGGTGCTGAAAACGCGTTTACAGCAATACAAAGTTCATTTTGGCTCTCACACCTTAACTAAATGTTGTAGACTCAAACTTGTTGCTGTCATTAGTGTATTTTAGCAACTTGAAGATGTTTCCAGCATTAATTTCATTGTGCTTTTGCTCATTTTGAAGAATTTGACAGTTTCACCTGAAGTGTACATTCGGGCTGAAAATGCATTTAAAGCAATACAAAGTTCATTTTGGCTCTCACACCTTAACTAAATGTTGTAGACTTAAACTTTTTACTGTCATTAGTGTATTTTAGCAACTTGAAGATGATTCCAGCATTAATTTCATTGTGCTTTTGCTCATTTTGAATATTTTGACAGTTTCACCTGAAGTGTACAATAAGGTGCTGAAAACGCGTTTACAGCAATACAAAGTTCATTTTGGCTCTCACACCTTAACTAAATGTTGTAGACTCAAACTTGTTGCTGTCATTAGTGTATTTTAGCAACTTGAAGATGTTTCCAGCATTAATTTCATTGTGCTTTTGATCATTTTGAAGAATTTGAAAGTTTCACCTGAAGTGTACATTCAGGTGCTGAAAACGCGTTTACAGCAATAAAAAGTTAATTTTGGCTCTCACACCATAACTAAATGTTGTAGACTCAAACTTTTTGCTGTCATTAGTGTATTTTAGCAACTTGAAGATGATTCCAGCATTAATTTCATTGTGCTTTTGCTCATTTTGAATATTTTGACAGTTTCACCTGAAGTGTACAATCAGGTGCTGAAAACGCGTTTACAGCAATACAAAGTTCATTTTGGCTCTCACACCTTAACTAAATGTTGTAGACTCAAACTTGTTGCTGTCATTAGTGTATTTTAGCAACTTGAAGATGTTTCCAGCATTAATTTCATTGTGCTTTTGCTCATTTTGAAGAATTTGACAGTTTCACCTGAAGTGTACATTCGGGCTGAAAATGCATTTAAAGCAATACAAAGTTCATTTTGGCTCTCACACCTTAACTAAATGTTGTAGACTCAAACTTTTTGCTGTCATTAGTGTATTTTAGCAACTTGAAGATGATTCCAGCATTAATTTCATTGTGCTTTTGCTCATTTTGAAGATTTTGACAGTTTCACCTGAAGTGTACAATCAGGTGCTGAAAACGCGTTTACAGCAATACAAAGTTAATTTTGGCTCTCACACCTTAACTAAATGTTGTAGACTCAAACTTTTTGCTGTCATTAGTGTATTTTAGCAACTTGAAGATGATTCCAGCATTAATTTCATTGTGCTTTTGCTCATTTTGAAGATTTTGACAGTTTCACCTGAAGTGTACTATCGGGCTGAAAATGCATTTACAGCAATAAAAAGTTCATTTTGGCTCTCACACCATAACTAAATGTTGTAGACTCAAACTTCTTGCTGTCATTAGTGTATTTTAGCAACTTGAAGGTGATTCCAGCATTAATTTCATTGTGCTTTTGCTCATTTTGAAGATTTTGACAGTTTCACCTGAAGTGTACAATCGGGCTGAAAATGCATTTAAAGCAACACAAAGTTCATTTAGGCTCTCACACCTTAACTAAATGTTGTAGACTCAAACTTGTTGCTGTCATTAGTGTATTTTAGCAACTTGAAGATGATTCCAGCATTAATTTCATTGTGCTTTTGCTCATTTTGAAGATTTTGACAGTTTCACCTGAAGTGTACAATCAGGGGCTGAAAATGCGTTTAAAGCAATACAAAGTTCATTTAGGCTCTCACACCTTAACTAAATGTTGTAGACTCAAACTTGTTACTGTCATTAGTGTATTTTAGCAGCTTGAAGATGATTCCAGCATTAATTTAATTGTGCTTTTGCTCATTTTGAAGATTTTGACAGTTTCACCTGAAGTGTCCAATCGGGCTGAAAATGCATTTAAAGCAATACAAAGTTAATTTTGGCTCTCACACCTTAACTAAATGTTGTAGACTCAAACTTTTTGCTGTCATTAGTGTATTTTAGCAACTTGGAGATGATTCCAGCATTAATTTCATTGTGCTTTTGCTCATTTTGAATATTTTGACAGTTTCACCTGAAGTGTACAATCAGGTGCTGAAAACGCGTTTACAGCAATACAAAGTTCATTTTGGCTCTCACACCTTAACTAAATGTTGTAGACTCAAACTTGTTGCTGTCATTAGTGTATTTTAGCAACTTGAAGATGATTCCAGCATTAATTTCATTGTGCTTTTGCTCATTTTGAAGATTTTGACAGTTTCACCTGAATTGTACAATCAAGGGCTGAAAACGCGTTTAAAGCAATGAAAAGTTCATTTTGGCTCTCACACCTTAACTAAATGTTGTAGACTCAAACTTTTTGCTGTCCTTAGTGTATTTTAGCAACTTGAAGATGATTCCAGCATTAATTTCATTGTGCTTTTGCTCATTTTGAAGATTTTGACAGTTTCACCTGAAGTGTACTATCGGGCTGAAAATGCATTTAAAGCAATACAAAGTTCATTTTGGCTCTCACACCTTAACTAAATGTTGTAGACTCAAACTTTTTGCTGTCATTAGTGTATTTTAGCAACTTGAAGATGATTCCAGCATTAATTTCATCGTGCTTTTGCTCATTTTGAAGATTTTGACAGTTTCACCTGAAGTGTACATTCAGGTGCTGAAAACGCGTTTACAGCAATAAAAAGTTCATTTTGGCTCTCACACCATAACTAAATGTTGTAGACTCAAACTTCTTGCTGTCATTAGTGTATTTTAGCAACTTGAAGGTGATTCCAGCATTAATTTCATTGTGCTTTTGCTCATTTTGAAGATTTTGACAGTTTCACCTGAAGTGTACAATCTTGTGCTGAAAACGCGTTTAAAGCAATACAAAGTTCATTTAGGCTCTCACACCTTAACTAAATGTTGTAGACTCAAACTTTTTGCTGTCATTAGTGTATTTTAGCAACTTGAAGATTATTCCAGCATTAATTTCATTGTGCTTTTGCTCATTTTTAAGATTTTGACAGTTTCACCTGAAGTGTACAATCGGGCTGAAAATGCATTTAAAGCAATACAAAGTTCATTTAGGCTCTCACACCTTAACTAAATGTTGTAGACTCAAACTTGTTGCTGTCATTAGTATATTTTAGCAACTTGAAGATGATTCCAGCATTAATTTCATTGTGCTTTTGCTCATTTTGAAGATTTTGACAGTTTCACCTGAAGTGTACAATCAGGGGCTGAAAATGCGTTTAAAGCAATACAAAGTTAATTTAGGCTCTCACACCTTAACTAAATGTTGTAGACTCAAACTTGTTACTGTCATTAGTGTATTTTAGCAGCTTGAAGATGATTCCAGCATTAATTTAATTGTGCTTTTGCTCATTTTGAAGATTTTGACAGTTTCACCTGAAGTGTCCAACCGGGCTGAAAATGCATTTAAAGCAATACAAAGTTAATTTTGGCTCTCACACCTTAACTAAATGTTGTAGACTCAAACTTTTTGCTGTCATTAGTGTATTTTAGCAACTTGAAGATGATTCCAGCATTAATTTCATTGTGCTTTTGCTCATTTTGAATATTTTGACAGTTTCACCTGAAGTGTACAATCAGGTGCTGAAAACGCGTTTACAGCAATACAAAGTTCATTTTGGCTCTCACACCTTAACTAAATGTTGTAGACTCAAACTTGTTGCTGTCATTAGTGTATTTTAGCAACTTGAAGATGATTCCAGCATTAATTTCATTGTGCTTTTGCTCATTTTGAAGATTTTGACAGTTTCACCTGAATTGTACAATCAAGGGCTGAAAACGCGTTTAAAGCAATGAAAAGTTCATTTAGGCTTTCACACCTTAACTAAATGTTGTAGACTCAAACTTTTTGCTGTCATTAGTGTATTTTAGCAACTTGAAGATGATTCCAGCATTCATTTCATTGTGCTTTTGCTCATTTTGAAGATTTTGACAGTTTCACCTGAAGTGTACAATCAGGTGCTGAAAACGCGTTTACAGCAATACAAAGTTAATTTTGGCTCTCACACCTTAACTAAATGTTGTAGACTCAAACTTGTTGCTGTCATTAGTGTATTTTAGTAACTTGAAGATGTTTCCAGCATTAATTTCATTGTGCTTTTGCTCATTTTGAAGATTTTGACAGTTTCACCTGAAGTGTCCAATCGGGCTGAAAATGCATTTAAAGCAATACAAAGTTAATTTTGGCTCTCACACCTTAACTAAATGTTGTAGACTCAAACTTTTTGCTGTCATTAGTGTATTTTAGCAACTTGAAGATGATTCCAGCATTAATTTCATTGTGCTTTTGCTCATTTTGAATATTTTGACAGTTTCACCTGAAGTGTACAATCAGGTGCTGAAAACGCGTTTACAGCAATACAAAGTTCATTTTGGCTCTCACACCTTAACTAAATGTTGTAGACTCAAACTTGTTGCTGTCATTAGTGTATTTTAGCAACTTGAAGATGATTCCAGCATTAATTTCATTGTGCTTTTGCTCATTTTGAAGATTTTGACAGTTTCACCTGAATTGTAAAATCAAGGGCTGAAAACGCGTTTAAAGCAATGAAAAGTTCATTTTGGCTCTCACACCTTAACTAAATGTTGTAGACTCAAACTTTTTGCTGTCCTTAGTGTATTTTAGCAACTTGAAGATGATTCCAGCATTAATTTCATTGTGCTTTTGCTCATTTTGAAGATTTTGACAGTTTCACCTGAAGTGTACTATCGGGCTGAAAATGCATTTAAAGCAATACAAAGTTCATTTTGGCTCTCACACCTTAACTAAATGTTGTAGACTCAAACTTTTTGCTGTCATTAGTGTATTTTAGCAACTTGAAGATGATTCCAGCATTAATTTCATTGTGCTTTTGCTCATTTTGAAGATTTTGACAGTTTCACCTGAAGTGTACTATCAGGCTGAAAATGCATTTAAAGCAATACAAAGTTCATTTTGGCTCTCACACCTTAACTAAATGTTGTAGACTCAAACTTTTTGCTGTCATTAGTGTATTTTAGCAACTTGAAGATGATTCCAGCATTAATTTCATCGTGCTTTTGCTCATTTTGAAGATTTTGACAGTTTCACCTGAAGTGTACATTCAGGTGCTGAAAACGCGTTTACAGCAATAAAAAGTTCATTTTGGCTCTCACACCATAACTAAATGTTGTAGACTCAAACTTCTTGCTGTCATTAGTGTATTTTAGCAACTTGAAGGTGATTCCAGCATTAATTTCATTGTGCTTTTGCTCATTTTGAAGATTTTGACAGTTTCACCTGAAGTGTACAATCTTGGGCTGAAAAGGCGTTTACAGCAATACAAAGTTCATTTAGGCTCTCACACCTTAACTAAATGTTGTAGACTCAAACTTTTTGCTGTCATTAGTGTATTTTAGCAACTTGAAGATTATTCCAGCATTAATTTCATTGTGCTTTTGCTCATTTTTAAGATTTTGACAGTTTCACCTGAAGTGTACAATCGGGCTGAAAATGCATTTAAAGCAATACAAAGTTAATTTTGGCTCTCACACCTTAACTAAATGTTGTAGACTCAAACTTTTTGCTGTCATTAGTGTATTTTAGCAACTTGAAGATGATTCCAGCATTAATTTCATTGTGCTTTTGCTCATTTTGAATATTTTGACAGTTTCACCTAAAGTGTACAATCAGGTGCTGAAAACGCGTTTACAGCAATACAAAGTTCATTTTGGCTCTCACACCTTAACTAAATGTTGTAGACTCAAACTTGTTGCTGTCATTAGTGTATTTTAGCAACTTGAAGATGATTCCAGCATTAATTTCATTGTGCTTTTGCTCATTTTGAAGATTTTGACAGTTTCACCTTAATTGTACAATCAAGGGCTGAAAACGCGTTTAAAGCAATGAAAAGTTCATTTAGGCTTTCACACCTTAACTAAATGTTGTAGACTCAAACTTTTTGCTGTCATTAGTGTATTTTAGCAACTTGAAGATGATTCCAGCATTCATTTCATTGTGCTTTTGCTCATTTTGAAGATTTTGACAGTTTCACCTGAAGTGTACAATCAGGTGCTGAAAACGCGTTTACAGCAATACAAAGTTAATTTTGGCTCTCACACCTTAACTAAATGTTGTAGACTCAAACTTGTTGCTGTCATTAGTGTATTTTAGTAACTTGAAGATGTTTCCAGCATTAATTTCATTGTGCTTTTGCTCATTTTGAAGAATTTGACAGTTTCACCTGAAGTGTACATTCGGGCTGAAAATGCATTTAAAGCAATACAAAGTTCATTTTGGCTCTCACACCTTAACTAAATGTTGTAGACTTAAACTTTTTACTGTCATTAGTGTATTTTAGCAACTTAAAGATGATTCCAGCATTAATTTCATTGTGCTTTTGCTCATTTTGAATATTTTGACAGTTTCACCTGACGTGTACAATCAGGTGCTGAAAACGCGTTTACAGCAATACAAAGTTCATTTTGGCTCTCACACCTTAACTAAATGTTGTAGACTCAAACTTTTTGCTGTCATTAGTGTATTTTAGCAACTTGAAGATGATTCCAGCATTAATTTCATTGTGCTTTTGCTCATTTTGAATATTTTGACAGTTTCACCTGAAGTGTACAATCTTGTGCTGAAAACGCGTTTAAAGCAATACAAAGTTCATTTAGGCTCTCACACCTTAACTAAATGTTGTAGACTCAAACTTTTTGCTGTCATTAGTGTATTTTAGCAACTTGAAGATGATTCCAGCATTAATTTCATCGTGCTTTTGCTCATTTTGAAGATTTTGACAGTTTCACCTGAAGTGTACATTCAGGTGCTGAAAACGCGTTTACAGCAATAAAAAGTTCATTTTGGCTCTCACACCATAACTAAATGTTGTAGACTCAAACTTCTTGCTGTCATTAGTGTATTTTAGCAACTTGAAGGTGATTCCAGCATTAATTTCATTGTGCTTTTGCTCATTTTGAAGATTTTGACAGTTTCACCTGAAGTGTACAATCTTGGGCTGAAAAGGCGTTTACAGCAATACAAAGTTCATTTAGGCTCTCACACCTTAACTAAATGTTGTAGACTCAAACTTTTTGCTGTCATTAGTGTATTTTAGCAACTTGAAGATTATTCCAGCATTAATTTCATTGTGCTTTTGCTCATTTTTAAGATTTTGACAGTTTCACCTGAAGTGTACAATCGGGCTGAAAATGCATTTAAAGCAATACAAAGTTAATTTTGGCTCTCACACCTTAACTAAATGTTGTAGACTCAAACTTTTTGCTGTCATTAGTGTATTTTAGCAACTTGAAGATGATTCCAGCATTAATTTCATTGTGCTTTTGCTCATTTTGAATATTTTGACAGTTTCACCTAAAGTGTACAATCAGGTGCTGAAAACGCGTTTACAGCAATACAAAGTTCATTTTGGCTCTCACACCTTAACTAAATGTTGTAGACTCAAACTTGTTGCTGTCATTAGTGTATTTTAGCAACTTGAAGATGATTCCAGCATTAATTTCATTGTGCTTTTGCTCATTTTGAAGATTTTGACAGTTTCACCTGAATTGTACAATCAAGGGCTGAAAACGCGTTTAAAGCAATGAAAAGTTCATTTAGGCTTTCACACCTTAACTAAATGTTGTAGACTCAAACTTTTTGCTGTCATTAGTGTATTTTAGCAACTTGAAGATGATTCCAGCATTCATTTCATTGTGCTTTTGCTCATTTTGAAGATTTTGACAGTTTCACCTGAAGTGTACAATCAGGTGCTGAAAACGCGTTTACAGCAATACAAAGTTAATTTTGGCTCTCACACCTTAACTAAATGTTGTAGACTCAAACTTGTTGCTGTCATTAGTGTATTTTAGTAACTTGAAGATGTTTCCAGCATTAATTTCATTGTGCTTTTGCTCATTTTGAAGAATTTGACAGTTTCACCTGACGTGTACAATCAGGTGCTGAAAACGCGTTTACAGCAATACAAAGTTCATTTTGGCTCTCACACCTTAACTAAATGTTGTAGACTCAAACTTTTTGCTGTCATTAGTGTATTTTAGCAACTTGAAGATGATTCCAGCATTAATTTCATTGTGCTTTTGCTCATTTTGAATATTTTGACAGTTTCACCTGAAGTGTACAATCTTGTGCTGAAAACGCGTTTAAAGCAATACAAAGTTCATTTAGGCTCTCACACCTTAACTAAATGTTGTAGACTCAAACTTTTTGCTGTCATTAGTGTATTTTAGCAACTTGAAGATTATTCCAGCATTAATTTCATTGTGCTTTTGCTCATTTTTAAGATTTTGACAGTTTCACCTGAAGTGTACAATCGGGCTGAAAATGCATTTAAAGCAATACAAAGTTCATTTAGGCTCTCACACCTTAACTAAATGTTGTAGACTCAAACTTGTTGCTGTCATTAGTATATTTTAGCAACTTGAAGATGATTCCAGCATTAATTTCATTGTGCTTTTGCTCATTTTGAAGATTTTGACAGTTTCACCTGAAGTGTACAATCAGGGGCTGAAAATGCGTTTAAAGCAATACAAAGTTAATTTAGGCTCTCACACCTTAACTAAATGTTGTAGACTCAAACTTGTTACTGTCATTAGTGTATTTTAGCAGCTTGAAGATGATTCCAGCATTAATTTAATTGTGCTTTTGCTCATTTTGAAGATTTTGACAGTTTCACCTGAAGTGTCCAACCGGGCTGAAAATGCATTTAAAGCAATACAAAGTTAATTTTGGCTCTCACACCTTAACTAAAGGTTGTAGACTCAAACTTTTTGCTGTCATTAGTGTATTTTAGCAACTTGAAGATGATTCCAGCATTAATTTCATTGTGCTTTTGCTCATTTTGAATATTTTGACAGTTTCACCTGAAGTGTACAATCAGGTGCTGAAAACGCGTTTACAGCAATACAAAGTTCATTTTGGCTCTCACACCTTAACTAAATGTTGTAGACTCAAACTTGTTGCTGTCATTAGTGTATTTTAGCAACTTGAAGATGATTCCAGCATTAATTTCATTGTGCTTTTGCTCATTTTGAAGATTTTGACAGTTTCACCTGAATTGTACAATCAAGGGCTGAAAACGCGTTTAAAGCAATGAAAAGTTCATTTAGGCTTTCACACCTTAACTAAATGTTGTAGACTCAAACTTTTTGCTGTCATTAGTGTATTTTAGCAACTTGAAGATGATTCCAGCATTCATTTCATTGTGCTTTTGCTCATTTTGAAGATTTTGACAGTTTCACCTGAAGTGTACAATCAGGTGCTGAAAACGCGTTTACAGCAATACAAAGTTAATTTTGGCTCTCACACCTTAACTAAATGTTGTAGACTCAAACTTGTTGCTGTCATTAGTGTATTTTAGTAACTTGAAGATGTTTCCAGCATTAATTTCATTGTGCTTTTGCTCATTTTGAAGATTTTGACAGTTTCACCTGAAGTGTCCAATCGGGCTGAAAATGCATTTAAAGCAATACAAAGTTAATTTTGGCTCTCACACCTTAACTAAATGTTGTAGACTCAAACTTTTTGCTGTCATTAGTGTATTTTAGCAACTTGAAGATGATTCCAGCATTAATTTCATTGTGCTTTTGCTCATTTTGAATATTTTGACAGTTTCACCTGAAGTGTACAATCAGGTGCTGAAAACGCGTTTACAGCAATACAAAGTTCATTTTGGCTCTCACACCTTAACTAAATGTTGTAGACTCAAACTTGTTGCTGTCATTAGTGTATTTTAGCAACTTGAAGATGATTCCAGCATTAATTTCATTGTGCTTTTGCTCATTTTGAAGATTTTGACAGTTTCACCTGAATTGTAAAATCAAGGGCTGAAAACGCGTTTAAAGCAATGAAAAGTTCATTTTGGCTCTCACACCTTAACTAAATGTTGTAGACTCAAACTTTTTGCTGTCCTTAGTGTATTTTAGCAACTTGAAGATGATTCCAGCATTAATTTCATTGTGCTTTTGCTCATTTTGAAGATTTTGACAGTTTCACCTGAAGTGTACTATCGGGCTGAAAATGCATTTAAAGCAATACAAAGTTCATTTTGGCTCTCACACCTTAACTAAATGTTGTAGACTCAAACTTTTTGCTGTCATTAGTGTATTTTAGCAACTTGAAGATGATTCCAGCATTAATTTCATTGTGCTTTTGCTCATTTTGAAGATTTTGACAGTTTCACCTGAAGTGTACTATCAGGCTGAAAATGCATTTAAAGCAATACAAAGTTCATTTTGGCTCTCACACCTTAACTAAATGTTGTAGACTCAAACTTTTTGCTGTCATTAGTGTATTTTAGCAACTTGAAGATGATTCCAGCATTAATTTCATCGTGCTTTTGCTCATTTTGAAGATTTTGACAGTTTCACCTGAAGTGTACATTCAGGTGCTGAAAACGCGTTTACAGCAATAAAAAGTTCATTTTGGCTCTCACACCATAACTAAATGTTGTAGACTCAAACTTCTTGCTGTCATTAGTGTATTTTAGCAACTTGAAGGTGATTCCAGCATTAATTTCATTGTGCTTTTGCTCATTTTGAAGATTTTGACAGTTTCACCTGAAGTGTACAATCTTGGGCTGAAAAGGCGTTTACAGCAATACAAAGTTCATTTAGGCTCTCACACCTTAACTAAATGTTGTAGACTCAAACTTTTTGCTGTCATTAGTGTATTTTAGCAACTTGAAGATTATTCCAGCATTAATTTCATTGTGCTTTTGCTCATTTTTAAGATTTTGACAGTTTCACCTGAAGTGTAAAATCGGGCTGAAAATGCATTTAAAGCAATACAAAGTTAATTTTGGCTCTCACACCTTAACTAAATGTTGTAGACTCAAACTTTTTGCTGTCATTAGTGTATTTTAGCAACTTGAAGATGATTCCAGCATTAATTTCATTGTGCTTTTGCTCATTTTGAATATTTTGACAGTTTCACCTAAAGTGTACAATCAGGTGCTGAAAACGCGTTTACAGCAATACAAAGTTCATTTTGGCTCTCACACCTTAACTAAATGTTGTAGACTCAAACTTGTTGCTGTCATTAGTGTATTTTAGCAACTTGAAGATGATTCCAGCATTAATTTCATTGTGCTTTTGCTCATTTTGAAGATTTTGACAGTTTCACCTGAATTGTACAATCAAGGGCTGAAAACGCGTTTAAAGCAATGAAAAGTTCATTTAGGCTTTCACACCTTAACTAAATGTTGTAGACTCAAACTTTTTGCTGTCATTAGTGTATTTTAGCAACTTGAAGATGATTCCAGCATTCATTTCATTGTGCTTTTGCTCATTTTGAAGATTTTGACAGTTTCACCTGAAGTGTACAATCAGGTGCTGAAAACGCGTTTACAGCAATACAAAGTTAATTTTGGCTCTCACACCTTAACTAAATGTTGTAGACTCAAACTTGTTGCTGTCATTAGTGTATTTTAGTAACTTGAAGATGTTTCCAGCATTAATTTCATTGTGCTTTTGCTCATTTTGAAGAATTTGACAGTTTCACCTGAAGTGTACATTCGGGCTGAAAATGCATTTAAAGCAATACAAAGTTCATTTTGGCTCTCACACCTTAACTAAATGTTGTAGACTTAAACTTTTTACTGTCATTAGTGTATTTTAGCAACTTAAAGATGATTCCAGCATTAATTTCATTGTGCTTTTGCTCATTTTGAATATTTTGACAGTTTCACCTGACGTGTACAATCAGGTGCTGAAAACGCGTTTACAGCAATACAAAGTTCATTTTGGCTCTCACACCTTAACTAAATGTTGTAGACTCAAACTTTTTGCTGTCATTAGTGTATTTTAGCAACTTGAAGATGATTCCAGCATTAATTTCATTGTGCTTTTGCTCATTTTGAATATTTTGACAGTTTCACCTGAAGTGTACAATAAGGTGCTGAAAACGCGTTTACAGCAATACAAAGTTAATTTTGGCTCTCACACCTTAACTAAATGTTGTAGACTCAAACTTGTTGCTGTCATTAGTGTATTTTAGTAACTTGAAGATGTTTCCAGCATTAATTTCATTGTGCTTTTGCTCATTTTGAAGAATTTGACAGTTTCACCTGACGTGTACAATCAGGTGCTGAAAACGCGTTTACAGCAATACAAAGTTCATTTTGGCTCTCACACCTTAACTAAATGTTGTAGACTCAAACTTTTTGCTGTCATTAGTGTATTTTAGCAACTTGAAGATGATTCCAGCATTAATTTCATTGTGCTTTTGCTCATTTTGAATATTTTGACAGTTTCACCTGAAGTGTACAATCTTGTGCTGAAAACGCGTTTAAAGCAATACAAAGTTCATTTAGGCTCTCACACCTTAACTAAATGTTGTAGACTCAAACTTTTTGCTGTCATTAGTGTATTTTAGCAACTTGAAGATTATTCCAGCATTAATTTCATTGTGCTTTTGCTCATTTTTAAGATTTTGACAGTTTCACCTGAAGTGTACAATCGGGCTGAAAATGCATTTAAAGCAATACAAAGTTCATTTAGGCTCTCACACCTTAACTAAATGTTGTAGACTCAAACTTGTTGCTGTCATTAGTATATTTTAGCAACTTGAAGATGATTCCAGCATTAATTTCATTGTGCTTTTGCTCATTTTGAAGATTTTGACAGTTTCACCTGAAGTGTACAATCAGGGGCTGAAAATGCGTTTAAAGCAATACAAAGTTAATTTAGGCTCTCACACCTTAACTAAATGTTGTAGACTCAAACTTGTTACTGTCATTAGTGTATTTTAGCAGCTTGAAGATGATTCCAGCATTAATTTAATTGTGCTTTTGCTCATTTTGAAGATTTTGACAGTTTCACCTGAAGTGTCCAACCGGGCTGAAAATGCATTTAAAGCAATACAAAGTTAATTTTGGCTCTCACACCTTAACTAAATGTTGTAGACTCAAACTTTTTGCTGTCATTAGTGTATTTTAGCAACTTGAAGATGATTCCAGCATTAATTTCATTGTGCTTTTGCTCATTTTGAATATTTTGACAGTTTCACCTGAAGTGTACAATCAGGTGCTGAAAACGCGTTTACAGCAATACAAAGTTAATTTTGGCTCTCACACCTTAACTAAATGTTGTAGACTCAAACTTGTTGCTGTCATTAGTGTATTTTAGTAACTTGAAGATGTTTCCAGCATTAATTTCATTGTGCTTTTGCTCATTTTGAAGATTTTGACAGTTTCACCTGAAGTGTCCAATCGGGCTGAAAATGCATTTAAAGCAATACAAAGTTAATTTTGGCTCTCACACCTTAACTAAATGTTGTAGACTCAAACTTTTTGCTGTCATTAGTGTATTTTAGCAACTTGAAGATGATTCCAGCATTAATTTCATTGTGCTTTTGCTCATTTTGAATATTTTGACAGTTTCACCTGAAGTGTACAATCAGGTGCTGAAAACGCGTTTACAGCAATACAAAGTTCATTTTGGCTCTCACACCTTAACTAAATGTTGTAGACTCAAACTTGTTGCTGTCATTAGTGTATTTTAGCAACTTGAAGATGATTCCAGCATTAATTTCATTGTGCTTTTGCTCATTTTGAAGATTTTGACAGTTTCACCTGAATTGTAAAATCAAGGGCTGAAAACGCGTTTAAAGCAATGAAAAGTTCATTTTGGCTCTCACACCTTAACTAAATGTTGTAGACTCAAACTTTTTGCTGTCCTTAGTGTATTTTAGCAACTTGAAGATGATTCCAGCATTAATTTCATTGTGCTTTTGCTCATTTTGAAGATTTTGACAGTTTCACCTGAAGTGTACTATCGGGCTGAAAATGCATTTAAAGCAATACAAAGTTCATTTTGGCTCTCACACCTTAACTAAATGTTGTAGACTCAAACTTTTTGCTGTCATTAGTGTATTTTAGCAACTTGAAGATGATTCCAGCATTAATTTCATTGTGCTTTTGCTCATTTTGAAGATTTTGACAGTTTCACCTGAAGTGTACTATCAGGCTGAAAATGCATTTAAAGCAATACAAAGTTCATTTTGGCTCTCACACCTTAACTAAATGTTGTAGACTCAAACTTTTTGCTGTCATTAGTGTATTTTAGCAACTTGAAGATGATTCCAGCATTAATTTCATCGTGCTTTTGCTCATTTTGAAGATTTTGACAGTTTCACCTGAAGTGTACATTCAGGTGCTGAAAACGCGTTTACAGCAATAAAAAGTTCATTTTGGCTCTCACACCATAACTAAATGTTGTAGACTCAAACTTCTTGCTGTCATTAGTGTATTTTAGCAACTTGAAGGTGATTCCAGCATTAATTTCATTGTGCTTTTGCTCATTTTGAAGATTTTGACAGTTTCACCTGAAGTGTACAATCTTGGGCTGAAAAGGCGTTTACAGCAATACAAAGTTCATTTAGGCTCTCACACCTTAACTAAATGTTGTAGACTCAAACTTTTTGCTGTCATTAGTGTATTTTAGCAACTTGAAGATTATTCCAGCATTAATTTCATTGTGCTTTTGCTCATTTTTAAGATTTTGACAGTTTCACCTGAAGTGTAAAATCGGGCTGAAAATGCATTTAAAGCAATACAAAGTTAATTTTGGCTCTCACACCTTAACTAAATGTTGTAGACTCAAACTTTTTGCTGTCATTAGTGTATTTTAGCAACTTGAAGATGATTCCAGCATTAATTTCATTGTGCTTTTGCTCATTTTGAATATTTTGACAGTTTCACCTAAAGTGTACAATCAGGTGCTGAAAACGCGTTTACAGCAATACAAAGTTCATTTTGGCTCTCACACCTTAACTAAATGTTGTAGACTCAAACTTGTTGCTGTCATTAGTGTATTTTAGCAACTTGAAGATGATTCCAGCATTAATTTCATTGTGCTTTTGCTCATTTTGAAGATTTTGACAGTTTCACCTGAATTGTACAATCAAGGGCTGAAAACGCGTTTAAAGCAATGAAAAGTTCATTTAGGCTTTCACACCTTAACTAAATGTTGTAGACTCAAACTTTTTGCTGTCATTAGTGTATTTTAGCAACTTGAAGATGATTCCAGCATTCATTTCATTGTGCTTTTGCTCATTTTGAAGATTTTGACAGTTTCACCTGAAGTGTACAATCAGGTGCTGAAAACGCGTTTACAGCAATACAAAGTTAATTTTGGCTCTCACACCTTAACTAAATGTTGTAGACTCAAACTTGTTGCTGTCATTAGTGTATTTTAGTAACTTGAAGATGTTTCCAGCATTAATTTCATTGTGCTTTTGCTCATTTTGAAGAATTTGACAGTTTCACCTGAAGTGTACATTCGGGCTGAAAATGCATTTAAAGCAATACAAAGTTCATTTTGGCTCTCACACCTTAACTAAATGTTGTAGACTTAAACTTTTTACTGTCATTAGTGTATTTTAGCAACTTAAAGATGATTCCAGCATTAATTTCATTGTGCTTTTGCTCATTTTGAATATTTTGACAGTTTCACCTGACGTGTACAATCAGGTGCTGAAAACGCGTTTACAGCAATACAAAGTTCATTTTGGCTCTCACACCTTAACTAAATGTTGTAGACTCAAACTTTTTGCTGTCATTAGTGTATTTTAGCAACTTGAAGATGATTCCAGCATTAATTTCATTGTGCTTTTGCTCATTTTGAATATTTTGACAGTTTCACCTGAAGTGTACAATAAGGTGCTGAAAACGCGTTTACAGCAATACAAAGTTAATTTTGGCTCTCACACCTTAACTAAATGTTGTAGACTCAAACTTGTTGCTGTCATTAGTGTATTTTAGTAACTTGAAGATGTTTCCAACATTAATTTCATTGTGCTTTTGCTCATTTTGAAGAATTTGACAGTTTCACCTGACGTGTACAATCAGGTGCTGAAAACGCGTTTACAGCAATACAAAGTTCATTTTGGCTCTCACACCTTAACTAAATGTTGTAGACTCAAACTTTTTGCTGTCATTAGTGTATTTTAGCAACTTGAAGATGATTCCAGCATTAATTTCATTGTGCTTTTGCTCATTTTGAATATTTTGACAGTTTCACCTGAAGTGTACAATCTTGTGCTGAAAACGCGTTTAAAGCAATACAAAGTTAATTTAGGCTCTCACACCTTAACTAAATGTTGTAGACTCAAACTTTTTCCTGTCATTAGTGTATTTTAGCAACTTGAAGATTATTCCAGCATTAATTTCATTGTGCTTTTGCTCATTTTTAAGATTTTGACAGTTTCACCTGAAGTGTAAAATCGGGCTGAAAATGCATTTAAAGCAATACAAAGTTAATTTTGGCTCTCACACCTTAACTAAATGTTGTAGACTCAAACTTTTTGCTGTCATTAGTGTATTTTAGCAACTTGAAGATGATTCCAGCATTAATTTCATTGTGCTTTTGCTCATTTTGAATATTTTGACAGTTTCACCTAAAGTGTACAATCAGGTGCTGAAAACGCGTTTACAGCAATACAAAGTTCATTTTGGCTCTCACACCTTAACTAAATGTTGTAGACTCAAACTTGTTGCTGTCATTAGTGTATTTTAGCAACTTGAAGATGATTCCAGCATTAATTTCATTGTGCTTTTGCTCATTTTGAAGATTTTGACAGTTTCACCTGAATTGTACAATCAAGGGCTGAAAACGCGTTTAAAGCAATGAAAAGTTCATTTAGGCTTTCACACCTTAACTAAATGTTGTAGACTCAAACTTTTTGCTGTCATTAGTGTATTTTAGCAACTTGAAGATGATTCCAGCATTCATTTCATTGTGCTTTTGCTCATTTTGAAGATTTTGACAGTTTCACCTGAAGTGTACAATCAGGTGCTGAAAACGCGTTTACAGCAATACAAAGTTAATTTTGGCTCTCACACCTTAACTAAATGTTGTAGACTCAAACTTGTTGCTGTCATTAGTGTATTTTAGTAACTTGAAGATGTTTCCAGCATTAATTTCATTGTGCTTTTGCTCATTTTGAAGAATTTGACAGTTTCACCTGAAGTGTACATTCGGGCTGAAAATGCATTTAAAGCAATACAAAGTTCATTTTGGCTCTCACACCTTAACTAAATGTTGTAGACTTAAACTTTTTACTGTCATTAGTGTATTTTAGCAACTTAAAGATGATTCCAGCATTAATTTCATTGTGCTTTTGCTCATTTTGAATATTTTGACAGTTTCACCTGACGTGTACAATCAGGTGCTGAAAACGCGTTTACAGCAATACAAAGTTCATTTTGGCTCTCACACCTTAACTAAATGTTGTAGACTCAAACTTTTTGCTGTCATTAGTGTATTTTAGCAACTTGAAGATGATTCCAGCATTAATTTCATTGTGCTTTTGCTCATTTTGAATATTTTGACAGTTTCACCTGAAGTGTACAATAAGGTGCTGAAAACGCGTTTACAGCAATACAAAGTTAATTTTGGCTCTCACACCTTAACTAAATGTTGTAGACTCAAACTTGTTGCTGTCATTAGTGTATTTTAGTAACTTGAAGATGTTTCCAGCATTAATTTCATTGTGCTTTTGCTCATTTTGAAGAATTTGACAGTTTCACCTGACGTGTACAATCAGGTGCTGAAAACGCGTTTACAGCAATACAAAGTTCATTTTGGCTCTCACACCTTAACTAAATGTTGTAGACTCAAACTTTTTGCTGTCATTAGTGTATTTTAGCAACTTGAAGATGATTCCAGCATTAATTTCATTGTGCTTTTGCTCATTTTGAATATTTTGACAGTTTCACCTGAAGTGTACAATCTTGTGCTGAAAACGCGTTTAAAGCAATACAAAGTTCATTTAGGCTCTCACACCTTAACTAAATGTTGTAGACTCAAACTTTTTGCTGTCATTAGTGTATTTTAGCAACTTGAAGATTATTCCAGCATTAATTTCATTGTGCTTTTGCTCATTTTTAAGATTTTGACAGTTTCACCTGAAGTGTACAATCGGGCTGAAAATGCATTTAAAGCAATACAAAGTTCATTTAGGCTCTCACACCTTAACTAAATGTTGTAGACTCAAACTTGTTGCTGTCATTAGTATATTTTAGCAACTTGAAGATGATTCCAGCATTAATTTCATTGTGCTTTTGCTCATTTTGAAGATTTTGACAGTTTCACCTGAAGTGTACAATCAGGGGCTGAAAATGCGTTTAAAGCAATACAAAGTTAATTTAGGCTCTCACACCTTAACTAAATGTTGTAGACTCAAACTTGTTACTGTCATTAGTGTATTTTAGCAGCTTGAAGATGATTCCAGCATTAATTTAATTGTGCTTTTGCTCATTTTGAAGATTTTGACAGTTTCACCTGAAGTGTCCAACCGGGCTGAAAATGCATTTAAAGCAATACAAAGTTAATTTTGGCTCTCACACCTTAACTAAATGTTGTAGACTCAAACTTTTTGCTGTCATTAGTGTATTTTAGCAACTTGAAGATGATTCCAGCATTAATTTCATTGTGCTTTTGCTCATTTTGAATATTTTGACAGTTTCACCTGAAGTGTACAATCAGGTGCTGAAAACGCGTTTACAGCAATACAAAGTTCATTTTGGCTCTCACACCTTAACTAAATGTTGTAGACTCAAACTTGTTGCTGTCATTAGTGTATTTTAGCAACTTGAAGATGATTCCAGCATTAATTTCATTGTGCTTTTGCTCATTTTGAAGATTTTGACAGTTTCACCTGAATTGTACAATCAAGGGCTGAAAACGCGTTTAAAGCAATGAAAAGTTCATTTAGGCTTTCACACCTTAACTAAATGTTGTAGACTCAAACTTTTTGCTGTCATTAGTGTATTTTAGCAACTTGAAGATGATTCCAGCATTCATTTCATTGTGCTTTTGCTCATTTTGAAGATTTTGACAGTTTCACCTGAAGTGTACAATCAGGTGCTGAAAACGCGTTTACAGCAATACAAAGTTAATTTTGGCTCTCACACCTTAACTAAATGTTGTAGACTCAAACTTGTTGCTGTCATTAGTGTATTTTAGTAACTTGAAGATGTTTCCAGCATTAATTTCATTGTGCTTTTGCTCATTTTGAAGATTTTGACAGTTTCACCTGAAGTGTCCAATCGGGCTGAAAATGCATTTAAAGCAATACAAAGTTAATTTTGGCTCTCACACCTTAACTAAATGTTGTAGACTCAAACTTTTTGCTGTCATTAGTGTATTTTAGCAACTTGAAGATGATTCCAGCATTAATTTCATTGTGCTTTTGCTCATTTTGAATATTTTGACAGTTTCACCTGAAGTGTACAATCAGGTGCTGAAAACGCGTTTACAGCAATACAAAGTTCATTTTGGCTCTCACACCTTAACTAAATGTTGTAGACTCAAACTTGTTGCTGTCATTAGTGTATTTTAGCAACTTGAAGATGATTCCAGCATTAATTTCATTGTGCTTTTGCTCATTTTGAAGATTTTGACAGTTTCACCTGAATTGTAAAATCAAGGGCTGAAAATGCGTTTAAAGCAATGAAAAGTTCATTTTGGCTCTCACACCTTAACTAAATGTTGTAGACTCAAACTTTTTGCTGTCCTTAGTGTATTTTAGCAACTTGAAGATGATTCCAGCATTAATTTCATTGTGCTTTTGCTCATTTTGAAGATTTTGACAGTTTCACCTGAAGTGTACTATCGGGCTGAAAATGCATTTAAAGCAATACAAAGTTCATTTTGGCTCTCACACCTTAACTAAATGTTGTAGACTCAAACTTTTTGCTGTCATTAGTGTATTTTAGCAACTTGAAGATGATTCCAGCATTAATTTCATTGTGCTTTTGCTCATTTTGAAGATTTTGACAGTTTCACCTGAAGTGTACTATCAGGCTGAAAATGCATTTAAAGCAATACAAAGTTCATTTTGGCTCTCACACCTTAACTAAATGTTGTAGACTCAAACTTCTTGCTGTCATTAGTGTATTTTAGCAACTTGAAGATGATTCCAGCATTAATTTCATCGTGCTTTTGCTCATTTTGAAGATTTTGACAGTTTCACCTGAAGTGTACATTCAGGTGCTGAAAACGCGTTTACAGCAATAAAAAGTTCATTTTGGCTCTCACACCATAACTAAATGTTGTAGACTCAAACTTCTTGCTGTCATTAGTGTATTTTAGCAACTTGAAGGTGATTCCAGCATTAATTTCATTGTGCTTTTGCTCATTTTGAAGATTTTGACAGTTTCACCTGAAGTGTACAATCTTGGGCTGAAAAGGCGTTTACAGCAATACAAAGTTCATTTAGGCTCTCACACCTTAACTAAATGTTGTAGACTCAAACTTTTTGCTGTCATTAGTGTATTTTAGCAACTTGAAGATTATTCCAGCATTAATTTCATTGTGCTTTTGCTCATTTTTAAGATTTTGACAGTTTCACCTGAAGTGTAAAATCGGGCTGAAAATGCATTTAAAGCAATACAAAGTTAATTTTGGCTCTCACACCTTAACTAAATGTTGTAGACTCAAACTTTTTGCTGTCATTAGTGTATTTTAGCAACTTGAAGATGATTCCAGCATTAATTTCATTGTGCTTTTGCTCATTTTGAATATTTTGACAGTTTCACCTAAAGTGTACAATCAGGTGCTGAAAACGCGTTTACAGCAATACAAAGTTCATTTTGGCTCTCACACCTTAACTAAATGTTGTAGACTCAAACTTGTTGCTGTCATTAGTGTATTTTAGCAACTTGAAGATGATTCCAGCATTAATTTCATTGTGCTTTTGCTCATTTTGAAGATTTTGACAGTTTCACCTGAATTGTACAATCAAGGGCTGAAAACGCGTTTAAAGCAATGAAAAGTTCATTTAGGCTTTCACACCTTAACTAAATGTTGTAGACTCAAACTTTTTGCTGTCATTAGTGTATTTTAGCAACTTGAAGATGATTCCAGCATTCATTTCATTGTGCTTTTGCTCATTTTGAAGATTTTGACAGTTTCACCTGAAGTGTACAATCAGGTGCTGAAAACGCGTTTACAGCAATACAAAGTTAATTTTGGCTCTCACACCTTAACTAAATGTTGTAGACTCAAACTTGTTGCTGTCATTAGTGTATTTTAGTAACTTGAAGATGTTTCCAGCATTAATTTCATTGTGCTTTTGCTCATTTTGAAGAATTTGACAGTTTCACCTGAAGTGTACATTCGGGCTGAAAATGCATTTAAAGCAATACAAAGTTCATTTTGGCTCTCACACCTTAACTAAATGTTGTAGACTTAAACTTTTTACTGTCATTAGTGTATTTTAGCAACTTAAAGATGATTCCAGCATTAATTTCATTGTGCTTTTGCTCATTTTGAATATTTTGACAGTTTCACCTGACGTGTACAATCAGGTGCTGAAAACGCGTTTACAGCAATACAAAGTTCATTTTGGCTCTCACACCTTAACTAAATGTTGTAGACTCAAACTTTTTGCTGTCATTAGTGTATTTTAGCAACTTGAAGATGATTCCAGCATTAATTTCATTGTGCTTTTGCTCATTTTGAATATTTTGACAGTTTCACCTGAAGTGTACAATAAGGTGCTGAAAACGCGTTTACAGCAATACAAAGTTCATTTTGGCTCTCACACCTTAACTAAATGTTGTAGACTCAAACTTGTTGCTGTCATTAGTGTATTTTAGCAACTTGAAGATGTTTCCAGCATTAATTTCATTGTGCTTTTGCTCATTTTGAAGAATTTGAAAGTTTCACCTGAAGTGTACATTCAGGTGCTGAAAACGCGTTTACAGCAATAAAAAGTTAATTTTGGCTCTCACACCATAACTAAATGTTGTAGACTCAAACTTCTTGCTGTCATTAGTGTATTTTAGCAACTTGAAGGTGATTCCAGCATTAATTTCATTGTGCATTTGCTCATTTTGAAGATTTTGACAGTTTCACCTGAAGTGTACAATCTTGGGCTGAAAACGCGTTTAAAGCAATACAAAGTTCATTTAGGCTCTCACACCTTAACTAAATGTTGTAGACTCAAACTTTTTGCTGTCATTAGTGTATTTTAGCAACTTGAAGATGATTCCAGCATTAATTTCATTGTGCTTTTGCTCATTTTGAATATTTTGACAGTTTCACCTGAAGTGTACAATCAGGTGCTGAAAACGCGTTTACAGCAATACAAAGTTCATTTTGGCTCTCACACCTTAACTAAATGTTGTAGACTCAAACTTTTTGCTGTCATTAGTGTATTTTAGCAACTTGAAGATGATTCCAGCATTAATTTCATTGTGCTTTTGCTCATTTTGAATATTTTGACAGTTTCACCTGAAGTGTACAATAAGGTGCTGAAAACGCGTTTACAGCAATACAAAGTTCATTTTGGCTCTCACACCTTAACTAAATGTTGTAGACTCAAACTTGTTGCTGTCATTAGTGTATTTTAGCAACTTGAAGATGTTTCCAGCATTAATTTCATTGTGCTTTTGCTCATTTTGAAGAATTTGACAGTTTCACCTGAAGTGTACATTCGGGCTGAAAATGCATTTAAAGCAATACAAAGTTCATTTTGGCTCTCACACCTTAACTAAATGTTGTAGACTCAAACTTCTTGCTGTCATTAGTGTATTTTAGCAACTTGAAGGTGATTCCAGCATTAATTTCATTGTGCTTTTGCTCATTTTGAAGATTTTGACAGTTTCACCTGAAGTGTACATTCAGGTGCTGAAAACGCGTTTACAGCAATAAAAAGTTCATTTTGGCTCTCACACCATAACTAAATGTTGTAGACTCAAACTTCTTGCTGTCATTAGTGTATTTTAGCAACTTGAAGGTGATTCCAGCATTAATTTCATTGTGCATTTGCTCATTTTGAAGATTTTGACAGTTTCACCTGAAGTGTACAATCTTGGGCTGAAAACGCGTTTAAAGCAATACAAAGTTCATTTAGGCTCTCACACCTTAACTAAATGTTGTAGACTCAAACTTGTTACTGTCATTAGTGTATTTTAGCAGCTTGAAGATGATTCCAGCATTAATTTAATTGTGCTTTTGCTCATTTTGAAGATTTTGACAGTTTCACCTGAAGTGTCCAATCGGGCTGAAAATGCATTTAAAGCAATACAAAGTTAATTTTGGCTCTCACACCTTAACTAAATGTTGTAGACTCAAACTGTTTGCTGTCATTAGTGTATTTTAGCAACTTGAAGATGATTCCAGCATTAATTTCATTGTGCTTTTGCTCATTTTGAATATTTTGACAGTTTCACCTGAAGTGTACAATCAGGTGCTGAAAACGCGTTTACAGCAATACAAAGTTCATTTTGGCTCTCACACCTTAACTAAATGTTGTAGACTCAAACTTGTTGCTGTCATTAGTGTATTTTAGTAACTTGAAGATGTTTCCAGCATTAATTTCATTGTGCTTTTGCTCATTTTGAAGATTTTGACAGTTTCACCTGAAGTGTCCAATCGGGCTGAAAATGCATTTAAAGCAAGACAAAGTTAATTTTGGCTCTCACACCTTAACTAAATGTTGTAGACTCAAACTTTTTGCTGTCATTAGTGTATTTTAGCAACTTGAAGATGATTCCAGCATTAATTTCATTGTGCTTTTGCTCATTTTGAATATTTTGACAGTTTCACCTGAAGTGTACAATCAGGTGCTGAAAACGCGTTTACAGCAATACAAAGCTCATTTTGAATCTCACACCTTAACTAAATGTTGTAGACTCAAACTTGTTGCTGTCATTAGTGTATTTTAGCAACTTGAAGATGATTCCAGCATTAATTTCATTGTGCTTTTGCTCATTTTGAAGATTTTGACAGTTTCACCTGAATTGTACAATCAAGGGCTGAAAACGCGTTTAAAGCAATGAAAAGTTCATTTAGGCTTTCACACCTTAACTAAATGTTGTAGACTCAAACTTTTTGCTGTCATTAGTGTATTTTAGCAACTTGAAGATGATTCCAGCATTCATTTCATTGTGCTTTTGCTCATTTTGAAGATTTTGACAGTTTCACCTGAAGTGTACAATCAGGTGCTGAAAACGCGTTTACAGCAATACAAAGTTCATTTTGGCTCTCACACCTTAACTAAATGTTGTAGACTTAAACTTTTTACTGTCATTAGTGTATTTTAGCAACTTGAAGATGATTCCAGCATTAATTTCATTGTGCTTTTGCTCATTTTGAAGAATTTGACAGTTTCACCTGAAGTGTACATTCGGGCTGAAAATGCATTTAAAGCAATACAAAGTTCATTTTGGCTCTCACACCTTAACTAAATGTTGTAGACTTAAACTTTTTACTGTCATTAGTGTATTTTAGCAACTTAAAGATGATTCCAGCATTAATTTCATTGTGCTTTTGCTCATTTTGAATATTTTGACAGTTTCACCTGAAGTGTACAATCAGGTGCTGAAAACGCGTTTACAGCAATACAAAGTTCATTTTGGCTCTCACACCATAACTAAATGTTGTAGACTCAAACTTCTTGCTGTCATTAGTGTATTTTAGCAACTTGAAGGTGATTCCAGCATTAATTTCATTGTGCTTTTGCTCATTTTGAAGATTTTGACAGTTTCACCTGAAGTGTACAATCTTGGGCTGAAAACGCGTTTAAAGCAATACAAAGTTCATTTAGGCTCTCACACCTTAACTAAATGTTGTAGACTCAAACTTTTTGCTGTCATTAGTGTATTTTAGCAACTTGAAGATGATTCCAGCATTAATTTCATTGTGCTTTTGCTCATTTTTAAGATTTTGACAGTTTCACCTGAAGTGTACAATCGGGCTGAAAATGCATTTAAAGCAATACAAAGTTCATTTAGGCTCTCACACCTTAACTAAATGTTGTAGACTCAAACTTGTTACTGTCATTAGTGTATTTTAGCAGCTTGAAGATGATTCCAGCATTAATTTAATTGTGCTTTTGCTCATTTTGAAGATTTTGACAGTTTCACCTGAAGTGTTCAATCGGGCTGAAAATGCATTTAAAGCAATACAAAGTTAATTTTGGCTCTCACACCTTAACTAAATGTTGTAGACTCAAACTTTTTGCTGTCATTAGTGTATTTTAGCAACTTGAAGATGATTCCAGCATTAATTTCATTGTGCTTTTGCTCATTTTGAATATTTTGACAGTTTCACCTGAAGTGTACAATCAGGTGCTGAAAACGCGTTTACAGCAATACAAAGTTCATTTTGGCTCTCACACCTTAACTAAATGTTGTAGACTCAAACTTGTTGCTGTCATTAGTGTATTTTAGCAACTTGAAGATGATTCCAGCATTAATTTCATTGTGCTTTTGCTCATTTTGAAGATTTTGACAGTTTCACCTGAATTGTACAATCAAGGGCTGAAAACGCGTTTAAAGCAATGAAAAGTTCATTTTGGCTCTCACACCTTAACTAAATGTTGTAGACTCAAACTTTTTGCTGTCATTAGTGTATTTTAGCAACTTGAAGATGATTCCAGCATTAATTTCATTGTGCTTTTGCTCATTTTGAGGATTTTGACAGTTTCACCTGAAGTGTACTATCAGGCTGAAAATGCATTTAAAGCAATACAAAGTTCATTTTGGCTCTCACACCTTAACTAAATGTTGTAGACTCAAACTTTTTGCTGTCATTAGTGTATTTTAGCAACTTGAAGATGATTCCAGCATTAATTTCATTGTGCTTTTGCTCATTTTGAAGATTTTGACAGTTTCACCTGAAGTGTACAATCTTGGGCTGAAAACGCGTTTAAAGCAATACAAAGTTCATTTAGGCTCTCACACCTTAACTAAATGTTGTAGACTCAAACTTGTTGCTGTCATTAGTATATTTTAGCAACTTGAAGATGATTCCAGCATTAATTTCATTGTGCTTTTGCTCATTTTGAAGATTTTGACAGTTTCACCTGAAGTGTACAATCAGGGGCTGAAAATGCGTTTAAAGCAATACAAAGTTCATTTAGGCTCTCACACCTTAACTAAATGTTGTAGACTCAAACTTGTTACTGTCATTAGTGTATTTTAGCAGCTTGAAGATGATTCCAGCATTAATTTAATTGTGCTTTTGCTCATTTTGAAGATTTTGACAGTTTCACCTGAAGTGTCCAATCGGGCTGAAAATGCATTTAAAGCAATACAAAGTTAATTTTGGCTCTCACACCTTAACTAAATGTTGTAGACTCAAACTTTTTGCTGTCATTAGTGTATTTTAGCAACTTGAAGATGATTCCAGCATTAATTTCATTGTGCTTTTGCTCATTTTGTAGATTTTGACAGTTTCACCTGAAGTGTACAATCAGGGGCTGAAAATGCGTTTAAAGCAATACAAAGTTCATTTAGGCTCTCACACCTTAACTAAATGTTGTAGACTCAAACTTTTTGCTGTCCTTAGTGTATTTTAGCAACTTGAAGATGATTCCAGCATTAATTTCATTGTGCTTTTGCTCATTTTGAAGATTTTGACAGTTTCACCTGAAGTGTACTATCGGGCTGAAAATGCATTTAAAGCAATACAAAGTTCATTTTGGCTCTCACACCTTAACTAAATGTTGTAGACTCAAACTTGTTGCTGTCATTAGTGTATTTTAGCAACTTGAAGATGATTCCAGCATTAATTTCATTGTGCTTTTGCTCATTTTGAAGATTTTGACAGTTTCACCTGAATTGTACAATCAAGGGCTGAAAACGCGTTTAAAGCAATGAAAAGTTCATTTAGGCTTTCACACCTTAACTAAATGTTGTAGACTCAAACTTTTTGCTGTCATTAGTGTATTTTAGCAACTTGAAGATGATTCCAGCATTCATTTCATTGTGCTTTTGCTCATTTTGAAGATTTTGACAGTTTCACCTGAAGTGTACAATCAGGTGCTGAAAACGCGTTTACAGCAATACAAAGTTCATTTTGGCTCTCACACCTTAACTAAATGTTGTAGACTTAAACTTTTTACTGTCATTAGTGTATTTTAGCAACGTAAAGATGATTCCAGCATTAATTTCATTGTGCTTTTGCTCATTTTGAATATGTTGACAGTTTCACCTGAATTGTACAATCAGGTGCTGAAAACGCGTTTACAGCAATACAAAGTTCATTTTGGCTCTCACACCTTAACTAAATGTTGTAGACTCAAACTTTTTGCTGTCATTAGTGTATTTTAGCAACTTGAAGATGATTCCAGCATTAATTTCATTGTGCTTTTGCTCATTTTGAATATTTTGACAGTTTCACCTGAAGTGTACAATAAGGTGCTGAAAACGCGTTTACAGCAATACAAAGTTCATTTTGGCTCTCACACCTTAACTAAATGTTGTAGACTCAAACTTGTTGCTGTCATTAGTGTATTTTTGCAACTTGAAGATGTTTCCAGCATTAATTTCATTGTGCTTTTGCTCATTTTGAAGATTTTGACAGTTTCACCTGAAGTGTACTTTCAGGTGCTGAAAACGCGTTTAAAGCAATAAAAAGTTCATTTTGGCTCTCACACCATAACTAAATGTTGTAGACTCAAACTTCTTGCTGTCATTAGTGTATTTTAGCAACTTGAAGGTGATTCCAGCATTAATTTCATTGTGCATTTGCTCATTTTGAAGATTTTGACAGTTTCACCTGAAGTGTACAATCTTGGGCTGAAAACGCGTTTAAAGCAATACAAAGTTCATTTAGGCTCTCTCACCTTAACTAAATGTTGTAGACTCAAACTTTTTGCTGTCATTAGTGTATTTTAGCAACTTGAAGATGATTCCAGCATTCATTTCATTGTGCTTTTGCTCATTTTGAAGATTTTGACAGTTTCACCTGAAGTGTACAATCAGGTGCTGAAAACGCGATTACAGCAATACAAAGTTAATTTTGGCTCTCACACCTTAACTAAATGTTGTAGACTCAAACTTTTTGCTGTCATTAGTGTATTTTAGCAACTTGAAGATGATTCCAGCATTAATTTCATTGTGCTTTTGCTCATTTTGAAGATTTTGACAGTTTCACCTGAAGTGTACAATCAGGGGCTGAAAATGTGTTTAAAGCAATACAAAGTTCATTTAGGCTCTCACACCTTAACTAAATGTTGTAGACTCAAACTTGTTACTGTCATTAGTGTATTTTAGCAGCTTGAAGATGATTCCAGCATTAATTTAATTGTGCTTTTGCTCATTTTGAAGATTTTGACAGTTTCACCTGAAGTGTCCAATCGGGCTGAAATTCATTTAAAGCAATACAAAGTTAATTTTGGCTCTCACACCTTAACTAAATGTTGTAGACTCAAACTTTTTGCTGTCATTAGTGTATTTTAGCAACTTGAAGATTATTCCAGCATTAATTTCATTGTGCTTTTGCTCATTTTTAAGATTTTGACAGTTTCACCTGAAGTGTCCAAGTGGGCTGAAATTCATTTAAAGCAATACAAAGTTAATTTTGGCTCTCACACCTTAACTAAATGTTGTAGACTCAAACTTTTTGCTGTCATTAGTGTATTTTAGCAACTTGAAGATGATTCCAGCATTAATTTCATTGTGCTTTTGCTCATTTTTAAGATTTTGACAGTTTCACCTGAAGTGTCCAATCGGGCTGAAATTCATTTAAAGCAATACAAAGTTAATTTTGGCTCTCACACCTTAACTAAATGTTGTAGACTCAAACTTTTTGCTGTCATTAGTGTATTTTAGCAACTTGAAGATGATTCCAGCATTAATTTCATTGTGCTTTTGCTCATTTTGAATATTTTGACAGTTTCACCTGAAGTGTACAATCAGGTGCTGAAAACGCGTTTACAGCAATACAAAGTTCATTTTGGCTCTCACACCTTAACTAAATGTTGTAGACTCAAACTTTTTGCTGTCATTAGTGTATTTTAGCAACTTGAAGATGATTCCAGCATTAATTTCATTGTGCTTTTGCTCATTTTGAATATTTTGACAGTTTCACCTGAAGTGTACAATCAGGTGCTGAAAACGCGTTTACAGCAATACAAAGTTCATTTTGGCTCTCACACCTTAACTAAATGTTGTAGACTCAAACTTTTTGCTGTCATTAGTGTATTTTAGCAACTTGAAGATGTTTCCAGCATTAATTTCATTGTGCTTTTGCTCATTTTGAAGAATTTGACAGTTTCACCTGAAGTGTACATTCGGGCTGAAAATGCATTTAAAGCAATACAAAGTTAATTTTGGCTCTCACACCTTAACTAAATGTTGTAGACTCAAACTTTTTGCTGTCATTAGTGTATTTTAGCAACTTGAAGATGATTCCAGCATTAATTTCATTGTGCTTTTGCTCATTTTGAATATTTTGACAGTTTCACCTGAAGTGTACAATCAGGTGCTGAAAACGCGTTTACAGCAATACAAAGTTCATTTTGGCTCTCACACCTTAACTAAATGTTGTAGACTCAAACTTTTTGCTGTCATTAGTGTATTTTAGCAACTTGAAGATGATTCCAGCATTAATTTCATTGTGCTTTTGCTCATTTTGAAGATTTTGACAGTTTCACCTGAAGTGTACTATCGGGCTGAAAATGCATTTAAAGCAATACAAAGTTCATTTTGGCTCTCACACCTTAACTAAATGTTGTAGACTCAAACTTTTTGCTGTCATTAGTGTATTTTAGCAACTTGAAGATGATTCCAGCATTCATTTCATTGTGCTTTTGCTCATTTTGAAGATTTTGACAGTTTCACCTGAAGTGTACAATCAGGGGCTGAAAATGCGTTTAAAGCAATACAAAGTTCATTTAGGCTCTCACACCTTAACTAAATGTTGTAGACTCAAACTTGTTACTGTCATTAGTGTATTTTAGCAGCTTGAAGATGATTCCAGCATTAATTTAATTGTGCTTTTGCTCATTTTGAAGATTTTGACAGTTTCACCTGAAGTGTCCAATCGGGCTGAAAATGCATTTAAAGCAATACAAAGTTAATTTTGGCTCTCACACCTTAACTAAATGTTGTAGACTCAAACTTTTTGCTGTCATTAGTGTATTTTAGCAACTTGAAGATGATTCCAGCATTAATTTCATTGTGCTTTTGCTCATTTTGAATATTTTGACAGTTTCACCTGAAGTGTACAATCTTGGGCTGAAAACGCGTTTAAAGCAATACAAAGTTCATTTAGGCTCTCACACCTTAACTAAATGTTGTAGACTCAAACTTTTTGCTGTCATTAGTGTATGTTAGCAACTTGAAGATGATTACAGCATTAATTTCATTGTGCTTTTGCTCATTTTGAATATTTTGACAGTTTCACCTGAAGTGTACTATCGGCTGAAAATGCATTTAAAGCAATACAAAGTTCATTTTGGCTCTCACACCTTAACTAAATGTTGTAGACTCAAACTTTTTGCTGTCATTAGTGTATTTTAGCAACTTGAAGATGATTCCAGCATTAATTTCATTGTGCTTTTGCTCATTTTTAAGATTTTGACAGTTTCACCTGAAGTGTACAATCGGGCTGAAAATGCATTTAAAGCAATACAAAGTTCATTTAGGCTCTCACACCTTAACTAAATGTTGTAGACTCAAACTTGTTGCTGTCATTAGTATATTTTAGCAACTTGAAGATGATTCCAGCATTAATTTAATTGTGCTTTTGCTCATTTTGAAGATTTTGACAGTTTCACCTGAAGTGTCCATTCGGGCTGAAAATGCATTTAAAGCAATACAAAGTTAATTTTGGCTCTCACACCTTAACTAAATGTTGTAGACTCAAACTTTTTGCTGTCATTAGTGTATGTTAGCAACTTGAAGATGATTCCAGCATTAATTTCATTGTGCTTTTGCTCATTTTGAATATTTTGACAGTTTCACCTGAAGTGTACAATCAGGTGCTGAAAACGCGTTTACAGCAATACAAAGTTCATTTTGGCTCTCACACCTTAACTAAATGTTGTAGACTCAAACTTGTTGCTGTCATTAGTGTATTTTAGCAACTTGAAGATGATTCCAGCATTAATTTCATTGTGCTTTTGCTCATTTTGAAGATTTTGACAGTTTCACCTGAATTGTACAATCAAGGGCTGAAAACGCGTTTAAAGCAATGAAAAGTTCATTTAGGCTTTAACACCTTAACTAAATGTTGTAGACTCAAACTTTTTGCTGTCATTAGTGTATTTTAGCAACTTGAAGATGATTCCAGCATTCATTTCATTGTGCTTTTGCTCATTTTGAAGATTTTGACAGTTTCACCTGAAGTGTACAATCAGGTGCTGAAAACGCGTTTACAGCAATACAAAGATCATTTTGGCTCTCACACCTTAACTAAATGTTGTAGACTCAAACTTGTTGCTGTCATTAGTGTATTTTAGTAACTTGAAGATGTTTCCAGCATTAATTTCATTGTGCTTTTGCTCATTTTGAAGAATTTGACAGTTTCACCTGAAGTGTACATTCGGGCTGAAAATGCATTTAAAGCAATACAAAGTTCATTTTGGCTCTCACACCTTAACTAAATGTTGTAGACTTAAACTTTTTACTGTCATTAGTGTATTTTAGCAACTTAAAGATGATTCCAGCATTAATTTCATTGTGCTTTTGCTCATTTTGAATATTTTGACAGTTTCACCTGAAGTGTACAATCAGGTGCTGAAAACGCGTTTATAGCAATACAAAGTTCATTTTGGCTCTCACACCTTAACTAAATGTTGTAGACTCAAACTTTTTGCTGTCATTAGTGTATTTTAGCAACTTGAAGATGATTCCAGCATTAATTTCATTGTGCTTTTGCTCATTTTGAATATTTTGACAGTTTCACCTGAAGTGTACAATAAGGTGCTGAAAACGCGTTTACAGCAATACAAAGTTCATTTTGGCTCTCACACCTTAACTAAATGTTGTAGACTCAAACTTGTTGCTGTCATTAGTGTATTTTAGCAACTTGAAGATGTTTCCAGCATTAATTTCATTGTGCTTTTGCTCATTTTGAAGATTTTGACACTTTCACCTGAAGTGTACTTTCAGGTGCTGAAAACGCGTTTAAAGCAATAAAAAGTTCATTTTGGCTCTCACACCATAACTAAATGTTGTAGACTCAAACTTCTTGCTGTCATTAGTGTATTTTAGCAACTTGAAGGTGATTCCAGCATTAATTTCATTGTGCATTTGCTCATTTTGAAGATTTTGACAGTTTCACCTGAAGTGTACAATCTTGGGCTGAAAACGCGTTTAAAGCAATACAAAGTTCATTTAGGCTCTCTCACCTTAACTAAATGTTGTAGACTCAAACTTTTTGCTGTCATTAGTGTATTTTAGCAGCTTGAAGATGATTCCAGCATTAATTTAATTGTGCTTTTGCTCATTTTGAAGAATTTGACAGTTTCACCTGAAGTGTACATTCGGGCTGAAAATGCATTTAAAGCAATACAAAGTTCATTTTGGCTCTCACACCTTAACTAAATGTTGTAGACTTAAACTTTTTACTGTCATTAGTGTATTTTAGCAACTTAAAGATGATTCCAGCATTAATTTCATTGTGCTTTTGCTCATTTTGAATATTTTGACAGTTTCACCTGACGTGTACAATCAGGTGCTGAAAACGCGTTTACAGCAATACAAAGTTCATTTTGGCTCTCACACCTTAACTAAATGTTGTAGACTCAAACTTTTTGCTGTCATTAGTGTATTTTAGCAACTTGAAGATGATTCCAGCATTAATTTCATTGTGCTTTTGCTCATTTTGAATATTTTGACAGTTTCACCTGAAGTGTACAATAAGGTGCTGAAAACGCGTTTACAGCAATACAAAGTTAATTTTGGCTCTCACACCTTAACTAAATGTTGTAGACTCAAACTTGTTGCTGTCATTAGTGTATTTTAGTAACTTGAAGATGTTTCCAGCATTAATTTCATTGTGCTTTTGCTCATTTTGAAGAATTTGACAGTTTCACCTGACGTGTACAATCAGGTGCTGAAAACGCGTTTACAGCAATACAAAGTTCATTTTGGCTCTCACACCTTAACTAAATGTTGTAGACTCAAACTTTTTGCTGTCATTAGTGTATTTTAGCAACTTGAAGATGATTCCAGCATTAATTTCATTGTGCTTTTGCTCATTTTGAATATTTTGACAGTTTCACCTGAAGTGTACAATCTTGTGCTGAAAACGCGTTTAAAGCAATACAAAGTTCATTTAGGCTCTCACACCTTAACTAAATGTTGTAGACTCAAACTTTTTGCTGTCATTAGTGTATTTTAGCAACTTGAAGATTATTCCAGCATTAATTTCATTGTGCTTTTGCTCATTTTTAAGATTTTGACAGTTTCACCTGAAGTGTACAATCGGGCTGAAAATGCATTTAAAGCAATACAAAGTTCATTTAGGCTCTCACACCTTAACTAAATGTTGTAGACTCAAACTTGTTGCTGTCATTAGTATATTTTAGCAACTTGAAGATGATTCCAGCATTAATTTCATTGTGCTTTTGCTCATTTTGAAGATTTTGACAGTTTCACCTGAAGTGTACAATCAGGGGCTGAAAATGCGTTTAAAGCAATACAAAGTTAATTTAGGCTCTCACACCTTAACTAAATGTTGTAGACTCAAACTTGTTACTGTCATTAGTGTATTTTAGCAGCTTGAAGATGATTCCAGCATTAATTTAATTGTGCTTTTGCTCATTTTGAAGATTTTGACAGTTTCACCTGAAGTGTCCAACCGGGCTGAAAATGCATTTAAAGCAATACAAAGTTAATTTTGGCTCTCACACCTTAACTAAATGTTGTAGACTCAAACTTTTTGCTGTCATTAGTGTATTTTAGCAACTTGAAGATGATTCCAGCATTAATTTCATTGTGCTTTTGCTCATTTTGAATATTTTGACAGTTTCACCTGAAGTGTACAATCAGGTGCTGAAAACGCGTTTACAGCAATACAAAGTTAATTTTGGCTCTCACACCTTAACTAAATGTTGTAGACTCAAACTTGTTGCTGTCATTAGTGTATTTTAGTAACTTGAAGATGTTTCCAGCATTAATTTCATTGTGCTTTTGCTCATTTTGAAGATTTTGACAGTTTCACCTGAAGTGTCCAATCGGGCTGAAAATGCATTTAAAGCAATACAAAGTTAATTTTGGCTCTCACACCTTAACTAAATGTTGTAGACTCAAACTTTTTGCTGTCATTAGTGTATTTTAGCAACTTGAAGATGATTCCAGCATTAATTTCATTGTGCTTTTGCTCATTTTGAATATTTTGACAGTTTCACCTGAAGTGTACAATCAGGTGCTGAAAACGCGTTTACAGCAATACAAAGTTCATTTTGGCTCTCACACCTTAACTAAATGTTGTAGACTCAAACTTGTTGCTGTCATTAGTGTATTTTAGCAACTTGAAGATGATTCCAGCATTAATTTCATTGTGCTTTTGCTCATTTTGAAGATTTTGACAGTTTCACCTGAATTGTAAAATCAAGGGCTGAAAACGCGTTTAAAGCAATGAAAAGTTCATTTTGGCTCTCACACCTTAACTAAATGTTGTAGACTCAAACTTTTTGCTGTCCTTAGTGTATTTTAGCAACTTGAAGATGATTCCAGCATTAATTTCATTGTGCTTTTGCTCATTTTGAAGATTTTGACAGTTTCACCTGAAGTGTACTATCGGGCTGAAAATGCATTTAAAGCAATACAAAGTTCATTTTGGCTCTCACACCTTAACTAAATGTTGTAGACTCAAACTTTTTGCTGTCATTAGTGTATTTTAGCAACTTGAAGATGATTCCAGCATTAATTTCATTGTGCTTTTGCTCATTTTGAAGATTTTGACAGTTTCACCTGAAGTGTACTATCAGGCTGAAAATGCATTTAAAGCAATACAAAGTTCATTTTGGCTCTCACACCTTAACTAAATGTTGTAGACTCAAACTTTTTGCTGTCATTAGTGTATTTTAGCAACTTGAAGATGATTCCAGCATTAATTTCATCGTGCTTTTGCTCATTTTGAAGATTTTGACAGTTTCACCTGAAGTGTACATTCAGGTGCTGAAAACGCGTTTACAGCAATAAAAAGTTCATTTTGGCTCTCACACCATAACTAAATGTTGTAGACTCAAACTTCTTGCTGTCATTAGTGTATTTTAGCAACTTGAAGGTGATTCCAGCATTAATTTCATTGTGCTTTTGCTCATTTTGAAGATTTTGACAGTTTCACCTGAAGTGTACAATCTTGGGCTGAAAAGGCGTTTACAGCAATACAAAGTTCATTTAGGCTCTCACACCTTAACTAAATGTTGTAGACTCAAACTTTTTGCTGTCATTAGTGTATTTTAGCAACTTGAAGATTATTCCAGCATTAATTTCATTGTGCTTTTGCTCATTTTTAAGATTTTGACAGTTTCACCTGAAGTGTAAAATCGGGCTGAAAATGCATTTAAAGCAATACAAAGTTAATTTTGGCTCTCACACCTTAACTAAATGTTGTAGACTCAAACTTTTTGCTGTCATTAGTGTATTTTAGCAACTTGAAGATGATTCCAGCATTAATTTCATTGTGCTTTTGCTCATTTTGAATATTTTGACAGTTTCACCTAAAGTGTACAATCAGGTGCTGAAAACGCGTTTACAGCAATACAAAGTTCATTTTGGCTCTCACACCTTAACTAAATGTTGTAGACTCAAACTTGTTGCTGTCATTAGTGTATTTTAGCAACTTGAAGATGATTCCAGCATTAATTTCATTGTGCTTTTGCTCATTTTGAAGATTTTGACAGTTTCACCTGAATTGTACAATCAAGGGCTGAAAACGCGTTTAAAGCAATGAAAAGTTCATTTAGGCTTTCACACCTTAACTAAATGTTGTAGACTCAAACTTTTTGCTGTCATTAGTGTATTTTAGCAACTTGAAGATGATTCCAGCATTCATTTCATTGTGCTTTTGCTCATTTTGAAGATTTTGACAGTTTCACCTGAAGTGTACAATCAGGTGCTGAAAACGCGTTTACAGCAATACAAAGTTAATTTTGGCTCTCACACCTTAACTAAATGTTGTAGACTCAAACTTGTTGCTGTCATTAGTGTATTTTAGTAACTTGAAGATGTTTCCAGCATTAATTTCATTGTGCTTTTGCTCATTTTGAAGAATTTGACAGTTTCACCTGAAGTGTACATTCGGGCTGAAAATGCATTTAAAGCAATACAAAGTTCATTTTGGCTCTCACACCTTAACTAAATGTTGTAGACTTAAACTTTTTACTGTCATTAGTGTATTTTAGCAACTTAAAGATGATTCCAGCATTAATTTCATTGTGCTTTTGCTCATTTTGAATATTTTGACAGTTTCACCTGACGTGTACAATCAGGTGCTGAAAACGCGTTTACAGCAATACAAAGTTCATTTTGGCTCTCACACCTTAACTAAATGTTGTAGACTCAAACTTTTTGCTGTCATTAGTGTATTTTAGCAACTTGAAGATGATTCCAGCATTAATTTCATTGTGCTTTTGCTCATTTTGAATATTTTGACAGTTTCACCTGAAGTGTACAATAAGGTGCTGAAAACGCGTTTACAGCAATACAAAGTTAATTTTGGCTCTCACACCTTAACTAAATGTTGTAGACTCAAACTTGTTGCTGTCATTAGTGTATTTTAGTAACTTGAAGATGTTTCCAACATTAATTTCATTGTGCTTTTGCTCATTTTGAAGAATTTGACAGTTTCACCTGACGTGTACAATCAGGTGCTGAAAACGCGTTTACAGCAATACAAAGTTCATTTTGGCTCTCACACCTTAACTAAATGTTGTAGACTCAAACTTTTTGCTGTCATTAGTGTATTTTAGCAACTTGAAGATGATTCCAGCATTAATTTCATTGTGCTTTTGCTCATTTTGAATATTTTGACAGTTTCACCTGAAGTGTACAATCTTGTGCTGAAAACGCGTTTAAAGCAATACAAAGTTCATTTAGGCTCTCACACCTTAACTAAATGTTGTAGACTCAAACTTTTTCCTGTCATTAGTGTATTTTAGCAACTTGAAGATTATTCCAGCATTAATTTCATTGTGCTTTTGCTCATTTTTAAGATTTTGACAGTTTCACCTGAAGTGTAAAATCGGGCTGAAAATGCATTTAAAGCAATACAAAGTTAATTTTGGCTCTCACACCTTAACTAAATGTTGTAGACTCAAACTTTTTGCTGTCATTAGTGTATTTTAGCAACTTGAAGATGATTCCAGCATTAATTTCATTGTGCTTTTGCTCATTTTGAATATTTTGACAGTTTCACCTAAAGTGTACAATCAGGTGCTGAAAACGCGTTTACAGCAATACAAAGTTCATTTTGGCTCTCACACCTTAACTAAATGTTGTAGACTCAAACTTGTTGCTGTCATTAGTGTATTTTAGCAACTTGAAGATGATTCCAGCATTAATTTCATTGTGCTTTTGCTCATTTTGAAGATTTTGACAGTTTCACCTGAATTGTACAATCAAGGGCTGAAAACGCGTTTAAAGCAATGAAAAGTTCATTTAGGCTTTCACACCTTAACTAAATGTTGTAGACTCAAACTTTTTGCTGTCATTAGTGTATTTTAGCAACTTGAAGATGATTCCAGCATTCATTTCATTGTGCTTTTGCTCATTTTGAAGATTTTGACAGTTTCACCTGAAGTGTACAATCAGGTGCTGAAAACGCGTTTACAGCAATACAAAGTTAATTTTGGCTCTCACACCTTAACTAAATGTTGTAGACTCAAACTTGTTGCTGTCATTAGTGTATTTTAGTAACTTGAAGATGTTTCCAGCATTAATTTCATTGTGCTTTTGCTCATTTTGAAGAATTTGACAGTTTCACCTGAAGTGTACATTCGGGCTGAAAATGCATTTAAAGCAATACAAAGTTCATTTTGGCTCTCACACCTTAACTAAATGTTGTAGACTTAAACTTTTTACTGTCATTAGTGTATTTTAGCAACTTAAAGATGATTCCAGCATTAATTTCATTGTGCTTTTGCTCATTTTGAATATTTTGACAGTTTCACCTGACGTGTACAATCAGGTGCTGAAAACGCGTTTACAGCAATACAAAGTTCATTTTGGCTCTCACACCTTAACTAAATGTTGTAGACTCAAACTTTTTGCTGTCATTAGTGTATTTTAGCAACTTGAAGATGATTCCAGCATTAATTTCATTGTGCTTTTGCTCATTTTGAATATTTTGACAGTTTCACCTGAAGTGTACAATAAGGTGCTGAAAACGCGTTTACAGCAATACAAAGTTAATTTTGGCTCTCACACCTTAACTAAATGTTGTAGACTCAAACTTGTTGCTGTCATTAGTGTATTTTAGTAACTTGAAGATGTTTCCAGCATTAATTTCATTGTGCTTTTGCTCATTTTGAAGAATTTGACAGTTTCACCTGACGTGTACAATCAGGTGCTGAAAACGCGTTTACAGCAATACAAAGTTCATTTTGGCTCTCACACCTTAACTAAATGTTGTAGACTCAAACTTTTTGCTGTCATTAGTGTATTTTAGCAACTTGAAGATGATTCCAGCATTAATTTCATTGTGCTTTTGCTCATTTTGAATATTTTGACAGTTTCACCTGAAGTGTACAATCTTGTGCTGAAAACGCGTTTAAAGCAATACAAAGTTCATTTAGGCTCTCACACCTTAACTAAATGTTGTAGACTCAAACTTTTTGCTGTCATTAGTGTATTTTAGCAACTTGAAGATTATTCCAGCATTAATTTCATTGTGCTTTTGCTCATTTTTAAGATTTTGACAGTTTCACCTGAAGTGTACAATCGGGCTGAAAATGCATTTAAAGCAATACAAAGTTCATTTAGGCTCTCACACCTTAACTAAATGTTGTAGACTCAAACTTGTTGCTGTCATTAGTATATTTTAGCAACTTGAAGATGATTCCAGCATTAATTTCATTGTGCTTTTGCTCATTTTGAAGATTTTGACAGTTTCACCTGAAGTGTACAATCAGGGGCTGAAAATGCGTTTAAAGCAATACAAAGTTAATTTAGGCTCTCACACCTTAACTAAATGTTGTAGACTCAAACTTGTTACTGTCATTAGTGTATTTTAGCAGCTTGAAGATGATTCCAGCATTAATTTAATTGTGCTTTTGCTCATTTTGAAGATTTTGACAGTTTCACCTGAAGTGTCCAACCGGGCTGAAAATGCATTTAAAGCAATACAAAGTTAATTTTGGCTCTCACACCTTAACTAAATGTTGTAGACTCAAACTTTTTGCTGTCATTAGTGTATTTTAGCAACTTGAAGATGATTCCAGCATTAATTTCATTGTGCTTTTGCTCATTTTGAATATTTTGACAGTTTCACCTGAAGTGTACAATCAGGTGCTGAAAACGCGTTTACAGCAATACAAAGTTCATTTTGGCTCTCACACCTTAACTAAATGTTGTAGACTCAAACTTGTTGCTGTCATTAGTGTATTTTAGCAACTTGAAGATGATTCCAGCATTAATTTCATTGTGCTTTTGCTCATTTTGAAGATTTTGACAGTTTCACCTGAATTGTACAATCAAGGGCTGAAAACGCGTTTAAAGCAATGAAAAGTTCATTTAGGCTTTCACACCTTAACTAAATGTTGTAGACTCAAACTTTTTGCTGTCATTAGTGTATTTTAGCAACTTGAAGATGATTCCAGCATTCATTTCATTGTGCTTTTGCTCATTTTGAAGATTTTGACAGTTTCACCTGAAGTGTACAATCAGGTGCTGAAAACGCGTTTACAGCAATACAAAGTTAATTTTGGCTCTCACACCTTAACTAAATGTTGTAGACTCAAACTTGTTGCTGTCATTAGTGTATTTTAGTAACTTGAAGATGTTTCCAGCATTAATTTCATTGTGCTTTTGCTCATTTTGAAGATTTTGACAGTTTCACCTGAAGTGTCCAATCGGGCTGAAAATGCATTTAAAGCAATACAAAGTTAATTTTGGCTCTCACACCTTAACTAAATGTTGTAGACTCAAACTTTTTGCTGTCATTAGTGTATTTTAGCAACTTGAAGATGATTCCAGCATTAATTTCATTGTGCTTTTGCTCATTTTGAATATTTTGACAGTTTCACCTGAAGTGTACAATCAGGTGCTGAAAACGCGTTTACAGCAATACAAAGTTCATTTTGGCTCTCACACCTTAACTAAATGTTGTAGACTCAAACTTGTTGCTGTCATTAGTGTATTTTAGCAACTTGAAGATGATTCCAGCATTAATTTCATTGTGCTTTTGCTCATTTTGAAGATTTTGACAGTTTCACCTGAATTGTAAAATCAAGGGCTGAAAATGCGTTTAAAGCAATGAAAAGTTCATTTTGGCTCTCACACCTTAACTAAATGTTGTAGACTCAAACTTTTTGCTGTCCTTAGTGTATTTTAGCAACTTGAAGATGATTCCAGCATTAATTTCATTGTGCTTTTGCTCATTTTGAAGATTTTGACAGTTTCACCTGAAGTGTACTATCGGGCTGAAAATGCATTTAAAGCAATACAAAGTTCATTTTGGCTCTCACACCTTAACTAAATGTTGTAGACTCAAACTTTTTGCTGTCATTAGTGTATTTTAGCAACTTGAAGATGATTCCAGCATTAATTTCATTGTGCTTTTGCTCATTTTGAAGATTTTGACAGTTTCACCTGAAGTGTACTATCAGGCTGAAAATGCATTTAAAGCAATACAAAGTTCATTTTGGCTCTCACACCTTAACTAAATGTTGTAGACTCAAACTTCTTGCTGTCATTAGTGTATTTTAGCAACTTGAAGATGATTCCAGCATTAATTTCATCGTGCTTTTGCTCATTTTGAAGATTTTGACAGTTTCACCTGAAGTGTACATTCAGGTGCTGAAAACGCGTTTACAGCAATAAAAAGTTCATTTTGGCTCTCACACCATAACTAAATGTTGTAGACTCAAACTTCTTGCTGTCATTAGTGTATTTTAGCAACTTGAAGGTGATTCCAGCATTAATTTCATTGTGCTTTTGCTCATTTTGAAGATTTTGACAGTTTCACCTGAAGTGTACAATCTTGGGCTGAAAAGGCGTTTACAGCAATACAAAGTTCATTTAGGCTCTCACACCTTAACTAAATGTTGTAGACTCAAACTTTTTGCTGTCATTAGTGTATTTTAGCAACTTGAAGATTATTCCAGCATTAATTTCATTGTGCTTTTGCTCATTTTTAAGATTTTGACAGTTTCACCTGAAGTGTAAAATCGGGCTGAAAATGCATTTAAAGCAATACAAAGTTAATTTTGGCTCTCACACCTTAACTAAATGTTGTAGACTCAAACTTTTTGCTGTCATTAGTGTATTTTAGCAACTTGAAGATGATTCCAGCATTAATTTCATTGTGCTTTTGCTCATTTTGAATATTTTGACAGTTTCACCTAAAGTGTACAATCAGGTGCTGAAAACGCGTTTACAGCAATACAAAGTTCATTTTGGCTCTCACACCTTAACTAAATGTTGTAGACTCAAACTTGTTGCTGTCATTAGTGTATTTTAGCAACTTGAAGATGATTCCAGCATTAATTTCATTGTGCTTTTGCTCATTTTGAAGATTTTGACAGTTTCACCTGAATTGTACAATCAAGGGCTGAAAACGCGTTTAAAGCAATGAAAAGTTCATTTAGGCTTTCACACCTTAACTAAATGTTGTAGACTCAAACTTTTTGCTGTCATTAGTGTATTTTAGCAACTTGAAGATGATTCCAGCATTCATTTCATTGTGCTTTTGCTCATTTTGAAGATTTTGACAGTTTCACCTGAAGTGTACAATCAGGTGCTGAAAACGCGTTTACAGCAATACAAAGTTAATTTTGGCTCTCACACCTTAACTAAATGTTGTAGACTCAAACTTGTTGCTGTCATTAGTGTATTTTAGTAACTTGAAGATGTTTCCAGCATTAATTTCATTGTGCTTTTGCTCATTTTGAAGAATTTGACAGTTTCACCTGAAGTGTACATTCGGGCTGAAAATGCATTTAAAGCAATACAAAGTTCATTTTGGCTCTCACACCTTAACTAAATGTTGTAGACTTAAACTTTTTACTGTCATTAGTGTATTTTAGCAACTTAAAGATGATTCCAGCATTAATTTCATTGTGCTTTTGCTCATTTTGAATATTTTGACAGTTTCACCTGACGTGTACAATCAGGTGCTGAAAACGCGTTTACAGCAATACAAAGTTCATTTTGGCTCTCACACCTTAACTAAATGTTGTAGACTCAAACTTTTTGCTGTCATTAGTGTATTTTAGCAACTTGAAGATGATTCCAGCATTAATTTCATTGTGCTTTTGCTCATTTTGAATATTTTGACAGTTTCACCTGAAGTGTACAATAAGGTGCTGAAAACGCGTTTACAGCAATACAAAGTTCATTTTGGCTCTCACACCTTAACTAAATGTTGTAGACTCAAACTTGTTGCTGTCATTAGTGTATTTTAGCAACTTGAAGATGTTTCCAGCATTAATTTCATTGTGCTTTTGCTCATTTTGAAGAATTTGAAAGTTTCACCTGAAGTGTACATTCAGGTGCTGAAAACGCGTTTACAGCAATAAAAAGTTAATTTTGGCTCTCACACCATAACTAAATGTTGTAGACTCAAACTTCTTGCTGTCATTAGTGTATTTTAGCAACTTGAAGGTGATTCCAGCATTAATTTCATTGTGCATTTGCTCATTTTGAAGATTTTGACAGTTTCACCTGAAGTGTACAATCTTGGGCTGAAAACGCGTTTAAAGCAATACAAAGTTCATTTAGGCTCTCACACCTTAACTAAATGTTGTAGACTCAAACTTTTTGCTGTCATTAGTGTATTTTAGCAACTTGAAGATGATTCCAGCATTAATTTCATTGTGCTTTTGCTCATTTTGAATATTTTGACAGTTTCACCTGAAGTGTACAATCAGGTGCTGAAAACGCGTTTACAGCAATACAAAGTTCATTTTGGCTCTCACACCTTAACTAAATGTTGTAGACTCAAACTTTTTGCTGTCATTAGTGTATTTTAGCAACTTGAAGATGATTCCAGCATTAATTTCATTGTGCTTTTGCTCATTTTGAATATTTTGACAGTTTCACCTGAAGTGTACAATAAGGTGCTGAAAACGCGTTTACAGCAATACAAAGTTCATTTTGGCTCTCACACCTTAACTAAATGTTGTAGACTCAAACTTGTTGCTGTCATTAGTGTATTTTAGCAACTTGAAGATGTTTCCAGCATTAATTTCATTGTGCTTTTGCTCATTTTGAAGAATTTGACAGTTTCACCTGAAGTGTACATTCGGGCTGAAAATGCATTTAAAGCAATACAAAGTTCATTTTGGCTCTCACACCTTAACTAAATGTTGTAGACTCAAACTTCTTGCTGTCATTAGTGTATTTTAGCAACTTGAAGGTGATTCCAGCATTAATTTCATTGTGCTTTTGCTCATTTTGAAGATTTTGACAGTTTCACCTGAAGTGTACATTCAGGTGCTGAAAACGCGTTTACAGCAATAAAAAGTTCATTTTGGCTCTCACACCATAACTAAATGTTGTAGACTCAAACTTCTTGCTGTCATTAGTGTATTTTAGCAACTTGAAGGTGATTCCAGCATTAATTTCATTGTGCATTTGCTCATTTTGAAGATTTTGACAGTTTCACCTGAAGTGTACAATCTTGGGCTGAAAACGCGTTTAAAGCAATACAAAGTTCATTTAGGCTCTCACACCTTAACTAAATGTTGTAGACTCAAACTTGTTACTGTCATTAGTGTATTTTAGCAGCTTGAAGATGATTCCAGCATTAATTTAATTGTGCTTTTGCTCATTTTGAAGATTTTGACAGTTTCACCTGAAGTGTCCAATCGGGCTGAAAATGCATTTAAAGCAATACAAAGTTAATTTTGGCTCTCACACCTTAACTAAATGTTGTAGACTCAAACTGTTTGCTGTCATTAGTGTATTTTAGCAACTTGAAGATGATTCCAGCATTAATTTCATTGTGCTTTTGCTCATTTTGAATATTTTGACAGTTTCACCTGAAGTGTACAATCAGGTGCTGAAAACGCGTTTACAGCAATACAAAGTTCATTTTGGCTCTCACACCTTAACTAAATGTTGTAGACTCAAACTTGTTGCTGTCATTAGTGTATTTTAGTAACTTGAAGATGTTTCCAGCATTAATTTCATTGTGCTTTTGCTCATTTTGAAGATTTTGACAGTTTCACCTGAAGTGTCCAATCGGGCTGAAAATGCATTTAAAGCAAGACAAAGTTAATTTTGGCTCTCACACCTTAACTAAATGTTGTAGACTCAAACTTTTTGCTGTCATTAGTGTATTTTAGCAACTTGAAGATGATTCCAGCATTAATTTCATTGTGCTTTTGCTCATTTTGAATATTTTGACAGTTTCACCTGAAGTGTACAATCAGGTGCTGAAAACGCGTTTACAGCAATACAAAGCTCATTTTGAATCTCACACCTTAACTAAATGTTGTAGACTCAAACTTGTTGCTGTCATTAGTGTATTTTAGCAACTTGAAGATGATTCCAGCATTAATTTCATTGTGCTTTTGCTCATTTTGAAGATTTTGACAGTTTCACCTGAATTGTACAATCAAGGGCTGAAAACGCGTTTAAAGCAATGAAAAGTTCATTTAGGCTTTCACACCTTAACTAAATGTTGTAGACTCAAACTTTTTGCTGTCATTAGTGTATTTTAGCAACTTGAAGATGATTCCAGCATTCATTTCATTGTGCTTTTGCTCATTTTGAAGATTTTGACAGTTTCACCTGAAGTGTACAATCAGGTGCTGAAAACGCGTTTACAGCAATACAAAGTTCATTTTGGCTCTCACACCTTAACTAAATGTTGTAGACTTAAACTTTTTACTGTCATTAGTGTATTTTAGCAACTTGAAGATGATTCCAGCATTAATTTCATTGTGCTTTTGCTCATTTTGAAGAATTTGACAGTTTCACCTGAAGTGTACATTCGGGCTGAAAATGCATTTAAAGCAATACAAAGTTCATTTTGGCTCTCACACCTTAACTAAATGTTGTAGACTTAAACTTTTTACTGTCATTAGTGTATTTTAGCAACTTAAAGATGATTCCAGCATTAATTTCATTGTGCTTTTGCTCATTTTGAATATTTTGACAGTTTCACCTGAAGTGTACAATCAGGTGCTGAAAACGCGTTTACAGCAATACAAAGTTCATTTTGGCTCTCACACCATAACTAAATGTTGTAGACTCAAACTTCTTGCTGTCATTAGTGTATTTTAGCAACTTGAAGGTGATTCCAGCATTAATTTCATTGTGCTTTTGCTCATTTTGAAGATTTTGACAGTTTCACCTGAAGTGTACAATCTTGGGCTGAAAACGCGTTTAAAGCAATACAAAGTTCATTTAGGCTCTCACACCTTAACTAAATGTTGTAGACTCAAACTTTTTGCTGTCATTAGTGTATTTTAGCAACTTGAAGATGATTCCAGCATTAATTTCATTGTGCTTTTGCTCATTTTTAAGATTTTGACAGTTTCACCTGAAGTGTACAATCGGGCTGAAAATGCATTTAAAGCAATACAAAGTTCATTTAGGCTCTCACACCTTAACTAAATGTTGTAGACTCAAACTTGTTACTGTCATTAGTGTATTTTAGCAGCTTGAAGATGATTCCAGCATTAATTTAATTGTGCTTTTGCTCATTTTGAAGATTTTGACAGTTTCACCTGAAGTGTTCAATCGGGCTGAAAATGCATTTAAAGCAATACAAAGTTAATTTTGGCTCTCACACCTTAACTAAATGTTGTAGACTCAAACTTTTTGCTGTCATTAGTGTATTTTAGCAACTTGAAGATGATTCCAGCATTAATTTCATTGTGCTTTTGCTCATTTTGAATATTTTGACAGTTTCACCTGAAGTGTACAATCAGGTGCTGAAAACGCGTTTACAGCAATACAAAGTTCATTTTGGCTCTCACACCTTAACTAAATGTTGTAGACTCAAACTTGTTGCTGTCATTAGTGTATTTTAGCAACTTGAAGATGATTCCAGCATTAATTTCATTGTGCTTTTGCTCATTTTGAAGATTTTGACAGTTTCACCTGAATTGTACAATCAAGGGCTGAAAACGCGTTTAAAGCAATGAAAAGTTCATTTTGGCTCTCACACCTTAACTAAATGTTGTAGACTCAAACTTTTTGCTGTCATTAGTGTATTTTAGCAACTTGAAGATGATTCCAGCATTAATTTCATTGTGCTTTTGCTCATTTTGAGGATTTTGACAGTTTCACCTGAAGTGTACTATCAGGCTGAAAATGCATTTAAAGCAATACAAAGTTCATTTTGGCTCTCACACCTTAACTAAATGTTGTAGACTCAAACTTTTTGCTGTCATTAGTGTATTTTAGCAACTTGAAGATGATTCCAGCATTAATTTCATTGTGCTTTTGCTCATTTTGAAGATTTTGACAGTTTCACCTGAAGTGTACAATCTTGGGCTGAAAACGCGTTTAAAGCAATACAAAGTTCATTTAGGCTCTCACACCTTAACTAAATGTTGTAGACTCAAACTTGTTGCTGTCATTAGTATATTTTAGCAACTTGAAGATGATTCCAGCATTAATTTCATTGTGCTTTTGCTCATTTTGAAGATTTTGACAGTTTCACCTGAAGTGTACAATCAGGGGCTGAAAATGCGTTTAAAGCAATACAAAGTTCATTTAGGCTCTCACACCTTAACTAAATGTTGTAGACTCAAACTTGTTACTGTCATTAGTGTATTTTAGCAGCTTGAAGATGATTCCAGCATTAATTTAATTGTGCTTTTGCTCATTTTGAAGATTTTGACAGTTTCACCTGAAGTGTCCAATCGGGCTGAAAATGCATTTAAAGCAATACAAAGTTAATTTTGGCTCTCACACCTTAACTAAATGTTGTAGACTCAAACTTTTTGCTGTCATTAGTGTATTTTAGCAACTTGAAGATGATTCCAGCATTAATTTCATTGTGCTTTTGCTCATTTTGTAGATTTTGACAGTTTCACCTGAAGTGTACAATCAGGGGCTGAAAATGCGTTTAAAGCAATACAAAGTTCATTTAGGCTCTCACACCTTAACTAAATGTTGTAGACTCAAACTTTTTGCTGTCCTTAGTGTATTTTAGCAACTTGAAGATGATTCCAGCATTAATTTCATTGTGCTTTTGCTCATTTTGAAGATTTTGACAGTTTCACCTGAAGTGTACTATCGGGCTGAAAATGCATTTAAAGCAATACAAAGTTCATTTTGGCTCTCACACCTTAACTAAATGTTGTAGACTCAAACTTGTTGCTGTCATTAGTGTATTTTAGCAACTTGAAGATGATTCCAGCATTAATTTCATTGTGCTTTTGCTCATTTTGAAGATTTTGACAGTTTCACCTGAATTGTACAATCAAGGGCTGAAAACGCGTTTAAAGCAATGAAAAGTTCATTTAGGCTTTCACACCTTAACTAAATGTTGTAGACTCAAACTTTTTGCTGTCATTAGTGTATTTTAGCAACTTGAAGATGATTCCAGCATTCATTTCATTGTGCTTTTGCTCATTTTGAAGATTTTGACAGTTTCACCTGAAGTGTACAATCAGGTGCTGAAAACGCGTTTACAGCAATACAAAGTTCATTTTGGCTCTCACACCTTAACTAAATGTTGTAGACTTAAACTTTTTACTGTCATTAGTGTATTTTAGCAACGTAAAGATGATTCCAGCATTAATTTCATTGTGCTTTTGCTCATTTTGAATATGTTGACAGTTTCACCTGAATTGTACAATCAGGTGCTGAAAACGCGTTTACAGCAATACAAAGTTCATTTTGGCTCTCACACCTTAACTAAATGTTGTAGACTCAAACTTTTTGCTGTCATTAGTGTATTTTAGCAACTTGAAGATGATTCCAGCATTAATTTCATTGTGCTTTTGCTCATTTTGAATATTTTGACAGTTTCACCTGAAGTGTACAATAAGGTGCTGAAAACGCGTTTACAGCAATACAAAGTTCATTTTGGCTCTCACACCTTAACTAAATGTTGTAGACTCAAACTTGTTGCTGTCATTAGTGTATTTTTGCAACTTGAAGATGTTTCCAGCATTAATTTCATTGTGCTTTTGCTCATTTTGAAGATTTTGACAGTTTCACCTGAAGTGTACTTTCAGGTGCTGAAAACGCGTTTAAAGCAATAAAAAGTTCATTTTGGCTCTCACACCATAACTAAATGTTGTAGACTCAAACTTCTTGCTGTCATTAGTGTATTTTAGCAACTTGAAGGTGATTCCAGCATTAATTTCATTGTGCATTTGCTCATTTTGAAGATTTTGACAGTTTCACCTGAAGTGTACAATCTTGGGCTGAAAACGCGTTTAAAGCAATACAAAGTTCATTTAGGCTCTCTCACCTTAACTAAATGTTGTAGACTCAAACTTTTTGCTGTCATTAGTGTATTTTAGCAACTTGAAGATGATTCCAGCATTCATTTCATTGTGCTTTTGCTCATTTTGAAGATTTTGACAGTTTCACCTGAAGTGTACAATCAGGTGCTGAAAACGCGATTACAGCAATACAAAGTTAATTTTGGCTCTCACACCTTAACTAAATGTTGTAGACTCAAACTTTTTGCTGTCATTAGTGTATTTTAGCAACTTGAAGATGATTCCAGCATTAATTTCATTGTGCTTTTGCTCATTTTGAAGATTTTGACAGTTTCACCTGAAGTGTACAATCAGGGGCTGAAAATGTGTTTAAAGCAATACAAAGTTCATTTAGGCTCTCACACCTTAACTAAATGTTGTAGACTCAAACTTGTTACTGTCATTAGTGTATTTTAGCAGCTTGAAGATGATTCCAGCATTAATTTAATTGTGCTTTTGCTCATTTTGAAGATTTTGACAGTTTCACCTGAAGTGTCCAATCGGGCTGAAATTCATTTAAAGCAATACAAAGTTAATTTTGGCTCTCACACCTTAACTAAATGTTGTAGACTCAAACTTTTTGCTGTCATTAGTGTATTTTAGCAACTTGAAGATTATTCCAGCATTAATTTCATTGTGCTTTTGCTCATTTTTAAGATTTTGACAGTTTCACCTGAAGTGTCCAAGTGGGCTGAAATTCATTTAAAGCAATACAAAGTTAATTTTGGCTCTCACACCTTAACTAAATGTTGTAGACTCAAACTTTTTGCTGTCATTAGTGTATTTTAGCAACTTGAAGATGATTCCAGCATTAATTTCATTGTGCTTTTGCTCATTTTTAAGATTTTGACAGTTTCACCTGAAGTGTCCAATCGGGCTGAAATTCATTTAAAGCAATACAAAGTTAATTTTGGCTCTCACACCTTAACTAAATGTTGTAGACTCAAACTTTTTGCTGTCATTAGTGTATTTTAGCAACTTGAAGATGATTCCAGCATTAATTTCATTGTGCTTTTGCTCATTTTGAATATTTTGACAGTTTCACCTGAAGTGTACAATCAGGTGCTGAAAACGCGTTTACAGCAATACAAAGTTCATTTTGGCTCTCACACCTTAACTAAATGTTGTAGACTCAAACTTTTTGCTGTCATTAGTGTATTTTAGCAACTTGAAGATGATTCCAGCATTAATTTCATTGTGCTTTTGCTCATTTTGAATATTTTGACAGTTTCACCTGAAGTGTACAATCAGGTGCTGAAAACGCGTTTACAGCAATACAAAGTTCATTTTGGCTCTCACACCTTAACTAAATGTTGTAGACTCAAACTTTTTGCTGTCATTAGTGTATTTTAGCAACTTGAAGATGTTTCCAGCATTAATTTCATTGTGCTTTTGCTCATTTTGAAGAATTTGACAGTTTCACCTGAAGTGTACATTCGGGCTGAAAATGCATTTAAAGCAATACAAAGTTAATTTTGGCTCTCACACCTTAACTAAATGTTGTAGACTCAAACTTTTTGCTGTCATTAGTGTATTTTAGCAACTTGAAGATGATTCCAGCATTAATTTCATTGTGCTTTTGCTCATTTTGAATATTTTGACAGTTTCACCTGAAGTGTACAATCAGGTGCTGAAAACGCGTTTACAGCAATACAAAGTTCATTTTGGCTCTCACACCTTAACTAAATGTTGTAGACTCAAACTTTTTGCTGTCATTAGTGTATTTTAGCAACTTGAAGATGATTCCAGCATTAATTTCATTGTGCTTTTGCTCATTTTGAAGATTTTGACAGTTTCACCTGAAGTGTACTATCGGGCTGAAAATGCATTTAAAGCAATACAAAGTTCATTTTGGCTCTCACACCTTAACTAAATGTTGTAGACTCAAACTTTTTGCTGTCATTAGTGTATTTTAGCAACTTGAAGATGATTCCAGCATTCATTTCATTGTGCTTTTGCTCATTTTGAAGATTTTGACAGTTTCACCTGAAGTGTACAATCAGGGGCTGAAAATGCGTTTAAAGCAATACAAAGTTCATTTAGGCTCTCACACCTTAACTAAATGTTGTAGACTCAAACTTGTTACTGTCATTAGTGTATTTTAGCAGCTTGAAGATGATTCCAGCATTAATTTAATTGTGCTTTTGCTCATTTTGAAGATTTTGACAGTTTCACCTGAAGTGTCCAATCGGGCTGAAAATGCATTTAAAGCAATACAAAGTTAATTTTGGCTCTCACACCTTAACTAAATGTTGTAGACTCAAACTTTTTGCTGTCATTAGTGTATTTTAGCAACTTGAAGATGATTCCAGCATTAATTTCATTGTGCTTTTGCTCATTTTGAATATTTTGACAGTTTCACCTGAAGTGTACAATCTTGGGCTGAAAACGCGTTTAAAGCAATACAAAGTTCATTTAGGCTCTCACACCTTAACTAAATGTTGTAGACTCAAACTTTTTGCTGTCATTAGTGTATGTTAGCAACTTGAAGATGATTACAGCATTAATTTCATTGTGCTTTTGCTCATTTTGAATATTTTGACAGTTTCACCTGAAGTGTACTATCGGCTGAAAATGCATTTAAAGCAATACAAAGTTCATTTTGGCTCTCACACCTTAACTAAATGTTGTAGACTCAAACTTTTTGCTGTCATTAGTGTATTTTAGCAACTTGAAGATGATTCCAGCATTAATTTCATTGTGCTTTTGCTCATTTTTAAGATTTTGACAGTTTCACCTGAAGTGTACAATCGGGCTGAAAATGCATTTAAAGCAATACAAAGTTCATTTAGGCTCTCACACCTTAACTAAATGTTGTAGACTCAAACTTGTTGCTGTCATTAGTATATTTTAGCAACTTGAAGATGATTCCAGCATTAATTTAATTGTGCTTTTGCTCATTTTGAAGATTTTGACAGTTTCACCTGAAGTGTCCATTCGGGCTGAAAATGCATTTAAAGCAATACAAAGTTAATTTTGGCTCTCACACCTTAACTAAATGTTGTAGACTCAAACTTTTTGCTGTCATTAGTGTATGTTAGCAACTTGAAGATGATTCCAGCATTAATTTCATTGTGCTTTTGCTCATTTTGAATATTTTGACAGTTTCACCTGAAGTGTACAATCAGGTGCTGAAAACGCGTTTACAGCAATACAAAGTTCATTTTGGCTCTCACACCTTAACTAAATGTTGTAGACTCAAACTTGTTGCTGTCATTAGTGTATTTTAGCAACTTGAAGATGATTCCAGCATTAATTTCATTGTGCTTTTGCTCATTTTGAAGATTTTGACAGTTTCACCTGAATTGTACAATCAAGGGCTGAAAACGCGTTTAAAGCAATGAAAAGTTCATTTAGGCTTTAACACCTTAACTAAATGTTGTAGACTCAAACTTTTTGCTGTCATTAGTGTATTTTAGCAACTTGAAGATGATTCCAGCATTCATTTCATTGTGCTTTTGCTCATTTTGAAGATTTTGACAGTTTCACCTGAAGTGTACAATCAGGTGCTGAAAACGCGTTTACAGCAATACAAAGATCATTTTGGCTCTCACACCTTAACTAAATGTTGTAGACTCAAACTTGTTGCTGTCATTAGTGTATTTTAGTAACTTGAAGATGTTTCCAGCATTAATTTCATTGTGCTTTTGCTCATTTTGAAGAATTTGACAGTTTCACCTGAAGTGTACATTCGGGCTGAAAATGCATTTAAAGCAATACAAAGTTCATTTTGGCTCTCACACCTTAACTAAATGTTGTAGACTTAAACTTTTTACTGTCATTAGTGTATTTTAGCAACTTAAAGATGATTCCAGCATTAATTTCATTGTGCTTTTGCTCATTTTGAATATTTTGACAGTTTCACCTGAAGTGTACAATCAGGTGCTGAAAACGCGTTTATAGCAATACAAAGTTCATTTTGGCTCTCACACCTTAACTAAATGTTGTAGACTCAAACTTTTTGCTGTCATTAGTGTATTTTAGCAACTTGAAGATGATTCCAGCATTAATTTCATTGTGCTTTTGCTCATTTTGAATATTTTGACAGTTTCACCTGAAGTGTACAATAAGGTGCTGAAAACGCGTTTACAGCAATACAAAGTTCATTTTGGCTCTCACACCTTAACTAAATGTTGTAGACTCAAACTTGTTGCTGTCATTAGTGTATTTTAGCAACTTGAAGATGTTTCCAGCATTAATTTCATTGTGCTTTTGCTCATTTTGAAGATTTTGACACTTTCACCTGAAGTGTACTTTCAGGTGCTGAAAACGCGTTTAAAGCAATAAAAAGTTCATTTTGGCTCTCACACCATAACTAAATGTTGTAGACTCAAACTTCTTGCTGTCATTAGTGTATTTTAGCAACTTGAAGGTGATTCCAGCATTAATTTCATTGTGCATTTGCTCATTTTGAAGATTTTGACAGTTTCACCTGAAGTGTACAATCTTGGGCTGAAAACGCGTTTAAAGCAATACAAAGTTCATTTAGGCTCTCTCACCTTAACTAAATGTTGTAGACTCAAACTTTTTGCTGTCATTAGTGTATTTTAGCAACTTGAAGATGATTCCAGCATTCATTTCATTGTGCTTTTGCTCATTTTGAAGATTTTGACAGTTTCACCTGAAGTGTACAATCAGGTGCTGAAAACGCGATTACAGCAATACAAAGTTAATTTTGGCTCTCACACCTTAACTAAATGTTGTAGACTCAAACTTTTTGCTGTCATTAGTGTATTTTAGCAACTTGAAGATGATTCCAGCATTAATTTCATTGTGCTTTTGCTCATTTTGAAGATTTTGACAGTTTCACCTGAAGTGTACAATCAGGGGCTGAAAATGTGTTTAAAGCAATACAAAGTTCATTTAGGCTCTCACACCTTAACTAAATGTTGTAGACTCAAACTTGTTACTGTCATTAGTGTATTTTAGCAGCTTGAAGATGATTCCAGCATTAATTTAATTGTGCTTTTGCTCATTTTGAAGATTTTGACAGTTTCACCTGAAGTGTCCAATCGGGCTGAAATTCATTTAAAGCAATACAAAGTTAATTTTGGCTCTCACACCTTAACTAAATGTTGTAGACTCAAACTTTTTGCTGTCATTAGTGTATTTTAGCAACTTGAAGATTATTCCAGCATTAATTTCATTGTGCTTTTGCTCATTTTTAAGATTTTGACAGTTTCACCTGAAGTGTCCAAGTGGGCTGAAATTCATTTAAAGCAATACAAAGTTAATTTTGGCTCTCACACCTTAACTAAATGTTGTAGACTCAAACTTTTTGCTGTCATTAGTGTATTTTAGCAACTTGAAGATGATTCCAGCATTAATTTCATTGTGCTTTTGCTCATTTTTAAGATTTTGACAGTTTCACCTGAAGTGTCCAATCGGGCTGAAATTCATTTAAAGCAATACAAAGTTAATTTTGGCTCTCACACCTTAACTAAATGTTGTAGACTCAAACTTTTTGCTGTCATTAGTGTATTTTAGCAACTTGAAGATGATTCCAGCATTAATTTCATTGTGCTTTTGCTCATTTTGAATATTTTGACAGTTTCACCTGAAGTGTACAATCAGGTGCTGAAAACGCGTTTACAGCAATACAAAGTTAATTTTGGCTCTCACACCTTAACTAAATGTTGTAGACTCAAACTTTTTGCTGTCATTAGTGTATTTTAGCAACTTGAAGATGATTCCAGCATTCATTTCATTGTGCTTTTGCTCATTTTGAAGATTTTGACAGTTTCACCTGAAGTGTACAATCAGGTGCTGAAAACGCGTTTACAGCAATACAAAGTTCATTTTGGCTCTCACACCTTAACTAAATGTTGTAGACTCAAACTTGTTGCTGTCATTAGTGTATTTTAGCAACTTGAAGATGTTTCCAGCATTAATTTCATTGTGCTTTTGCTCATTTTGAAGAATTTGACAGTTTCACCTGAAGTGTACATTCGGGCTGAAAATGCATTTAAAGCAATACAAAGTTAATTTTGGCTCTCACACCTTAACTAAATGTTGTAGACTCAAACTTTTTGCTGTCATTAGTGTATTTTAGCAACTTGAAGATGATTCCAGCATTAATTTCATTGTGCTTTTGCTCATTTTGAATATTTTGACAGTTTCACCTGAAGTGTACAATCAGGTGCTGAAAACGCGTTTACAGCAATACAAAGTTCATTTTGGCTCTCACACCTTAACTAAATGTTGTAGACTCAAACTTTTTGCTGTCATTAGTGTATTTTAGCAACTTGAAGATGATTCCAGCATTAATTTCATTGTGCTTTTGCTCATTTTGAAGATTTTGACAGTTTCACCTGAAGTGTACTATCGGGCTGAAAATGCATTTAAAGCAATACAAAGTTCATTTTGGCTCTCACACCTTAACTAAATGTTGTAGACTCAAACTTTTTGCTGTCATTAGTGTATTTTAGCAACTTGAAGATGATTCCAGCATTAATTTCATTGTGCTTTTGCTCATTTTGAAGATTTTGACAGTTTCACCTGAAGTGTACAATCAGGGGCTGAAAATGCGTTTAAAGCAATACAAAGTTCATTTAGGCTCTCACACCTTAACTAAATGTTGTAGACTCAAACTTGTTACTGTCATTAGTGTATTTTAGCAGCTTGAAGATGATTCCAGCATTAATTTAATTGTGCTTTTGCTCATTTTGAAGATTTTGACAGTTTCACCTGAAGTGTCCAATCGGGCTGAAAATGCATTTAAAGCAATACAAAGTTAATTTTGGCTCTCACACCTTAACTAAATGTTGTAGACTCAAACTTTTTGCTGTCATTAGTGTATTTTAGCAACTTGAAGATGATTCCAGCATTAATTTCATTGTGCTTTTGCTCATTTTGAATATTTTGACAGTTTCACCTGAAGTGTACAATCTTGGGCTGAAAACGCGTTTAAAGCAATACAAAGTTCATTTAGGCTCTCACACCTTAACTAAATGTTGTAGACTCAAACTTTTTGCTGTCATTAGTGTATTTTAGCAACTTGAAGATGATTCCAGCATTAATTTCATTGTACTTTTGCTCATTTTTAAGATTTTGACAGTTTCACCTGAAGTGTACAATCGGGCTGAAAATGCATTTAAAGCAATACAAAGTTCATTTAGGCTCTCACACCTTAACTAAATGTTGTAGACTCAACCTTGTTGCTGTCATTAGTATATTTTAGCAACTTGAAGATGATTCCAGCATTAATTTCATTGTGCTTTTGCTCATTTTGAAGATTTTGACAGTTTCACCTGAAGTGTACAATCAGGGGCTGAAAATGCGTTTAAAGCAATACAAAGTTCATTTAGGCTCTCACACCTTAACTAAATGTTGTAGACTCAAACTTGTTACTGTCATTAGTGTATTTTAGCAGCTTGAAGATGATTCCAGCATTAATTTAATTGTGCTTTTGCTCATTTTGAAGATTTTGACAGTTTCACCTGAAGTGTCCATTCGGGCTGAAAATGCATTTAAAGCAATACAAAGTTAATTTTGGCTCTCACACCTTAACTAAATGTTGTAGACTCAAACTTTTTGCTGTCATTAGTGTATGTTAGCAACTTGAAGATGATTCCAGCATTAATTTCATTGTGCTTTTGCTCATTTTGAATATTTTGACAGTTTCACCTGAAGTGTACAATCAGGTGCTGAAAACGCGTTTACAGCAATACAAAGTTCATTTTGGCTCTCACACCTTAACTAAATGTTGTAGACTCAAACTTGTTGCTGTCATTAGTGTATTTTAGCAACTTGAAGATGATTCCAGCATTAATTTCATTGTGCTTTTGCTCATTTTGAAGATTTTGACAGTTTCACCTGAATTGTACAATCAAGGGCTGAAAACGCGTTTAAAGCAATGAAAAGTTCATTTAGGCTTTAACACCTTAACTAAATGTTGTAGACTCAAACTTTTTGCTGTCATTAGTGTATTTTAGCAACTTGAAGATGATTCCAGCATTCATTTCATTGTGCTTTTGCTCATTTTGAAGATTTTGACAGTTTCACCTGAAGTGTACAATCAGGTGCTGAAAACGCGTTTACAGCAATACAAAGATCATTTTGGCTCTCACACCTTAACTAAATGTTGTAGACTCAAACTTGTTGCTGTCATTAGTGTATTTTAGTAACTTGAAGATGTTTCCAGCATTAATTTCATTGTGCTTTTGCTCATTTTGAAGAATTTGACAGTTTCACCTGAAGTGTACATTCGGGCTGAAAATGCATTTAAAGCAATACAAAGTTCATTTTGGCTCTCACACCTTAACTAAATGTTGTAGACTTAAACTTTTTACTGTCATTAGTGTATTTTAGCAACTTAAAGATGATTCCAGCATTAATTTCATTGTGCTTTTGCTCATTTTGAATATTTTGACAGTTTCACCTGAAGTGTACAATCAGGTGCTGAAAACGCGTTTATAGCAATACAAAGTTCATTTTGGCTCTCACACCTTAACTAAATGTTGTAGACTCAAACTTTTTGCTGTCATTAGTGTATTTTAGCAACTTGAAGATGATTCCAGCATTAATTTCATTGTGCTTTTGCTCATTTTGAATATTTTGACAGTTTCACCTGAAGTGTACAATAAGGTGCTGAAAACGCGTTTACAGCAATACAAAGTTCATTTTGGCTCTCACACCTTAACTAAATGTTGTAGACTCAAACTTGTTGCTGTCATTAGTGTATTTTAGCAACTTGAAGATGTTTCCAGCATTAATTTCATTGTGCTTTTGCTCATTTTGAAGAATTTGACAGTTTCACCTGAAGTGTACATTCGGGCTGAAAATGCATTTAAAGCAATACAAAGTTCATTTTGGCTCTCACACCTTAACTAAATGTTGTAGACTCAAACTTCTTGCTGTCATTAGTGTATTTTAGCAACTTGAAGGTGATTCCAGCATTAATTTCATTGTGCTTTTGCTCATTTTGAAGATTTTGACAGTTTCACCTGAAGTGTACATTCAGGTGCTGAAAACGCGTTTACAGCAATAAAAAGTTCATTTTGGCTCTCACACCATAACTAAATGTTGTAGACTCAAACTTCTTGCTGTCATTAGTGTATTTTAGCAACTTGAAGGTGATTCCAGCATTCATTTCATTGTGCTTTTGCTCATTTTGAAGATTTTGACAGTTTCACCTGAAGTGTACAATCAGGTGCTGAAAACGCGATTACAGCAATACAAAGTTAATTTTGGCTCTCACACCTTAACTAAATGTTGTAGACTCAAACTTTTTGCTGTCATTAGTGTATTTTAGCAACTTGAAGATGATTCCAGCATTAATTTCATTGTGCTTTTGCTCATTTTGAAGATTTTGACAGTTTCACCTGAAGTGTACAATCAGGGGCTGAAAATGTGTTTAAAGCAATACAAAGTTCATTTAGGCTCTCACACCTTAACTAAATGTTGTAGACTCAAACTTGTTACTGTCATTAGTGTATTTTAGCAGCTTGAAGATGATTCCAGCATTAATTTAATTGTGCTTTTGCTCATTTTGAAGATTTTGACAGTTTCACCTGAAGTGTCCAATCGGGCTGAAATTCATTTAAAGCAATACAAAGTTCATTTTGGCTCTCACACCTTAACTAAATGTTGTAGACTCAAACTTTTTGCTGTCATTAGTGTATTTTAGCAACTTGAAGATGATTCCAGCATTAATTTCATTGTGCTTTTGCTCATTTTTAAGATTTTGACAGTTTCACCTGAAGTGTCCAAGTGGGCTGAAATTCATTTAAAACAATACAAAGTTAATTTTGGCTCTCACACCTTAACTAAATGTTGTAGACTCAAACTTTTTGCTGTCATTAGTGTATTTTAGCAACTTGAAGATGATTCCAGCATTAATTTCATTGTGCTTTTGCTCATTTTTAAGATTTTGACAGTTTCACCTGAAGTGTCCAATCGGGCTGAAATTCATTTAAAGCAATACAAAGTTAATTTTGGCTCTCACACCTTAACTAAATGTTGTAGACTCAAACTTTTTGCTGTCATTAGTGTATTTTAGCAACTTGAAGATGATTCCAGCATTAATTTCATTGTGCTTTTGCTCATTTTGAATATTTTGACAGTTTCACCTGAAGTGTACAATCAGGTGCTGAAAACGCGTTTACAGCAATACAAAGTTCATTTTGGCTCTCACACCTTAACTAAATGTTGTAGACTCAAACTTTTTGCTGTCATTAGTGTATTTTAGCAACTTGAAGATGATTCCAGCATTAATTTCATTGTGCTTTTGCTCATTTTGAAGATTTTGACAGTTTCACCTGAAGTGTACAATCAGGGGCTGAAAATGCGTTTAAAGCAATACAAAGTTCATTTAGGCTCTCACACCTTAACTAAATGTTGTAGACTCAAACTTGTTACTGTCATTAGTGTATTTTAGCAGCTTGAAGATGATTCCAGCATTAATTTCATCGTGCTTTTGCTCATTTTGAAGATTTTGACAGTTTCACCTGAAGTGTACAATCTTGGGCTGAAAACGCGTTTAAAGCAATACAAAGTTCATTTAGGCTCTCACACCTTAACTAAATGTTGTAGACTCAAACTTCTTGCTGTCATTAGTGTATTTTAGCAGCTTGAAGATGATTCCAGCATTAATTTAATTGTGCTTTTGCTCATTTTGAAGATTTTGACAGTTTCACCTGAAGTGTCCAATCGGGCTGAAAATGCATTTAAAGCAATACAAAGTTAATTTTGGCTCTCACACCTTAACTAAATGTTGTAGACTCAAACTTTTTGCTGTCATTAGTGTATTTTAGCAACTTGAAGATGATTCCAGCATTAATTTCATTGTGCTTTTGCTCATTTTGAATATTTTGACGGTTTCACCTGAAGTGTACAATCTTGGGCTGAAAACGCGTTTAAAGCAATACAAAGTTCATTTAGGCTCTCACACCTTAACTAAATGTTGTAGACTCAAACTTGTTACTGTCATTAGTGTATTTTAGCAGCTTGAAGATGATTCCAGCATTAATTTAATTGTGCTTTTGCTCATTTTGAAGATTTTGACAGTTTCACCTGAAGTGTACAATCTTGGGCTGAAAACGCGTTTAAAGCAATACAAAGTTCATTTAGGCTCTCACACCTTAACTAAATGTTGTAGACTCAAACTTTTTGCTGTCATTAGTGTATGTTAGCAACTTGAAGATGATTCCAGCATTAATTTCATTGTGCTTTTGCTCATTTTGAATATTTTGACAGTTTCACCTGAAGTGTACAATCAGGTGCTGAAAACGCGTTTACAGCAATACAAAGTTCATTTTGGCTCTCACACCTTAACTAAATGTTGTAGACTCAAACTTTTTGCTGTCATTAGTGTATTTTAGCAACTTGAAGATGATTCCAGCATTAATTTCATTGTGCTTTTGCTCATTTTGAATATTTTGACAGTTTCACCTGAAGTGTACAATCAGGTGCTGAAAACGCGTTTACAGCAATACAAAGTTCATTTTGGCTCTCACACCTTAACTAAATGTTGTAGACTCAAACTTTTTGCTGTCATTAGTGTATTTTAGCAACTTGAAGATGATTCCAGCATTAATTTCATTGTGCTTTTGCTCATTTTGAAGATTTTGACAGTTTCACCTGAAGTGTACTATCGGGCTGAAAATAGATTTAAAGCAATACAAAGTTCATTTTGGCTCTCACACCTTAACTAAATGTTGTAGACTCAAACTTTTTGCTGTCATTAGTGTATTTTAGCAACTTGAAGATGATTCCAGCATTCATTTCATTGTGCTTTTGCTCATTTTGAAGATTTTGACAGTTTCACCTGAAGTGTACAATCAGGTGCTGAAAACGCGATTACAGCAATACAAAGTTCATTTTGGCTCTCACACCTTAACTAAATGTTGTAGACTCAAACTTTTTGCAGTCATTAGTGTATTTTAGCAACTTGAAGATGATTCCAGCATTAATTTAATTGTGCTTTTGCTCATTTTGAAGATTTTGACAGTTTCACCTGAAGTGTACAATCTTGGGCTGAAAACGCGTTTAAAGCAATACAAAGTTCATTTAGGCTCTCACACCTTAACTAAATGTTGTAGACTCAAACTTTTTGCTGTCATTAGTGTATGTTAGCAACTTGAAGATGATTCCAGCATTAATTTCATTGTGCTTTTGCTCATTTTGAATATTTTGACAGTTTCACCTGAAGTGTACAATCAGGTGCTGAAAACGCGTTTACAGCAATACAAAGTTCATTTTGGCTCTCACACCTTAACTAAATGTTGTAGACTCAAACTTTTTGCTGTCATTAGTGTATTTTAGCAACTTGAAGATGATTCCAGCATTAATTTCATTGTGCTTTTGCTCATTTTGAATATTTTGACAGTTTCACCTGAAGTGTACAATCAGGTGCTGAAAACGCGTTTACAGCAATACAAAGTTCATTTTGGCTCTCACACCTTAACTAAATGTTGTAGACTCAAACTTTTTGCTGTCATTAGTGTATTTTAGCAACTTGAAGATGATTCCAGCATTAATTTCATTGTGCTTTTGCTCATTTTGAAGATTTTGACAGTTTCACCTGAAGTGTACAATCAGGGGCTGAAAATGCGTTTAAAGCAATACAAAGTTCATTTAGGCTCTCACACCTTAACTAAATGTTGTAGACTCAAACTTGTTACTGTCATTAGTGTATTTTAGCAGCTTGAAGATGATTCCAGCATTAATTTCATCGTGCTTTTGCTCATTTTGAAGATTTTGACAGTTTCACCTGAAGTGTACAATCTTGGGCTGAAAACGCGTTTAAAGCAATACAAAGTTCATTTAGGCTCTCACACCTTAACTAAATGTTGTAGACTCAAACTTCTTGCTGTCATTAGTGTATTTTAGCAGCTTGAAGATGATTCCAGCATTAATTTAATTGTGCTTTTGCTCATTTTGAAGATTTTGACAGTTTCACCTGAAGTGTCCAATCGGGCTGAAAATGCATTTAAAGCAATACAAAGTTAATTTTGGCTCTCACACCTTAACTAAATGTTGTAGACTCAAACTTTTTGCTGTCATTAGTGTATTTTAGCAACTTGAAGATGATTCCAGCATTAATTTCATTGTGCTTTTGCTCATTTTGAATATTTTGACGGTTTCACCTGAAGTGTACAATCTTGGGCTGAAAACGCGTTTAAAGCAATACAAAGTTCATTTAGGCTCTCACACCTTAACTAAATGTTGTAGACTCAAACTTGTTACTGTCATTAGTGTATTTTAGCAGCTTGAAGATGATTCCAGCATTAATTTAATTGTGCTTTTGCTCATTTTGAAGATTTTGACAGTTTCACCTGAAGTGTACAATCTTGGGCTGAAAACGCGTTTAAAGCAATACAAAGTTCATTTAGGCTCTCACACCTTAACTAAATGTTGTAGACTCAAACTTTTTGCTGTCATTAGTGTATGTTAGCAACTTGAAGATGATTCCAGCATTAATTTCATTGTGCTTTTGCTCATTTTGAATATTTTGACAGTTTCACCTGAAGTGTACAATCAGGTGCTGAAAACGCGTTTACAGCAATACAAAGTTCATTTTGGCTCTCACACCTTAACTAAATGTTGTAGACTCAAACTTTTTGCTGTCATTAGTGTATTTTAGCAACTTGAAGATGATTCCAGCATTAATTTCATTGTGCTTTTGCTCATTTTGAATATTTTGACAGTTTCACCTGAAGTGTACAATCAGGTGCTGAAAACGCGTTTACAGCAATACAAAGCTCATTTTGAATCTCACACCTTAACTAAATGTTGTAGACTCAAACTTGTTGCTGTCATTAGTGTATTTTAGCAACTTGAAGATGATTCCAGCATTAATTTCATTGTGCTTTTGCTCATTTTGAAGATTTTGACAGTTTCACCTGAATTGTACAATCAAGGGCTGAAAACGCGTTTAAAGCAATGAAAAGTTCATTTAGGCTTTCACACCTTAACTAAATGTTGTAGACTCAAACTTTTTGCTGTCATTAGTGTATTTTAGCAACTTGAAGATGATTCCAGCATTCATTTCATTGTGCTTTTGCTCATTTTGAAGATTTTGACAGTTTCACCTGAAGTGTACAATCAGGTGCTGAAAACGCGTTTACAGCAATACAAAGTTCATTTTGGCTCTCACACCTTAACTAAATGTTGTAGACTTAAACTTTTTACTGTCATTAGTGTATTTTAGCAACTTGAAGATGATTCCAGCATTAATTTCATTGTGCTTTTGCTCATTTTGAAGAATTTGACAGTTTCACCTGAAGTGTACATTCGGGCTGAAAATGCATTTAAAGCAATACAAAGTTCATTTTGGCTCTCACACCTTAACTAAATGTTGTAGACTTAAACTTTTTACTGTCATTAGTGTATTTTAGCAACTTAAAGATGATTCCAGCATTAATTTCATTGTGCTTTTGCTCATTTTGAATATTTTGACAGTTTCACCTGAAGTGTACAATCAGGTGCTGAAAACGCGTTTACAGCAATACAAAGTTCATTTTGGCTCTCACACCATAACTAAATGTTGTAGACTCAAACTTCTTGCTGTCATTAGTGTATTTTAGCAACTTGAAGGTGATTCCAGCATTAATTTCATTGTGCTTTTGCTCATTTTGAAGATTTTGACAGTTTCACCTGAAGTGTACAATCTTGGGCTGAAAACGCGTTTAAAGCAATACAAAGTTCATTTAGGCTCTCACACCTTAACTAAATGTTGTAGACTCAAACTTTTTGCTGTCATTAGTGTATTTTAGCAACTTGAAGATGATTCCAGCATTAATTTCATTGTGCTTTTGCTCATTTTTAAGATTTTGACAGTTTCACCTGAAGTGTACAATCGGGCTGAAAATGCATTTAAAGCAATACAAAGTTCATTTAGGCTCTCACACCTTAACTAAATGTTGTAGACTCAAACTTGTTACTGTCATTAGTGTATTTTAGCAGCTTGAAGATGATTCCAGCATTAATTTAATTGTGCTTTTGCTCATTTTGAAGATTTTGACAGTTTCACCTGAAGTGTTCAATCGGGCTGAAAATGCATTTAAAGCAATACAAAGTTAATTTTGGCTCTCACACCTTAACTAAATGTTGTAGACTCAAACTTTTTGCTGTCATTAGTGTATTTTAGCAACTTGAAGATGATTCCAGCATTAATTTCATTGTGCTTTTGCTCATTTTGAATATTTTGACAGTTTCACCTGAAGTGTACAATCAGGTGCTGAAAACGCGTTTACAGCAATACAAAGTTCATTTTGGCTCTCACACCTTAACTAAATGTTGTAGACTCAAACTTGTTGCTGTCATTAGTGTATTTTAGCAACTTGAAGATGATTCCAGCATTAATTTCATTGTGCTTTTGCTCATTTTGAAGATTTTGACAGTTTCACCTGAATTGTACAATCAAGGGCTGAAAACGCGTTTAAAGCAATGAAAAGTTCATTTTGGCTCTCACACCTTAACTAAATGTTGTAGACTCAAACTTTTTGCTGTCATTAGTGTATTTTAGCAACTTGAAGATGATTCCAGCATTAATTTCATTGTGCTTTTGCTCATTTTGAGGATTTTGACAGTTTCACCTGAAGTGTACTATCAGGCTGAAAATGCATTTAAAGCAATACAAAGTTCATTTTGGCTCTCACACCTTAACTAAATGTTGTAGACTCAAACTTTTTGCTGTCATTAGTGTATTTTAGCAACTTGAAGATGATTCCAGCATTAATTTCATTGTGCTTTTGCTCATTTTGAAGATTTTGACAGTTTCACCTGAAGTGTACAATCTTGGGCTGAAAACGCGTTTAAAGCAATACAAAGTTCATTTAGGCTCTCACACCTTAACTAAATGTTGTAGACTCAAACTTGTTGCTGTCATTAGTATATTTTAGCAACTTGAAGATGATTCCAGCATTAATTTCATTGTGCTTTTGCTCATTTTGAAGATTTTGACAGTTTCACCTGAAGTGTACAATCAGGGGCTGAAAATGCGTTTAAAGCAATACAAAGTTCATTTAGGCTCTCACACCTTAACTAAATGTTGTAGACTCAAACTTGTTACTGTCATTAGTGTATTTTAGCAGCTTGAAGATGATTCCAGCATTAATTTAATTGTGCTTTTGCTCATTTTGAAGATTTTGACAGTTTCACCTGAAGTGTCCAATCGGGCTGAAAATGCATTTAAAGCAATACAAAGTTAATTTTGGCTCTCACACCTTAACTAAATGTTGTAGACTCAAACTTTTTGCTGTCATTAGTGTATTTTAGCAACTTGAAGATGATTCCAGCATTAATTTCATTGTGCTTTTGCTCATTTTGTAGATTTTGACAGTTTCACCTGAAGTGTACAATCAGGGGCTGAAAATGCGTTTAAAGCAATACAAAGTTCATTTAGGCTCTCACACCTTAACTAAATGTTGTAGACTCAAACTTTTTGCTGTCCTTAGTGTATTTTAGCAACTTGAAGATGATTCCAGCATTAATTTCATTGTGCTTTTGCTCATTTTGAAGATTTTGACAGTTTCACCTGAAGTGTACTATCGGGCTGAAAATGCATTTAAAGCAATACAAAGTTCATTTTGGCTCTCACACCTTAACTAAATGTTGTAGACTCAAACTTGTTGCTGTCATTAGTGTATTTTAGCAACTTGAAGATGATTCCAGCATTAATTTCATTGTGCTTTTGCTCATTTTGAAGATTTTGACAGTTTCACCTGAATTGTACAATCAAGGGCTGAAAACGCGTTTAAAGCAATGAAAAGTTCATTTAGGCTTTCACACCTTAACTAAATGTTGTAGACTCAAACTTTTTGCTGTCATTAGTGTATTTTAGCAACTTGAAGATGATTCCAGCATTCATTTCATTGTGCTTTTGCTCATTTTGAAGATTTTGACAGTTTCACCTGAAGTGTACAATCAGGTGCTGAAAACGCGTTTACAGCAATACAAAGTTCATTTTGGCTCTCACACCTTAACTAAATGTTGTAGACTTAAACTTTTTACTGTCATTAGTGTATTTTAGCAACGTAAAGATGATTCCAGCATTAATTTCATTGTGCTTTTGCTCATTTTGAATATGTTGACAGTTTCACCTGAATTGTACAATCAGGTGCTGAAAACGCGTTTACAGCAATACAAAGTTCATTTTGGCTCTCACACCTTAACTAAATGTTGTAGACTCAAACTTTTTGCTATCATTAGTGTATTTTAGCAACTTGAAGATGATTCCAGCATTAATTTCATTGTGCTTTTGCTCATTTTGAATATTTTGACAGTTTCACCTGAAGTGTACAATAAGGTGCTGAAAACGCGTTTACAGCAATACAAAGTTCATTTTGGCTCTCACACCTTAACTAAATGTTGTAGACTCAAACTTGTTGCTGTCATTAGTGTATTTTAGCAACTTGAAGATGTTTCCAGCATTAATTTCATTGTGCTTTTGCTCATTTTGAAGATTTTGACAGTTTCACCTGAAGTGTACTTTCAGGTACTGAAAACGCGTTTAAAGCAATAAAAAGTTCATTTTGGCTCTCACACCATAACTAAATGTTGTAGACTCAAACTTCTTGCTGTCATTAGTGTATTTTAGCAACTTGAAGGTGATTCCAGCATTAATTTCATTGTGCATTTGCTCATTTTGAAGATTTTGACAGTTTCACCTGAAGTGTACAATCTTGGGCTGAAAACGCGTTTAAAGCAATACAAAGTTCATTTAGGCTCTCTCACCTTAACTAAATGTTGTAGACTCAAACTTTTTGCTGTCATTAGTGTATTTTAGCAACTTGAAGATGATTCCAGCATTCATTTCATTGTGCTTTTGCTCATTTTGAAGATTTTGACAGTTTCACCTGAAGTGTACAATCAGGTGCTGAAAACGCGATTACAGCAATACAAAGTTAATTTTGGCTCTCACACCTTAACTAAATGTTGTAGACTCAAACTTTTTGCTGTCATTAGTGTATTTTAGCAACTTGAAGATGATTCCAGCATTAATTTCATTGTGCTTCTGCTCATTTTGAAGATTTTGACAGTTTCACCTGAAGTGTACAATCAGGGGCTGAAAATGTGTTTAAAGCAATACAAAGTTCATTTAGGCTCTCACACCTTAACTAAATGTTGTAGACTCAAACTTGTTACTGTCATTAGTGTATTTTAGCAGCTTGAAGATGATTCCAGCATGAGCTTTTGCTCATTTTGAAGATTTTGACAGTTTCACCTGAAGTGTCCAATCGGGCTGAAATTCATTTAAAGCAATACAAAGTTAATTTTGGCTCTCACACCTTAACTAAATGTTGTAGACTCAAACTTTTTGCTGTCATTAGTGTATTTTAGCAACTTGAAGATTATTCCAGCATTAATTTCATTGTGCTTTTGCTCATTTTTAAGATTTTGACAGTTTCACCTGAAGTGTCCAAGTGGGCTGAAATTCATTTAAAGCAATACAAAGTTAATTTTGGCTCTCACACCTTAACTAAATGTTGTAGACTCAAACTTTTTGCTGTAATTAGTGTATTTTAGCAACTTGAAGATGATTCCAGCATTAATTTCATTGTGCTTTTGCTCATTTTTAAGATTTTGACAGTTTCACCTGAAGTGTCCAATCGGGCTGAAATTCATTTAAAGCAATACAAAGTTAATTTTGGCTCTCACACCTTAACTAAATGTTGTAGACTCAAACTTTTTGCTGTCATTAGTGTATTTTAGCAACTTGAAGATGATTCCAGCATTAATTTCATTGTGCTTTTGCTCATTTTGAATATTTTGACAGTTTCACCTGAAGTGTACAATCAGGTGCTGAAAACGCGTTTACAGCAATACAAAGTTCATTTTGGCTCTCACACCTTAACTAAATGTTGTAGACTCAAACTTTTTGCTGTCATTAGTGTATTTTAGCAACTTGAAGATGATTCCAGCATTAATTTCATTGTGCTTTTGCTCATTTTGAATATTTTGACAGTTTCACCTGAAGTGTACAATCAGGTGCTGAAAACGCGTTTACAGCAATACAAAGTTCATTTTGGCTCTCACACCTTAACTAAATGTTGTAGACTCAAACTTGTTGCTGTCATTAGTGTATTTTAGCAACTTGAAGATGTTTCCAGCATTAATTTCATTGTGCTTTTGCTCATTTTGAAGAATTTGACAGTTTCACCTGAAGTGTACATTCGGGCTGAAAATGCATTTAAAGCAATACAAAGTTAATTTTGGCTCTCACACCTTAACTAAATGTTGTAGACTCAAACTTTTTGCTGTCATTAGTGTATTTTAGCAACTTGAAGATGATTCCAGCATTAATTTCATTGTGCTTTTGCTCATTTTGAATATTTTGACAGTTTCACCTGAAGTGTACAATCAGGTGCTGAAAACGCGTTTACAGCAATACAAAGTTCATTTTGGCTCTCACACCTTAACTAAATGTTGTAGACTCAAACTTTTTGCTGTCATTAGTGTATTTTAGCAACTTGAAGATGATTCCAGCATTAATTTCATTGTGCTTTTGCTCATTTTGAAGATTTTGACAGTTTCACCTGAAGTGTACTATCGGGCTGAAAATGCATTTAAAGCAATACAAAGTTCATTTTGGCTCTCACACCTTAACTAAATGTTGTAGACTCAAACTTTTTGCTGTCATTAGTGTATTTTAGCAACTTGAAGATGATTCCAGCATTCATTTCATTGTGCTTTTGCTCATTTTGAAGATTTTGACAGTTTCACCTGAAGTGTACAATCAGGGGCTGAAAATGCGTTTAAAGCAATACAAAGTTCATTTAGGCTCTCACACCTTAACTAAATGTTGTAGACTCAAACTTGTTACTGTCATTAGTGTATTTTAGCAGCTTGAAGATGATTCCAGCATTAATTTAATTGTGCTTTTGCTCATTTTGAAGATTTTGACAGTTTCACCTGAAGTGTCCAATCGGGCTGAAAATGCATTTAAAGCAATACAAAGTTAATTTTGGCTCTCACACCTTAACTAAATGTTGTAGACTCAAACTTTTTGCTGTCATTAGTGTATTTTAGCAACTTGAAGATGATTCCAGCATTAATTTCATTGTGCTTTTGCTCATTTTGAATATTTTGACAGTTTCACCTGAAGTGTACAATCTTGGGCTGAAAACGCGTTTAAAGCAATACAAAGTTCATTTAGGCTCTCACACCTTAACTAAATGTTGTAGACTCAAACTTTTTGCTGTCATTAGTGTATGTTAGCAACTTGAAGATGATTCCAGCATTAATTTCATTGTGCTTTTGCTCATTTTGAATATTTTGACAGTTTCACCTGAAGTGTACTATCGGCTGAAAATGCATTTAAAGCAATACAAAGTTCATTTTGGCTCTCACACCTTAACTAAATGTTGTAGACTCAAACTTTTTGCTGTCATTAGTGTATTTTAGCAACTTGAAGATGATTCCAGCATTAATTTCATTGTGCTTTTGCTCATTTTTAAGATTTTGACAGTTTCACCTGAAGTGTACAATCGGGCTGAAAATGCATTTAAAGCAATACAAAGTTCATTTAGGCTCTCACACCTTAACTAAATGTTGTAGACTCAAACTTGTTGCTGTCATTAGTATATTTTAGCAACTTGAAGATGATTCCAGCATTAATTTCATTGTGCTTTTGCTCATTTTGAAGATTTTGACAGTTTCACCTGAAGTGTACAATCAGGGGCTGAAAATGCGTTTAAAGCAATACAAAGTTCATTTAGGCTCTCACACCTTAACTAAATGTTGTAGACTCAAACTTGTTACTGTCATTAGTGTATTTTAGCAGCTTGAAGATGATTCCAGCATTAATTTAATTGTGCTTTTGCTCATTTTGAAGATTTTGACAGTTTCACCTGAAGTGTCCATTCGGGCTGAAAATGCATTTAAAGCAATACAAAGTTAATTTTGGCTCTCACACCTTAACTAAATGTTGTAGACTCAAACTTTTTGCTGTCATTAGTGTATGTTAGCAACTTGAAGATGATTCCAGCATTAATTTCATTGTGCTTTTGCTCATTTTGAATATTTTGACAGTTTCACCTGAAGTGTACAATCAGGTGCTGAAAACGCGTTTACAGCAATACAAAGTTCATTTTGGCTCTCACACCTTAACTAAATGTTGTAGACTCAAACTTGTTGCTGTCATTAGTGTATTTTAGCAACTTGAAGATGATTCCAGCATTAATTTCATTGTGCTTTTGCTCATTTTGAAGATTTTGACAGTTTCACCTGAATTGTACAATCAAGGGCTGAAAACGCGTTTAAAGCAATGAAAAGTTCATTTAGGCTTTAACACCTTAACTAAATGTTGTAGACTCAAACTTTTTGCTGTCATTAGTGTATTTTAGCAACTTGAAGATGATTCCAGCATTCATTTCATTGTGCTTTTGCTCATTTTGAAGATTTTGACAGTTTCACCTGAAGTGTACAATCAGGTGCTGAAAACGCGTTTACAGCAATACAAAGATCATTTTGGCTCTCACACCTTAACTAAATGTTGTAGACTCAAACTTGTTGCTGTCATTAGTGTATTTTAGTAACTTGAAGATGTTTCCAGCATTAATTTCATTGTGCTTTTGCTCATTTTGAAGAATTTGACAGTTTCACCTGAAGTGTACATTCGGGCTGAAAATGCATTTAAAGCAATACAAAGTTCATTTTGGCTCTCACACCTTAACTAAATGTTGTAGACTTAAACTTTTTACTGTCATTAGTGTATTTTAGCAACTTAAAGATGATTCCAGCATTAATTTCATTGTGCTTTTGCTCATTTTGAATATTTTGACAGTTTCACCTGAAGTGTACAATCAGGTGCTGAAAACGCGTTTATAGCAATACAAAGTTCATTTTGGCTCTCACACCTTAACTAAATGTTGTAGACTCAAACTTTTTGCTGTCATTAGTGTATTTTAGCAACTTGAAGATGATTCCAGCATTAATTTCATTGTGCTTTTGCTCATTTTGAATATTTTGACAGTTTCACCTGAAGTGTACAATAAGGTGCTGAAAACGCGTTTACAGCAATACAAAGTTCATTTTGGCTCTCACACCTTAACTAAATGTTGTAGACTCAAACTTGTTGCTGTCATTAGTGTATTTTAGCAACTTGAAGATGTTTCCAGCATTAATTTCATTGTGCTTTTGCTCATTTTGAAGATTTTGACACTTTCACCTGAAGTGTACTTTCAGGTGCTGAAAACGCGTTTAAAGCAATAAAAAGTTCATTTTGGCTCTCACACCATAACTAAATGTTGTAGACTCAAACTTCTTGCTGTCATTAGTGTATTTTAGCAACTTGAAGGTGATTCCAGCATTAATTTCATTGTGCATTTGCTCATTTTGAAGATTTTGACAGTTTCACCTGAAGTGTACAATCTTGGGCTGAAAACGCGTTTAAAGCAATACAAAGTTCATTTAGGCTCTCTCACCTTAACTAAATGTTGTAGACTCAAACTTTTTGCTGTCATTAGTGTATTTTAGCAACTTGAAGATGATTCCAGCATTCATTTCATTGTGCTTTTGCTCATTTTGAAGATTTTGACAGTTTCACCTGAAGTGTACAATCAGGTGCTGAAAACGCGATTACAGCAATACAAAGTTAATTTTGGCTCTCACACCTTAACTAAATGTTGTAGACTCAAACTTTTTGCTGTCATTAGTGTATTTTAGCAACTTGAAGATGATTCCAGCATTAATTTCATTGTGCTTTTGCTCATTTTGAAGATTTTGACAGTTTCACCTGAAGTGTACAATCAGGGGCTGAAAATGTGTTTAAAGCAATACAAAGTTCATTTAGGCTCTCACACCTTAACTAAATGTTGTAGACTCAAACTTGTTACTGTCATTAGTGTATTTTAGCAGCTTGAAGATGATTCCAGCATTAATTTAATTGTGCTTTTGCTCATTTTGAAGATTTTGACAGTTTCACCTGAAGTGTCCAATCGGGCTGAAATTCATTTAAAGCAATACAAAGTTAATTTTGGCTCTCACACCTTAACTAAATGTTGTAGACTCAAACTTTTTGCTGTCATTAGTGTATTTTAGCAACTTGAAGATTATTCCAGCATTAATTTCATTGTGCTTTTGCTCATTTTTAAGATTTTGACAGTTTCACCTGAAGTGTCCAAGTGGGCTGAAATTCATTTAAAGCAATACAAAGTTAATTTTGGCTCTCACACCTTAACTAAATGTTGTAGACTCAAACTTTTTGCTGTCATTAGTGTATTTTAGCAACTTGAAGATGATTCCAGCATTAATTTCATTGTGCTTTTGCTCATTTTTAAGATTTTGACAGTTTCACCTGAAGTGTACAATCAGGTGCTGAAAACGCGTTTACAGCAATACAAAGTTCATTTTGGCTCTCACACCTTAACTAAATGTTGTAGACTCAAACTTGTTGCTGTCATTAGTGTATTTTAGCAACTTGAAGATGATTCCAGCATTAATTTCATTGTGCTTTTGCTCATTTTGAAGATTTTGACAGTTTCACCTGAATTGTACAATCAAGGGCTGAAAACGCGTTTAAAGCAATGAAAAGTTCATTTAGGCTTTCACACCTTAACTAAATGTTGTAGACTCAAACTTTTTGCTGTCATTAGTGTATTTTAGCAACTTGAAGATGATTCCAGCATTCATTTCATTGTGCTTTTGCTCATTTTGAAGATTTTGACAGTTTCACCTGAAGTGTACAATCAGGTGCTGAAAACGCGTTTACAGCAATACAAAGTTCATTTTGGCTCTCACACCTTAACTAAATGTTGTAGACTCAAACTTGTTGCTGTCATTAGTGTATTTTAGCAACTTGAAGATGTTTCCAGCATTAATTTCATTGTGCTTTTGCTCATTTTGAAGAATTTGACAGTTTCACCTGAAGTGTACATTCGGGCTGAAAATGCATTTAAAGCAATACAAAGTTAATTTTGGCTCTCACACCTTAACTAAATGTTGTAGACTCAAACTTTTTGCTGTCATTAGTGTATTTTAGCAACTTGAAGATGATTCCAGCATTAATTTCATTGTGCTTTTGCTCATTTTGAATATTTTGACAGTTTCACCTGAAGTGTACAATCAGGTGCTGAAAACGCGTTTACAGCAATACAAAGTTCATTTTGGCTCTCACACCTTAACTAAATGTTGTAGACTCAAACTTTTTGCTGTCATTAGTGTATTTTAGCAACTTGAAGATGATTCCAGCATTAATTTCATTGTGCTTTTGCTCATTTTGAATATTTTGACAGTTTCACCTGAAGTGTACAATCAGGTGCTGAAAACGCGTTTACAGCAATACAAAGTTCATTTTGGCTCTCACACCTTAACTAAATGTTGTAGACTCAAACTTTTTGCTGTCATTAGTGTATTTTAGCAACTTGAAGATGATTCCAGCATTAATTTCATTGTGCTTTTGCTCATTTTGAAGATTTTGACAGTTTCACCTGAAGTGTACAATCAGGGGCTGAAAATGCGTTTAAAGCAATACAAAGTTCATTTAGGCTCTCACACCTTAACTAAATGTTGTAGACTCAAACTTGTTACTGTCATTAGTGTATTTTAGCAGCTTGAAGATGATTCCAGCATTAATTTCATCGTGCTTTTGCTCATTTTGAAGATTTTGACAGTTTCACCTGAAGTGTACAATCTTGGGCTGAAAACGCGTTTAAAGCAATACAAAGTTCATTTAGGCTCTCACACCTTAACTAAATGTTGTAGACTCAAACTTCTTGCTGTCATTAGTGTATTTTAGCAGCTTGAAGATGATTCCAGCATTAATTTAATTGTGCTTTTGCTCATTTTGAAGATTTTGACAGTTTCACCTGAAGTGTCCAATCGGGCTGAAAATGCATTTAAAGCAATACAAAGTTAATTTTGGCTCTCACACCTTAACTAAATGTTGTAGACTCAAACTTTTTGCTGTCATTAGTGTATTTTAGCAACTTGAAGATGATTCCAGCATTAATTTCATTGTGCTTTTGCTCATTTTGAATATTTTGACGGTTTCACCTGAAGTGTACAATCTTGGGCTGAAAACGCGTTTAAAGCAATACAAAGTTCATTTAGGCTCTCACACCTTAACTAAATGTTGTAGACTCAAACTTGTTACTGTCATTAGTGTATTTTAGCAGCTTGAAGATGATTCCAGCATTAATTTAATTGTGCTTTTGCTCATTTTGAAGATTTTGACAGTTTCACCTGAAGTGTACAATCTTGGGCTGAAAACGCGTTTAAAGCAATACAAAGTTCATTTAGGCTCTCACACCTTAACTAAATGTTGTAGACTCAAACTTTTTGCTGTCATTAGTGTATGTTAGCAACTTGAAGATGATTCCAGCATTAATTTCATTGTGCTTTTGCTCATTTTGAATATTTTGACAGTTTCACCTGAAGTGTACAATCAGGTGCTGAAAACGCGTTTACAGCAATACAAAGTTCATTTTGGCTCTCACACCTTAACTAAATGTTGTAGACTCAAACTTTTTGCTGTCATTAGTGTATTTTAGCAACTTGAAGATGATTCCAGCATTAATTTCATTGTGCTTTTGCTCATTTTGAATATTTTGACAGTTTCACCTGAAGTGTACAATCAGGTGCTGAAAACGCGTTTACAGCAATACAAAGCTCATTTTGAATCTCACACCTTAACTAAATGTTGTAGACTCAAACTTGTTGCTGTCATTAGTGTATTTTAGCAACTTGAAGATGATTCCAGCATTAATTTCATTGTGCTTTTGCTCATTTTGAAGATTTTGACAGTTTCACCTGAATTGTACAATCAAGGGCTGAAAACGCGTTTAAAGCAATGAAAAGTTCATTTAGGCTTTCACACCTTAACTAAATGTTGTAGACTCAAACTTTTTGCTGTCATTAGTGTATTTTAGCAACTTGAAGATGATTCCAGCATTCATTTCATTGTGCTTTTGCTCATTTTGAATATTTTGACAGTTTCACCTGAAGTGTACAATCAGGTGCTGAAAACGCGTTTACAGCAATACAAAGTTCATTTTGGCTCTCACACCTTAACTAAATGTTGTAGACTTAAACTTTTTACTGTCATTAGTGTATTTTAGCAACTTGAAGATGATTCCAGCATTAATTTCATTGTGCTTTTGCTCATTTTGAAGAATTTGACAGTTTCACCTGAAGTGTACATTCGGGCTGAAAATGCATTTAAAGCAATACAAAGTTCATTTTGGCTCTCACACCTTAACTAAATGTTGTAGACTTAAACTTTTTACTGTCATTAGTGTATTTTAGCAACTTAAAGATGATTCCAGCATTAATTTCATTGTGCTTTTGCTCATTTTGAATATTTTGACAGTTTCACCTGAAGTGTACAATCAGGTGCTGAAAACGCGTTTACAGCAATACAAAGTTCATTTTGGCTCTCACACCATAACTAAATGTTGTAGACTCAAACTTCTTGCTGTCATTAGTGTATTTTAGCAACTTGAAGGTGATTCCAGCATTAATTTCATTGTGCTTTTGCTCATTTTGAAGATTTTGACAGTTTCACCTGAAGTGTACAATCTTGGGCTGAAAACGCGTTTAAAGCAATACAAAGTTCATTTAGGCTCTCACACCTTAACTAAATGTTGTAGACTCAAACTTTTTGCTGTCATTAGTGTATTTTAGCAACTTGAAGATGATTCCAGCATTAATTTCATTGTGCTTTTGCTCATTTTTAAGATTTTGACAGTTTCACCTGAAGTGTACAATCGGGCTGAAAATGCATTTAAAGCAATACAAAGTTCATTTAGGCTCTCACACCTTAACTAAATGTTGTAGACTCAAACTTGTTACTGTCATTAGTGTATTTTAGCAGCTTGAAGATGATTCCAGCATTAATTTAATTGTGCTTTTGCTCATTTTGAAGATTTTGACAGTTTCACCTGAAGTGTTCAATCGGGCTGAAAATGCATTTAAAGCAATACAAAGTTAATTTTGGCTCTCACACCTTAACTAAATGTTGTAGACTCAAACTTTTTGCTGTCATTAGTGTATTTTAGCAACTTGAAGATGATTCCAGCATTAATTTCATTGTGCTTTTGCTCATTTTGAATATTTTGACAGTTTCACCTGAAGTGTACAATCAGGTGCTGAAAACGCGTTTACAGCAATACAAAGTTCATTTTGGCTCTCACACCTTAACTAAATGTTGTAGACTCAAACTTGTTGCTGTCATTAGTGTATTTTAGCAACTTGAAGATGATTCCAGCATTAATTTCATTGTGCTTTTGCTCATTTTGAAGATTTTGACAGTTTCACCTGAATTGTACAATCAAGGGCTGAAAACGCGTTTAAAGCAATGAAAAGTTCATTTTGGCTCTCACACCTTAACTAAATGTTGTAGACTCAAACTTTTTGCTGTCATTAGTGTATTTTAGCAACTTGAAGATGATTCCAGCATTAATTTCATTGTGCTTTTGCTCATTTTGAGGATTTTGACAGTTTCACCTGAAGTGTACTATCAGGCTGAAAATGCATTTAAAGCAATACAAAGTTCATTTTGGCTCTCACACCTTAACTAAATGTTGTAGACTCAAACTTTTTGCTGTCATTAGTGTATTTTAGCAACTTGAAGATGATTCCAGCATTAATTTCATTGTGCTTTTGCTCATTTTGAAGATTTTGACAGTTTCACCTGAAGTGTACAATCTTGGGCTGAAAACGCGTTTAAAGCAATACAAAGTTCATTTAGGCTCTCACACCTTAACTAAATGTTGTAGACTCAAACTTGTTGCTGTCATTAGTATATTTTAGCAACTTGAAGATGATTCCAGCATTAATTTCATTGTGCTTTTGCTCATTTTGAAGATTTTGACAGTTTCACCTGAAGTGTACAATCAGGGGCTGAAAATGCGTTTAAAGCAATACAAAGTTCATTTAGGCTCTCACACCTTAACTAAATGTTGTAGACTCAAACTTGTTACTGTCATTAGTGTATTTTAGCAGCTTGAAGATGATTCCAGCATTAATTTAATTGTGCTTTTGCTCATTTTGAAGATTTTGACAGTTTCACCTGAAGTGTCCAATCGGGCTGAAAATGCATTTAAAGCAATACAAAGTTAATTTTGGCTCTCACACCTTAACTAAATGTTGTAGACTCAAACTTTTTGCTGTCATTAGTGTATTTTAGCAACTTGAAGATGATTCCAGCATTAATTTCATTGTGCTTTTGCTCATTTTGTAGATTTTGACAGTTTCACCTGAAGTGTACAATCAGGGGCTGAAAATGCGTTTAAAGCAATACAAAGTTCATTTAGGCTCTCACACCTTAACTAAATGTTGTAGACTCAAACTTTTTGCTGTCCTTAGTGTATTTTAGCAACTTGAAGATGATTCCAGCATTAATTTCATTGTGCTTTTGCTCATTTTGAAGATTTTGACAGTTTCACCTGAAGTGTACTATCGGGCTGAAAATGCATTTAAAGCAATACAAAGTTCATTTTGGCTCTCACACCTTAACTAAATGTTGTAGACTCAAACTTGTTGCTGTCATTAGTGTATTTTAGCAACTTGAAGATGATTCCAGCATTAATTTCATTGTGCTTTTGCTCATTTTGAAGATTTTGACAGTTTCACCTGAATTGTACAATCAAGGGCTGAAAACGCGTTTAAAGCAATGAAAAGTTCATTTAGGCTTTCACACCTTAACTAAATGTTGTAGACTCAAACTTTTTGCTGTCATTAGTGTATTTTAGCAACTTGAAGATGATTCCAGCATTCATTTCATTGTGCTTTTGCTCATTTTGAAGATTTTGACAGTTTCACCTGAAGTGTACAATCAGGTGCTGAAAACGCGTTTACAGCAATACAAAGTTCATTTTGGCTCTCACACCTTAACTAAATGTTGTAGACTTAAACTTTTTACTGTCATTAGTGTATTTTAGCAACGTAAAGATGATTCCAGCATTAATTTCATTGTGCTTTTGCTCATTTTGAATATGTTGACAGTTTCACCTGAATTGTACAATCAGGTGCTGAAAACGCGTTTACAGCAATACAAAGTTCATTTTGGCTCTCACACCTTAACTAAATGTTGTAGACTCAAACTTTTTGCTGTCATTAGTGTATTTTAGCAACTTGAAGATGATTCCAGCATTAATTTCATTGTGCTTTTGCTCATTTTGAATATTTTGACAGTTTCACCTGAAGTGTACAATAAGGTGCTGAAAACGCGTTTACAGCAATACAAAGTTCATTTTGGCTCTCACACCTTAACTAAATGTTGTAGACTCAAACTTGTTGCTGTCATTAGTGTATTTTAGCAACTTGAAGATGTTTCCAGCATTAATTTCATTGTGCTTTTGCTCATTTTGAAGATTTTGACAGTTTCACCTGAAGTGTACTTTCAGGTACTGAAAACGCGTTTAAAGCAATAAAAAGTTCATTTTGGCTCTCACACCATAACTAAATGTTGTAGACTCAAACTTCTTGCTGTCATTAGTGTATTTTAGCAACTTGAAGGTGATTCCAGCATTAATTTCATTGTGCATTTGCTCATTTTGAAGATTTTGACAGTTTCACCTGAAGTGTACAATCTTGGGCTGAAAACGCGTTTAAAGCAATACAAAGTTCATTTAGGCTCTCTCACCTTAACTAAATGTTGTAGACTCAAACTTTTTGCTGTCATTAGTGTATTTTAGCAACTTGAAGATGATTCCAGCATTCATTTCATTGTGCTTTTGCTCATTTTGAAGATTTTGACAGTTTCACCTGAAGTGTACAATCAGGTGCTGAAAACGCGATTACAGCAATACAAAGTTAATTTTGGCTCTCACACCTTAACTAAATGTTGTAGACTCAAACTTTTTGCTGTCATTAGTGTATTTTAGCAACTTGAAGATGATTCCAGCATTAATTTCATTGTGCTTCTGCTCATTTTGAAGATTTTGACAGTTTCACCTGAAGTGTACAATCAGGGGCTGAAAATGTGTTTAAAGCAATACAAAGTTCATTTAGGCTCTCACACCTTAACTAAATGTTGTAGACTCAAACTTGTTACTGTCATTAGTGTATTTTAGCAGCTTGAAGATGATTCCAGCATGAGCTTTTGCTCATTTTGAAGATTTTGACAGTTTCACCTGAAGTGTCCAATCGGGCTGAAATTCATTTAAAGCAATACAAAGTTAATTTTGGCTCTCACACCTTAACTAAATGTTGTAGACTCAAACTTTTTGCTGTCATTAGTGTATTTTAGCAACTTGAAGATTATTCCAGCATTAATTTCATTGTGCTTTTGCTCATTTTTAAGATTTTGACAGTTTCACCTGAAGTGTCCAAGTGGGCTGAAATTCATTTAAAGCAATACAAAGTTAATTTTGGCTCTCACACCTTAACTAAATGTTGTAGACTCAAACTTTTTGCTGTAATTAGTGTATTTTAGCAACTTGAAGATGATTCCAGCATTAATTTCATTGTGCTTTTGCTCATTTTTAAGATTTTGACAGTTTCACCTGAAGTGTCCAATCGGGCTGAAATTCATTTAAAGCAATACAAAGTTAATTTTGGCTCTCACACCTTAACTAAATGTTGTAGACTCAAACTTTTTGCTGTCATTAGTGTATTTTAGCAACTTGAAGATGATTCCAGCATTAATTTCATTGTGCTTTTGCTCATTTTGAATATTTTGACAGTTTCACCTGAAGTGTACAATCAGGTGCTGAAAACGCGTTTACAGCAATACAAAGTTCATTTTGGCTCTCACACCTTAACTAAATGTTGTAGACTCAAACTTTTTGCTGTCATTAGTGTATTTTAGCAACTTGAAGATGATTCCAGCATTAATTTCATTGTGCTTTTGCTCATTTTGAATATTTTGACAGTTTCACCTGAAGTGTACAATCAGGTGCTGAAAACGCGTTTACAGCAATACAAAGTTCATTTTGGCTCTCACACCTTAACTAAATGTTGTAGACTCAAACTTGTTGCTGTCATTAGTGTATTTTAGCAACTTGAAGATGTTTCCAGCATTAATTTCATTGTGCTTTTGCTCATTTTGAAGAATTTGACAGTTTCACCTGAAGTGTACATTCGGGCTGAAAATGCATTTAAAGCAATACAAAGTTAATTTTGGCTCTCACACCTTAACTAAATGTTGTAGACTCAAACTTTTTGCTGTCATTAGTGTATTTTAGCAACTTGAAGATGATTCCAGCATTAATTTCATTGTGCTTTTGCTCATTTTGAATATTTTGACAGTTTCACCTGAAGTGTACAATCAGGTGCTGAAAACGCGTTTACAGCAATACAAAGTTCATTTTGGCTCTCACACCTTAACTAAATGTTGTAGACTCAAACTTTTTGCTGTCATTAGTGTATTTTAGCAACTTGAAGATGATTCCAGCATTAATTTCATTGTGCTTTTGCTCATTTTGAAGATTTTGACAGTTTCACCTGAAGTGTACTATCGGGCTGAAAATGCATTTAAAGCAATACAAAGTTCATTTTGGCTCTCACACCTTAACTAAATGTTGTAGACTCAAACTTTTTGCTGTCATTAGTGTATTTTAGCAACTTGAAGATGATTCCAGCATTCATTTCATTGTGCTTTTGCTCATTTTGAAGATTTTGACAGTTTCACCTGAAGTGTACAATCAGGGGCTGAAAATGCGTTTAAAGCAATACAAAGTTCATTTAGGCTCTCACACCTTAACTAAATGTTGTAGACTCAAACTTGTTACTGTCATTAGTGTATTTTAGCAGCTTGAAGATGATTCCAGCATTAATTTAATTGTGCTTTTGCTCATTTTGAAGATTTTGACAGTTTCACCTGAAGTGTCCAATCGGGCTGAAAATGCATTTAAAGCAATACAAAGTTAATTTTGGCTCTCACACCTTAACTAAATGTTGTAGACTCAAACTTTTTGCTGTCATTAGTGTATTTTAGCAACTTGAAGATGATTCCAGCATTAATTTCATTGTGCTTTTGCTCATTTTGAATATTTTGACAGTTTCACCTGAAGTGTACAATCTTGGGCTGAAAACGCGTTTAAAGCAATACAAAGTTCATTTAGGCTCTCACACCTTAACTAAATGTTGTAGACTCAAACTTTTTGCTGTCATTAGTGTATGTTAGCAACTTGAAGATGATTCCAGCATTAATTTCATTGTGCTTTTGCTCATTTTGAATATTTTGACAGTTTCACCTGAAGTGTACTATCGGCTGAAAATGCATTTAAAGCAATACAAAGTTCATTTTGGCTCTCACACCTTAACTAAATGTTGTAGACTCAAACTTTTTGCTGTCATTAGTGTATTTTAGCAACTTGAAGATGATTCCAGCATTAATTTCATTGTGCTTTTGCTCATTTTTAAGATTTTGACAGTTTCACCTGAAGTGTACAATCGGGCTGAAAATGCATTTAAAGCAATACAAAGTTCATTTAGGCTCTCACACCTTAACTAAATGTTGTAGACTCAAACTTGTTGCTGTCATTAGTATATTTTAGCAACTTGAAGATGATTCCAGCATTAATTTCATTGTGCTTTTGCTCATTTTGAAGATTTTGACAGTTTCACCTGAAGTGTACAATCAGGGGCTGAAAATGCGTTTAAAGCAATACAAAGTTCATTTAGGCTCTCACACCTTAACTAAATGTTGTAGACTCAAACTTGTTACTGTCATTAGTGTATTTTAGCAGCTTGAAGATGATTCCAGCATTAATTTAATTGTGCTTTTGCTCATTTTGAAGATTTTGACAGTTTCACCTGAAGTGTCCATTCGGGCTGAAAATGCATTTAAAGCAATACAAAGTTAATTTTGGCTCTCACACCTTAACTAAATGTTGTAGACTCAAACTTTTTGCTGTCATTAGTGTATGTTAGCAACTTGAAGATGATTCCAGCATTAATTTCATTGTGCTTTTGCTCATTTTGAATATTTTGACAGTTTCACCTGAAGTGTACAATCAGGTGCTGAAAACGCGTTTACAGCAATACAAAGTTCATTTTGGCTCTCACACCTTAACTAAATGTTGTAGACTCAAACTTGTTGCTGTCATTAGTGTATTTTAGCAACTTGAAGATGATTCCAGCATTAATTTCATTGTGCTTTTGCTCATTTTGAAGATTTTGACAGTTTCACCTGAATTGTACAATCAAGGGCTGAAAACGCGTTTAAAGCAATGAAAAGTTCATTTAGGCTTTAACACCTTAACTAAATGTTGTAGACTCAAACTTTTTGCTGTCATTAGTGTATTTTAGCAACTTGAAGATGATTCCAGCATTCATTTCATTGTGCTTTTGCTCATTTTGAAGATTTTGACAGTTTCACCTGAAGTGTACAATCAGGTGCTGAAAACGCGTTTACAGCAATACAAAGATCATTTTGGCTCTCACACCTTAACTAAATGTTGTAGACTCAAACTTGTTGCTGTCATTAGTGTATTTTAGTAACTTGAAGATGTTTCCAGCATTAATTTCATTGTGCTTTTGCTCATTTTGAAGAATTTGACAGTTTCACCTGAAGTGTACATTCGGGCTGAAAATGCATTTAAAGCAATACAAAGTTCATTTTGGCTCTCACACCTTAACTAAATGTTGTAGACTTAAACTTTTTACTGTCATTAGTGTATTTTAGCAACTTAAAGATGATTCCAGCATTAATTTCATTGTGCTTTTGCTCATTTTGAATATTTTGACAGTTTCACCTGAAGTGTACAATCAGGTGCTGAAAACGCGTTTATAGCAATACAAAGTTCATTTTGGCTCTCACACCTTAACTAAATGTTGTAGACTCAAACTTTTTGCTGTCATTAGTGTATTTTAGCAACTTGAAGATGATTCCAGCATTAATTTCATTGTGCTTTTGCTCATTTTGAATATTTTGACAGTTTCACCTGAAGTGTACAATAAGGTGCTGAAAACGCGTTTACAGCAATACAAAGTTCATTTTGGCTCTCACACCTTAACTAAATGTTGTAGACTCAAACTTGTTGCTGTCATTAGTGTATTTTAGCAACTTGAAGATGTTTCCAGCATTAATTTCATTGTGCTTTTGCTCATTTTGAAGATTTTGACACTTTCACCTGAAGTGTACTTTCAGGTGCTGAAAACGCGTTTAAAGCAATAAAAAGTTCATTTTGGCTCTCACACCATAACTAAATGTTGTAGACTCAAACTTCTTGCTGTCATTAGTGTATTTTAGCAACTTGAAGGTGATTCCAGCATTAATTTCATTGTGCATTTGCTCATTTTGAAGATTTTGACAGTTTCACCTGAAGTGTACAATCTTGGGCTGAAAACGCGTTTAAAGCAATACAAAGTTCATTTAGGCTCTCTCACCTTAACTAAATGTTGTAGACTCAAACTTTTTGCTGTCATTAGTGTATTTTAGCAACTTGAAGATGATTCCAGCATTCATTTCATTGTGCTTTTGCTCATTTTGAAGATTTTGACAGTTTCACCTGAAGTGTACAATCAGGTGCTGAAAACGCGATTACAGCAATACAAAGTTAATTTTGGCTCTCACACCTTAACTAAATGTTGTAGACTCAAACTTTTTGCTGTCATTAGTGTATTTTAGCAACTTGAAGATGATTCCAGCATTAATTTCATTGTGCTTTTGCTCATTTTGAAGATTTTGACAGTTTCACCTGAAGTGTACAATCAGGGGCTGAAAATGTGTTTAAAGCAATACAAAGTTCATTTAGGCTCTCACACCTTAACTAAATGTTGTAGACTCAAACTTGTTACTGTCATTAGTGTATTTTAGCAGCTTGAAGATGATTCCAGCATTAATTTAATTGTGCTTTTGCTCATTTTGAAGATTTTGACAGTTTCACCTGAAGTGTCCAATCGGGCTGAAATTCATTTAAAGCAATACAAAGTTAATTTTGGCTCTCACACCTTAACTAAATGTTGTAGACTCAAACTTTTTGCTGTCATTAGTGTATTTTAGCAACTTGAAGATTATTCCAGCATTAATTTCATTGTGCTTTTGCTCATTTTTAAGATTTTGACAGTTTCACCTGAAGTGTCCAAGTGGGCTGAAATTCATTTAAAGCAATACAAAGTTAATTTTGGCTCTCACACCTTAACTAAATGTTGTAGACTCAAACTTTTTGCTGTCATTAGTGTATTTTAGCAACTTGAAGATGATTCCAGCATTAATTTCATTGTGCTTTTGCTCATTTTTAAGATTTTGACAGTTTCACCTGAAGTGTACAATCAGGTGCTGAAAACGCGTTTACAGCAATACAAAGTTCATTTTGGCTCTCACACCTTAACTAAATGTTGTAGACTCAAACTTGTTGCTGTCATTAGTGTATTTTAGCAACTTGAAGATGATTCCAGCATTAATTTCATTGTGCTTTTGCTCATTTTGAAGATTTTGACAGTTTCACCTGAATTGTACAATCAAGGGCTGAAAACGCGTTTAAAGCAATGAAAAGTTCATTTAGGCTTTCACACCTTAACTAAATGTTGTAGACTCAAACTTTTTGCTGTCATTAGTGTATTTTAGCAACTTGAAGATGATTCCAGCATTCATTTCATTGTGCTTTTGCTCATTTTGAAGATTTTGACAGTTTCACCTGAAGTGTACAATCAGGTGCTGAAAACGCGTTTACAGCAATACAAAGTTCATTTTGGCTCTCACACCTTAACTAAATGTTGTAGACTCAAACTTGTTGCTGTCATTAGTGTATTTTAGCAACTTGAAGATGTTTCCAGCATTAATTTCATTGTGCTTTTGCTCATTTTGAAGAATTTGACAGTTTCACCTGAAGTGTACATTCGGGCTGAAAATGCATTTAAAGCAATACAAAGTTAATTTTGGCTCTCACACCTTAACTAAATGTTGTAGACTCAAACTTTTTGCTGTCATTAGTGTATTTTAGCAACTTGAAGATGATTCCAGCATTAATTTCATTGTGCTTTTGCTCATTTTGAATATTTTGACAGTTTCACCTGAAGTGTACAATCAGGTGCTGAAAACGCGTTTACAGCAATACAAAGTTCATTTTGGCTCTCACACCTTAACTAAATGTTGTAGACTCAAACTTTTTGCTGTCATTAGTGTATTTTAGCAACTTGAAGATGATTCCAGCATTAATTTCATTGTGCTTTTGCTCATTTTGAAGATTTTGACAGTTTCACCTGAAGTGTACTATCGGGCTGAAAATGCATTTAAAGCAATACAAAGTTCATTTTGGCTCTCACACCTTAACTAAATGTTGTAGACTCAAACTTTTTGCTGTCATTAGTGTATTTTAGCAACTTGAAGATGATTCCAGCATTAATTTCATTGTGCTTTTGCTCATTTTGAAGATTTTGACAGTTTCACCTGAAGTGTACAATCAGGGGCTGAAAATGCGTTTAAAGCAATACAAAGTTCATTTAGGCTCTCACACCTTAACTAAATGTTGTAGACTCAAACTTGTTACTGTCATTAGTGTATTTTAGCAGCTTGAAGATGATTCCAGCATTAATTTAATTGTGCTTTTGCTCATTTTGAAGATTTTGACAGTTTCACCTGAAGTGTCCAATCGGGCTGAAAATGCATTTAAAGCAATACAAAGTTAATTTTGGCTCTCACACCTTAACTAAATGTTGTAGACTCAAACTTTTTGCTGTCATTAGTGTATTTTAGCAACTTGAAGATGATTCCAGCATTAATTTCATTGTGCTTTTGCTCATTTTGAATATTTTGACAGTTTCACCTGAAGTGTACAATCTTGGGCTGAAAACGCGTTTAAAGCAATACAAAGTTCATTTAGGCTCTCACACCTTAACTAAATGTTGTAGACTCAAACTTTTTGCTGTCATTAGTGTATGTTAGCAACTTGAAGATGATTCCAGCATTAATTTCATTGTGCTTTTGCTCATTTTGAATATTTTGACAGTTTCACCTGAAGTGTACTATCGGCTGAAAATGCATTTAAAGCAATACAAAGTTCATTTTGGCTCTCACACCTTAACTAAATGTTGTAGACTCAAACTTTTTGCTGTCATTAGTGTATTTTAGCAACTTGAAGATGATTCCAGCATTAATTTCATTGTACTTTTGCTCATTTTTAAGATTTTGACAGTTTCACCTGAAGTGTACAATCGGGCTGAAAATGCATTTAAAGCAATACAAAGTTCATTTAGGCTCTCACACCTTAACTAAATGTTGTAGACTCAAACTTGTTGCTGTCATTAGTATATTTTAGCAACTTGAAGATGATTCCAGCATTAATTTCATTGTGCTTTTGCTCATTTTGAAGATTTTGACAGTTTCACCTGAAGTGTACAATCAGGGGCTGAAAATGCGTTTAAAGCAATACAAAGTTCATTTAGGCTCTCACACCTTAACTAAATGTTGTAGACTCAAACTTGTTACTGTCATTAGTGTATTTTAGCAGCTTGAAGATGATTCCAGCATTAATTTAATTGTGCTTTTGCTCATTTTGAAGATTTTGACAGTTTCACCTGAAGTGTCCATTCGGGCTGAAAATGCATTTAAAGCAATACAAAGTTAATTTTGGCTCTCACACCTTAACTAAATGTTGTAGACTCAAACTTTTTGCTGTCATTAGTGTATGTTAGCAACTTGAAGATGATTCCAGCATTAATTTCATTGTGCTTTTGCTCATTTTGAATATTTTGACAGTTTCACCTGAAGTGTACAATCAGGTGCTGAAAACGCGTTTACAGCAATACAAAGTTCATTTTGGCTCTCACACCTTAACTAAATGTTGTAGACTCAAACTTGTTGCTGTCATTAGTGTATTTTAGCAACTTGAAGATGATTCCAGCATTAATTTCATTGTGCTTTTGCTCATTTTGAAGATTTTGACAGTTTCACCTGAATTGTACAATCAAGGGCTGAAAACGCGTTTAAAGCAATGAAAAGTTCATTTAGGCTTTAACACCTTAACTAAATGTTGTAGACTCAAACTTTTTGCTGTCATTAGTGTATTTTAGCAACTTGAAGATGATTCCAGCATTCATTTCATTGTGCTTTTGCTCATTTTGAAGATTTTGACAGTTTCACCTGAAGTGTACAATCAGGTGCTGAAAACGCGTTTACAGCAATACAAAGATCATTTTGGCTCTCACACCTTAACTAAATGTTGTAGACTCAAACTTGTTGCTGTCATTAGTGTATTTTAGTAACTTGAAGATGTTTCCAGCATTAATTTCATTGTGCTTTTGCTCATTTTGAAGAATTTGACAGTTTCACCTGAAGTGTACATTCGGGCTGAAAATGCATTTAAAGCAATACAAAGTTCATTTTGGCTCTCACACCTTAACTAAATGTTGTAGACTTAAACTTTTTACTGTCATTAGTGTATTTTAGCAACTTAAAGATGATTCCAGCATTAATTTCATTGTGCTTTTGCTCATTTTGAATATTTTGACAGTTTCACCTGAAGTGTACAATCAGGTGCTGAAAACGCGTTTATAGCAATACAAAGTTCATTTTGGCTCTCACACCTTAACTAAATGTTGTAGACTCAAACTTTTTGCTGTCATTAGTGTATTTTAGCAACTTGAAGATGATTCCAGCATTAATTTCATTGTGCTTTTGCTCATTTTGAATATTTTGACAGTTTCACCTGAAGTGTACAATAAGGTGCTGAAAACGCGTTTACAGCAATACAAAGTTCATTTTGGCTCTCACACCTTAACTAAATGTTGTAGACTCAAACTTGTTGCTGTCATTAGTGTATTTTAGCAACTTGAAGATGTTTCCAGCATTAATTTCATTGTGCTTTTGCTCATTTTGAAGAATTTGACAGTTTCACCTGAAGTGTACATTCGGGCTGAAAATGCATTTAAAGCAATACAAAGTTCATTTTGGCTCTCACACCTTAACTAAATGTTGTAGACTCAAACTTCTTGCTGTCATTAGTGTATTTTAGCAACTTGAAGGTGATTCCAGCATTAATTTCATTGTGCTTTTGCTCATTTTGAAGATTTTGACAGTTTCACCTGAAGTGTACATTCAGGTGCTGAAAACGCGTTTACAGCAATAAAAAGTTCATTTTGGCTCTCACACCATAACTAAATGTTGTAGACTCAAACTTCTTGCTGTCATTAGTGTATTTTAGCAACTTGAAGGTGATTCCAGCATTCATTTCATTGTGCTTTTGCTCATTTTGAAGATTTTGACAGTTTCACCTGAAGTGTACAATCAGGTGCTGAAAACGCGATTACAGCAATACAAAGTTAATTTTGGCTCTCACACCTTAACTAAATGTTGTAGACTCAAACTTTTTGCTGTCATTAGTGTATTTTAGCAACTTGAAGATGATTCCAGCATTAATTTCATTGTGCTTTTGCTCATTTTGAAGATTTTGACAGTTTCACCTGAAGTGTACAATCAGGGGCTGAAAATGTGTTTAAAGCAATACAAAGTTCATTTAGGCTCTCACACCTTAACTAAATGTTGTAGACTCAAACTTGTTACTGTCATTAGTGTATTTTAGCAGCTTGAAGATGATTCCAGCATTAATTTAATTGTGCTTTTGCTCATTTTGAAGATTTTGACAGTTTCACCTGAAGTGTCCAATCGGGCTGAAATTCATTTAAAGCAATACAAAGTTCATTTTGGCTCTCACACCTTAACTAAATGTTGTAGACTCAAACTTTTTGCTGTCATTAGTGTATTTTAGCAACTTGAAGATGATTCCAGCATTAATTTCATTGTGCTTTTGCTCATTTTTAAGATTTTGACAGTTTCACCTGAAGTGTCCAAGTGGGCTGAAATTCATTTAAAACAATACAAAGTTAATTTTGGCTCTCACACCTTAACTAAATGTTGTAGACTCAAACTTTTTGCTGTCATTAGTGTATTTTAGCAACTTGAAGATGATTCCAGCATTAATTTCATTGTGCTTTTGCTCATTTTTAAGATTTTGACAGTTTCACCTGAAGTGTCCAATCGGGCTGAAATTCATTTAAAGCAATACAAAGTTAATTTTGGCTCTCACACCTTAACTAAATGTTGTAGACTCAAACTTTTTGCTGTCATTAGTGTATTTTAGCAACTTGAAGATGATTCCAGCATTAATTTCATTGTGCTTTTGCTCATTTTGAATATTTTGACAGTTTCACCTGAAGTGTACAATCAGGTGCTGAAAACGCGTTTACAGCAATACAAAGTTCATTTTGGCTCTCACACCTTAACTAAATGTTGTAGACTCAAACTTTTTGCTGTCATTAGTGTATTTTAGCAACTTGAAGATGATTCCAGCATTAATTTCATTGTGCTTTTGCTCATTTTGAAGATTTTGACAGTTTCACCTGAAGTGTACAATCAGGGGCTGAAAATGCGTTTAAAGCAATACAAAGTTCATTTAGGCTCTCACACCTTAACTAAATGTTGTAGACTCAAACTTGTTACTGTCATTAGTGTATTTTAGCAGCTTGAAGATGATTCCAGCATTAATTTCATCGTGCTTTTGCTCATTTTGAAGATTTTGACAGTTTCACCTGAAGTGTACAATCTTGGGCTGAAAACGCGTTTAAAGCAATACAAAGTTCATTTAGGCTCTCACACCTTAACTAAATGTTGTAGACTCAAACTTCTTGCTGTCATTAGTGTATTTTAGCAGCTTGAAGATGATTCCAGCATTAATTTAATTGTGCTTTTGCTCATTTTGAAGATTTTGACAGTTTCACCTGAAGTGTCCAATCGGGCTGAAAATGCATTTAAAGCAATACAAAGTTAATTTTGGCTCTCACACCTTAACTAAATGTTGTAGACTCAAACTTTTTGCTGTCATTAGTGTATTTTAGCAACTTGAAGATGATTCCAGCATTAATTTCATTGTGCTTTTGCTCATTTTGAATATTTTGACGGTTTCACCTGAAGTGTACAATCTTGGGCTGAAAACGCGTTTAAAGCAATACAAAGTTCATTTAGGCTCTCACACCTTAACTAAATGTTGTAGACTCAAACTTGTTACTGTCATTAGTGTATTTTAGCAGCTTGAAGATGATTCCAGCATTAATTTAATTGTGCTTTTGCTCATTTTGAAGATTTTGACAGTTTCACCTGAAGTGTACAATCTTGGGCTGAAAACGCGTTTAAAGCAATACAAAGTTCATTTAGGCTCTCACACCTTAACTAAATGTTGTAGACTCAAACTTTTTGCTGTCATTAGTGTATGTTAGCAACTTGAAGATGATTCCAGCATTAATTTCATTGTGCTTTTGCTCATTTTGAATATTTTGACAGTTTCACCTGAAGTGTACAATCAGGTGCTGAAAACGCGTTTACAGCAATACAAAGTTCATTTTGGCTCTCACACCTTAACTAAATGTTGTAGACTCAAACTTTTTGCTGTCATTAGTGTATTTTAGCAACTTGAAGATGATTCCAGCATTAATTTCATTGTGCTTTTGCTCATTTTGAATATTTTGACAGTTTCACCTGAAGTGTACAATCAGGTGCTGAAAACGCGTTTACAGCAATACAAAGTTCATTTTGGCTCTCACACCTTAACTAAATGTTGTAGACTCAAACTTTTTGCTGTCATTAGTGTATTTTAGCAACTTGAAGATGATTCCAGCATTAATTTCATTGTGCTTTTGCTCATTTTGAAGATTTTGACAGTTTCACCTGAAGTGTACTATCGGGCTGAAAATGCATTTAAAGCAATACAAAGTTCATTTTGGCTCTCACACCTTAACTAAATGTTGTAGACTCAAACTTTTTGCTGTCATTAGTGTATTTTAGCAACTTGAAGATGATTCCAGCATTCATTTCATTGTGCTTTTGCTCATTTTGAAGATTTTGACAGTTTCACCTGAAGTGTACAATCAGGTGCTGAAAACGCGATTACAGCAATACAAAGTTCATTTTGGCTCTCACACCTTAACTAAATGTTGTAGACTCAAACTTTTTGCAGTCATTAGTGTATTTTAGCAACTTGAAGATGATTCCAGCATTAATTTCATTGTGCTTTTGCTCATTTTGAATATTTTGACAGTTTCACCTGAAGTGTACAATCAGGTGCTGAAAACGCGTTTACAGCAATACAAAGTTCATTTTGGCTCTCACACCTTAACTAAATGTTGTAGACTCAAACTTTTTGCTGTCATTAGTGTATTTTAGCAACTTGAAGATGATTCCAGCATTAATTTCATTGTGCTTTTGCTCATTTTGAAGATTTTGACAGTTTCACCTGAAGTGTACTATCGGGCTGAAAATGCATTTAAAGCAATACAAAGTTCATTTTGGCTCTCACACCTTAACTAAATGTTGTAGACTCAAACTTTTTGCTGTCATTAGTGTATTTTAGCAACTTGAAGATGATTCCAGCATTAATTTCATTGTGCTTTTGCTCATTTTGAAGATTTTGACAGTTTCACCTGAAGTGTACAATCAGGGGCTGAAAATGCGTTTAAAGCAATACAAAGTTAATTTAGGCTCTCACACCTTAACTAAATGTTGTAGACTCAAACTTGTTACTGTCATTAGTGTATTTTAGCAGCTTGAAGATGATTCCAGCATTAATTTCATCGTGCTTTTGCTCATTTTGAAGATTTTGACAGTTTCACCTGAAGTGTACAATCTTGGGCTGAAAACGCGTTTAAAGCAATACAAAGTTCATTTAGGCTCTCACACCTTAACTAAATGTTGTAGACTCAAACTTGTTACTGTCATTAGTGTATTTTAGCAGCTTGAAGATGATTCCAGCATTAATTTAATTGTGCTTTTGCTCATTTTGAAGATTTTGACAGTTTCACCTGAAGTGTCCAATCGGGCTGAAAATGCATTTAAAGCAATACAAAGTTAATTTTGGCTCTCACACCTTAACTAAATGTTGTAGACTCAAACTTTTTGCTGTCATTAGTGTATTTTAGCAACTTGAAGATGATTCCAGCATTAATTTCATTGTGCTTTTGCTCATTTTGAATATTTTGACAGTTTCACCTGAAGTGTACAATCTTGGGCTGAAAACGCGTTTAAAGCAATACAAAGTTCATTTAGGCTCTCACACCTTAACTAAATGTTGTAGACTCAAACTTTTTGCTGTCATTAGTGTATTTTAGCAACTTGAAGATGATTCCAGCATTAATTTCATTGTGCTTTTGCTCATTTTTAAGATTTTGACAGTTTCACCTGAAGTGTACAATCGGGCTGAAAATGCATTTAAAGCAATACAAAGTTCATTTAGGCTCTCACACCTTAACTAAATGTTGTAGACTCAAACTTGTTGCTGTCATTAGTATATTTTAGCAACTTGAAGATGATTCCAGCATTAATTTCATTGTGCTTTTGCTCATTTTGAAGATTTTGACAGTTTCACCTGAAGTGTACAATCAGGGGCTGAAAATGCGTTTAAAGCAATACAAAGTTCATTTAGGCTCTCACACCTTAACTAAATGTTGTAGACTCAAACTTGTTACTGTCATTAGTGTATTTTAGCAGCTTGAAGATGATTCCAGCATTAATTTAATTGTGCTTTTGCTCATTTTGAAGATTTTGACAGTTTCACCTGAAGTGTCCATTCGGGCTGAAAATGCATTTAAAGCAATACAAAGTTAATTTTGGCTCTCACACCTTAACTAAATGTTGTAGACTCAAACTTTTTGCTGTCATTAGTGTATTTTAGCAACTTGAAGATGATTCCAGCATTAATTTCATTGTGCTTTTGCTCATTTTGAAGATTTTGACAGTTTCACCTGAAGTGTACAATCAGGGGCTGAAAATGCGTTTAAAGCAATACAAAGTTCATTTAGGCTCTCACACCTTAACTAAATGTTGTAGACTCAAACTTTTTGCTGTCATTAGTGTATGTTAGCAACTTGAAGATGATTCCAGCATTAATTTCATTGTGCTTTTGCTCATTTTGAATATTTTGACAGTTTCACCTGAAGTGTACAATCAGGTGCTGAAAACGCGTTTACAGCAATACAAAGTTCATTTTGGCTCTCACACCTTAACTAAATGTTGTAGACTCAAACTTGTTGCTGTCATTAGTGTATTTTAGCAACTTGAAGATGATTCCAGCATTAATTTCATTGTGCTTTTGCTCATTTTGAAGATTTTGACAGTTTCACCTGAATTGTACAATCAAGGGCTGAAAACGCGTTTAAAGCAATGAAAAGTTCATTTAGGCTTTCACACCTTAACTAAATGTTGTAGACTCAAACTTTTTGCTGTCATTAGTGTATTTTAGCAACTTGAAGATGATTCCAGCATTCATTGCATTGTGCTTTTGCTCATTTTGAAGATTTTGACAGTTTCACCTGAAGTGTACAATCAGGTGCTGAAAACGCGTTTACAGCAATACAAAGTTCATTTTGGCTCTCACACCTTAACTAAATGTTGTAGACTCAAACTTGTTGCTGTCATTAGTGTATTTTAGTAACTTGAAGATGTTTCCAGCATTAATTTCATTGTGCTTTTGCTCATTTTGAAGAATTTGACAGTTTCACCTGAAGTGTACATTCGGGCTGAAAATGCATTTAAAGCAATACAAAGTTCATTTTGGCTCTCACACCTTAACTAAATGTTGTAGACTCAAACTTTTTGCTGTCATTAGTGTATTTTAGCAACTTGAAGATGATTCCAGCATTAATTTCATTGTGCTTTTGCTCATTTTGAAGATTTTGACAGTTTCACCTGAAGTGTACAATCAGGGGCTGAAAATGCGTTTAAAGCAATACAAAGTTCATTTAGGCTCTCACACCTTAACTAAATGTTGTAGACTCAAACTTTTTGCTGTCATTAGTGTATGTTAGCAACTTGAAGATGATTCCAGCATTAATTTCATTGTGCTTTTGCTCATTTTGAATATTTTGACAGTTTCACCTGAAGTGTACAATCAGGTGCTGAAAACGCGTTTACAGCAATACAAAGTTCATTTTGGCTCTCACACCTTAACTAAATGTTGTAGACTCAAACTTGTTGCTGTCATTAGTGTATTTTAGCAACTTGAAGATGATTCCAGCATTAATTTCATTGTGCTTTTGCTCATTTTGAAGATTTTGACAGTTTCACCTGAATTGTACAATCAAGGGCTGAAAACGCGTTTAAAGCAATGAAAAGTTCATTTAGGCTTTCACACCTTAACTAAATGTTGTAGACTCAAACTTTTTGCTGTCATTAGTGTATTTTAGCAACTTGAAGATGATTCCAGCATTCATTGCATTGTGCTTTTGCTCATTTTGAAGATTTTGACAGTTTCACCTGAAGTGTACAATCAGGTGCTGAAAACGCGTTTACAGCAATACAAAGTTCATTTTGGCTCTCACACCTTAACTAAATGTTGTAGACTCAAACTTGTTGCTGTCATTAGTGTATTTTAGTAACTTGAAGATGTTTCCAGCATTAATTTCATTGTGCTTTTGCTCATTTTGAAGAATTTGACAGTTTCACCTGAAGTGTACATTCGGGCTGAAAATGCATTTAAAGCAATACAAAGTTCATTTTGGCTCTCACACCTTAACTAAATGTTGTAGACTTAAACTTTTTACTGTCATTAGTGTATTTTAGCAACTTAAAGTTGATTCCAGCATTAATTTCATTGTGCTTTTGCTCATTTTGAATATTTTGACAGTTTCACCTGAAGTGTACAATCAGGTGCTGAAAACGCGTTTATAGCAATACAAAGTTCATTTTGGCTCTCACACCTTAACTAAATGTTGTAGACTCAAACTTTTTGCTGTCATTAGTGTATTTTAGCAACTTGAAGATGATTCCAGCATTAATTTCATTGTGCTTTTGCTCATTTTGAATATTTTGACAGTTTCACCTGAAGTGTACAATAAGGTGCTGAAAACGCGTTTACAGCAATACAAAGTTCATTTTGGCTCTCACACCTTAACTAAATGTTGTAGACTCAAACTTGTTGCTGTCATTAGTGTATTTTAGCAACTTGAAGATGTTTCCAGCATTAATTTCATTGTGCTTTTGCTCATTTTGAAGAATTTGACAGTTTCACCTGAAGTGTACATTCGGGCTGAAAATGCATTTAAAGCAATACAAAGTTCATTTTGGCTCTCACACCTTAACTAAATGTTGTAGACTCAAACTTGTTGCTGTCATTAGTGTATTTTAGCAACTTGAAGGTGATTCCAGCATTAATTTCATTGTGCTTTTGCTCATTTTGAAGATTTTGACAGTTTCACCTGAAGTGTACATTCAGGTGCTGAAAACGCGTTTACAGCAATAAAAAGTTCATTTTGGCTCTCACACCATAACTAAATGTTGTAGACTCAAACTTCTTGCTGTCATTAGTGTATTTTAGCAACTTGAAGGTGATTCCAGCATTAATTTCATTGTGCATTTGCTCATTTTGAAGATTTTGACAGTTTCACCTGAAGTGTACAATCTTGGGCTGAAAACGCGTTTAAAGCAATACAAAGTTCATTTAGGCTCTCACACCTTAACTAAATGTTGTAGACTCAAACTTTTTGCTGTCATTAGTGTATTTTAGCAACTTGAAGGTGATTCCAGCATTCATTTCATTGTGCTTTTGCTCATTTTGAAGATTTTGACAGTTTCACCTGAAGTGTACAATCAGGTGCTGAAAACGCGATTACAGCAATACAAAGTTAATTTTGGCTCTCACACCTTAACTAAATGTTGTAGACTCAAACTTTTTGCTGTCATTAGTGTATTTTAGCAACTTGAAGATGATTCCAGCATTAATTTCATTGTGCTTTTGCTCATTTTGAAGATTTTGACAGTTTCACCTGAAGTGTACAATCAGGGGCTGAAAATGCGTTTAAAGCAATACAAAGTTCATTTAGGCTCTCACACCTTAACTAAATGTTGTAGACTCAAACTTGTTACTGTCATTAGTGTATTTTAGCAGCTTGAAGATGATTCCAGCATTAATTTAATTGTGCTTTTGCTCATTTTGAAGATTTTGACAGTTTCACCTGAAGTGTCCAATCGGGCTGAAAATGCATTTAAAGCAATACAAAGTTAATTTTGGCTCTCACACCTTAACTAAATGTTGTAGACTCAAACTTTTTGCTGTCATTAGTGTATTTTAGCAACTTGAAGATGATTCCAGCATTAATTTCATTGTGCTTTTGCTCATTTTGAATATTTTGACAGTTTCACCTGAAGTGTACAATCAGGTGCTGAAAACGCGTTTACAGCAATGAAAAGTTCATTTTGGCTCTCACACCTTAACTAAATGTTGTAGACTCAAACTTGTTGCTGTCATTAGTGTATTTTAGTAACTTGAAGATGTTTCCAGCATTAATTTCATTGTGCTTTTGCTCATTTTGAAGAATTTGACAGTTTCACCTGAAGTGTACATTCGGGCTGAAAATGCATTTAAAGCAATACAAAGTTCATTTTGGCTCTCACACCTTAACTAAATGTTGTAGACTTAAACTTTTTACTGTCATTAGTGTATTTTAGCAACTTAAAGATGATTCCAGCATTAATTTCATTGTGCTTTTGCTCATTTTGAATATTTTGACAGTTTCACCTGAAGTGTACAATCAGGTGCTGAAAACGCGTTTATAGCAATACAAAGTTCATTTTGGCTCTCACACCTTAACTAAATGTTGTAGACTCAAACTTTTTGCTGTCATTAGTGTATTTTATTAACTTGAAGATGATTCCAGCATTAATTTCATTGTGCTTTTGCTCATTTTGAATATTTTGACAGTTTCACCTGAAGTGTACAATAAGGTGCTGAAAACGCGTTTACAGCAATACAAAGTTCATTTAGGCTTTCACACCTTAACTAAATGTTGTAGACTCAAACTTTTTGCTGTCATTAGTGTATTTTAGCAACTTGAAGATGATTCCAGCATTCATTGCATTGTGCTTTTGCTCATTTTGAAGATTTTGACAGTTTCACCTGAAGTGTACAATCAGGTGCTGAAAACGCGTTTACAGCAATACAAAGTTCATTTTGGCTCTCACACCTTAACTAAATGTTGTAGACTCAAACTTGTTGCTGTCATTAGTGTATTTTAGTAACTTGAAGATGTTTCCAGCATTAATTTCATTGTGCTTTTGCTCATTTTGAAGAATTTGACAGTTTCACCTGAAGTGTACATTCGGGCTGAAAATGCATTTAAAGCAATACAAAGTTCATTTTGGCTCTCACACCTTAACTAAATGTTGTAGACTTAAACTTTTTACTGTCATTAGTGTATTTTAGCAACTTAAAGTTGATTCCAGCATTAATTTCATTGTGCTTTTGCTCATTTTGAATATTTTGACAGTTTCACCTGAAGTGTACAATCAGGTGCTGAAAACGCGTTTATAGCAATACAAAGTTCATTTTGGCTCTCACACCTTAACTAAATGTTGTAGACTCAAACTTTTTGCTGTCATTAGTGTATTTTAGCAACTTGAAGATGATTCCAGCATTAATTTCATTGTGCTTTTGCTCATTTTGAATATTTTGACAGTTTCACCTGAAGTGTACAATAAGGTGCTGAAAACGCGTTTACAGCAATACAAAGTTCATTTTGGCTCTCACACCTTAACTAAATGTTGTAGACTCAAACTTGTTGCTGTCATTAGTGTATTTTAGCAACTTGAAGATGTTTCCAGCATTAATTTCATTGTGCTTTTGCTCATTTTGAAGAATTTGACAGTTTCACCTGAAGTGTACATTCGGGCTGAAAATGCATTTAAAGCAATACAAAGTTCATTTTGGCTCTCACACCTTAACTAAATGTTGTAGACTCAAACTTGTTGCTGTCATTAGTGTATTTTAGCAACTTGAAGGTGATTCCAGCATTAATTTCATTGTGCTTTTGCTCATTTTGAAGATTTTGACAGTTTCACCTGAAGTGTACATTCAGGTGCTGAAAACGCGTTTACAGCAATAAAAAGTTCATTTTGGCTCTCACACCATAACTAAATGTTGTAGACTCAAACTTCTTGCTGTCATTAGTGTATTTTAGCAACTTGAAGGTGATTCCAGCATTAATTTCATTGTGCATTTGCTCATTTTGAAGATTTTGACAGTTTCACCTGAAGTGTACAATCTTGGGCTGAAAACGCGTTTAAAGCAATACAAAGTTCATTTAGGCTCTCACACCTTAACTAAATGTTGTAGACTCAAACTTTTTACTGTCATTAGTGTATTTTAGCAACTTGAAGGTGATTCCAGCATTCATTTCATTGTGCTTTTGCTCATTTTGAAGATTTTGACAGTTTCACCTGAAGTGTACAATCAGGTGCTGAAAACGCGATTACAGCAATACAAAGTTAATTTTGGCTCTCACACCTTAACTAAATGTTGTAGACTCAAACTTTTTGCTGTCATTAGTGTATTTTAGCAACTTGAAGATGATTCCAGCATTAATTTCATTGTGCTTTTGCTCATTTTGAAGATTTTGACAGTTTCACCTGAAGTGTACAATCAGGGGCTGAAAATGCGTTTAAAGCAATACAAAGTTCATTTAGGCTCTCACACCTTAACTAAATGTTGTAGACTCAAACTTGTTACTGTCATTAGTGTATTTTAGCAGCTTGAAGATGATTCCAGCATTAATTTAATTGTGCTTTTGCTCATTTTGAAGATTTTGACAGTTTCACCTGAAGTGTCCAATCGGGCTGAAAATGCATTTAAAGCAATACAAAGTTAATTTTGGCTCTCACACCTTAACTAAATGTTGTAGACTCAAACTTTTTGCTGTCATTAGTGTATTTTAGCAACTTGAAGATGATTCCAGCATTAATTTCATTGTGCTTTTGCTCATTTTGAATATTTTGACAGTTTCACCTGAAGTGTACAATCAGGTGCTGAAAACGCGTTTACAGCAATGAAAAGTTCATTTTGGCTCTCACACCTTAACTAAATGTTGTAGACTCAAACTTGTTGCTGTCATTAGTGTATTTTAGTAACTTGAAGATGTTTCCAGCATTAATTTCATTGTGCTTTTGCTCATTTTGAAGAATTTGACAGTTTCACCTGAAGTGTACATTCGGGCTGAAAATGCATTTAAAGCAATACAAAGTTCATTTTGGCTCTCACACCTTAACTAAATGTTGTAGACTTAAACTTTTTACTGTCATTAGTGTATTTTAGCAACTTAAAGATGATTCCAGCATTAATTTCATTGTGCTTTTGCTCATTTTGAATATTTTGACAGTTTCACCTGAAGTGTACAATCAGGTGCTGAAAACGCGTTTATAGCAATACAAAGTTCATTTTGGCTCTCACACCTTAACTAAATGTTGTAGACTCAAACTTTTTGCTGTCATTAGTGTATTTTATTAACTTGAAGATGATTCCAGCATTAATTTCATTGTGCTTTTGCTCATTTTGAATATTTTGACAGTTTCACCTGAAGTGTACAATAAGGTGCTGAAAACGCGTTTACAGCAATACAAAGTTCATTTTGGCTCTCACACCTTAACTAAATGTTGTAGACTCAAACTTGTTGCTGTCATTAGTGTATTTTAGCAACTTGAAGATGTTTCCAGCATTAATTTCATTGTGCTTTTGCTCATTTTGAAGAATTTGACAGTTTCACCTGAAGTGTACATTCGGGCTGAAAATGCATTTAAAGCAATACAAAGTTCATTTTGGCTCTCACACCTTAACTAAATGTTGTAGACTCAAACTTCTTGCTGTCATTAGTGTATTTTAGCAACTTGAAGGTAATTCCAGCATTAATTTCATTGTGCTTTTGCTCATTTTGAAGATTTTGACAGTTTCACCTGAAGTGTACATTCAGGTGCTGAAAACGCGTTTACAGCAATAAAAAGTTCATTTTGGCTCTCACACCATAACTAAATGTTGTAGACTCAAACTTCTTGCTGTCATTAGTGTATTTTAGCAACTTGAAGGTGATTCCAGCATTAATTTCATTGTGCATTTGCTCATTTTGAAGATTTTGACAGTTTCACCTGAAGTGTACAATCTTGGGCTGAAAACGCGTTTAAAGCAATACAAAGTTCATTTAGGCTCTCACACCTTAACTAAATGTTGTAGACTCAAACTTTTTGCTGTCATTAGTGTATTTTAGCAACTTGAAGGTGATTCCAGCATTCATTTCATTGTGCTTTTGCTCATTTTGAAGATTTTGACAGTTTCACCTGAATTGTACAATCAGGTGCTGAAAACGCAATTACAGCAATACAAAGTTAATTTTGGCTCTCACACCTTAACTAAATGTTGTAGACTCAAACTTTTTGCTGTCATTAGTGCATTTTAGCAACTTGAAGATGATTCCAGCATTAATTTCATTGTGCTTTTGCTCATTTTGAAGATTTTGACAGTTTCACCTGAAGTGTACAATCAGGGGCTGAAAATGCGTTTAAAGCAATACAAAGTTCATTTAGGCTCTCACACCTTAACTAAATGTTGTAGACTCAAACTTGTTACTGTCATTAGTGTATTTTAGCAGCTTGAAGATGATTCCAGCATTAATTTAATTGTGCTTTTGCTCATTTTGAAGATTTTGACAGTTTCACCTGAAGTGTCCAATCGGGCTGAAAATGCATTTAAAGCAATACAAAGTTAATTTTGGCTCTCACACCTTAACTAAATGTTGTAGACTCAAACTTTTTGCTGTCATTAGTGTATTTTAGCAACTTGAAGATGATTCCAGCATTAATTTCATTGTGCTTTTGCTCATTTTGAATATTTTGACAGTTTCACCTGAAGTGTACAATCAGGTGCTGAAAACGCGTTTACAGCAATACAAAGTTCATTTTGGCTCTCACACATTAACTAAATGTTGTAGACTCAAACTTGTTGCTGTCATTAGTGTATTTTAGCAACTTGAAGGTAATTCCAGCATTAATTTCATTGTGCTTTTGCTCATTTTGAAGATTTTGACAGTTTCACCTGAAGTGTACATTCAGGTGCTGAAAACGCGTTTACAGCAATAAAAAGTTCATTTTGGCTCTCACACCATAACTAAATGTTGTAGACTCAAACTTCTTGCTGTCATTAGTGTATTTTAGCAACTTGAAGGTGATTCCAGCATTATTTTCATTGTGCATTTGCTCATTTTGAAGATTTTGACAGTTTCACCTGAAGTGTACAATCTTGGGCTGAAAACGCGTTTAAAGCAATACAAAGTTCATTTAGGCTCTCACACCTTAACTAAATGTTGTAGACTCAAACTTTTTGCTGTCATTAGTGTATTTTAGCAACTTGAAGGTGATTCCAGCATTCATTTCATTGTGCTTTTGCTCATTTTGAAGATTTTGACAGTTTCACCTGAATTGTACAATCAGGTGCTGAAAACGCAATTACAGCAATACAAAGTTAATTTTGGCTCTCACACCTTAACTAAATGTTGTAGACTCAAACTTTTTGCTGTCATTAGTGCATTTTAGCAACTTGAAGATGATTCCAGCATTAATTTCATTGTGCTTTTGCTCATTTTGAAGATTTTGACAGTTTCACCTGAAGTGTACAATCAGGGGCTGAAAATGCGTTTAAAGCAATACAAAGTTCATTTAGGCTCTCACACCTTAACTAAATGTTGTAGACTCAAACTTGTTACTGTCATTAGTGTATTTTAGCAGCTTGAAGATGATTCCAGCATTAATTTAATTGTGCTTTTGCTCATTTTGAAGATTTTGACAGTTTCACCTGAAGTGTCCAATCGGGCTGAAAATGCATTTAAAGCAATACAAAGTTAATTTTGGCTCTCACACCTTAACTAAATGTTGTAGACTCAAACTTTTTGCTGTCATTAGTGTATTTTAGCAACTTGAAGATGATTCCAGCATTAATTTCATTGTGCTTTTGCTCATTTTGAATATTTTGACAGTTTCACCTGAAGTGTACAATCAGGTGCTGAAAACGCGTTTACAGCAATACAAAGTTCATTTTGGCTCTCACACATTAACTAAATGTTGTAGACTCAAACTTGTTGCTGTCATTAGTGTATTTTAGCAACTTGAAGATGATTCCAGCATTAATTTCATTGTGCTTTTGCTCATTTTGAAGATTTTGACAGTTTCACCTGAATTGTACAATCAAGGGCTGAAAACGCGTTTAAAGCAATGAAAAGTTCATTTAGGCTTTCACACCTTAACTAAATGTTGTAGACTCAAACTTGTTACTGTCATTAGTGTATTTTAGCAGCTTGAAGATGATTCCAGCATTAATTTAATTGTGCTTTTGCTCATTTTGAAGATTTTGACAGTTTCACCTGAAGTGTCCAATCGGGCTGAAAATGCATTTAAAGCAATACAAAGTTAATTTTGGCTCTCACACCTTAACTAAATGTTGTAGACTCAAACTTTTTGCTGTCATTAGTGTATTTTAGCAACTTGAAGATGATTCCAGCATTAATTTCATTGTGCTTTTGCTCATTTTGAAGATTTTGACAGTTTCACCTGAAGTGTACAATCAGGGGCTGAAAATGCGTTTAAAGCAATACAAAGTTAATTTAGGCTCTCACACCTTAACTAAATGTTGTAGACTCAAACTTGTTACTGTCATTAGTGTATTTTAGCAGCTTGAAGATGATTCCAGCATTAATTTCATCGTGCTTTTGCTCATTTTGAAGATTTTGACAGTTTCACCTGAAGTGTACAATCTTGGGCTGAAAACGCGTTTAAAGCAATACAAAGTTCATTTAGGCTCTCACACCTTAACTAAATGTTGTAGACTCAAACTTGTTACTGTCATTAGTGTATTTTAGCAGCTTGAAGATGATTCCAGCATTAATTTAATTGTGCTTTTGCTCATTTTGAAGATTTTGACAGTTTCACCTGAAGTGTCCAATCGGGCTGAAAATGCATTTAAAGCAATACAAAGTTAATTTTGGCTCTCACACCTTAACTAAATGTTGTAGACTCAAACTTTTTGCTGTCATTAGTGTATTTTAGCAACTTGAAGATGATTCCAGCATTAATTTCATTGTGCTTTTGCTCATTTTGAAGATTTTGACAGTTTCACCTGAAGTGTACAATCAGGGGCTGAAAATGCGTTTAAAGCAATACAAAGTTCATTTAGGCTCTCACACCTTAACTAAATGTTGTAGACTCAAACTTGTTACTGTCATTAGTGTATTTTAGCAGCTTGAAGATGATTCCAGCATTAATTTCATCGTGCTTTTGCTCATTTTGAAGATTTTGACAGTTTCACCTGAAGTGTCCAATCGGGCTGAAAATGCATTTAAAGCAATACAAAGTTAATTTTGGCTCTCACACCTTAACTAAATGTTGTAGACTCAAACTTTTTGCTGTCATTAGTGTATTTTAGCAACTTGAAGATGATTCCAGCATTAATTTCATTGTGCTTTTGCTCATTTTGAATATTTTGACAGTTTCACCTGAAGTGTACAATCAGGTGCTGAAAACGCGTTTACAGCAATACAAAGTTCATTTTGGCTCTCACACCTTAACTAAATGTTGTAGACTCAAACTTGTTGCTGTCATTAGTGTATTTTAGCAACTTGAAGATGATTCCAGCATTAATTTCATTGTGCTTTTGCTCATTTTGAAGATTTTGACAGTTTCACCTGAATTGTACAATCAAGGGCTGAAAACGCGTTTAAAGCAATGAAAAGTTCATTTAGGCTTTCACACCTTAACTAAATGTTGTAGACTCAAACTTTTTGCTGTCATTAGTGTATTTTAGCAACTTGAAGATGATTCCAGCATTAATTTCATTGTGCTTTTGCTCATTTTGAAGATTTTGACAGTTTCACCTGAAGTGTACAATCAGGGCCTGAAAATGCGTTTAAAGCAATACAAAGTTCATTTAGGCTCTCACACCTTAACTAAATGTTGTAGACTCAAACTTGTTACTGTCATTAGTGTATTTTAGCAGCTTGAAGATGATTCCAGCATTAATTTAATTGTGCTTTTGCTCATTTTGAAGATTTTGACAGTTTCACCTGAAGTGTACAATCAGGTGCTGAAAACGCGTTTACAGCAATACAAAGTTCATTTTGGCTCTCACACCTTAACTAAATGTTGTAGACTCAAACTTGTTGCTGTCATTAGTGTATTTTAGCAACTTGAAGATGATTCCAGCATTAATTTCATTGTGCTTTTGCTCATTTTGAATATTTTGACAGTTTCACCTGAAGTGTACAATCAGGTGCTGAAAACGCGTTTACAGCAATACAAAGTTCATTTTGGCTCTCACACCTTAACTAAATGTTGTAGACTCAAACTTGTTGCTGTCATTAGTGTATTTTAGCAACTTGAAGATGATTCCAGCATTAATTTCATTGTGCTTTTGCTCATTTTGAAGATTTTGACAGTTTCACCTGAATTGTACAATCAAGGGCTGAAAACGCGTTTAAAGCAATGAAAAGTTCATTTAGGCTTTCACACCTTAACTAAATGTTGTAGACTCAAACTTTGTGCTGTCATTAGTGTATTTTAGCAACTTGAAGATGATTCCAGCATTCATTTCATTGTGCTTTTGCTCATTTTGAAGATTTTGACAGTTTCACCTGAAGTGTACAATCAGGTGCTGAAAACGCGTTTACAGCAATACAAAGTTCATTTTGGCTCTCACACCTTAACTAAATGTTGTAGACTCAAACTTGTTACTGTCATTAGTGTATTTTAGCAGCTTGAAGATGATTCCAGCATTAATTTCATCGTGCTTTTGCTCATTTTGAAGATTTTGACAGTTTCACCTGAAGTGTACAATCTTGGGCTGAAAACGCGTTTAAAGCAATACAAAGTTCATTTAGGCTCTCACACCTTAACTAAATGTTGTAGACTCAAACTTGTTACTGTCATTAGTGTATTTTAGCAGCTTGAAGATGATTCCAGCATTAATTTAATTGTGCTTTTGCTCATTTTGAAGATTTTGACAGTTTCACCTGAAGTGTCCAATCGGGCTGAAAATGCATTTAAAGCAATACAAAGTTAATTTTGGCTCTCACACCTTAACTAAATGTTGTAGACTCAAACTTTTTGCTGTCATTAGTGTATTTTAGCAACTTGAAGATGATTCCAGCATTAATTTCATTGTGCTTTTGCTCATTTTGAATATTTTGACAGTTTCACCTGAAGTGTACAATCAGGTGCTGAAAACGCGTTTACAGCAATACAAAGTTCATTTTGGCTCTCACACCTTAACTAAATGTTGTAGACTCAAACTTTTTGCTGTCATTAGTGTATTTTAGCAACTTGAAGATGATTCCAGCATTAATTTCATTGTGCTTTTGCTCATTTTGAATATTTTGACAGTTTCACCTGAAGTGTACAATAAGGTGCTGAAAACGCGTTTACAGCAATACAAAGTTCATTTTGGCTCTCACACCTTAACTAAATGTTGTAGACTCAAACTTGTTGCTGTCATTAGTGTATTTTAGCAACTTGAAGATGTTTCCAGCATTAATTTCATTGTGCTTTTGCTCATTTTGAAGAATTTGACAGTTTCACCTGAAGTGTACATTCGGGCTGAAAATGCATTTAAAGCAATACAAAGTTCATTTTGGCTCTCACACCTTAACTAAATGTTGTAGACTCAAACTTCTTGCTGTCATTAGTGTATTTTAGCAACTTGAAGGTGATTCCAGCATTAATTTCATTGTGCTTTTGCTCATTTTGAAGATTTTGACAGTTTCACCTGAAGTGTACATTCAGGTGCTGAAAACGCGTTTACAGCAATAAAAAGTTCATTTTGGCTCTCACACCATAACTAAATGTTGTAGACTCAAACTTCTTGCTGTCATTAGTGTATTTTAGCAACTTGAAGGTGATTCCAGCATTAATTTCATTGTGCATTTGCTCATTTTGAAGATTTTGACAGTTTCACCTGAAGTGTACAATCTTGGGCTGAAAACGCGTTTAAAGCAATACAAAGTTCATTTAGGCTCTCACACCTTAACTAAATGTTTTAGACTCAAACTTGTTACTGTCATTAGTGTATTTTAGCAGCTTGAAGATGATTCCAGCATTAATTTAATTGTGCTTTTGCTCATTTTGAAGATTTTGACAGTTTCACCTGAAGTGTCCAATCGGGCTGAAAATGCATTTAAAGCAATACAAAGTTAATTTTGGCTCTCACACCTTAACTAAATGTTGTAGACTCAAACTGTTTGCTGTCATTAGTGTATTTTAGCAACTTGAAGATGATTCCAGCATTAATTTCATTGTGCTTTTGCTCATTTTGAAGATTTTGACAGTTTCACCTGAAGTGTACAATCAGGTGCTGAAAACGCGTTTACAGCAATACAAAGTTCATTTTGGCTCTCACACCTTAACTAAATGTTGTAGACTCAAACTTGTTGCTGTCATTAGTGTATTTTAGTAACTTGAAGATGTTTCCAGCATTAATTTCATTGTGCTTTTGCTTATTTTGAAGAATTTGACAGTTTCACCTGAAGTGTACATTCAGGCTGAAAATGCATTTAAAGCAATACAAAGTTCATTTTGGCTCTCACACCTTAACTAAATGTTGTAGACTCAAACTTTTTGCTGTCATTAGTGTATTTTAGCAACTTGAAGATGATTCCAGCATTAATTTCATTGTGCTTTTGCTCATTTTGAATATTTTGACAGTTTCACCTGAAGTGTACAATAAGGTGCTGAAAACGCGTTTACAGCAATACAAAGTTCATTTTGGCTCTCACACCTTAACTAAATGTTGTAGACTCAAACTTTTTGCTGTCATTAGTGTATTTTAGCAACTTGAAGATGATTCCAGCATTAATTTCATTGTGCTTTTGCTCATTTTGAAGATTTTGACAGTTTCACCTGAAGTGTACAATCAGGGGCTGAAAATGCGTTTAAAGCAATACAAAGTTCATTTAGGCTCTCACACCTTAACTAAATGTTGTAGACTCAAACTTGTTACTGTCATTAGTGTATTTTAGCAGCTTGAAGATAATTCCAGCATTAATTTCATCGTGCTTTTGCTCATTTTGAAGATTTTGACAGTTTCACCTGAAGTGTACAATCTTGGGCTGAAAACGCGTTTAAAGCAATACAAAGTTCATTTAGGCTCTCACACCTTAACTAAATGTTGTAGACTCAAACTTGTTACTGTCATTAGTGTATTTTAGCAGCTTGAAGATGATTCCAGCATTAATTTAATTGTGCTTTTGCTCATTTTGAAGATTTTGACAGTTTCACCTGAAGTGTCCAATCGGGCTGAAAATGCATTTAAAGCAATACAAAGTTAATTTTGGCTCTCACACCTTAACTAAATGTTGTAGACTCAAACTTTTTGCTGTCATTAGTGTATTTTAGCAACTTGAAGATGATTCCAGCATTAATTTCATTGTACTTTTGCTCATTTTGAATATTTTGACAGTTTCACCTGAAGTGTACAATCAGGTGCTGAAAACGCGTGTACAGCAATACAAAGTTCATTTTGGCTCTCACACCTTAACTAAATGTTGTAGACTCAAACTTTTTGCTGTCATTAGTGTATTTTAGCAACTTGAAGATGATTCCAGCATTAATTTCATTGTGCTTTTGCTCATTTTGAATATTTTGACAGTTTCACCTGAAGTGTACAATAAGGTGCTGAAAACGCGTTTACAGCAATACAAAGTTCATTTTGGCTCTCACACCTTAACTAAATGTTGTAGACTCAAACTTGTTGCTGTCATTAGTGTATTTTAGTAACTTGAAGATGTTTCCAGCATTAATTTCATTGTGCTTTTGCTTATTTTGAAGAATTTGACAGTTTCACCTGAAGTGTACATTCAGGCTGAAAATGCATTTAAAGCAATACAAAGTTCATTTTGGCTCTCACACCTTAACTAAATGTTGTAGACTCAAACTTTTTGCTGTCATTAGTGTATTTTAGCAACTTGAAGATGATTCCAGCATTAATTTCATTGTGCTTTTGCTCATTTTGAATATTTTGACAGTTTCACCTGAAGTGTACAATAAGGTGCTGAAAACGCGTTTACAGCAATACAAAGTTCATTTTGGCTCTCACACCTTAACTAAATGTTGTAGACTCAAACTTTTTGCTGTCATTAGTGTATTTTAGCAACTTGAAGATGATTCCAGCATTAATTTCATTGTGCTTTTGCTCATTTTGAAGATTTTGACAGTTTCACCTGAAGTGTACAATCAGGGGCTGAAAATGCGTTTAAAGCAATACAAAGTTCATTTAGGCTCTCACACCTTAACTAAATGTTGTAGACTCAAACTTGTTACTGTCATTAGTGTATTTTAGCAGCTTGAAGATAATTCCAGCATTAATTTCATCGTGCTTTTGCTCATTTTGAAGATTTTGACAGTTTCACCTGAAGTGTACAATCTTGGGCTGAAAACGCGTTTAAAGCAATACAAAGTTCATTTAGGCTCTCACACCTTAACTAAATGTTGTAGACTCAAACTTGTTACTGTCATTAGTGTATTTTAGCAGCTTGAAGATGATTCCAGCATTAATTTAATTGTGCTTTTGCTCATTTTGAAGATTTTGACAGTTTCACCTGAAGTGTCCAATCGGGCTGAAAATGCATTTAAAGCAATACAAAGTTAATTTTGGCTCTCACACCTTAACTAAATGTTGTAGACTCAAACTTTTTGCTGTCATTAGTGTATTTTAGCAACTTGAAGATGATTCCAGCATTAATTTCATTGTACTTTTGCTCATTTTGAATATTTTCACAGTTTCACCTGAAGTGTACAATCAGGTGCTGAAAACGCGTGTACAGCAATACAAAGTTCATTTTGGCTCTCACACCTTAACTAAATGTTGTAGACTCAAACTTTTTGCTGTCATTAGTGTATTTTAGCAACTTGAAGATGATTCCAGCATTAATTTCATTGTGCTTTTGCTCATTTTGAATATTTTGACAGTTTCACCTGAAGTGTACAATAAGGTGCTGAAAACGCGTTTACAGCAATACAAAGTTCATTTTGGCTCTCACACCTTAACTAAATGTTGTAGACTCAAACTTGTTGCTGTCATTAGTGTATTTTAGCAACTTGAAGATGTTTCCAGCATTAATTTCCTTGTGCTTTTGCTCATTTTGAAGAATTTGACAGTTTCACCTGAAGTGTACATTCGGGCTGAAAATGCATTTAAAGCAATACAAAGTTCATTTTGGCTCTCACACCTTAACTAAATGTTGTAGACTCAAACTTCTTGCTATCATTAGTGTATTTTAGCAACTTGAAGGTGATTCCAGCATTAATTTCATTGTGCTTTTGCTCATTTTGAAGATTTTGACAGTTTCACCTGAAGTGTACATTCAGGTGCTGAAAACGCGTTTACAGCAATAAAAAGTTCATTTTGGCTCTCACACCATAACTAAATGTTGTAGACTCAAACTTCTTGCTGTCATTAGTGTATTTTAGCAACTTGAAGGTGATTCCAGCATTAATTTCATTGTGCATTTGCTCATTTTGAAGATTTTGACAGTTTCACCTGAAGTGTACAATCTTGGGCTGAAAACGCGTTTAAAGCAATACAAAGTTCATTTAGGCTCTCACACCTTAACTAAATGTTGTAGACTCAAACTTGTTACTGTCATTAGTGTATTTTAGCAGCTTGAAGATGATTCCAGCATTAATTTAATTGTGCTTTTGCTCATTTTGAAGATTTTGACAGTTTCACCTGAAGTGTCCAATCGGGCTGAAAATGCATTTAAAGCAATACAAAGTTAATTTTGGCTCTCACACCTTAACTAAATGTTGTAGACTCAAACTGTTTGCTGTCATTAGTGTATTTTAGCAACTTGAAGATGATTCCAGCATTAATTTCATTGTGCTTTTGCTCATTTTGAAGATTTTGACAGTTTCACCTGAAGTGTCCAATCGGGCTGAAAATGCATTTAAAGCAATACAAAGTTAATTTTGGCTCTCACACCTTAACTAAATGTTGTAGACTCAAACTGTTTGCTGTCATTAGTGTATTTTAGCAACTTGAAGATGATTCCAGCATTAATTTCATTGTGCTTTTGCTCATTTTGAAGATTTTGACAGTTTCACCTGAAGTGTACAATCAGGTGCTGAAAACGCGTTTACAGCAATACAAAGTTCATTTTGGCTCTCACACCTTAACTAAATGTTGTAGACTCAAACTTGTTGCTGTCATTAGTGTATTTTAGTAACTTGAAGATGTTTCCAGCATTAATTTCATTGTGCTTTTGCTTATTTTGAAGAATTTGACAGTTTCACCTGAAGTGTACATTCGGGCTGAAAATGCATTTAAAGCAATACAAAGTTCATTTTGGCTCTCACACCTTAACTAAATGTTGTAGACTCAAACTTCTTGCTATCATTAGTGTATTTTAGCAACTTGAAGGTGATTCCAGCATTAATTTCATTGTGCTTTTGCTCATTTTGAAGATTTTGACAGTTTCACCTGAAGTGTACATTCAGGTGCTGAAAACGCGTTTACAGCAATAAAAAGTTCATTTTGGCTCTCACACCATAACTAAATGTTGTAGACTCAAACTTCTTGCTGTCATTAGTGTATTTTAGCAACTTGAAGGTGATTCCAGCATTAATTTCATTGTGCATTTGCTCATTTTGAAGATTTTGACAGTTTCACCTGAAGTGTACAATCTTGGGCTGAAAACGCGTTTAAAGCAATACAAAGTTCATTTAGGCTCTCACACCTTAACTAAATGTTGTAGACTCAAACTTGTTACTGTCATTAGTGTATTTTAGCAGCTTGAAGATGATTCCAGCATTAATTTAATTGTGCTTTTGCTCATTTTGAAGATTTTGACAGTTTCACCTGAAGTGTCCAATCGGGCTGAAAATGCATTTAAAGCAATACAAAGTTAATTTTGGCTCTCACACCTTAACTAAATGTTGTAGACTCAAACTGTTTGCTGTCATTAGTGTATTTTAGCAACTTGAAGATGATTCCAGCATTAATTTCATTGTGCTTTTGCTCATTTTGAAGATTTTGACAGTTTCACCTGAAGTGTACAATCAGGTGCTGAAAACGCGTTTACAGCAATACAAAGTTCATTTTGGCTCTCACACCTTAACTAAATGTTGTAGACTCAAACTTTTTGCTGTCATTAGTGTATTTTAGCAACTTGAAGATGATTCCAGCATTAATTTCATTGTGCTTTTGCTCATTTTGAAGATTTTGACAGTTTCACCTGAAGTGTACAATAAGGTGCTGAAAACGCGTTTACAGCAATACAAAGTTCATTTTGGCTCTCACACCTTAACTAAATGTTGTAGACTCAAACTTTTTGCTGTCATTAGTGTATTTTAGCAACTTGAAGATGATTCCAGCATTAATTTCATTGTGCTTTTGCTCATTTTGAAGATTTTGACAGTTTCACCTGAAGTGTACAATCAGGGGCTGAAAATGCGTTTAAAGCAATACAAAGTTCATTTAGGCTCTCACACCTTAACTAAATGTTGTAGACTCAAACTTGTTACTGTCATTAGTGTATTTTAGCAGCTTGAAGATGATTCCAGCATTAATTTCATCGTGCTTTTGCTCATTTTGAAGATTTTGACAGTTTCACCTGAAGTGTACAATCTTGGGCTGAAAACGCGTTTAAAGCAATACAAAGTTCATTTAGGCTCTCACACCTTAACTAAATGTTGTAGACTCAAACTTGTTACTGTCATTAGTGTATTTTAGCAGCTTGAAGATGATTCCAGCATTAATTTCATTGTGCATTTGCTCATTTTGAAGATTTTGACAGTTTCACCTGAAGTGTACAATCTTGGGCTGAAAACGCGTTTAAAGCAATACAAAGTTCATTTTGGCTCTCACACCTTAACTAAATGTTGTAGACTCAAACTTCTTGCTGTCATTAGTGTATTTTAGCAACTTGAAGGTGATTCCAGCATTAATTTCATTGTGCTTTTGCTCATTTTGAAGATTTTGACAGTTTCACCTGAAGTGTACATTCAGGTGCTGAAAACGCGTTTACAGCAATAAAAAGTTCATTTTGGCTCTCACACCATAACTAAATGTTGTAGACTCAAACTTCTTGCTGTCATTAGTGTATTTTAGCAACTTGAAGGTGATTCCAGCATTAATTTCATTGTGCATTTGCTCATTTTGAAGATTTTGACAGTTTCACCTGAAGTGTACAATCTTGGGCTGAAAACGCGTTTAAAGCAATACAAAGTTCATTTAGGCTCTCACACCTTAACTAAATGTTGTAGACTCAAACTTATTACTGTCATTAGTGTATTTTAGCAGCTTGAAGATGATTCCAGCATTAATTTAATTGTGCTTTTGCTCATTTTGAAGATTTTGACAGTTTCACCTGAAGTGTCCAATCGGGCTGAAAATGCATTTAAAGCAATACAAAGTTAATTTTGGCTCTCACACCTTAACTAAATGTTGTAGACTCAAACTGTTTGCTGTCATTAGTGTATTTTAGCAACTTGAAGATGATTCCAGCATTAATTTCATTGTGCTTTTGCTCATTTTGAAGATTTTGACAGTTTCACCTGAAGTGTACAATCAGGTGCTGAAAACGCGTTTACAGCAATACAAAGTTCATTTTGGCTCTCACACCTTAACTAAATGTTGTAGACTCAAACTTGTTGCTGTCATTAGTGTATTTTAGTAACTTGAAGATGTTTCCAGCATTAATTTCATTGTGCTTTTGCTTATTTTGAAGAATTTGACAGTTTCACCTGAAGTGTACATTCGGGCTGAAAATGCATTTAAAGCAATACAAAGTTCATTTTGGCTCTCACACCTTAACTAAATGTTGTAGACTTAAACTTTTTACTGTCATTAGTGTATTTTAGCAACTTAAAGATGATTCCAGCATTAATTTCATTGTGCTTTTGCTCATTTTGAATATTTTGACAGTTTCACCTGAAGTGTACAATCAGGTGCTGAAAACGCGTTTACAGCAATACAAAGTTCATTTTGGCTCTCACACCTTAACTAAATGTTGTAGACTCAAACTTTTTGCTGTCATTAGTGTATTTTAGCAACTTGAAGATGATTCCAGCATTAATTTCATTGTGCTTTTGCTCATTTTGAATATTTTGACAGTTTCACCTGAAGTGTACAATAAGGTGCTGAAAACGCGTTTACAGCAATACAAAGTTCATTTTGGCTCTCACACCTTAACTAAATGTTGTAGACTCAAACTTTTTGCTGTCATTAGTGTATTTTAGCAACTTGAAGATGATTCCAGCATTAATTTCATTGTGCTTTTGCTCATTTTGAAGATTTTGACAGTTTCACCTGAAGTGTACAATCAGGGGCTGAAAATGCGTTTAAAGCAATACAAAGTTCATTTAGGCTCTCACACCTTAACTAAATGTTGTAGACTCAAACTTGTTACTGTCATTAGTGTATTTTAGCAGCTTGAAGATGATTCCAGCATTAATTTCATCGTGCTTTTGCTCATTTTGAAGATTTTGACAGTTTCACCTGAAGTGTACAATCTTGGGCTGAAAACGCGTTTAAAGCAATACAAAGTTCATTTAGGCTCTCACACCTTAACTAAATGTTGTAGACTCAAACTTGTTACTGTCATTAGTGTATTTTAGCAGCTTGAAGATGATTCCAGCATTAATTTAATTGTGCTTTTGCTCATTTTGAAGATTTTGACAGTTTCACCTGAAGTGTCCAATCGGGCTGAAAATGCATTTAAAGCAATACAAAGTTAATTTTGGCTCTCACACCTTAACTAAATGTTGTAGACTCAAACTTTTTGCTGTCATTAGTGTATTTTAGCAACTTGAAGATGATTCCAGCATTAATTTCATTGTGCTTTTGCTCATTTTGAATATTTTGACAGTTTCACCTGAAGTGTACAATCAGGTGCTGAAAACGCGTTTACAGCAATACAAAGTTCATTTTGGCTCTCACACCTTAACTAAATGTTGTAGACTCAAACTTTTTGCTGTCATTAGTGTATTTTAGCAACTTGAAGATGATTCCAGCATTAATTTCATTGTGCTTTTGCTCATTTTGAATATTTTGACAGTTTCACCTGAAGTGTACAATAAGGTGCTGAAAACGCGTTTACAGCAATACAAAGTTCATTTTGGCTCTCACACCTTAACTAAATGTTGTAGACTCAAACTTGTTGCTGTCATTAGCGTATTTTAGCAACTTGAAGATGTTTCCAGCATTAATTTCATTGTGCTTTTGCTCATTTTGAAGAATTTGACAGTTTCACCTGAAGTGTACATTCGGGCTGAAAATGCATTTAAAGCAATACAAAGTTCATTTTGGCTCTCACACCTTAACTAAATGTTGTAGACTCAAACTTCTTGCTGTCATTAGTGTATTTTAGCAACTTGAAGGTGATTCCAGCATTAATTTCATTGTGCTTTTGCTCATTTTGAAGATTTTGACAGTTTCACCTGAAGTGTACATTCAGGTGCTGAAAACGCGTTTACAGCAATAAAAAGTTCATTTTGGCTCTCACACCATAACTAAATGTTGTAGACTCAAACTTCTTGCTGTCATTAGTGTATTTTAGCAACTTGAAGGTGATTCCAGCATTAATTTCATTGTGCATTTGCTCATTTTGAAGATTTTGACAGTTTCACCTGAAGTGTACAATCTTGGGCTGAAAACGCGTTTAAAGCAATACAAAGTTCATTTAGGCTCTCACACCTTAACTAAATGTTGTAGACTCAAACTTGTTACTGTCATTAGTGTATTTTAGCAGCTTGAAGATGATTCCAGCATTAATTTAATTGTGCTTTTGCTCATTTTGAAGATTTTGACAGTTTCACCTGAAGTGTCCAATCGGGCTGAAAATGCATTTAAAGCAATACAAAGTTAATTTTGGCTCTCACACCTTAACTAAATGTTGTAGACTCAAACTGTTTGCTGTCATTAGTGTATTTTAGCAACTTGAAAATGATTCCAGCATTAATTTCATTGTGCTTTTGCTCATTTTGAAGATTTTGACAGTTTCACCTGAAGTGTACAATCAGGTGCTGAAAACGCGTTTACAGCAATACAAAGTTCATTTTGGCTCTCACACCTTAACTAAATGTTGTAGACTCAAACTTGTTGCTGTCATTAGTGTATTTTAGTAACTTGAAGATGTTTCCAGCATTAATTTCATTGTGCTTTTGCTTATTTTGAAGAATTTGACAGTTTCACCTGAAGTGTACATTCGGGCTGAAAATGCATTTAAAGCAATACAAAGTTCATTTTGGCTCTCACACCTTAACTAAATGTTGTAGACTCAAACTTTTTGCTGTCATTAGTGTATTTTAGCAACTTGAAGATGATTCCAGCATTAATTTCATTGTGCTTTTGCTCATTTTGAATATTTTGACAGTTTCACCTGAAGTGTATAATAAGGTGCTGAAAACGCGTTTACAGCAATACAAAGTTCATTTTGGCTCTCACACCTTAACTAAATGTTGTAGACTCAAACTTTTTGCTGTCATTAGTGTATTTTAGCAACTTGAAGATGATTCCAGCATTAATTTCATTGTGCTTTTGCTCATTTTGAAGATTTTGACAGTTTCACCTGAAGTGTACAATCAGGGGCTGAAAATGCGTTTAAAGCAATACAAAGTTCATTTAGGCTCTCACACCTTAACTAAATGTTGTAGACTCAAACTTGTTACTGTCATTAGTGTATTTTAGCAGCTTGAAGATAATTCCAGCATTAATTTCATCGTGCTTTTGCTCATTTTGAAGATTTTGACAGTTTCACCTGAAGTGTACAATCTTGGGCTGAAAACGCGTTTAAAGCAATACAAAGTTCATTTAGGCTCTCACACCTTAACTAAATGTTGTAGACTCAAACTTGTTACTGTCATTAGTGTATTTTAGCAGCTTGAAGATGATTCCAGCATTAATTTAATTGTGCTTTTGCTCATTTTGAAGATTTTGACAGTTTCACCTGAAGTGTCCAATCGGGCTGAAAATGCATTTAAAGCAATACAAAGTTAATTTTGGCTCTCACACCTTAACTAAATGTTGTAGACTCAAACTTTTTGCTGTCATTAGTGTATTTTAGCAACTTGAAGATGATTCCAGCATTAATTTCATTGTACTTTTGCTCATTTTGAATATTTTGACAGTTTCACCTGAAGTGTACAATCAGGTGCTGAAAACACGTTTACAGCAATACAAAGTTCATTTTGGCTCTCACACCTTAACTAAATGTTGTAGACTCAAACTTTTTGCTGTCATTAGTGTATTTTAGCAACTTGAAGATGATTCCAGCATTAATTTCATTGTGCTTTTGCTCATTTTGAATATTTTGACAGTTTCACCTGAAGTGTACAATAAGGTGCTGAAAACGCGTTTACAGCAATACAAAGTTCATTTTGGCTCTCACACCTTAACTAAATGTTGTAGACTCAAACTTGTTGCTGTCATTAGTGTATTTTAGCAACTTGAAGATGTTTCCAGCATTAATTTCCTTGTGCTTTTGCTCATTTTGAAGAATTTGACAGTTTCACCTGAAGTGTACATTCGGGCTGAAAATGCATTTAAAGCAATACAAAGTTCATTTTGGCTCTCACACCTTAACTAAATGTTGTAGACTCAAACTTCTTGCTATCATTAGTGTATTTTAGCAACTTGAAGGTGATTCCAGCATTAATTTCATTGTGCTTTTGCTCATTTTGAAGATTTTGACAGTTTCACCTGAAGTGTACATTCAGGTGCTGAAAACGCGTTTACAGCAATAAAAAGTTCATTTTGGCTCTCACACCATAACTAAATGTTGTAGACTCAAACTTCTTGCTGTCATTAGTGTATTTTAGCAACTTGAAGGTGATTCCAGCATTAATTTCATTGTGCATTTGCTCATTTTGAAGATTTTGACAGTTTCACCTGAAGTGTACAATCTTGGGCTGAAAACGCGTTTAAAGCAATACAAAGTTCATTTAGGCTCTCACACCTTAACTAAATGTTGTAGACTCAAACTTGTTACTGTCATTGGTGTATTTTAGCAGCTTGAAGATGATTCCAGCATTAATTTAATTGTGCTTTTGCTCATTTTGAAGATTTTGACAGTTTCACCTGAAGTGTCCAATCGGGCTGAAAATGCATTTAAAGCAATACAAAGTTAATTTTGGCTCTCACACCTTAACTAAATGTTGTAGACTCAAACTGTTTGCTGTCATTAGTGTATTTTAGCAACTTGAAGATGATTCCAGCATTAATTTCATTGTGCTTTTGCTCATTTTGAAGATTTTGACAGTTTCACCTGAAGTGTACAATCAGGTGCTGAAAACGCGTTTACAGCAATACAAAGTTCATTTTGGCTCTCACACCTTAACTAAATGTTGTAGACTCAAACTTGTTGCTGTCATTAGTGTATTTTAGTAACTTGAAGATGTTTCCAGCATTAATTTCATTGTGCTTTTGCTTATTTTGAAGAATTTGACAGTTTCACCTGAAGTGTACATTCGGGCTGAAAATGCATTTAAAGCAATACAAAGTTCATTTTGGCTCTCACACCTTAACTAAATGTTGTAGACTTAAACTTTTTACTGTCATTAGTGTATTTTAGCAACTTAAAGATGATTCCAGCATTAATTTCATTGTGCTTTTGCTCATTTTGAATATTTTGACAGTTTCACCTGAAGTGTACAATCAGGTGCTGAAAACGCGTTTACAGCAATACAAAGTTCATTTTGGCTCTCACACCTTAACTAAATGTTGTAGACTCAAACTTTTTGCTGTCATTAGTGTATTTTAGCAACTTGAAGATGATTCCAGCATTAATTTCATTGTGCTTTTGCTCATTTTGAATATTTTGACAGTTTCACCTGAAGTGTACAATAAGGTGCTGAAAACGCGTTTACAGCAATACAAAGTTCATTTTGGCTCTCACACCTTAACTAAATGTTGTAGACTCAAACTTTTTGCTGTCATTAGTGTATTTTAGCAACTTGAAGATGATTCCAGCATTAATTTCATTGTGCTTTTGCTCATTTTGAAGATTTTGACAGTTTCACCTGAAGTGTACAATCAGGGGCTGAAAATGCGTTTAAAGCAATACAAAGTTCATTTAGGCTCTCACACCTTAACTAAATGTTGTAGACTCAAACTTGTTACTGTCATTAGTGTATTTTAGCAGCTTGAAGATGATTCCAGCATTAATTTCATCGTGCTTTTGCTCATTTTGAAGATTTTGACAGTTTCACCTGAAGTGTACAATCTTGGGCTGAAAACGCGTTTAAATTAATACAAAGTTCATTTAGGCTCTCACACCTTAACTAAATGTTGTAGACTCAAACTTGTTACTGTCATTAGTGTATTTTAGCAGCTTGAAGATGATTCCAGCATTAATTTCATTGTGCATTTGCTCATTTTGAAGATTTTGACAGTTTCACCTGAAGTGTACAATCTTGGGCTGAAAACGCGTTTAAAGCAATACAAAGTTCATTTTGGCTCTCACACCTTAACTAAATGTTGTAGACTCAAACTTCTTGCTGTCATTAGTGTATTTTAGCAACTTGAAGGTGATTCCAGCATTAATTTCATTGTGCTTTTGCTCATTTTGAAGATTTTGACAGTTTCACCTGAAGTGTACATTCAGGTGCTGAAAACGCGTTTACAGCAATAAAAAGTTCATTTTGGCTCTCACACCATAACTAAATGTTGTAGACTCAAACTTCTTGCTGTCATTAGTGTATTTTAGCAACTTGAAGGTGATTCCAGCATTAATTTCATTGTGCATTTGCTCATTTTGAAGATTTTGACAGTTTCACCTGAAGTGTCCAATCGGGCTGAAAATGCATTTAAAGCAATACAAAGTTAATTTTGGCTCTCACACCTTAACTAAATGTTGTAGACTCAAACTGTTTGCTGTCATTAGTGTATTTTAGCAACTTGAAGATGATTCCAGCATTAATTTCATTGTGCTTTTGCTCATTTTGAAGATTTTGACAGTTTCACCTGAAGTGTACAATCAGGTGCTGAAAACGCGTTTACAGCAATACAAAGTTCATTTTGGCTCTCACACCTTAACTAAATGTTGTAGACTCAAACTTGTTGCTGTCATTAGTGTATTTTAGTAACTTGAAGATGTTTCCAGCATTAATTTCATTGTGCTTTTGCTTATTTTGAAGAATTTGACAGTTTCACCTGAAGTGTACATTCGGGCTGAAAATGCATTTAAAGCAATACAAAGTTCATTTTGGCTCTCACACCTTAACTAAATGTTGTAGACTTAAACTTTTTATTGTCATTAGTGTATTTTAGCAACTTAAAGATGATTCCAGCATTAATTTCATTGTGCTTTTGCTCATTTTGAATATTTTGACAGTTTCACCTGAAGTGTACAATCAGGTGCTGAAAACGCGTTTACAGCAATACAAAGTTCATTTTGGCTCTCACACCTTAACTAAATGTTGTAGACTCAAACTTTTTGCTGTCATTAGTGTATTTTAGCAACTTGAAGATGATTCCAGCATTAATTTCATTGTGCTTTTGCTCATTTTGAATATTTTGACAGTTTCACCTGAAGTGTACAATAAGGTGCTGAAAACGCGTTTACAGCAATACAAAGTTCATTTTGGCTCTCACACCTTAACTAAATGTTGTAGACTCAAACTTTTTGCTGTCATTAGTGTATTTTAGCAACTTGAAGATGATTCCAGCATTAATTTCATTGTGCTTTTGCTCATTTTGAAGATTTTGACAGTTTCACCTGAAGTGTACAATCAGGGGCTGAAAATGCGTTTAAAGCAATACAAAGTTCATTTAGGCTCTCACACCTTAACTAAATGTTGTAGACTCAAACTTGTTACTGTCATTAGTGTATTTTAGCAGCTTGAAGATGATTCCAGCATTAATTTCATCGTGCTTTTGCTCATTTTGAAGATTTTGACAGTTTCACCTGAAGTGTACAATCTTGGGCTGAAAACGCGTTTAAAGCAATACAAAGTTCATTTAGGCTCTCACACCTTAACTAAATGTTGTAGACTCAAACTTGTTACTGTCATTAGTGTATTTTAGCAGCTTGAAGATGATTCCAGCATTAATTTAATTGTGCTTTTGCTCATTTTGAAGATTTTGACAGTTTCACCTGAAGTGTCCAATCGGGCTGAAAATGCATTTAAAGCAATACAAAGTTAATTTTGGCTCTCACACCTTAACTAAATGTTGTAGACTCAAACTTTTTGCTGTCATTAGTGTATTTTAGCAACTTGAAGATGATTCCAGCATTAATTTCATTGTGCTTTTGCTCATTTTGAATATTTTGACAGTTTCACCTGAAGTGTACAATCAGGTGCTGAAAACGCGTTTACAGCAATACAAAGTTCATTTTGGCTCTCACACCTTAACTAAATGTTGTAGACTCAAACTTTTTGCTGTCATTAGTGTATTTTAGCAACTTGAAGATGATTCCAGCATTAATTTCATTGTGCTTTTGCTCATTTTGAATATTTTGACAGTTTCACCTGAAGTGTACAATAAGGTGCTGAAAACGCGTTTACAGCAATACAAAGTTCATTTTGGCTCTCACACCTTAACTAAATGTTGTAGACTCAAACTTGTTGCTGTCATTAGTGTATTTTAGCAACTTGAAGATGTTTCCAGCATTAATTTCATTGTGCTTTTGCTCATTTTGAAGAATTTGACAGTTTCACCTGAAGTGTACATTCGGGCTGAAAATGCATTTAAAGCAATACAAAGTTCATTTTGGCTCTCACACCTTAACTAAATGTTGTAGACTCAAACTTCTTGCTGTCATTAGTGTATTTTAGCAACTTGAAGGTGATTCCAGCATTAATTTCATTGTGCTTTTGCTCATTTTGAAGATTTTGACAGTTTCACCTGAAGTGTACATTCAGGTGCTGAAAACGCGTTTACAGCAATAAAAAGTTCATTTTGGCTCTCACACCATAACTAAATGTTGTAGACTCAAACTTCTTGCTGTCATTAGTGTATTTTAGCAACTTGAAGGTGATTCCAGCATTAATTTCATTGTGCATTTGCTCATTTTGAAGATTTTGACAGTTTCACCTGAAGTGTACAATCTTGGGCTGAAAACGCGTTTAAAGCAATACAAAGTTCATTTAGGCTCTCACACCTTAACTAAATGTTGTAGACTCAAACTTGTTACTGTCATTAGTGTATTTTAGCAGCTTGAAGATGATTCCAGCATTAATTTAATTGTGCTTTTGCTCATTTTGAAGATTTTGACAGTTTCACCTGAAGTGTCCAATCGGGCTGAAAATGCATTTAAAGCAATACAAAGTTAATTTTGGCTCTCACACCTTAACTAAATGTTGTAGACTCAAACTGTTTGCTGTCATTAGTGTATTTTAGCAACTTGAAAATGATTCCAGCATTAATTTCATTGTGCTTTTGCTCATTTTGAAGATTTTGACAGTTTCACCTGAAGTGTACAATCAGGTGCTGAAAACGCGTTTACAGCAATACAAAGTTCATTTTGGCTCTCACACCTTAACTAAATGTTGTAGACTCAAACTTGTTGCTGTCATTAGTGTATTTTAGTAACTTGAAGATGTTTCCAGCATTAATTTCATTGTGCTTTTGCTTATTTTGAAGAATTTGACAGTTTCACCTGAAGTGTACATTCGGGCTGAAAATGCATTTAAAGCAATACAAAGTTCATTTTGGCTCTCACACCTTAACTAAATGTTGTAGACTCAAACTTTTTGCTGTCATTAGTGTATTTTAGCAACTTGAAGATGATTCCAGCATTAATTTCATTGTGCTTTTGCTCATTTTGAATATTTTGACAGTTTCACCTGAAGTGTACAATAAGGTGCTGAAAACGCGTTTACAGCAATACAAAGTTCATTTTGGCTCTCACACCTTAACTAAATGTCGTAGACTCAAACTTTTTGCTGTCATTAGTGTATTTTAGCAACTTGAAGATGATTCCAGCATTAATTTCATTGTGCTTTTGCTCATTTTGAAGATTTTGACAGTTTCACCTGAAGTGTACAATCAGGGGCTGAAAATGCGTTTAAAGCAATACAAAGTTCATTTAGGCTCTCACACCTTAACTAAATGTTGTAGACTCAAACTTGTTACTGTCATTAGTGTATTTTAGCAGCTTGAAGATAATTCCAGCATTAATTTCATCGTGCTTTTGCTCATTTTGAAGATTTTGACAGTTTCACCTGAAGTGTACAATCTTGGGCTGAAAACGCGTTTAAAGCAATACAAAGTTCATTTAGGCTCTCACACCTTAACTAAATGTTGTAGACTCAAACTTGTTACTGTCATTAGTGTATTTTAGCAGCTTGAAGATGATTCCAGCATTAATTTAATTGTGCTTTTGCTCATTTTGAAGATTTTGACAGTTTCACCTGAAGTGTCCAATCGGGCTGAAAATGCATTTAAAGCAATACAAAGTTAATTTTGGCTCTCACACCTTAACTAAATGTTGTAGACTCAAACTTTTTGCTGTCATTAGTGTATTTTAGCAACTTGAAGATGATTCCAGCATTAATTTCATTGTACTTTTGCTCATTTTGAATATTTTGACAGTTTCACCTGAAGTGTACAATCAGGTGCTGAAAACGCGTTTACAGCAATACAAAGTTCATTTTGGCTCTCACACCTTAACTAAATGTTGTAGACTCAAACTTTTTGCTGTCATTAGTGTATTTTAGCAACTTGAAGATGATTCCAGCATTAATTTCATTGTGCTTTTGCTCATTTTGAATATTTTGACAGTTTCACCTGAAGTGTACAATAAGGTGCTGAAAACGCGTTTACAGCAATACAAAGTTCATTTTGGCTCTCACACCTTAACTAAATGTTGTAGACTCAAACTTGTTGCTGTCATTAGTGTATTTTAGCAACTTGAAGATGTTTCCAGCATTAATTTCCTTGTGCTTTTGCTCATTTTGAAGAATTTGACAGTTTCACCTGAAGTGTACATTCGGGCTGAAAATGCATTTAAAGCAATACAAAGTTCATTTTGGCTCTCACACCTTAACTAAATGTTGTAGACTCAAACTTCTTGCTATCATTAGTGTATTTTAGCAACTTGAAGGTGATTCCAGCATTAATTTCATTGTGCTTTTGCTCATTTTGAAGATTTTGACAGTTTCACCTGAAGTGTACATTCAGGTGCTGAAAACGCGTTTACAGCAATAAAAAGTTCATTTTGGCTCTCACACCATAACTAAATGTTGTAGACTCAAACTTCTTGCTGTCATTAGTGTATTTTAGCAACTTGAAGGTGATTCCAGCATTAATTTCATTGTGCATTTGCTCATTTTGAAGATTTTGACAGTTTCACCTGAAGTGTACAATCTTGGGCTGAAAACGCGTTTAAAGCAATACAAAGTTCATTTAGGCTCTCACACCTTAACTAAATGTTGTAGACTCAAACTTGTTACTGTCATTGGTGTATTTTAGCAGCTTGAAGATGATTCCAGCATTAATTTAATTGTGCTTTTGCTCATTTTGAAGATTTTGACAGTTTCACCTGAAGTGTCCAATCGGGCTGAAAATGCATTTAAAGCAATACAAAGTTAATTTTGGCTCTCACACCTTAACTAAATGTTGTAGACTCAAACTGTTTGCTGTCATTAGTGTATTTTAGCAACTTGAAGATGATTCCAGCATTAATTTCATTGTGCTTTTGCTCATTTTGAAGATTTTGACAGTTTCACCTGAAGTGTACAATCAGGTGCTGAAAACGCGTTTACAGCAATACAAAGTTCATTTTGGCTCTCACACCTTAACTAAATGTTGTAGACTCAAACTTGTTGCTGTCATTAGTGTATTTTAGTAACTTGAAGATGTTTCCAGCATTAATTTCATTGTGCTTTTGCTTATTTTGAAGAATTTGACAGTTTCACCTGAAGTGTACATTCGGGCTGAAAATGCATTTAAAGCAATACAAAGTTCATTTTGGCTCTCACACCTTAACTAAATGTTGTAGACTTAAACTTTTTACTGTCATTAGTGTATTTTAGCAACTTAAAGATGATTCCAGCATTAATTTCATTGTGCTTTTGCTCATTTTGAATATTTTGACAGTTTCACCTGAAGTGTACAATCAGGTGCTGAAAACGCGTTTACAGCAATACAAAGTTCATTTAGGCTCTCACACCTTAACTAAATGTTGTAGACTCAAACTTGTTACTGTCATTAGTGTATTTTAGCAGCTTGAAGATGATTCCAGCATTAATTTCATCGTGCTTTTGCTCATTTTGAAGATTTTGACAGTTTCACCTGAAGTGTACAATCTTGGGCTGAAAACGCGTTTAAAGCAATACAAAGTTCATTTAGGCTCTCACACCTTAACTAAATGTTGTAGACTCAAACTTGTTACTGTCATTAGTGTATTTTAGCAGCTTGAAGATGATTCCAGCATTAATTTCATTGTGCATTTGCTCATTTTGAAGATTTTGACAGTTTCACCTGAAGTGTACAATCTTGGGCTGAAAACGCGTTTAAAGCAATACAAAGTTCATTTTGGCTCTCACACCTTAACTAAATGTTGTAGACTCAAACTTCTTGCTGTCATTAGTGTATTTTAGCAACTTGAAGGTGATTCCAGCATTAATTTCATTGTGCTTTTGCTCATTTTGAAGATTTTGACAGTTTCACCTGAAGTGTACATTCAGGTGCTGAAAACGCGTTTACAGCAATAAAAAGTTCATTTTGGCTCTCACACCATAACTAAATGTTGTAGACTCAAACTTCTTGCTGTCATTAGTGTATTTTAGCAACTTGAAGGTGATTCCAGCATTAATTTCATTGTGCATTTGCTCATTTTGAAGATTTTGACAGTTTCACCTGAAGTGTACAATCTTGGGCTGAAAACGCGTTTAAAGCAATACAAAGTTCATTTAGGCTCTCACACCTTAACTAAATGTTGTAGACTCAAACTTGTTACTGTCATTAGTGTATTTTAGCAGCTTGAAGATGATTCCAGCATTAATTTAATTGTGCTTTTGCTCATTTTGAAGATTTTGACAGTTTCACCTGAAGTGTCCAATCGGGCTGAAAATGCATTTAAAGCAATACAAAGTTAATTTTGGCTCTCACACCTTAACTAAATGTTGTAGACTCAAACTGTTTGCTGTCATTAGTGTATTTTAGCAACTTGAAGATGATTCCAGCATTAATTTCATTGTGCTTTTGCTCATTTTGAAGATTTTGACAGTTTCACCTGAAGTGTACAATCAGGTGCTGAAAACGCGTTTACAGCAATACAAAGTTCATTTTGGCTCTCACACCTTAACTAAATGTTGTAGACTCAAACTTGTTGCTGTCATTAGTGTATTTTAGTAACTTGAAGATGTTTCCAGCATTAATTTCATTGTGCTTTTGCTTATTTTGAAGAATTTGACAGTTTCACCTGAAGTGTACATTCGGGCTGAAAATGCATTTAAAGCAATACAAAGTTCATTTTGGCTCTCACACCTTAACTAAATGTTGTAGACTCAAACTTTTTGCTGTCATTAGTGTATTTTAGCAACTTGAAGATGATTCCAGCATTAATTTCATTGTGCTTTTGCTCATTTTGAATATTTTGACAGTTTCACCTGAAGTGTACAATAAGGTGCTGAAAACGCGTTTACAGCAATACAAAGTTCATTTTGGCTCTCACACCTTAACTAAATGTCGTAGACTCAAACTTTTTGCTGTCATTAGTGTATTTTAGCAACTTGAAGATGATTCCAGCATTAATTTCATTGTGCTTTTGCTCATTTTGAAGATTTTGACAGTTTCACCTGAAGTGTACAATCAGGGGCTGAAAATGCGTTTAAAGCAATACAAAGTTCATTTAGGCTCTCACACCTTAACTAAATGTTGTAGACTCAAACTTGTTACTGTCATTAGTGTATTTTAGCAGCTTGAAGATAATTCCAGCATTAATTTCATCGTGCTTTTGCTCATTTTGAAGATTTTGACAGTTTCACCTGAAGTGTACAATCTTGGGCTGAAAACGCGTTTAAAGCAATACAAAGTTCATTTAGGCTCTCACACCTTAACTAAATGTTGTAGACTCAAACTTGTTACTGTCATTAGTGTATTTTAGCAGCTTGAAGATGATTCCAGCATTAATTTAATTGTGCTTTTGCTCATTTTGAAGATTTTGACAGTTTCACCTGAAGTGTCCAATCGGGCTGAAAATGCATTTAAAGCAATACAAAGTTAATTTTGGCTCTCACACCTTAACTAAATGTTGTAGACTCAAACTTTTTGCTGTCATTAGTGTATTTTAGCAACTTGAAGATGATTCCAGCATTAATTTCATTGTACTTTTGCTCATTTTGAATATTTTGACAGTTTCACCTGAAGTGTACAATCAGGTGCTGAAAACGCGTTTACAGCAATACAAAGTTCATTTTGGCTCTCACACCTTAACTAAATGTTGTAGACTCAAACTTTTTGCTGTCATTAGTGTATTTTAGCAACTTGAAGATGATTCCAGCATTAATTTCATTGTGCTTTTGCTCATTTTGAATATTTTGACAGTTTCACCTGAAGTGTACAATAAGGTGCTGAAAACGCGTTTACAGCAATACAAAGTTCATTTTGGCTCTCACACCTTAACTAAATGTTGTAGACTCAAACTTGTTGCTGTCATTAGTGTATTTTAGCAACTTGAAGATGTTTCCAGCATTAATTTCCTTGTGCTTTTGCTCATTTTGAAGAATTTGACAGTTTCACCTGAAGTGTACATTCGGGCTGAAAATGCATTTAAAGCAATACAAAGTTCATTTTGGCTCTCACACCTTAACTAAATGTTGTAGACTCAAACTTCTTGCTATCATTAGTGTATTTTAGCAACTTGAAGGTGATTCCAGCATTAATTTCATTGTGCTTTTGCTCATTTTGAAGATTTTGACAGTTTCACCTGAAGTGTACATTCAGGTGCTGAAAACGCGTTTACAGCAATAAAAAGTTCATTTTGGCTCTCACACCATAACTAAATGTTGTAGACTCAAACTTCTTGCTGTCATTAGTGTATTTTAGCAACTTGAAGGTGATTCCAGCATTAATTTCATTGTGCATTTGCTCATTTTGAAGATTTTGACAGTTTCACCTGAAGTGTACAATCTTGGGCTGAAAACGCGTTTAAAGCAATACAAAGTTCATTTAGGCTCTCACACCTTAACTAAATGTTGTAGACTCAAACTTGTTACTGTCATTGGTGTATTTTAGCAGCTTGAAGATGATTCCAGCATTAATTTAATTGTGCTTTTGCTCATTTTGAAGATTTTGACAGTTTCACCTGAAGTGTCCAATCGGGCTGAAAATGCATTTAAAGCAATACAAAGTTAATTTTGGCTCTCACACCTTAACTAAATGTTGTAGACTCAAACTGTTTGCTGTCATTAGTGTATTTTAGCAACTTGAAGATGATTCCAGCATTAATTTCATTGTGCTTTTGCTCATTTTGAAGATTTTGACAGTTTCACCTGAAGTGTACAATCAGGTGCTGAAAACGCGTTTACAGCAATACAAAGTTCATTTTGGCTCTCACACCTTAACTAAATGTTGTAGACTCAAACTTGTTGCTGTCATTAGTGTATTTTAGTAACTTGAAGATGTTTCCAGCATTAATTTCATTGTGCTTTTGCTTATTTTGAAGAATTTGACAGTTTCACCTGAAGTGTACATTCGGGCTGAAAATGCATTTAAAGCAATACAAAGTTCATTTTGGCTCTCACACCTTAACTAAATGTTGTAGACTTAAACTTTTTACTGTCATTAGTGTATTTTAGCAACTTAAAGATGATTCCAGCATTAATTTCATTGTGCTTTTGCTCATTTTGAATATTTTGACAGTTTCACCTGAAGTGTACAATCAGGTGCTGAAAACGCGTTTACAGCAATACAAAGTTCATTTAGGCTCTCACACCTTAACTAAATGTTGTAGACTCAAACTTGTTACTGTCATTAGTGTATTTTAGCAGCTTGAAGATGATTCCAGCATTAATTTCATCGTGCTTTTGCTCATTTTGAAGATTTTGACAGTTTCACCTGAAGTGTACAATCTTGGGCTGAAAACGCGTTTAAAGCAATACAAAGTTCATTTAGGCTCTCACACCTTAACTAAATGTTGTAGACTCAAACTTGTTACTGTCATTAGTGTATTTTAGCAGCTTGAAGATGATTCCAGCATTAATTTCATTGTGCATTTGCTCATTTTGAAGATTTTGACAGTTTCACCTGAAGTGTACAATCTTGGGCTGAAAACGCGTTTAAAGCAATACAAAGTTCATTTTGGCTCTCACACCTTAACTAAATGTTGTAGACTCAAACTTCTTGCTGTCATTAGTGTATTTTAGCAACTTGAAGGTGATTCCAGCATTAATTTCATTGTGCTTTTGCTCATTTTGAAGATTTTGACAGTTTCACCTGAAGTGTACATTCAGGTGCTGAAAACGCGTTTACAGCAATAAAAAGTTCATTTTGGCTCTCACACCATAACTAAATGTTGTAGACTCAAACTTCTTGCTGTCATTAGTGTATTTTAGCAACTTGAAGGTGATTCCAGCATTAATTTCATTGTGCATTTGCTCATTTTGAAGATTTTGACAGTTTCACCTGAAGTGTACAATCTTGGGCTGAAAACGCGTTTAAAGCAATACAAAGTTCATTTAGGCTCTCACACCTTAACTAAATGTTGTAGACTCAAACTTGTTACTGTCATTAGTGTATTTTAGCAGCTTGAAGATGATTCCAGCATTAATTTAATTGTGCTTTTGCTCATTTTGAAGATTTTGACAGTTTCACCTGAAGTGTCCAATCGGGCTGAAAATGCATTTAAAGCAATACAAAGTTAATTTTGGCTCTCACACCTTAACTAAATGTTGTAGACTCAAACTGTTTGCTGTCATTAGTGTATTTTAGCAACTTGAAGATGATTCCAGCATTAATTTCATTGTGCTTTTGCTCATTTTGAAGATTTTGACAGTTTCACCTGAAGTGTACAATCAGGTGCTGAAAACGCGTTTACAGCAATACAAAGTTCATTTTGGCTCTCACACCTTAACTAAATGTTGTAGACTCAAACTTGTTGCTGTCATTAGTGTATTTTAGTAACTTGAAGATGTTTCCAGCATTAATTTCATTGTGCTTTTGCTTATTTTGAAGAATTTGACAGTTTCACCTGAAGTGTACATTCGGGCTGAAAATGCATTTAAAGCAATACAAAGTTCATTTTGGCTCTCACACCTTAACTAAATGTTGTAGACTTAAACTTTTTACTGTCATTAGTGTATTTTAGCAACTTAAAGATGATTCCAGCATTAATTTCATTGTGCTTTTGCTCATTTTGAAGATTTTGACAGTTTCACCTGAAGTGTACAATCAGGTGCTGAAAACGCGTTTACAGCAATACAAAGTTCATTTTGGCTCTCACACCTTAACTAAATGTTGTAGACTCAAACTTTTTGCTGTCATTAGTGTATTTTAGCAACTTGAAGATGATTCCAGCATTAATTTCATTGTGCTTTTGCTCATTTTGAATATTTTGACAGTTTCACCTGAAGTGTACAATAAGGTGCTGAAAACGCGTTTACAGCAATACAAAGTTCATTTTGGCTCTCACACCTTAACTAAATGTTGTAGACTCAAACTTTTTGCTGTCATTAGTGTATTTTAGCAACTTGAAGATGATTCCAGCATTAATTTCATTGTGCTTTTGCTCATTTTGAAGATTTTGACAGTTTCACCTGAAGTGTACAATCAGGGGCTGAAAATGCGTTTAAAGCAATACAAAGTTCATTTAGGCTCTCACACCTTAACTAAATGTTGTAGACTCAAACTTGTTACTGTCATTAGTGTATTTTAGCAGCTTGAAGATGATTCCAGCATTAATTTCATCGTGCTTTTGCTCATTTTGAAGATTTTGACAGTTTCACCTGAAGTGTACAATCTTGGGCTGAAAACGCGTTTAAATTAATACAAAGTTCATTTAGGCTCTCACACCTTAACTAAATGTTGTAGACTCAAACTTGTTACTGTCATTAGTGTATTTTAGCAGCTTGAAGATGATTCCAGCATTAATTTCATTGTGCATTTGCTCATTTTGAAGATTTTGACAGTTTCACCTGAAGTGTACAATCTTGGGCTGAAAACGCGTTTAAAGCAATACAAAGTTCATTTTGGCTCTCACACCTTAACTAAATGTTGTAGACTCAAACTTCTTGCTGTCATTAGTGCATTTTAGCAACTTGAAGGTGATTCCAGCATTAATTTCATTGTGCTTTTGCTCATTTTGAAGATTTTGACAGTTTCACCTGAAGTGTACATTCAGGTGCTGAAAACGCGTTTACAGCAATAAAAAGTTCATTTTGGCTCTCACACCATAACTAAATGTTGTAGACTCAAACTTCTTGCTGTCATTAGTGTATTTTAGCAACTTGAAGGTGATTCCAGCATTAATTTCATTGTGCATTTGCTCATTTTGAAGATTTTGACAGTTTCACCTGAAGTGTCCAATCGGGCTGAAAATGCATTTAAAGCAATACAAAGTTAATTTTGGCTCTCACACCTTAACTAAATGTTGTAGACTCAAACTGTTTGCTGTCATTAGTGTATTTTAGCAACTTGAAGATGATTCCAGCATTAATTTCATTGTGCTTTTGCTCATTTTGAAGATTTTGACAGTTTCACCTGAAGTGTACAATCAGGTGCTGAAAACGCGTTTACAGCAATACAAAGTTCATTTTGGCTCTCACACCTTAACTAAATGTTGTAGACTCAAACTTGTTGCTGTCATTAGTGTATTTTAGTAACTTGAAGATGTTTCCAGCATTAATTTCATTGTGCTTTTGCTTATTTTGAAGAATTTGACAGTTTCACCTGAAGTGTACATTCGGGCTGAAAATGCATTTAAAGCAATACAAAGTTCATTTTGGCTCTCACACCTTAACTAAATGTTGTAGACTTAAACTTTTTACTGTCATTAGTGTATTTTAGCAACTTAAAGATGATTCCAGCATTAATTTCATTGTGCTTTTGCTCATTTTGAATATTTTGACAGTTTCACCTGAAGTGTACAATCAGGTGCTGAAAACGCGTTTACAGCAATACAAAGTTCATTTTGGCTCTCACACCTTAACTAAATGTTGTAGACTCAAACTTTTTGCTGTCATTAGTGTATTTTAGCAACTTGAAGATGATTCCAGCATTAATTTCATTGTGCTTTTGCTCATTTTGAATATTTTGACAGTTTCACCTGAAGTGTACAATAAGGTGCTGAAAACGCGTTTACAGCAATACAAAGTTCATTTTGGCTCTCACACCTTAACTAAATGTTGTAGACTCAAACTTTTTGCTGTCATTAGTGTATTTTAGCAACTTGAAGATGATTCCAGCATTAATTTCATTGTGCTTTTGCTCATTTTGAAGATTTTGACAGTTTCACCTGAAGTGTACAATCAGGGGCTGAAAATGCGTTTAAAGCAATACAAAGTTCATTTAGGCTCTCACACCTTAACTAAATGTTGTAGACTCAAACTTGTTACTGTCATTAGTGTATTTTAGCAGCTTGAAGATGATTCCAGCATTAATTTCATCGTGCTTTTGCTCATTTTGAAGATTTTGACAGTTTCACCTGAAGTGTACAATCTTGGGCTGAAAACGCGTTTAAAGCAATACAAAGTTCATTTAGGCTCTCACACCTGAACTAAATGTTGTAGACTCAAACTTGTTACTGTCATTAGTGTATTTTAGCAGCTTGAAAATGATTCCAGCATTAATTTAATTGTGCTTTTGCTCATTTTGAAGATTTTGACAGTTTCACCTGAAGTGTCCAATCGGGCTGAAAATGCATTTAAAGCAATACAAAGTTAATTTTGGCTCTCACACCTTAACTAAATGTTGTAGACTCAAACTTTTTGCTGTCATTAGTGTATTTTAGCAACTTGAAGATGATTCCAGCATTAATTTCATTGTGCTTTTGCTCATTTTGAATATTTTGACAGTTTCACCTGAAGTGTACAATCAGGTGCTGAAAACGCGTTTACAGCAATACAAAGTTCATTTTGGCTCTCACACCTTAACTAAATGTTGTAGACTCAAACTTTTTGCTGTCATTAGTGTATTTTAGCAACTTGAAGATGATTCCAGCATTAATTTCATTGTGCTTTTGCTCATTTTGAATATTTTGACAGTTTCACCTGAAGTGTACAATAAGGTGCTGAAAACGCGTTTACAGCAATACAAAGTTCATTTTGGCTCTCACACCTTAACTAAATGTTGTAGACTCAAACGTGTTGCTGTCATTAGTGTATTTTAGCAACTTGAAGATGTTTCCAGCATTAATTTCATTGTGCTTTTGCTCATTTTGAAGAATTTGACAGTTTCACCTGAAGTGTACATTCGGGCTGAAAATGCATTTAAAGCAATACAAAGTTCATTTTGGCTCTCACACCTTAACTAAATGTTGTAGACTCAAACTTCTTGCTGTCATTAGTGTATTTTAGCAACTTGAAGGTGATTCCAGCATTAATTTCATTGTGCTTTTGCTCATTTTGAAGATTTTGACAGTTTCACCTGAAGTGTACATTCAGGTGCTGAAAACGCGTTTACAGCAATAAAAAGTTCATTTTGGCTCTCACACCATAACTAAATGTTGTAGACTCAAACTTCTTGCTGTCATTAGTGTATTTTAGCAACTTGAAGGTGATTCCAGCATTAATTTCATTGTGCATTTGCTCATTTTGAAGATTTTGACAGTTTCACCTGAAGTGTACAATCTTGGGCTGAAAACGCGTTTAAAGCAATACAAAGTTCATTTAGGCTCTCACACCTTAACTAAATGTTGTAGACTCAAACTTGTTACTGTCATTAGTGTATTTTAGCAGCTTGAAGATGATTCCAGCATTAATTTAATTGTGCTTTTGCTCATTTTGAAGATTTTGACAGTTTCACCTGAAGTGTCCAATCGGGCTGAAAATGCATTTAAAGCAATACAAAGTTAATTTTGGCTCTCACACCTTAACTAAATGTTGTAGACTCAAACTGTTTGCTGTCATTAGTGTATTTTAGCAACTTGAAAATGATTCCAGCATTAATTTCATTGTGCTTTTGCTCATTTTGAAGATTTTGACAGTTTCACCTGAAGTGTACAATCAGGTGCTGAAAACGCGTTTACAGCAATACAAAGTTCATTTTGGCTCTCACACCTTAACTAAATGTTGTAGACTCAAACTTGTTGCTGTCATTAGTGTATTTTAGTAACTTGAAGATGTTTCCAGCATTAATTTCATTGTGCTTTTGCTTATTTTGAAGAATTTGACAGTTTCACCTGAAGTGTACATTCGGGCTGAAAATGCATTTAAAGCAATACAAAGTTCATTTTGGCTCTCACACCTTAACTAAATGTTGCAGACTCAAACTTTTTGCTGTCATTAGTGTATTTTAGCAACTTGAAGATGATTCCAGCATTAATTTCATTGTGCTTTTGCTCATTTTGAATATTTTGACAGTTTCACCTTAAGTGTACAATAAGGTGCTGAAAACGCGTTTACAGCAATACAAAGTTCATTTTGGCTCTCACACCTTAACTAAATGTCGTAGACTCAAACTTTTTGCTGTCATTAGTGTATTTTAGCAACTTGAAGATGATTCCAGCATTAATTTCATTGTGCTTTTGCTCATTTTGAAGATTTTGACAGTTTCACCTGAAGTGTACAATCAGGGGCTGAAAATGCGTTTAAAGCAATACAAAGTTCATTTAGGCTCTCACACCTTAACTAAATGTTGTAGACTCAAACTTGTTACTGTCATTAGTGTATTTTAGCAGCTTGAAGATAATTCCAGCATTAATTTCATCGTGCTTTTGCTCATTTTGAAGATTTTGACAGTTTCACCTGAAGTGTACAATCTTGGGCTGAAAACGCGTTTAAAGCAATACAAAGTTCATTTAGGCTCTCACACCTTAACTAAATGTTGTAGACTCAAACTTGTTACTGTCATTAGTGTATTTTAGCAGCTTGAAGATGATTCCAGCATTAATTTAATTGTGCTTTTGCTCATTTTGAAGATTTTGACAGTTTCACCTGAAGTGTCCAATCGGGCTGAAAATGCATTTAAAGCAATACAAAGTTAATTTTGGCTCTCACACCTTAACTAAATGTTGTAGACTCAAACTTTTTGCTGTCATTAGTGTATTTTAGCAACTTGAAGATGATTCCAGCATTAATTTCATTGTACTTTTGCTCATTTTGAATATTTTGACAGTTTCACCTGAAGTGTACAATCAGGTGCTGAAAACGCGTTTACAGCAATACAAAGTTCATTTTGGCTCTCACACCTTAACTAAATGTTGTAGACTCAAACTTTTTGCTGTCATTAGTGTATTTTAGCAACTTGAAGATGATTCCAGCATTAATTTCATTGTGCTTTTGCTCATTTTGAATATTTTGACAGTTTCACCTGAAGTGTACAATAAGGTGCTGAAAACGCGTTTACAGCAATACAAAGTTCATTTTGGCTCTCACACCTTAACTAAATGTTGTAGACTCAAACTTGTTGCTGTCATTAGTGTATTTTAGCAACTTGAAGGTGATTCCAGCATTAATTTCATTGTGCATTTGCTCATTTTGAAGATTTTGACAGTTTCACCTGAAGTGTACAATCTTGGGCTGAAAACGCGTTTAAAGCAATACAAAGTTCATTTAGGCTCTCACACCTTAACTAAATGTTGTAGACTCAAACTTGTTACTGTCATTGGTGTATTTTAGCAGCTTGAAGATGATTCCAGCATTAATTTAATTGTGCTTTTGCTCATTTTGAAGATTTTGACAGTTTCACCTGAAGTGTCCAATCGGGCTGAAAATGCATTTAAAGCAATACAAAGTTAATTTTGGCTCTCACACCTTAACTAAATGTTGTAGACTCAAACTGTTTGCTGTCATTAGTGTATTTTAGCAACTTGAAGATGATTCCAGCATTAATTTCATTGTGCTTTTGCTCATTTTGAAGATTTTGACAGTTTCACCTGAAGTGTACAATCAGGTGCTGAAAACGCGTTTACAGCAATACAAAGTTCATTTTGGCTCTCACACCTTAACTAAATGTTGTAGACTCAAACTTGTTGCTGTCATTAGTGTATTTTAGTAACTTGAAGATGTTTCCAGCATTAATTTCATTGTGCTTTTGCTTATTTTGAAGAATTTGACAGTTTCACCTGAAGTGTACATTCGGGCTGAAAATGCATTTAAAGCAATACAAAGTTCATTTTGGCTCTCACACCTTAACTAAATGTTGTAGACTTAAACTTTTTACTGTCATTAGTGTATTTTAGCAACTTAAAGATGATTCCAGCATTAATTTCATTGTGCTTTTGCTCATTTTGAATATTTTGACAGTTTCACCTGAAGTGTACAATCAGGTGCTGAAAACGCGTTTACAGCAATACAAAGTTCATTTTGGCTCTCACACCTTAACTAAATGTTGTAGACTCAAACTTTTTGCTGTCATTAGTGTATTTTAGCAACTTGAAGATGATTCCAGCATTAATTTCATTGTGCTTTTGCTCATTTTGAATATTTTGACAGTTTCACCTGAAGTGTACAATAAGGTGCTGAAAACGCGTTTACAGCAATACAAAGTTCATTTTGGCTCTCACACCTTAACTAAATGTTGTAGACTCAAACTTTTTGCTGTCATTAGTGTATTTTAGCAACTTGAAGATGATTCCAGCATTAATTTCATTGTGCTTTTGCTCATTTTGAAGATTTTGACAGTTTCACCTGAAGTGTACAATCAGGGGCTGAAAATGCGTTTAAAGCAATACAAAGTTCATTTAGGCTCTCACACCTTAACTAAATGTTGTAGACTCAAACTTGTTACTGTCATTAGTGTATTTTAGCAGCTTGAAGATGATTCCAGCATTAATTTCATCGTGCTTTTGCTCATTTTGAAGATTTTGACAGTTTCACCTGAAGTGTACAATCTTGGGCTGAAAACGCGTTTAAAGCAATACAAAGTTCATTTAGGCTCTCACACCTTAACTAAATGTTGTAGACTCAAACTTGTTACTGTCATTAGTGTATTTTAGCAGCTTGAAGATGATTCCAGCATTAATTTCATTGTGCATTTGCTCATTTTGAAGATTTTGACAGTTTCACCTGAAGTGTACAATCTTGGGCTGAAAACGCGTTTAAAGCAATACAAAGTTCATTTTGGCTCTCACACCTTAACTAAATGTTGTAGACTCAAACTTCTTGCTGTCATTAGTGTATTTTAGCAACTTGAAGGTGATTCCAGCATTAATTTCATTGTGCTTTTGCTCATTTTGAAGATTTTGACAGTTTCACCTGAAGTGTACATTCAGGTGCTGAAAACGCGTTTACAGCAATAAAAAGTTCATTTTGGCTCTCACACCATAACTAAATGTTGTAGACTCAAACTTCTTGCTGTCATTAGTGTATTTTAGCAACTTGAAGGTGATTCCAGCATTAATTTCATTGTGCATTTGCTCATTTTGAAGATTTTGACAGTTTCACCTGAAGTGTACAATCTTGGGCTGAAAACGCGTTTAAAGCAATACAAAGTTCATTTAGGCTCTCACACCTTAACTAAATGTTGTAGACTCAAACTTGTTACTGTCATTAGTGTATTTTAGCAGCTTGAAGATGATTCCAGCATTAATTTAATTGTGCTTTTGCTCATTTTGAAGATTTTGACAGTTTCACCTGAAGTGTCCAATCGGGCTGAAAATGCATTTAAAGCAATACAAAGTTAATTTTGGCTCTCACACCTTAACTAAATGTTGTAGACTCAAACTGTTTGCTGTCATTAGTGTATTTTAGCAACTTGAAGATGATTCCAGCATTAATTTCATTGTGCTTTTGCTCATTTTGAAGATTTTGACAGTTTCACCTGAAGTGTACAATCAGGTGCTGAAAACGCGTTTACAGCAATACAAAGTTCATTTTGGCTCTCACACCTTAACTAAATGTTGTAGACTCAAACTTGTTGCTGTCATTAGTGTATTTTAGTAACTTGAAGATGTTTCCAGCATTAATTTCATTGTGCTTTTGCTTATTTTGAAGAATTTGACAGTTTCACCTGAAGTGTACATTCGGGCTGAAAATGCATTTAAAGCAATACAAAGTTCATTTTGGCTCTCACACCTTAACTAAATGTTGTAGACTTAAACTTTTTACTGTCATTAGTGTATTTTAGCAACTTAAAGATGATTCCAGCATTAATTTCATTGTGCTTTTGCTCATTTTGAATATTTTGACAGTTTCACCTGAAGTGTACAATCAGGTGCTGAAAACGCGTTTACAGCAATACAAAGTTCATTTTGGCTCTCACACCTTAACTAAATGTTGTAGACTCAAACTTTTTGCTGTCATTAGTGTATTTTAGCAACTTGAAGATGATTCCAGCATTAATTTCATTGTGCTTTTGCTCATTTTGAATATTTTGACAGTTTCACCTGAAGTGTACAATAAGGTGCTGAAAACGCGTTTACAGCAATACAAAGTTCATTTTGGCTCTCACACCTTAACTAAATGTTGTAGACTCAAACTTTTTGCTGTCATTAGTGTATTTTAGCAACTTGAAGATGATTCCAGCATTAATTTCATTGTGCTTTTGCTCATTTTGAAGATTTTGACAGTTTCACCTGAAGTGTACAATCAGGGGCTGAAAATGCGTTTAAAGCAATACAAAGTTCATTTAGGCTCTCACACCTTAACTAAATGTTGTAGACTCAAACTTGTTACTGTCATTAGTGTATTTTAGCAGCTTGAAGATGATTCCAGCATTAATTTCATCGTGCTTTTGCTCATTTTGAAGATTTTGACAGTTTCACCTGAAGTGTACAATCTTGGGCTGAAAACGCGTTTAAAGCAATACAAAGTTCATTTAGGCTCTCACACCTTAACTAAATGTTGTAGACTCAAACTTGTTACTGTCATTAGTGTATTTTAGCAGCTTGAAGATGATTCCAGCATTAATTTAATTGTGCTTTTGCTCATTTTGAAGATTTTGACAGTTTCACCTGAAGTGTCCAATCGGGCTGAAAATGCATTTAAAGCAATACAAAGTTAATTTTGGCTCTCACACCTTAACTAAATGTTGTAGACTCAAACTTTTTGCTGTCATTAGTGTATTTTAGCAACTTGAAGATGATTCCAGCATTAATTTCATTGTGCTTTTGCTCATTTTGAATATTTTGACAGTTTCACCTGAAGTGTACAATCAGGTGCTGAAAACGCGTTTACAGCAATACAAAGTTCATTTTGGCTCTCACACCTTAACTAAATGTTGTAGACTCAAACTTTTTGCTGTCATTAGTGTATTTTAGCAACTTGAAGATGATTCCAGCATTAATTTCATTGTGCTTTTGCTCATTTTGAATATTTTGACAGTTTCACCTGAAGTGTACAATAAGGTGCTGAAAACGCGTTTACAGCAATACAAAGTTCATTTTGGCTCTCACACCTTAACTAAATGTTGTAGACTCAAACTTGTTGCTGTCATTAGTGTATTTTAGCAACTTGAAGATGTTTCCAGCATTAATTTCATTGTGCTTTTGCTCATTTTGAAGAATTTGACAGTTTCACCTGAAGTGTACATTCGGGCTGAAAATGCATTTAAAGCAATACAAAGTTCATTTTGGCTCTCACACCTTAACTAAATGTTGTAGACTCAAACTTGTTGCTGTCATTAGTGTATTTTAGTAACTTGAAGATGTTTCCAGCATTAATTTCATTGTGCTTTTGCTCATTTTGAAGAATTTGACAGTTTCACCTGAAGTGTACATTCGGGCTGAAAATGCATTTAAAGCAATACAAAGTTCATTTTGGCTCTCACACCTTAACTAAATGTTGTAGACTCAAACTTTTTGCTGTCATTAGTGTATTTTAGCAACTTAAAGATGATTCCAGCATTAATTTCATTGTGCTTTTGCTCATTTTGAATATTTTGACAGTTTCACCTGAAGTGTACAATCAGGTGCTGAAAACGCGTTTACAGCAATACAAAGTTCATTTTGGCTCTCACACCTTAACTAAATGTTGTAGACTCAAACTTTTTGCTGTCATTAGTGTATTTTAGCAACTTGAAGATGATTCCAGCATTAATTTCATTGTGCTTTTGCTCATTTTGAATATTTTGACAGTTTCACCTGAAGTGTACAATAAGGTGCTGAAAACGCGTTTACAGCAATACAAAGTTCATTTTGGCTCTCACACCTTAACTAAATGTTGTAGACTCAAACTTTTTGCTGTCATTAGTGTATTTTAGCAACTTGAAGATGATTCCAGCATTAATTTCATTGTGCTTTTGCTCATTTTGAAGATTTTGACAGTTTCACCTGAAGTGTACAATCAGGGGCTGAAAATGCGTTTAAAGCAATACAAAGTTCATTTAGGCTCTCACACCTTAACTAAATGTTGTAGACTCAAACTTGTTACTGTCATTAGTGTATTTTAGCAGCTTGAAGATGATTCCAGCATTAATTTCATCGTGCTTTTGCTCATTTTGAAGATTTTGACAGTTTCACCTGAAGTGTACAATCTTGGGCTGAAAACGCGTTTAAAGCAATACAAAGTTCATTTAGGCTCTCACACCTTAACTAAATGTTGTAGACTCAAACTTGTTACTGTCATTAGTGTATTTTAGCAGCTTGAAGATGATTCCAGCATTAATTTAATTGTGCTTTTGCTCATTTTGAAGATTTTGACAGTTTCAGCTGAAGTGTCCAATCGGGCTGAAAATGCATTTAAAGCAATACAAAGTTAATTTTGGCTCTCACACCTTAACTAAATGTTGTAGACTCAAACTTTTTGCTGTCATTAGTGTATTTTAGCAACTTGAAGATGATTCCAGCATTAATTTCATTGTGCTTTTGCTCATTTTGAATATTTTGACAGTTTCACCTGAAGTGTACAATCAGGTGCTGAAAACGCGTTTACAGCAATACAAAGTTCATTTTGGCTCTCACACCTTAACTAAATGTTGTAGACTCAAACTTTTTGCTGTCATTAGTGTATTTTAGCAACTTGAAGATGATTCCAGCATTAATTTCATTGTGCTTTTGCTCATTTTGAATATTTTGACAGTTTCACCTGAAGTGTACAATAAGGTGCTGAAAACGCGTTTACAGCAATACAAAGTTAATTTTGGCTCTCACACCTTAACTAAATGTTGTAGACTCAAACTTCTTGCTGTCATTAGTGTATTTTAGCAACTTGAAGGTGATTCCAGCATTAATTTCATTGTGCTTTTGCTCATTTTGAAGATTTTGACAGTTTCACCTGAAGTGTACATTCAGGTGCTGAAAACGCGTTTACAGCAATACAAAGTTCATTTTGGCTCTCACACCTTAACTAAATGTTGTAGACTCAAACTTGTTGCTGTCATTAGTGTATTTTAGCAACTTGAAGATGTTTCCAGCATTAATTTCATTGTGCTTTTGCTCATTTTGAAGAATTTGACAGTTTCACCTGAAGTGTACATTCGGGCTGAAAATGCATTTAAAGCAATACAAAGTTCATTTTGGCTCTCACACCTTAACTAAATGTTGTAGACTCAAACTTCTTGCTGTCATTAGTGTATTTTAGCAACTTGAAGGTGATTCCAGCATTAATTTCATTGTGCTTTTGCTCATTTTGAAGATTTTGACAGTTTCACCTGAAGTGTACATTCAGGTGCTGAAAACGCGTTTACAGCAATAAAAAGTTCATTTTGGCTCTCACACCATAACTAAATGTTGTAGACTCAAACTTCTTGCTGTCATTAGTGTATTTTAGCAACTTGAAGGTGATTCCAGCATTAATTTCATTGTGCTTTTGCTCATTTTGAAGATTTTGACAGTTTCACCTGAAGTGTACAATAAGGTGCTGAAAACGCGTTTACAGCAATACAAAGTTCATTTTGGCTCTCACACCTTAACTAAATGTTGTAGACTCAAACTTTTTGCTGTCATTAGTGTATTTTAGCAACTTGAAGATGATTCCAGCATTAATTTCATTGTGCTTTTGCTCATTTTGAAGATTTTTACAGTTTCACCTGAAGTGTACAATCAGGGGCTGAAAATGCGTTTAAAGCAATACAAAGTTCATTTAGGCTCTCACACCTTAACTAAATGTTGTAGACTCAAACTTGTTACTGTCATTAGTGTATTTTAGCAGCTTGAAGATGATTCCAGCATTAATTTCATCGTGCTTTTGCTCATTTTGAAGATTTTGACAGTTTCACCTGAAGTGTACAATCTTGGGCTGAAAACGCGTTTAAAGCAATACAAAGTTCATTTAGGCTCTCACACCTTAACTAAATGTTGTAGACTCAAACTTGTTACTGTCATTAGTGTATTTTAGCAGCTTGAAGATGATTCCAGCATTAATTTAATTGTGCTTTTGCTCATTTTGAAGATTTTGACAGTTTCACCTGAAGTGTCCAATCGGGCTGAAAATGCATTTAAAGCAATACAAAGTTAATTTTGGCTCTCACACCTTAACTAAATGTTGTAGACTCAAACTTTTTGCTGTCATTAGTGTATTTTAGCAACTTGAAGATGATTCCAGCATTAATTTCATTGTGCTTTTGCTCATTTTGAATATTTTGACAGTTTCACCTGAAGTGTACAATCAGGTGCTGAAAACGCGTTTACAGCAATACAAAGTTCATTTTGGCTCTCACACCTTAACTAAATGTTGTAGACTCAAACTTTTTGCTGTCATTAGTGTATTTTAGCAACTTGAAGATGATTCCAGCATTAATTTCATTGTGCTTTTGCTCATTTTGAATATTTTGACAGTTTCACCTGAAGTGTACAATAAGGTGCTGAAAACGCGTTTACAGCAATACAAAGTTAATTTTGGCTCTCACACCTTAACTAAATGTTGTAGACTCAAACTTCTTGCTGTCATTAGTGTATTTTAGCAACTTGAAGGTGATTCCAGCATTAATTTCATTGTGCTTTTGCTCATTTTGAAGATTTTGACAGTTTCACCTGAAGTGTACATTCAGGTGCTGAAAACGCGTTTACAGCAATACAAAGTTCATTTTGGCTCTCACACCTTAACTAAATGTTGTAGACTCAAACTTGTTGCTGTCATTAGTGTATTTTAGCAACTTGAAGATGTTTCCAGCATTAATTTCATTGTGCTTTTGCTCATTTTGAAGAATTTGACAGTTTCACCTGAAGTGTACATTCGGGCTGAAAATGCATTTAAAGCAATACAAAGTTCATTTTGGCTCTCACACCTTAACTAAATGTTGTAGACTCAAACTTCTTGCTGTCATTAGTGTATTTTAGCAACTTGAAGGTGATTCCAGCATTAATTTCATTGTGCTTTTGCTCATTTTGAAGATTTTGACAGTTTCACCTGAAGTGTACATTCAGGTGCTGAAAACGCGTTTACAGCAATAAAAAGTTCATTTTGGCTCTCACACCATAACTAAATGTTGTAGACTCAAACTTTTTGCTGTCATTAGTGTATTTTAGCAACTTGAAGGTGATTCCAGCATTAATTTCATTGTGCTTTTGCTCATTTTGAAGATTTTGACAGTTTCACCTGAAGTGTACAATCTTGGGCTGAAAACGTGTTTAAAGCAATACAAAGTTCATTTAGGCTCTCACACCTTAACTAAATGTTGTAGACTCAAACTTTTTGCTGTCATTAGTGTATTTTAGCAACTTGAAGATGATTCCAGCATTAATTTCATTGTGCTTTTGCTCATTTTGAAGATTTTGACAGTTTCACCTGAAGTGTACAATCTTGGGCTGAAAACGCGTTTAAAGCAATACAAAGTTCATTTAAGCTCTCACACCTTAACTAAATGTTGTAGACTCAAACTTGTTACTGTCATTAGTGTATTTTAGCAGCTTGAAGATGATTCCAGCATTAATTTAATTGTGCTTTTGCTCATTTTGAAGATTTTGACAGTTTCACCTGAAGTGTCCAATCGGGCTGAAAATGCATTTAAAGCAATACAAAGTTAATTTTGGCTCTCACACCTTAACTAAATGTTGTAGACTCAAACTGTTTGCTGTCATTAGTGTATTTTAGCAACTTGAAGATGATTCCAGCATTAATTTCATTGTGCTTTTGCTCATTTTGAATATTTTGACAGTTTCACCTGAAGTGTACAATCAGGTGCTGAAAACGCGTTTACAGCAATACAAAGTTCATTTTGGCTCTCACACATTAACTAAATGTTGTAGACTCAAACTTGTTGCTGTCATTAGTGTATTTTAGCAACTTGAAGATGATTCCAGCATTAATTTCATTGTGCTTTTGCTCATTTTGAAGATTTTGACAGTTTCACCTGAATTGTACAATCAAGGGCTGAAAACGCGTTTAAAGCAATGAAAAGTTCATTTAGGCTTTCACCCCTTAACTAAATGTTGTAGACTCAAACTTTTTGCTGTCATTAGTGTATTTTAGCAACTTGAAGATGATTCCAGCATTCATTTCATTGTGCTTTTGCTCATTTTGAAGATTTTGACAGTTTCACCTGAAGTGTACAATCAGGTGCTGAAAACGCGTTTACAGCAATACAAAGTTCATTTTGGCTCTCACACCTTAACTAAATGTTGTAGACTCAAACTTGTTGCTGTCATTAGTGTATTTTAGTAACTTGAAGATGTTTCCAGCATTAATTTCATTGTGCTTTTGCTTATTTTGAAGAATTTGACAGTTTCACCTGAAGTGTACATTCGGGCTGAAAATGCATTTAAAGCAATACAAAGTTCATTTTGGCTCTCACACCTTAACTAAATGTTGTAGACTTAAACTTTTTACTGTCATTAGTGTATTTTAGCAACTTAAAGATGATTCCAGCATTAATTTCATTGTGCTTTTGCTCATTTTGAATATTTTGACAGTTTCACCTGAAGTGTACAATCAGGTGCTGAAAACGCGTTTACAGCAATACAAAGTTCATTTTGGCTCTCACACCTTAACTAAATGTTGTAGACTCAAACTTTTTGCTGTCATTAGTGTATTTTAGCAACTTGAAGATGATTCCAGCATTAATTTCATTGTGCTTTTGCTCATTTTGAATATTTTGACAATTTCACCTGAAGTGTACAATAAGGTGCTGAAAACGCGTTTACAGCAATACAAAGTTTATTTTGGCTCTCACACCTTAACTAAATGTTGTAGACTCAAACTTTTTGCTGTCATTAGTGTATTTTAGCAACTTGAAGATGATTCCAGCATTAATTTCATTGTGCTTTTGCTCATTTTGAAGATTTTGACAGTTTCACCTGAAGTGTACAATCAGGGGCTGAAAATGCGTTTAAAGCAATACAAAGTTCATTTAGGCTCTCACACCTTAACTAAATGTTGTAGACTCAAACTTGTTACTGTCATTAGTGTATTTTAGCAGCTTGAAGATGATTCCAGCATTAATTTCATCGTGCTTTTGCTCATTTTGAAGATTTTGACAGTTTCACCTGAAGTGTCCAATCGGGCTGAAAATGCATTTAAAGCAATACAAAGTTAATTTTGGCTCTCACACCTTAACTAAATGTTGTAGACTCAAACTTGTTACTGTCATTAGTGTATTTTAGCAACTTGAAGATGATTCCAGCATTAATTTCATTGTGCTTTTGCTCATTTTGAATATTTTGACAGTTTCACCTGAAGTGTACAATCAGGTGCTGAAAACGCGTTTACAGCAATACAAAGTTCATTTTGGCTCTCACACCTTAACTAAATGTTGTAGACTCAAACTTGTTGCTGTCATTAGTGTATTTTAGCAACTTGAAGATGATTCCAGCATTAATTTCATTGTGCTTTTGCTCATTTTGAATATTTTGACAGTTTCACCTGAAGTGTACAATCAGGTGCTGAAAACGCGTTTACAGCAATACAAAGTTCATTTTGGCTCTCACACCTTAACTAAATGTTGTAGACTCAAACTTGTTGCTGTCATTAGTGTATTTTAGTAACTTGAAGATGTTTCCAGCATTAATTTCATTGTGCTTTTGCTTATTTTGAAGAATTTGACAGTTTCACCTGAAGTGTACATTCGGGCTGAAAATGCATTTAAAGCAATACAAAGTTCATTTTGGCTCTCACACCTTAACTAAATGTTGTAGACTTAAACTTTTTACTGTCATTAGTGTATTTTAGCAACTTAAAGATGATTCCAGCATTAATTTCATTGTGCTTTTGCTCATTTTGAATATTTTGACAGTTTCACCTGAAGTGTACAATCAGGTGCTGAAAACGCGTTTACAGCAATACAAAGTTCATTTTGGCTCTCACACCTTAACTAAATGTTGTAGACTCAAACTTTTTGCTGTCATTAGTGTATTTTAGCAACTTGAAGATGATTCCAGCATTAATTTCATTGTGCTTTTGCTCATTTTGAATATTTTGACAGTTTCACCTGAAGTGTACAATAAGGTGCTGAAAACGCGTTTACAGCAATACAAAGTTCATTTTGGCTCTCACACCTTAACTAAATGTTGTAGACTCAAACTTTTTGCTGTCATTAGTGTATTTTAGCAACTTGAAGATGATTCCAGCATTAATTTCATTGTGCTTTTGCTCATTTTGAAGATTTTGACAGTTTCACCTGAAGTGTACAATCAGGGGCTGAAAATGCGTTTAAAGCAATACAAAGTTCATTTAGGCTCTCACACCTTAACTAAATGTTGTAGACTCAAACTTGTTACTGTCATTAGTGTATTTTAGCAGCTTGAAGATGATTCCAGCATTAATTTCATCGTGCTTTTGCTCATTTTGAAGATTTTGACAGTTTCACCTGAAGTGTACAATCTTGGGCTGAAAACGCGTTTAAAGCAATACAAAGTTCATTTAGGCTCTCACACCTTAACTAAATGTTGTAGACTCAAACTTGTTACTGTCATTAGTGTATTTTAGCAGCTTGAAGATGATTCCAGCATTAATTTAATTGTGCTTTTGCTCATTTTGAAGATTTTGACAGTTTCACCTGAAGTGTCCAATCGGGCTGAAAATGCATTTAAAGCAATACAAAGTTAATTTTGGCTCTCACACCTTAACTAAATGTTGTAGACTCAAACTTTTTGCTGTCATTAGTGTATTTTAGCAACTTGAAGATGATTCCAGCATTAATTTCATTGTGCTTTTGCTCATTTTGAATATTTTGACAGTTTCACCTGAAGTGTACAATCAGGTGCTGAAAACGCGTTTACAGCAATACAAAGTTCATTTTGGCTCTCACACCTTAACTAAATGTTGTAGACTCAAACTTTTTGCTGTCATTAGTGTATTTTAGCAACTTGAAGATGATTCCAGCATTAATTTCATTGTGCTTTTGCTCATTTTGAATATTTTGACAGTTTCACCTGAAGTGTACAATAAGGTGCTGAAAACGCGTTTACAGCAATACAAAGTTCATTTTGGCTCTCACACCTTAACTAAATGTTGTAGACTCAAACTTGTTGCTGTCATTAGTGTATTTTAGCAACTTGAAGATGTTTCCAGCATTAATTTCATTGTGCTTTTGCTCATTTTGAAGAATTTGACAGTTTCACCTGAAGTGTACATTCGGGCTGAAAATGCATTTAAAGCAATACAAAGTTCATTTTGGCTCTCACACCTTAACTAAATGTTGTAGACTCAAACTTCTTGCTGTCATTAGTGTATTTTAGCAACTTGAAGGTGATTCCAGCATTAATTTCATTGTGCTTTTGCTCATTTTGAAGATTTTGACAGTTTCACCTGAAGTGTACATTCAGGTGCTGAAAACGCGTTTACAGCAATAAAAAGTTCATTTTGGCTCTCACACCATAACTAAATGTTGTAGACTCAAACTTCTTGCTGTCATTAGTGTATTTTAGCAACTTGAAGGTGATTCCAGCATTAATTTCATTGTGCATTTGCTCATTTTGAAGATTTTGACAGTTTCACCTGAAGTGTACAATCTTGGGCTGAAAACGCGTTTAAAGCAATACAAAGTTCATTTAGGCTCTCACACCTTAACTAAATGTTGTAGACTCAAACTTGTTACTGTCATTAGTGTATTTTAGCAGCTTGAAGATGATTCCAGCATTAATTTAATTGTGCTTTTGCTCATTTTGAAGATTTTGACAGTTTCACCTGAAGTGTCCAATCGGGCTGAAAATGCATTTAAAGCAATACAAAGTTAATTTTGGCTCTCACACCTTAACTAAATGTTGTAGACTCAAACTGTTTGCTGTCATTAGTGTATTTTAGCAACTTGAAAATGATTCCAGCATTAATTTCATTGTGCTTTTGCTCATTTTGAAGATTTTGACAGTTTCACCTGAAGTGTACAATCAGGTGCTGAAAACGCGTTTACAGCAATACAAAGTTCATTTTGGCTCTCACACCTTAACTAAATGTTGTAGACTCAAACTTGTTGCTGTCATTAGTGTATTTTAGTAACTTGAAGATGTTTCCAGCATTAATTTCATTGTGCTTTTGCTTATTTTGAAGAATTTGACAGTTTCACCTGAAGTGTACATTCGGGCTGAAAATGCATTTAAAGCAATACAAAGTTCATTTTGGCTCTCACACCTTAACTAAATGTTGTAGACTCAAACTTTTTGCTGTCATTAGTGTATTTTAGCAACTTGAAGATGATTCCAGCATTAATTTCATTGTGCTTTTGCTCATTTTGAATATTTTGACAGTTTCACCTGAAGTGTACAATAAGGTGCTGAAAACGCGTTTACAGCAATACAAAGTTCATTTTGGCTCTCACACCTTAACTAAATGTCGTAGACTCAAACTTTTTGCTGTCATTAGTGTATTTTAGCAACTTGAAGATGATTCCAGCATTAATTTCATTGTGCTTTTGCTCATTTTGAAGATTTTGACAGTTTCACCTGAAGTGTACAATCAGGGGCTGAAAATGCGTTTAAAGCAATACAAAGTTCATTTAGGCTCTCACACCTTAACTAAATGTTGTAGACTCAAACTTGTTACTGTCATTAGTGTATTTTAGCAGCTTGAAGATAATTCCAGCATTAATTTCATCGTGCTTTTGCTCATTTTGAAGATTTTGACAGTTTCACCTGAAGTGTACAATCTTGGGCTGAAAACGCGTTTAAAGCAATACAAAGTTCATTTAGGCTCTCACACCTTAACTAAATGTTGTAGACTCAAACTTGTTACTGTCATTAGTGTATTTTAGCAGCTTGAAGATGATTCCAGCATTAATTTAATTGTGCTTTTGCTCATTTTGAAGATTTTGACAGTTTCACCTGAAGTGTCCAATCGGGCTGAAAATGCATTTAAAGCAATACAAAGTTAATTTTGGCTCTCACACCTTAACTAAATGTTGTAGACTCAAACTTTTTGCTGTCATTAGTGTATTTTAGCAACTTGAAGATGATTCCAGCATTAATTTCATTGTACTTTTGCTCATTTTGAATATTTTGACAGTTTCACCTGAAGTGTACAATCAGGTGCTGAAAACGCGTTTACAGCAATACAAAGTTCATTTTGGCTCTCACACCTTAACTAAATGTTGTAGACTCAAACTTTTTGCTGTCATTAGTGTATTTTAGCAACTTGAAGATGATTCCAGCATTAATTTCATTGTGCTTTTGCTCATTTTGAATATTTTGACAGTTTCACCTGAAGTGTACAATAAGGTGCTGAAAACGCGTTTACAGCAATACAAAGTTCATTTTGGCTCTCACACCTTAACTAAATGTTGTAGACTCAAACTTGTTGCTGTCATTAGTGTATTTTAGCAACTTGAAGATGTTTCCAGCATTAATTTCCTTGTGCTTTTGCTCATTTTGAAGAATTTGACAGTTTCACCTGAAGTGTACATTCGGGCTGAAAATGCATTTAAAGCAATACAAAGTTCATTTTGGCTCTCACACCTTAACTAAATGTTGTAGACTCAAACTTCTTGCTATCATTAGTGTATTTTAGCAACTTGAAGGTGATTCCAGCATTAATTTCATTGTGCTTTTGCTCATTTTGAAGATTTTGACAGTTTCACCTGAAGTGTACATTCAGGTGCTGAAAACGCGTTTACAGCAATAAAAAGTTCATTTTGGCTCTCACACCATAACTAAATGTTGTAGACTCAAACTTCTTGCTGTCATTAGTGTATTTTAGCAACTTGAAGGTGATTCCAGCATTAATTTCATTGTGCATTTGCTCATTTTGAAGATTTTGACAGTTTCACCTGAAGTGTACAATCTTGGGCTGAAAACGCGTTTAAAGCAATACAAAGTTCATTTAGGCTCTCACACCTTAACTAAATGTTGTAGACTCAAACTTGTTACTGTCATTGGTGTATTTTAGCAGCTTGAAGATGATTCCAGCATTAATTTAATTGTGCTTTTGCTCATTTTGAAGATTTTGACAGTTTCACCTGAAGTGTCCAATCGGGCTGAAAATGCATTTAAAGCAATACAAAGTTAATTTTGGCTCTCACACCTTAACTAAATGTTGTAGACTCAAACTGTTTGCTGTCATTAGTGTATTTTAGCAACTTGAAGATGATTCCAGCATTAATTTCATTGTGCTTTTGCTCATTTTGAAGATTTTGACAGTTTCACCTGAAGTGTACAATCAGGTGCTGAAAACGCGTTTACAGCAATACAAAGTTCATTTTGGCTCTCACACCTTAACTAAATGTTGTAGACTCAAACTTGTTGCTGTCATTAGTGTATTTTAGTAACTTGAAGATGTTTCCAGCATTAATTTCATTGTGCTTTTGCTTATTTTGAAGAATTTGACAGTTTCACCTGAAGTGTACATTCGGGCTGAAAATGCATTTAAAGCAATACAAAGTTCATTTTGGCTCTCACACCTTAACTAAATGTTGTAGACTCAAACTTGTTGCTGTCATTAGTGTATTTTAGTAACTTGAAGATGTTTCCAGCATTAATTTCATTGTGCTTTTGCTTATTTTGAAGAATTTGACAGTTTCACCTGAAGTGTACATTCGGGCTGAAAATGCATTTAAAGCAATACAAAGTTCATTTTGGCTCTCACACCTTAACTAAATGTTGTAGACTCAAACTTTTTGCTGTCATTAGTGTATTTTAGCAACTTGAAGATGATTCCAGCATTAATTTCATTGTGCTTTTGCTCATTTTGAATATTTTGACAGTTTCACCTGAAGTGTACAATAAGGTGCTGAAAACGCGTTTACAGCAATACAAAGTTCATTTTGGCTCTCACACCTTAACTAAATGTCGTAGACTCAAACTTTTTGCTGTCATTAGTGTATTTTAGCAACTTGAAGATGATTCCAGCATTAATTTCATTGTGCTTTTGCTCATTTTGAAGATTTTGACAGTTTCACCTGAAGTGTACAATCAGGGGCTGAAAATGCGTTTAAAGCAATACAAAGTTCATTTAGGCTCTCACACCTTAACTAAATGTTGTAGACTCAAACTTGTTACTGTCATTAGTGTATTTTAGCAGCTTGAAGATAATTCCAGCATTAATTTCATCGTGCTTTTACTCATTTTGAAGATTTTGACAGTTTCACCTGAAGTGTACAATCTTGGGCTGAAAACGCGTTTAAAGCAATACAAAGTTCATTTAGGCTCTCACACCTTAACTAAATGTTGTAGACTCAAACTTGTTACTGTCATTAGTGTATTTTAGCAGCTTGAAGATGATTCCAGCATTAATTTAATTGTGCTTTTGCTCATTTTGAAGATTTTGACAGTTTCACCTGAAGTGTCCAATCGGGCTGAAAATGCATTTAAAGCAATACAAAGTTAATTTTGGCTCTCACACCTTAACTAAATGTTGTAGACTCAAACTTTTTGCTGTCATTAGTGTATTTTAGCAACTTGAAGATGATTCCAGCATTAATTTCATTGTACTTTTGCTCATTTTGAATATTTTGACAGTTTCACCTGAAGTGTACAATCAGGTGCTGAAAACGCGTTTACAGCAATACAAAGTTCATTTTGGCTCTCACACCTTAACTAAATGTTGTAGACTCAAACTTTTTGCTGTCATTAGTGTATTTTAGCAACTTGAAGATGATTCCAGCATTAATTTCATTGTGCTTTTGCTCATTTTGAATATTTTGACAGTTTCACCTGAAGTGTACAATAAGGTGCTGAAAACGCGTTTACAGCAATACAAAGTTCATTTTGGCTCTCACACCTTAACTAAATGTTGTAGACTCAAACTTGTTGCTGTCATTAGTGTATTTTAGCAACTTGAAGATGTTTCCAGCATTAATTTCCTTGTGCTTTTGCTCATTTTGAAGAATTTGACAGTTTCACCTGAAGTGTACATTCGGGCTGAAAATGCATTTAAAGCAATACAAAGTTCATTTTGGCTCTCACACCTTAACTAAATGTTGTAGACTCAAACTTCTTGCTATCATTAGTGTATTTTAGCAACTTGAAGGTGATTCCAGCATTAATTTCATTGTGCTTTTGCTCATTTTGAAGATTTTGACAGTTTCACCTGAAGTGTACATTCAGGTGCTGAAAACGCGTTTACAGCAATAAAAAGTTCATTTTGGCTCTCACACCATAACTAAATGTTGTAGACTCAAACTTCTTGCTGTCATTAGTGTATTTTAGCAACTTGAAGGTGATTCCAGCATTAATTTCATTGTGCATTTGCTCATTTTGAAGATTTTGACAGTTTCACCTGAAGTGTACAATCTTGGGCTGAAAACGCGTTTAAAGCAATACAAAGTTCATTTAGGCTCTCACACCTTAACTAAATGTTGTAGACTCAAACTTGTTACTGTCATTGGTGTATTTTAGCAGCTTGAAGATGATTCCAGCATTAATTTAATTGTGCTTTTGCTCATTTTGAAGATTTTGACAGTTTCACCTGAAGTGTCCAATCGGGCTGAAAATGCATTTAAAGCAATACAAAGTTAATTTTGGCTCTCACACCTTAACTAAATGTTGTAGACTCAAACTGTTTGCTGTCATTAGTGTATTTTAGCAACTTGAAGATGATTCCAGCATTAATTTCATTGTGCTTTTGCTCATTTTGAAGATTTTGACAGTTTCACCTGAAGTGTACAATCAGGTGCTGAAAACGCGTTTACAGCAATACAAAGTTCATTTTGGCTCTCACACCTTAACTAAATGTTGTAGACTCAAACTTGTTGCTGTCATTAGTGTATTTTAGTAACTTGAAGATGTTTCCAGCATTAATTTCATTGTGCTTTTGCTTATTTTGAAGAATTTGACAGTTTCACCTGAAGTGTACATTCGGGCTGAAAATGCATTTAAAGCAATACAAAGTTCATTTTGGCTCTCACACCTTAACTAAATGTTGTAGACTTAAACTTTTTACTGTCATTAGTGTATTTTAGCAACTTAAAGATGATTCCAGCATTAATTTCATTGTGCTTTTGCTCATTTTGAATATTTTGACAGTTTCACCTGAAGTGTACAATCAGGTGCTGAAAACGCGTTTACAGCAATACAAAGTTCATTTTGGCTCTCACACCTTAACTAAATGTTGTAGACTCAAACTTTTTGCTGTCATTAGTGTATTTTAGCAACTTGAAGATGATTCCAGCATTAATTTCATTGTGCTTTTGCTCATTTTGAATATTTTGACAGTTTCACCTGAAGTGTACAATAAGGTGCTGAAAACGCGTTTACAGCAATACAAAGTTCATTTTGGCTCTCACACCTTAACTAAATGTTGTAGACTCAAACTTTTTGCTGTCATTAGTGTATTTTAGCAACTTGAAGATGATTCCAGCATTAATTTCATTGTGCTTTTGCTCATTTTGAAGATTTTGACAGTTTCACCTGAAGTGTACAATCAGGGGCTGAAAATGCGTTTAAAGCAATACAAAGTTCATTTAGGCTCTCACACCTTAACTAAATGTTGTAGACTCAAACTTGTTACTGTCATTAGTGTATTTTAGCAGCTTGAAGATGATTCCAGCATTAATTTCATCGTGCTTTTGCTCATTTTGAAGATTTTGACAGTTTCACCTGAAGTGTACAATCTTGGGCTGAAAACGCGTTTAAAGCAATACAAAGTTCATTTAGGCTCTCACACCTTAACTAAATGTTGTAGACTCAAACTTGTTACTGTCATTAGTGTATTTTAGCAGCTTGAAGATGATTCCAGCATTAATTTCATTGTGCATTTGCTCATTTTGAAGATTTTGACAGTTTCACCTGAAGTGTACAATCTTGGGCTGAAAACGCGTTTAAAGCAATACAAAGTTCATTTTGGCTCTCACACCTTAACTAAATGTTGTAGACTCAAACTTCTTGCTGTCATTAGTGTATTTTAGCAACTTGAAGGTGATTCCAGCATTAATTTCATTGTGCTTTTGCTCATTTTGAAGATTTTGACAGTTTCACCTGAAGTGTACATTCAGGTGCTGAAAACGCGTTTACAGCAATAAAAAGTTCATTTTGGCTCTCACACCATAACTAAATGTTGTAGACTCAAACTTCTTGCTGTCATTAGTGTATTTTAGCAACTTGAAGGTGATTCCAGCATTAATTTCATTGTGCATTTGCTCATTTTGAAGATTTTGACAGTTTCACCTGAAGTGTACAATCTTGGGCTGAAAACGCGTTTAAAGCAATACAAAGTTCATTTAGGCTCTCACACCTTAACTAAATGTTGTAGACTCAAACTTGTTACTCTCATTAGTGTATTTTAGCAGCTTGAAGATGATTCCAGCATTAATTTAATTGTGCTTTTGCTCATTTTGAAGATTTTGACAGTTTCACCTGAAGTGTCCAATCGGGCTGAAAATGCATTTAAAGCAATACAAAGTTAATTTTGGCTCTCACACCTTAACTAAATGTTGTAGACTCAAACTGTTTGCTGTCATTAGTGTATTTTAGCAACTTGAAGATGATTCCAGCATTAATTTCATTGTGCTTTTGCTCATTTTGAAGATTTTGACAGTTTCACCTGAAGTGTACAATCAGGTGCTGAAAACGCGTTTACAGCAATACAAAGTTCATTTTGGCTCTCACACCTTAACTAAATGTTGTAGACTCAAACTTGTTGCTGTCATTAGTGTATTTTAGTAACTTGAAGATGTTTCCAGCATTAATTTCATTGTGCTTTTGCTTATTTTGAAGAATTTGACAGTTTCACCTGAAGTGTACATTCGGGCTGAAAATGCATTTAAAGCAATACAAAGTTCATTTTGGCTCTCACACCTTAACTAAATGTTGTAGACTTAAACTTTTTACTGTCATTAGTGTATTTTAGCAACTTAAAGATGATTCCAGCATTAATTTCATTGTGCTTTTGCTCATTTTGAATATTTTGACAGTTTCACCTGAAGTGTACAATCAGGTGCTGAAAACGCGTTTACAGCAATACAAAGTTCATTTTGGCTCTCACACCTTAACTAAATGTTGTAGACTCAAACTTTTTGCTGTCATTAGTGTATTTTAGCAACTTGAAGATGATTCCAGCATTAATTTCATTGTGCTTTTGCTCATTTTGAATATTTTGACAGTTTCACCTGAAGTGTACAATAAGGTGCTGAAAAACGCGTTTACAGCAATACAAAGTTCATTTTGGCTCTCACACCTTAACTAAATGTTGTAGACTCAAACTTGTTGCTGTCATTAGTGTATTTTAGCAACTTGAAGATGTTTCCAGCATTAATTTCATTGTGCTTTTGCTCATTTTGAAGAATTTGACAGTTTCACCTGAAGTGTACATTCGGGCTGAAAATGCATTTAAAGCAATACAAAGTTCATTTTGGCTCTCACACCTTAACTAAATGTTGTAGACTCAAACTTGTTGCTGTCATTAGTGTATTTTAGTAACTTGAAGATGTTTCCAGCATTAATTTCATTGTGCTTTTGCTCATTTTGAAGAATTTGACAGTTTCACCTGAAGTGTACATTCGGGCTGAAAATGCATTTAAAGCAATACAAAGTTCATTTTGGCTCTCACACCTTAACTAAATGTTGTAGACTCAAACTTTTTGCTGTCATTAGTGTATTTTAGCAACTTAAAGATGATTCCAGCATTAATTTCATTGTGCTTTTGCTCATTTTGAATATTTTGACAGTTTCACCTGAAGTGTACAATCAGGTGCTGAAAACGCGTTTACAGCAATACAAAGTTCATTTTGGCTCTCACACCTTAACTAAATGTTGTAGACTCAAACTTTTTGCTGTCATTAGTGTATTTTAGCAACTTGAAGATGATTCCAGCATTAATTTCATTGTGCTTTTGCTCATTTTGAATATTTTGACAGTTTCACCTGAAGTGTACAATAAGGTGCTGAAAACGCGTTTACAGCAATACAAAGTTCATTTTGGCTCTCACACCTTAACTAAATGTTGTAGACTCAAACTTTTTGCTGTCATTAGTGTATTTTAGCAACTTGAAGATGATTCCAGCATTAATTTCATTGTGCTTTTGCTCATTTTGAAGATTTTGACAGTTTCACCTGAAGTGTACAATCAGGGGCTGAAAATGCGTTTAAAGCAATACAAAGTTCATTTAGGCTCTCACACCTTAACTAAATGTTGTAGACTCAAACTTGTTACTGTCATTAGTGTATTTTAGCAGCTTGAAGATGATTCCAGCATTAATTTCATCGTGCTTTTGCTCATTTTGAAGATTTTGACAGTTTCACCTGAAGTGTACAATCTTGGGCTGAAAACGCGTTTAAAGCAATACAAAGTTCATTTAGGCTCTCACACCTTAACTAAATGTTGTAGACTCAAACTTGTTACTGTCATTAGTGTATTTTAGCAGCTTGAAGATGATTCCAGCATTAATTTAATTGTGCTTTTGCTCATTTTGAAGATTTTGACAGTTTCACCTGAAGTGTCCAATCGGGCTGAAAATGCATTTAAAGCAATACAAAGTTAATTTTGGCTCTCACACCTTAACTAAATGTTGTAGACTCAAACTTTTTGCTGTCATTAGTGTATTTTAGCAACTTGAAGATGATTCCAGCATTAATTTCATTGTGCTTTTGCTCATTTTGAATATTTTGACAGTTTCACCTGAAGTGTACAATCAGGTGCTGAAAACGCGTTTACAGCAATACAAAGTTCATTTTGGCTCTCACACCTTAACTAAATGTTGTAGACTCAAACTTTTTGCTGTCATTAGTGTATTTTAGCAACTTGAAGATGATTCCAGCATTAATTTCATTGTGCTTTTGCTCATTTTGAATATTTTGACAGTTTCACCTGAAGTGTACAATAAGGTGCTGAAAACGCGTTTACAGCAATACAAAGTTAATTTTGGCTCTCACACCTTAACTAAATGTTGTAGACTCAAACTTCTTGCTGTCATTAGTGTATTTTAGCAACTTGAAGGTGATTCCAGCATTAATTTCATTGTGCTTTTGCTCATTTTGAAGATTTTGACAGTTTCACCTGAAGTGTACATTCAGGTGCTGAAAACGCGTTTACAGCAATACAAAGTTCATTTTGGCTCTCACACCTTAACTAAATGTTGTAGACTCAAACTTGTTGCTGTCATTAGTGTATTTTAGCAACTTGAAGATGTTTCCAGCATTAATTTCATTGTGCTTTTGCTCATTTTGAAGAATTTGACAGTTTCACCTGAAGTGTACATTCGGGCTGAAAATGCATTTAAAGCAATACAAAGTTCATTTTGGCTCTCACACCTTAACTAAATGTTGTAGACTCAAACTTCTTGCTGTCATTAGTGTATTTTAGCAACTTGAAGGTGATTCCAGCATTAATTTCATTGTGCTTTTGCTCATTTTGAAGATTTTGACAGTTTCACCTGAAGTGTACATTCAGGTGCTGAAAACGCGTTTACAGCAATAAAAAGTTCATTTTGGCTCTCACACCATAACTAAATGTTGTAGACTCAAACTTCTTGCTGTCATTAGTGTATTTTAGCAACTTGAAGGTGATTCCAGCATTAATTTCATTGTGCTTTTGCTCATTTTGAAGATTTTGACAGTTTCACCTGAAGTGTACAATAAGGTGCTGAAAACGCGTTTACAGCAATACAAAGTTCATTTTGGCTCTCACACCTTAACTAAATGTTGTAGACTCAAACTTTTTGCTGTCATTAGTGTATTTTAGCAACTTGAAGATGATTCCAGCATTAATTTCATTGTGCTTTTGCTCATTTTGAAGATTTTGACAGTTTCACCTGAAGTGTACAATCAGGGGCTGAAAATGCGTTTAAAGCAATACAAAGTTCATTTAGGCTCTCACACCTTAACTAAATGTTGTAGACTCAAACTTGTTACTGTCATTAGTGTATTTTAGCAGCTTGAAGATGATTCCAGCATTAATTTCATCGTGCTTTTGCTCATTTTGAAGATTTTGACAGTTTCACCTGAAGTGTACAATCTTGGGCTGAAAACGCGTTTAAAGCAATACAAAGTTCATTTAGGCTCTCACACCTTAACTAAATGTTGTAGACTCAAACTTGTTACTGTCATTAGTGTATTTTAGCAGCTTGAAGATGATTCCAGCATTAATTTAATTGTGCTTTTGCTCATTTTGAAGATTTTGACAGTTTCACCTGAAGTGTCCAATCGGGCTGAAAATGCATTTAAAGCAATACAAAGTTAATTTTGGCTCTCACACCTTAACTAAATGTTGTAGACTCAAACTTTTTGCTGTCATTAGTGTATTTTAGCAACTTGAAGATGATTCCAGCATTAATTTCATTGTGCTTTTGCTCATTTTGAATATTTTGACAGTTTCACCTGAAGTGTACAATCAGGTGCTGAAAACGCGTTTACAGCAATACAAAGTTCATTTTGGCTCTCACACCTTAACTAAATGTTGTAGACTCAAACTTTTTGCTGTCATTAGTGTATTTTAGCAACTTGAAGATGATTCCAGCATTAATTTCATTGTGCTTTTGCTCATTTTGAATATTTTGACAGTTTCACCTGAAGTGTACAATAAGGTGCTGAAAACGCGTTTACAGCAATACAAAGTTAATTTTGGCTCTCACACCTTAACTAAATGTTGTAGACTCAAACTTCTTGCTGTCATTAGTGTATTTTAGCAACTTGAAGGTGATTCCAGCATTAATTTCATTGTGCTTTTGCTCATTTTGAAGATTTTGACAGTTTCACCTGAAGTGTACATTCAGGTGCTGAAAACGCGTTTACAGCAATACAAAGTTCATTTTGGCTCTCACACCTTAACTAAATGTTGTAGACTCAAACTTGTTGCTGTCATTAGTGTATTTTAGCAACTTGAAGATGTTTCCAGCATTAATTTCATTGTGCTTTTGCTCATTTTGAAGAATTTGACAGTTTCACCTGAAGTGTACATTCGGGCTGAAAATGCATTTAAAGCAATACAAAGTTCATTTTGGCTCTCACACCTTAACTAAATGTTGTAGACTCAAACTTCTTGCTGTCATTAGTGTATTTTAGCAACTTGAAGGTGATTCCAGCATTAATTTCATTGTGCTTTTGCTCATTTTGAAGATTTTGACAGTTTCACCTGAAGTGTACATTCAGGTGCTGAAAACGCGTTTACAGCAATAAAAAGTTCATTTTGGCTCTCACACCATAACTAAATGTTGTAGACTCAAACTTCTTGCTGTCATTAGTGTATTTTAGCAACTTGAAGGTGATTCCAGCATTAATTTCATTGTGCTTTTGCTCATTTTGAAGATTTTGACAGTTTCACCTGAAGTGTACAATCTTGGGCTGAAAACGTGTTTAAAGCAATACAAAGTTCATTTAGGCTCTCACACCTTAACTAAATGTTGTAGACTCAAACTTTTTGCTGTCATTAGTGTATTTTAGCAACTTGAAGATGATTCCAGCATTAATTTCATTGTGCTTTTGCTCATTTTGAAGATTTTGACAGTTTCACCTGAAGTGTACAATCTTGGGCTGAAAACGCGTTTAAAGCAATACAAAGTTCATTTAAGCTCTCACACCTTAACTAAATGTTGTAGACTCAAACTTGTTACTGTCATTAGTGTATTTTAGCAGCTTGAAGATGATTCCAGCATTAATTTAATTGTGCTTTTGCTCATTTTGAAGATTTTGACAGTTTCACCTGAAGTGTCCAATCGGGCTGAAAATGCATTTAAAGCAATACAAAGTTAATTTTGGCTCTCACACCTTAACTAAATGTTGTAGACTCAAACTGTTTGCTGTCATTAGTGTATTTTAGCAACTTGAAGATGATTCCAGCATTAATTTCATTGTGCTTTTGCTCATTTTGAATATTTTGACAGTTTCACCTGAAGTGTACAATCAGGTGCTGAAAACGCGTTTACAGCAATACAAAGTTCATTTTGGCTCTCACACATTAACTAAATGTTGTAGACTCAAACTTGTTGCTGTCATTAGTGTATTTTAGCAACTTGAAGATGATTCCAGCATTAATTTCATTGTGCTTTTGCTCATTTTGAAGATTTTGACAGTTTCACCTGAATTGTACAATCAAGGGCTGAAAACGCGTTTAAAGCAATGAAAAGTTCATTTAGGCTTTCACCCCTTAACTAAATGTTGTAGACTCAAACTTTTTGCTGTCATTAGTGTATTTTAGCAACTTGAAGATGATTCCAGCATTCATTTCATTGTGCTTTTGCTCATTTTGAAGATTTTGACAGTTTCACCTGAAGTGTACAATCAGGTGCTGAAAACGCGTTTACAGCAATACAAAGTTCATTTTGGCTCTCACACCTTAACTAAATGTTGTAGACTCAAACTTGTTGCTGTCATTAGTGTATTTTAGTAACTTGAAGATGTTTCCAGCATTAATTTCATTGTGCTTTTGCTTATTTTGAAGAATTTGACAGTTTCACCTGAAGTGTACATTCGGGCTGAAAATGCATTTAAAGCAATACAAAGTTCATTTTGGCTCTCACACCTTAACTAAATGTTGTAGACTTAAACTTTTTACTGTCATTAGTGTATTTTAGCAACTTAAAGATGATTCCAGCATTAATTTCATTGTGCTTTTGCTCATTTTGAATATTTTGACAGTTTCACCTGAAGTGTACAATCAGGTGCTGAAAACGCGTTTACAGCAATACAAAGTTCATTTTGGCTCTCACACCTTAACTAAATGTTGTAGACTCAAACTTTTTGCTGTCATTAGTGTATTTTAGCAACTTGAAGATGATTCCAGCATTAATTTCATTGTGCTTTTGCTCATTTTGAATATTTTGACAATTTCACCTGAAGTGTACAATAAGGTGCTGAAAACGCGTTTACAGCAATACAAAGTTCATTTTGGCTCTCACACCTTAACTAAATGTTGTAGACTCAAACTTTTTGCTGTCATTAGTGTATTTTAGCAACTTGAAGATGATTCCAGCATTAATTTCATTGTGCTTTTGCTCATTTTGAAGATTTTGACAGTTTCACCTGAAGTGTACAATCAGGGGCTGAAAATGCGTTTAAAGCAATACAAAGTTCATTTAGGCTCTCACACCTTAACTAAATGTTGTAGACTCAAACTTGTTACTGTCATTAGTGTATTTTAGCAGCTTGAAGATGATTCCAGCATTAATTTCATCGTGCTTTTGCTCATTTTGAAGATTTTGACAGTTTCACCTGAAGTGTCCAATCGGGCTGAAAATGCATTTAAAGCAATACAAAGTTAATTTTGGCTCTCACACCTTAACTAAATGTTGTAGACTCAAACTTGTTACTGTCATTAGTGTATTTTAGCAACTTGAAGATGATTCCAGCATTAATTTCATTGTGCTTTTGCTCATTTTGAATATTTTGACAGTTTCACCTGAAGTGTACAATCAGGTGCTGAAAACGCGTTTACAGCAATACAAAGTTCATTTTGGCTCTCACACCTTAACTAAATGTTGTAGACTCAAACTTGTTGCTGTCATTAGTGTATTTTAGCAACTTGAAGATGATTCCAGCATTAATTTCATTGTGCTTTTGCTCATTTTGAAGATTTTGACAGTTTCACCTGAATTGTACAATCAAGGGCTGAAAACGCGTTTAAAGCAATGAAAAGTTCATTTTGGCTCTCACACCTTAACTAAATGTTGTAGACTTAAACTTTTTACTGTCATTAGTGTATTTTAGCAACTTAAAGATGATTCCAGCATTAATTTCATTGTGCTTTTGCTCATTTTGAATATTTTGACAGTTTCACCTGAAGTGTACAATCAGGTGCTGAAAACGCGTTTACAGCAATACAAAGTTCATTTTGGCTCTCACACCTTAACTAAATGTTGTAGACTCAAACTTTTTGCTGTCATTAGTGTATTTTAGCAACTTGAAGATGATTCCAGCATTAATTTCATTGTGCTTTTGCTCATTTTGAATATTTTGACAGTTTCACCTGAAGTGTACAATAAGGTGCTGAAAACGCGTTTACAGCAATACAAAGTTCATTTTGGCTCTCACACCTTAACTAAATGTTGTAGACTCAAACTTTTTGCTGTCATTAGTGTATTTTAGCAACTTGAAGATGATTCCAGCATTAATTTCATTGTGCTTTTGCTCATTTTGAAGATTTTGACAGTTTCACCTGAAGTGTACAATCAGGGGCTGAAAATGCGTTTAAAGCAATACAAAGTTCATTTAGGCTCTCACACCTTAACTAAATGTTGTAGACTCAAACTTGTTACTGTCATTAGTGTATTTTAGCAGCTTGAAGATGATTCCAGCATTAATTTCATCGTGCTTTTGCTCATTTTGAAGATTTTGACAGTTTCACCTGAAGTGTACAATCTTGGGCTGAAAACGCGTTTAAAGCAATACAAAGTTCATTTAGGCTCTCACACCTTAACTAAATGTTGTAGACTCAAACTTGTTACTGTCATTAGTGTATTTTAGCAGCTTGAAGATGATTCCAGCATTAATTTAATTGTGCTTTTGCTCATTTTGAAGATTTTGACAGTTTCACCTGAAGTGTCCAATCGGGCTGAAAATGCATTTAAAGCAATACAAAGTTAATTTTGGCTCTCACACCTTAACTAAATGTTGTAGACTCAAACTTTTTGCTGTCATTAGTGTATTTTAGCAACTTGAAGATGATTCCAGCATTAATTTCATTGTGCTTTTGCTCATTTTGAATATTTTGACAGTTTCACCTGAAGTGTACAATCAGGTGCTGAAAACGCGTTTACAGCAATACAAAGTTAATTTTGGCTCTCACACCTTAACTAAATGTTGTAGACTCAAACTTTTTGCTGTCATTAGTGTATTTTAGCAACTTGAAGATGATTCCAGCATTAATTTCATTGTGCTTTTGCTCATTTTGAATATTTTGACAGTTTCACCTGAAGTGTACAATAAGGTGCTGAAAACACGTTTACAGCAATACAAAGTTAATTTTGGCTCTCACACCTTAACTAAATGTTGTAGACTCAAACTTCTTGCTGTCATTAGTGTATTTTAGCAACTTGAAGGTGATTCCAGCATTAATTTCATTGTGCTTTTGCTCATTTTGAAGATTTTGACAGTTTCACCTGAAGTGTACATTCAGGTGCTGAAAACGCGTTTACAGCAATACAAAGTTCATTTTGGCTCTCACACCTTAACTAAATGTTGTAGACTCAAACTTGTTGCTGTCATTAGTGTATTTTAGCAACTTGAAGATGTTTCCAGCATTAATTTCATTGTGCTTTTGCTCATTTTGAAGAATTTGACAGTTTCACCTGAAGTGTACATTCGGGCTGAAAATGCATTTAAAGCAATACAAAGTTCATTTTGGCTCTCACACCTTAACTAAATGTTGTAGACTCAAACTTCTTGCTGTCATTAGTGTATTTTAGCAACTTGAAGGTGATTCCAGCATTAATTTCATTGTGCTTTTGCTCATTTTGAAGATTTTGACAGTTTCACCTGAAGTGTACATTCAGGTGCTGAAAACGCGTTTACAGCAATAAAAAGTTCATTTTGGCTCTCACACCATAACTAAATGTTGTAGACTCAAACTTCTTGCTGTCATTAGTGTATTTTAGCAACTTGAAGGTGATTCCAGCATTAATTTCATTGTGCTTTTGCTCATTTTGAAGATTTTGACAGTTTCACCTGAAGTGTACAATCTTGGGCTGAAAACGCGTTTAAAGCAATACAAAGTTCATTTAAGCTCTCACACCTTAACTAAATGTTGTAGACTCAAACTTGTTACTGTCATTAGTGTATTTTAGCAGCTTGAAGATGATTCCAGCATTAATTTCATTGTGCTTTTGCTCATTTTGAAGATTTTGACAGTTTCACCTGAAGTGTCCAATCGGGCTGAAAATGCATTTAAAGCAATACAAAGTTAATTTTGGCTCTCACACCTTAACTAAATGTTGTAGACTCAAACTGTTTGCTGTCATTAGTGTATTTTAGCAACTTGAAGATGATTCCAGCATTAATTTCATTGTGCTTTTGCTCATTTTGAATATTTTGACAGTTTCACCTGAAGTGTACAATCAGGTGCTGAAAACGCGTTTACAGCAATACAAAGTTCATTTTGGCTCTCACACATTAACTAAATGTTGTAGACTCAAACTTGTTGCTGTCATTAGTGTATTTTAGCAACTTGAAGATGATTCCAGCATTAATTTCATTGTGCTTTTGCTCATTTTGAAGATTTTGACAGTTTCACCTGAATTGTACAATCAAGGGCTGAAAACGCGTTTAAAGCAATCAAAAGTTCATTTAGGCTTTCACACCTTAACTAAATGTTGTAGACTCAAACTTTTTGCTGTCATTAGTGTATTTTAGCAACTTGAAGATGATTCCAGCATTCATTTCATTGTGCTTTTGCTCATTTTGAAGATTTTGACAGTTTCACCTGAAGTGTACAATCAGGTGCTGAAAACGCGTTTACAGCAATACAAAGTTCATTTTGGCTCTCACACCTTAACTAAATGTTGTAGACTCAAACTTGTTGCTGTCATTAGTGTATTTTAGTAACTTGAAGATGTTTCCAGCATTAATTTCATTGTGCTTTTGCTTATTTTGAAGAATTTGACAGTTTCACCTGAAGTGTACATTCGGGCTGAAAATGCATTTAAAGCAATACAAAGTTCATTTTGGCTCTCACACCTTAACTAAATGTTGTAGACTTAAACTTTTTACTGTCATTAGTGTATTTTAGCAACTTAAAGATGATTCCAGCATTAATTTCATTGTGCTTTTGCTCATTTTGAATATTTTGACAGTTTCACCTGAAGTGTACAATCAGGTGCTGAAAACGCGTTTACAGCAATACAAAGTTCATTTTGGCTCTCACACCTTAACTAAATGTTGTAGACTCAAACTTTTTGCTGTCATTAGTGTATTTTAGCAACTTGAAGATGATTCCAGCATTAATTTCATTGTGCTTTTGCTCATTTTGAATATTTTGACAATTTCACCTGAAGTGTACAATAAGGTGCTGAAAACGCGTTTACAGCAATACAAAGTTCATTTTGGCTCTCACACCTTAACTAAATGTTGTAGACTCAAACTTTTTGCTGTCATTAGTGTATTTTAGCAACTTGAAGATGATTCCAGCATTAATTTCATTGTGCTTTTGCTCATTTTGAAGATTTTGACAGTTTCACCTGAAGTGTACAATCAGGGGCTGAAAATGCGTTTAAAGCAATACAAAGTTCATTTAGGCTCTCACACCTTAACTAAATGTTGTAGACTCAAACTTGTTACTGTCATTAGTGTATTTTAGCAGCTTGAAGATGATTCCACCATTAATTTCATCGTGCTTTTGCTCATTTTGAAGATTTTGACAGTTTCACCTGAAGTGTCCAATCGGGCTGAAAATGCATTTAAAGCAATACAAAGTTAATTTTGGCTCTCACACCTTAACTAAATGTTGTAGACTCAAACTTGTTACTGTCATTAGTGTATTTTAGCAACTTGAAGATGATTCCAGCATTAATTTCATTGTGCTTTTGCTCATTTTGAATATTTTGACAGTTTCACCTGAAGTGTACAATCAGGTGCTGAAAACGCGTTTACAGCAATGCAAAGTTCATTTTGGCTCTCACACCTTAACTAAATGTTGTAGACTCAAACTTGTTGCTGTCATTAGTGTATTTTAGCAACTTGAAGATGATTCCAGCATTAATTTCATCGTGCTTTTGCTCATTTTGAAGATTTTGACAGTTTCACCTGAAGTGTACAATCAGGGGCTGAAAATGCGTTTAAAGCAATACAAAGTTCATTTAGGCTCTCACACCTTAACTAAATGTTGTAGACTCAAACTTGTTACTGTCATTAGTGTATTTTAGCAGCTTGAAGATGATTCCAGCATTAATTTCATCGTGCTTTTGCTCATTTTGAAGATTTTGACAGTTTCACCTGAAGTGTCCAATCGGGCTGAAAATGCATTTAAAGCAATACAAAGTTAATTTTGGCTCTCACACCTTAACTAAATGTTGTAGACTCAAACTTGTTACTGTCATTAGTGTATTTTAGCAACTTGAAGATGATTCCAGCATTAATTTCATTGTGCTTTTGCTCATTTTGAATATTTTGACAGTTTCACCTGAAGTGTACAATCAGGTGCTGAAAACGCGTTTACAGCAATACAAAGTTCATTTTGGCTCTCACACCTTAACTAAATGTTGTAGACTCAAACTTGTTGCTGTCATTAGTGTATTTTAGCAACTTGAAGATGATTCCAGCATTAATTTCATTGTGCTTTTGCTCATTTTGAAGATTTTGACAGTTTCACCTGAATTGTACAATCAAGGGCTGAAAACGCGTTTAAAGCAATGAAAAGTTCATTTTGGCTCTCACACCTTAACTAAATGTTGTAGACTTAAACTTTTTACTGTCATTAGTGTATTTTAGCAACTTAAAGATGATTCCAGCATTAATTTCATTGTGCTTTTGCTCATTTTGAATATTTTGACAGTTTCACCTGAAGTGTACAATCAGGTGCTGAAAACGCGTTTACAGCAATACAAAGTTCATTTTGGCTCTCACACCTTAACTAAATGTTGTAGACTCAAACTTTTTGCTGTCATTAGTGTATTTTAGCAACTTGAAGATGATTCCAGCATTAATTTCATTGTGCTTTTGCTCATTTTGAATATTTTGACAGTTTCACCTGAAGTGTACAATAAGGTGCTGAAAACGCGTTTACAGCAATACAAAGTTCATTTTGGCTCTCACACCTTAACTAAATGTTGTAGACTCAAACTTTTTGCTGTCATTAGTGTATTTTAGCAACTTGAAGATGATTCCAGCATTAATTTCATTGTGCTTTTGCTCATTTTGAAGATTTTGACAGTTTCACCTGAAGTGTACAATCAGGGGCTGAAAATGCGTTTAAAGCAATACAAAGTTCATTTAGGCTCTCACACCTTAACTAAATGTTGTAGACTCAAACTTGTTACTGTCATTAGTGTATTTTAGCAGCTTGAAGATGATTCCAGCATTAATTTCATCGTGCTTTTGCTCATTTTGAAGATTTTGACAGTTTCACCTGAAGTGTACAATCTTGGGCTGAAAACGCGTTTAAAGCAATACAAAGTTCATTTAGGCTCTCACACCTTAACTAAATGTTGTAGACTCAAACTTGTTACTGTCATTAGTGTATTTTAGCAGCTTGAAGATGATTCCAGCATTAATTTAATTGTGCTTTTGCTCATTTTGAAGATTTTGACAGTTTCACCTGAAGTGTCCAATCGGGCTGAAAATGCATTTAAAGCAATACAAAGTTAATTTTGGCTCTCACACCTTAACTAAATGTTGTAGACTCAAACTTTTTGCTGTCATTAGTGTATTTTAGCAACTTGAAGATGATTCCAGCATTAATTTCATTGTGCTTTTGCTCATTTTGAATATTTTGACAGTTTCACCTGAAGTGTACAATCAGGTGCTGAAAACGCGTTTACAGCAATACAAAGTTAATTTTGGCTCTCACACCTTAACTAAATGTTGTAGACTCAAACTTTTTGCTGTCATTAGTGTATTTTAGCAACTTGAAGATGATTCCAGCATTAATTTCATTGTGCTTTTGCTCATTTTGAATATTTTGACAGTTTCACCTGAAGTGTACAATAAGGTGCTGAAAACGCGTTTACAGCAATACAAAGTTAATTTTGGCTCTCACACCTTAACTAAATGTTGTAGACTCAAACTTCTTGCTGTCATTAGTGTATTTTAGCAACTTGAAGGTGATTCCAGCATTAATTTCATTGTGCTTTTGCTCATTTTGAAGATTTTGACAGTTTCACCTGAAGTGTACATTCGGGTGCTGAAAACGCGTTTACAGCAATACAAAGTTCATTTTGGCTCTCACACCTTAACTAAATGTTGTAGACTCAAACTTGTTGCTGTCATTAGTGTATTTTAGCAACTTGAAGATGTTTCCAGCATTAATTTCATTGTGCTTTTGCTCATTTTGAAGAATTTGACAGTTTCACCTGAAGTGTACATTCGGGCTGAAAATGCATTTAAAGCAATACAAAGTTCATTTTGGCTCTCACACCTTAACTAAATGTTGTAGACTCAAACTTCTTGCTGTCATTAGTGTATTTTAGCAACTTGAAGGTGATTCCAGCATTAATTTCATTGTGCTTTTGCTCATTTTGAAGATTTTGACAGTTTCACCTGAAGTGTACATTCAGGTGCTGAAAACGCGTTTACAGCAATAAAAAGTTCATTTTGGCTCTCACACCATAACTAAATGTTGTAGACTCAAACTTCTTGCTGTCATTAGTGTATTTTAGCAACTTGAAGGTGATTCCAGCATTAATTTCATTGTGCTTTTGCTCATTTTGAAGATTTTGACAGTTTCACCTGAAGTGTACAATCTTGGGCTGAAAACGTGTTTAAAGCAATACAAAGTTCATTTAGGCTCTCACACCTTAACTAAATGTTGTAGACTCAAACTTTTTGCTGTCATTAGTGTATTTTAGCAACTTGAAGATGATTCCAGCATTAATTTCATTGTGCTTTTGCTCATTTTGAAGATTTTGACAGTTTCACCTGAAGTGTACAATCTTGGGCTGAAAACGCGTTTAAAGCAATACAAAGTTCATTTAAGCTCTCACACCTTAACTAAATGTTGTAGACTCAAACTTGTTACTGTCATTAGTGTATTTTAGCAGCTTGAAGATGATTCCAGCATTAATTTAATTGTGCTTTTGCTCATTTTGAAGATTTTGACAGTTTCACCTGAAGTGTCCAATCGGGCTGAAAATGCATTTAAAGCAATACAAAGTTAATTTTGGCTCTCACACCTTAACTAAATGTTGTAGACTCAAACTGTTTGCTGTCATTAGTGTATTTTAGCAACTTGAAGATGATTCCAGCATTAATTTCATTGTGCTTTTGCTCATTTTGAATATTTTGACAGTTTCACCTGAAGTGTACAATCAGGTGCTGAAAACGCGTTTACAGCAATACAAAGTTCATTTTGGCTCTCACACATTAACTAAATGTTGTAGACTCAAACTTGTTGCTGTCATTAGTGTATTTTAGCAACTTGAAGATGATTCCAGCATTAATTTCATTGTGCTTTTGCTCATTTTGAAGATTTTGACAGTTTCACCTGAATTGTACAATCAAGGGCTGAAAACGCGTTTAAAGCAATCAAAAGTTCATTTAGGCTTTCACACCTTAACTAAATGTTGTAGACTCAAACTTTTTGCTGTCATTAGTGTATTTTAGCAACTTGAAGATGATTCCAGCATTCATTTCATTGTGCTTTTGCTCATTTTGAAGATTTTGACAGTTTCACCTGAAGTGTACAATCAGGTGCTGAAAACGCGTTTACAGCAATACAAAGTTCATTTTGGCTCTCACACCTTAACTAAATGTTGTAGACTCAAACTTGTTGCTGTCATTAGTGTATTTTAGTAACTTGAAGATGTTTCCAGCATTAATTTCATTGTGCTTTTGCTTATTTTGAAGAATTTGACAGTTTCACCTGAAGTGTACATTCGGGCTGAAAATGCATTTAAAGCAATACAAAGTTCATTTTGGCTCTCACACCTTAACTAAATGTTGTAGACTTAAACTTTTTACTGTCATTAGTGTATTTTAGCAACTTAAAGATGATTCCAGCATTAATTTCATTGTGCTTTTGCTCATTTTGAATATTTTGACAGTTTCACCTGAAGTGTACAATCAGGTGCTGAAAACGCGTTTACAGCAATACAAAGTTCATTTTGGCTCTCACACCTTAACTAAATGTTGTAGACTCAAACTTTTTGCTGTCATTAGTGTATTTTAGCAACTTGAAGATGATTCCAGCATTAATTTCATTGTGCTTTTGCTCATTTTGAATATTTTGACAATTTCACCTGAAGTGTACAATAAGGTGCTGAAAACGCGTTTACAGCAATACAAAGTTCATTTTGGCTCTCACACCTTAACTAAATGTTGTAGACTCAAACTTTTTGCTGTCATTAGTGTATTTTAGCAACTTGAAGATGATTCCAGCATTAATTTCATTGTGCTTTTGCTCATTTTGAAGATTTTGACAGTTTCACCTGAAGTGTACAATCAGGGGCTGAAAATGCGTTTAAAGCAATACAAAGTTCATTTAGGCTCTCACACCTTAACTAAATGTTGTAGACTCAAACTTGTTACTGTCATTAGTGTATTTTAGCAGCTTGAAGATGATTCCAGCATTAATTTCATCGTGCTTTTGCTCATTTTGAAGATTTTGACAGTTTCACCTGAAGTGTCCAATCGGGCTGAAAATGCATTTAAAGCAATACAAAGTTAATTTTGGCTCTCACACCTTAACTAAATGTTGTAGACTCAAACTTGTTACTGTCATTAGTGTATTTTAGCAACTTGAAGATGATTCCAGCATTAATTTCATTGTGCTTTTGCTCATTTTGAATATTTTGACAGTTTCACCTGAAGTGTACAATCAGGTGCTGAAAACGCGTTTACAGCAATGCAAAGTTCATTTTGGCTCTCACACCTTAACTAAATGTTGTAGACTCAAACTTGTTGCTGTCATTAGTGTATTTTAGCAACTTGAAGATGATTCCAGCATTAATTTCATTGTGCTTTTGCTCATTTTGAAGATTTTGACAGTTTCACCTGAATTGTACAATCAAGGGCTGAAAACGCGTTTAAAGCAATGAAAAGTTCATTTAGGCTTTCACACCTTAACTAAATGTTGTAGACTCAAACTTTTTGCTGTCATTAGTGTATTTTAGCAACTTGAAGATGATTCCAGCATTAATTGCATTGTGCTTTTGCTCATTTTGAAGAATTTGACAGTTTCACCTGAAGTGTCCAATCGGGCTGAAAATGCATTTAAAGCAATACAAAGTTAATTTTGGCTCTCAAACCTTAACTAAATGTTGTAGACTCAAACTTTTTGCTGTCATTAGTGTATTTTAGCAACTTGAAGATGATTCCAGCATTAATTGCATTGTGCTTTTGCTCATTTTGAAGATTTTGACAGTTTCACCTGAAGTGTACAATCAAGGGCTGAAAACGCGTTTAAAGCAATGAAAAGTTCATTTAGGCTTTCACACCTTAACTAAATGTTGTAGACTCAAACTTTTTGCTGTCATTAGTGTATTTTAGCAACTTGAAGATGATTCCAGCATTCATTTCATTGTGCTTTTGCTCATTTTGAAGATTTTGACAGTTTCACCTGAAGTGTACAATCAGGTGCTGAAAACGCGTTTACAGCAATACAAAGTTCATTTTGGCTCTCACACCTTAACTAAATGTTGTAGACTCAAACTTGTTGCTGTCATTAGTGTATTTTAGCAACTTGAAGATGATTCCAGCATTAATTTCATTGTGCTTTTGCTCATTTTGAAGATTTTGACAGTTTCACCTGAATTGTACAATCAAGGGCTGAAAACGCGTTTAAAGCAATGAAAAGTTCATTTAGGCTTTCACACCTTAACTAAATGTTGTAGACTCAAACTTTTTGCTGTCATTAGTGTAATTTAGCAACTTGAAGATGATTCCAGCATTCATTTCATTGTGCTTTTGCTCATTTTGAAGATTTTGACAGTTTCACCTGAAATGTCCAATCGGGCTGAAAATGCATTTAAAGCAATACAAAGTTAATTTTGGCTCTCAAACCTTAACTAAATGTTGTAGACTCAAACTTTTTGCTGTCATTAGTGTATTTTAGCAACTTGAAGATGATTCCAGCATTAATTGCATTGTGCTTTTGCTCATTTTGAAGATTTTGACAGTTTCACCTGAAGTGTACAATCAAGGGCTGAAAACGCGTTTAAAGCAATGAAAAGTTCATTTAGGCTTTCACACCTTAACTAAATGTTGTAGACTCAAACTTTTTGCTGTCATTAGTGTATTTTAGCAACTTGAAGATGATTCCAGCATTCATTTCATTGTGCTTTTGCTCATTTTGAAGATTTTGACAGTTTCACCTGAAGTGTACAATCAGGTGCTGAAAACGCGTTTACAGCAATACAAAGTTCATTTTGGCTCTCACACCTTAACTAAATGTTGTAGACTCAAACTTGTTGCTGTCATTAGTGTATTTTAGCAACTTGAAGATGTTTCCAGCATTAATTTCATTGTGCTTTTGCTCATTTTGAAGAATTTGACAGTTTCACCTGAAGTGTACATTCGGGCTGAAAATGCATTTAAAGCAATACAAAGTTCATTTTGGCTCTCACACCTTAACTAAATGTTGTAGACTCAAACTTGTTGCTGTCATTAGTGTATTTTAGCAACTTGAAGATGATTCCAGCATTAATTTCATTGTGCTTTTGCTCATTTTGAAGATTTTGACAGTTTCACCTGAATTGTACAATCAAGGGCTGAAAACGCGTTTAAAGCAATGAAAAGTTCATTTAGGCTTTCACACCTTAACTAAATGTTGTAGACTCAAACTTTTTGCTGTCATTAGTGTATTTTAGCAACTTGAAGATGATTCCAGCATTCATTTCATTGTGCTTTTGCTCATTTTGAAGATTTTGACAGTTTCACCTGAAGTGTACAATCAGGTGCTGAAAACGCGTTTACAGCAATACAAAGTTCATTTTGGCTCTCACACCTTAACTAAATGTTGTAGACTCAAACTTGTTGCTGTCATTAGTGTATTTTAGTAACTTGAAGATGTTTCCAGCATTAATTTCATTGTGCTTTTGCTCATTTTGAAGATTTTGACAGTTTCACCTGAAGTGTACAATCAGGTGCTGAAAACGCGTTTACAGCAATACAAAGTTCATTTTGGCTCTCACACCTTAACTAAATGTTGTAGACTCAAACTTTTTGCTGTCATTAGTGTATTTTAGCAACTTGAAGATGATTCCAGCATTAATTTCATTGTGCTTTTGCTCATTTTGAATATTTTGACAGTTTCACCTGAAGTGTACAATAAGGTGCTGAAAACGCGTTTACAGCAATACAAAGTTCATTTTGGCTCTCACACCTTAACTAAATGTTGTAGACTCAAACTTGTTGCTGTCATTAGTGTATTTTAGCAACTTGAAGATGTTTCCAGCATTAATTTCATTGTGCTTTTGCTCATTTTGAAGAATTTGACAGTTTCACCTGAAGTGTACATTCGGGCTGAAAATGCATTTAAAGCAATACAAAGTTCATTTTGGCTCTCACACCTTAACTAAATGTTGTAGACTCAAACTTCTTGCTGTCATTAGTGTATTTTAGCAACTTGAAGGTGATTCCAGCATTAATTTCATTGTGCTTTTGCTCATTTTGAAGATTTTGACAGTTTCACCTGAAGTGTACATTCAGGTGCTGAAAACGCGTTTACAGCAATGAAAAGTTCATTTTGGCTCTCACACCATAACTAAATGTTGTAGACTCAAACTTCTTGCTGTCATTAGTGTATTTTAGCAACTTGAAGGTGATTCCAGCATTAATTTCATTGTGCATTTGCTCATTTTGAAGATTTTGACAGTTTCACCTGAAGTGTACAATCTTGGGCTGAAAACGCGTTTAAAGCAATACAAAGTTCATTTAGGCTCTCACACCTTAACTAAATGTTGTAGACTCAAACTTTTTGCTGTCATTAGTGTATTTTAGCAACTTGAAGATGATTCCAGCATTAATTTAATTGTGCTTTTGCTCATTTTGAAGATTTTGACAGTTTCACCTGAAGTGTACAATCAGGGGCTGAAAATGCGTTTAAAGCAATACAAAGTTAATTTAGGCTCTCACACCTTAACTAAATGTTGTAGACTCAAACTTGTTACTGTCATTAGTGTATTTTAGCAGCTTGAAGATGATTCCAGCATTAATTTAATTGTGCTTTTGCTCATTTTGAAGATTTTGACAGTTTCACCTGAAGTGTCCAATCGGGCTGAAAATGCATTTAAAGCAATACAAAGTTAATTTTGGGTCTCACACCTTAACTAAATGTTGTAGACTCAAACTTTTTGCTGTCATTAGTGTATTTTAGCAACTTGAAGATGATTCCAGCATTAATTTCATTGTGCTTTTGCTCATTTTGAATATTTTGACAGTTTCACCTGAAGTGTACAATCAGGTGCTGAAAACGCGTTTACAGCAATACAAAGTTCATTTTGGCTCTCACACATTAACTAAATGTTGTAGACTCAAACTTGTTGCTGTCATTAGTGTATTTTAGCAACTTGAAGATGATTCCAGCATTAATTTCATTGTGCTTTTGCTCATTTTGAAGATTTTGACAGTTTCACCTGAATTGTACAATCAAGGGCTGAAAACGCGTTTAAAGCAATGAAAAGTTCATTTAGGCTTTCACACCTTAACTAAATGTTGTAGACTCAAACTTTTTGCTGTCATTAGTGTATTTTAGCAACTTGAAGATGATTCCAGCATTCATTTCATTGTGCTTTTGCTCATTTTGAAGATTTTGACAGTTTCACCTGAAGTGTACAATCAGGTGCTGAAAACGCGTTTACAGCAATACAAAGTTCATTTTGGCTCTCACACCTTAACTAAATGTTGTAGACTCAAACTTGTTGCTGTCATTAGTGTATTTTAGCAACTTGAAGATGTTTCCAGCATTAATTTCATTGTGCTTTTGCTCATTTTGAAGAATTTGACAGTTTCACCTGAAGTGTACATTCGGGCTGAAAATGCATTTAAAGCAATACAAAGTTCATTTTGGCTCTCACACCTTAACTAAATGTTGTAGACTCAAACTTGTTGCTGTCATTAGTGTATTTTAGCAACTTGAAGATGATTCCAGCATTAATTTCATTGTGCTTTTGCTCATTTTGAAGATTTTGACAGTTTCACCTGAATTGTACAATCAAGGGCTGAAAACGCGTTTAAAGCAATGAAAAGTTCATTTAGGCTTTCACACCTTAACTAAATGTTGTAGACTCAAACTTTTTGCTGTCATTAGTGTATTTTAGCAACTTGAAGATGATTCCAGCATTCATTTCATTGTGCTTTTGCTCATTTTGAAGATTTTGACAGTTTCACCTGAAGTGTACAATCAGGTGCTGAAAACGCGTTTACAGCAATACAAAGTTCATTTTGGCTCTCACACCTTAACTAAATGTTGTAGACTCAAACTTGTTGCTGTCATTAGTGTATTTTAGTAACTTGAAGATGTTTCCAGCATTAATTTCATTGTGCTTTTGCTCATTTTGAAGATTTTGACAGTTTCACCTGAAGTGTACAATCAGGTGCTGAAAACGCGTTTACAGCAATACAAAGTTCATTTTGGCTCTCACACCTTAACTAAATGTTGTAGACTCAAACTTTTTGCTGTCATTAGTGTATTTTAGCAACTTGAAGATGATTCCAGCATTAATTTCATTGTGCTTTTGCTCATTTTGAATATTTTGACAGTTTCACCTGAAGTGTACAATAAGGTGCTGAAAACGCGTTTACAGCAATACAAAGTTCATTTTGGCTCTCACACCTTAACTAAATGTTGTAGACTCAAACTTGTTGCTGTCATTAGTGTATTTTAGCAACTTGAAGATGTTTCCAGCATTAATTTCATTGTGCTTTTGCTCATTTTGAAGAATTTGACAGTTTCACCTGAAGTGTACATTCGGGCTGAAAATGCATTTAAAGCAATACAAAGTTCATTTTGGCTCTCACACCTTAACTAAATGTTGTAGACTCAAACTTCTTGCTGTCATTAGTGTATTTTAGCAACTTGAAGGTGATTCCAGCATTAATTTCATTGTGCTTTTGCTCATTTTGAAGATTTTGACAGTTTCACCTGAAGTGTACATTCAGGTGCTGAAAACGCGTTTACAGCAATGAAAAGTTCATTTTGGCTCTCACACCATAACTAAATGTTGTAGACTCAAACTTCTTGCTGTCATTAGTGTATTTTAGCAACTTGAAGGTGATTCCAGCATTAATTTCATTGTGCATTTGCTCATTTTGAAGATTTTGACAGTTTCACCTGAAGTGTACAATCTTGGGCTGAAAACGCGTTTAAAGCAATACAAAGTTCATTTAGGCTCTCACACCTTAACTAAATGTTGTAGACTCAAACTTTTTGCTGTCATTAGTGTATTTTAGCAACTTGAAGATGATTCCAGCATTAATTTAATTGTGCTTTTGCTCATTTTGAAGATTTTGACAGTTTCACCTGAAGTGTACAATCAGGGGCTGAAAATGCGTTTAAAGCAATACAAAGTTAATTTAGGCTCTCACACCTTAACTAAATGTTGTAGACTCAAACTTGTTACTGTCATTAGTGTATTTTAGCAGCTTGAAGATGATTCCAGCATTAATTTAATTGTGCTTTTGCTCATTTTGAAGATTTTGACAGTTTCACCTGAAGTGTCCAATCGGGCTGAAAATGCATTTAAAGCAATACAAAGTTAATTTTGGGTCTCACACCTTAACTAAATGTTGTAGACTCAAACTTTTTGCTGTCATTAGTGTATTTTAGCAACTTGAAGATGATTCCAGCATTAATTTCATTGTGCTTTTGCTCATTTTGAATATTTTGACAGTTTCACCTGAAGTGTACAATCAGGTGCTGAAAACGCGTTTACAGCAATACAAAGTTCATTTTGGCTCTCACACATTAACTAAATGTTGTAGACTCAAACTTGTTGCTGTCATTAGTGTATTTTAGCAACTTGAAGATGATTCCAGCATTAATTTCATTGTGCTTTTGCTCATTTTGAAGATTTTGACAGTTTCACCTGAATTGTACAATCAAGGGCTGAAAACGCGTTTAAAGCAATGAAAAGTTCATTTAGGCTTTCACACCTTAACTAAATGTTGTAGACTCAAACTTTTTGCTGTCATTAGTGTATTTTAGCAACTTGAAGATGATTCCAGCATTCATTTCATTGTGCTTTTGCTCATTTTGAAGATTTTGACAGTTTCACCTGAAGTGTACAATCAGGTGCTGAAAACGCGTTTACAGCAATACAAAGTTCATTTTGGCTCTCACACCTTAACTAAATGTTGTAGACTCAAACTTGTTGCTGTCATTAGTGTATTTTAGTAACTTGAAGATGTTTCCAGCATTAATTTCATTGTGCTTTTGCTTATTTTGAAGAATTTGACAGTTTCACCTGAAGTGTACATTCGGGCTGAAAATGCATTTAAAGCAATACAAAGTTAATTTTGGCTCTCACACCTTAACTAAATGTTGTAGACTTAAACTTTTTACTGTTATTAGTGTAATTTAGCAACTTAAAGATGATTCCAGCATTAATTTCATTGTGCTTTTGCTCATTTTGAATATTTTGACAGTTTCACCTGAAGTGTACAATCAGGTGCTGAAAACGCGTTTACAGCAATACAAAGTTCATTTTGGCTCTCACACCTTAACTAAATGTTGTAGACTCAAACTTTTTGCTGTCATTAGTGTATTTTAGCAACTTGAAGATGATTCCAGCATTAATTTCATTGTGCTTTTGCTCATTTTGAATATTTTGACAGTTTCACCTGAAGTGTACAATAAGGTGCTGAAAACGCGTTTACAGCAATACAAAGTTCATTTTGGCTCTCACACCTTAACTAAATGTTGTAGACTCAAACTTTTTGCTGACATTAGTGTATTTTAGCAACTTGAAGATGATTCCAGCATTAATTTCATTGTGCTTTTGCTCATTTTGAAGATTTTGACAGTTTCACCTGAAGTGTACAATCAGGGGCTGAAAATGCGTTTAAAGCAATACAAAGTTCATTTAGGCTCTCACACCTTAACTAAATGTTGTAGACTCAAACTTGTTACTGTCATTAGTGTATTTTAGCAGCTTGAAGATGATTCCAGCATTAATTTCATCGTGCTTTTGCTCATTTTGAAGATTTTGACAGTTTCACCTGAAGTGTACAATCTTGGGCTGAAAACGCGTTTAAAGCAATACAAAGTTCATTTAGGCTCTCACACCTTAACTAAATGTTGTAGATTCAAACTTGTTACTGTCATTAGTGTATTTTAGCAACTTGAAGATGATTCCAGCATTAATTTAATTGTGCTTTTGCTCATTTTGAAGATTTTGACAGTTTCACCTGAAGTGTCCAATCGGGCTGAAAATGCATTTAAAGCAATACAAAGTTAATTTTGGCTCTCACACCTTAACTAAATGTTGTAGACTCAAACTTTTTGCTGTCATTAGTGTATTTTAGCAACTTGAAGATGATTCCAGCATTAATTTCATTGTGCTTTTGCTCATTTTGAATATTTTGACAGTTTCACCTGAAGTGTACAATCAGGTGCTGAAAACGCGTTTACAGCAATACAAAGTTCATTTTGGCTCTCACACCTTAACTAAATGTTGTAGACTCAAACTTGTTGCTGTCATTAGTGTATTTTAGCAACTTGAAGATGATTCCAGCATTAATTTCATTGTGCTTTTGCTCATTTTGAAGATTTTGACAGTTTCACCTGAATTGTACAATCAAGGGCTGAAAACGCGTTTAAAGCAATGAAAAGTTCATTTAGGCTTTCAAACCTTAACTAAATGTTGTAGACTCAAACTTTTTGCTGTCATTAGTGTATTTTAGCAACTTGAAGATGATTCCAGCATTAATTGCATTGTGCTTTTGCTCATTTTGAAGATTTTGACAGTTTCACCTGAAGTGTACAATCAGGGCCTGAAAATGCGTTTAAAGCAATACAAAGTTCATTTAGGCTCTCACACCTTAACTAAATGTTGTAGACTCAAACTTGTTACTGTCTTTAGTGTATTTTAGCAGCTTGAAGATGATTCCAGCATTAATTTCATTGTGCTTTTGCTCATTTTGAAGATTTTGACAGTTTCACCTGAAGTGTACAATCAGGTGCTGAAAACGCGTTTACAGCAATACAAAGTTCATTTTGGCTCTCACACCTTAACTAAATGTTGTAGACTCAAACTTGTTGCTGTCATTAGTGTATTTTAGCAACTTGAAGATGATTCCAGCATTAATTTCATTGTGCTTTTGCTCATTTTGAATATTTTGACAGTTTCACCTGAAGTGTACAATCAGGTGCTGAAAACGCGTTTACAGCAATACAAAGTTCATTTTGGCTCTCACACCTTAACTAAATGTTGTAGACTCAAACTTGTTGCTGTCATTAGTGTATTTTAGCAACTTGAAGATGATTCCAGCATTAATTTCATTGTGCTTTTGCTCATTTTGAAGATTTTGACAGTTTCACCTGAATTGTACAATCAAGGGCTGAAAACGCGTTTAAAGCAATGAAAAGTTCATTTAGGCTTTCACACCTTAACTAAATGTTGTAGACTCAAACTTTTTGCTGTCATTAGTGTATTTTAGCAACTTGAAGATGATTCCAGCATTCATTTCATTGTGCTTTTGCTCATTTTGAAGATTTTGACAGTTTCACCTGAAGTGTACAATCAGGTGCTGAAAACGCGTTTACAGCAATACAAAGTTCATTTTGGCTCTCACACCTTAACTAAATGTTGTAGACTCAAACTTGTTGCTGTCATTAGTGTATTTTAGCAACTTGAAGATGTTTCCAGCATTAATTTCATTGTGCTTTTGCTCATTTTGAAGAATTTGACAGTTTCACCTGAATTGTACAATCAAGGGCTGAAAACGCGTTTAAAGCAATGAAAAGTTCATTTAGGCTTTCACACCTTAACTAAATGTTGTAGACTCAAACTTTTTGCTGTCATTAGTGTATTTTAGCAACTTGAAGATGATTCCAGCATTCATTTCATTGTGCTTTTGCTCATTTTGAAGATTTTGACAGTTTCACCTGAAGTGTACAATCAGGTGCTGAAAACGCGTTTACAGCAATACAAAGTTCATTTTGGCTCTCACACCTTAACTAAATGTTGTAGACTCAAACTTGTTGCTGTCATTAGTGTATTTTAGCAACTTGAAGATGTTTCCAGCATTAATTTCATTGTGCTTTTGCTCATTTTGAAGAATTTGACAGTTTCACCTGAAGTGTACATTCGGGCTGAAAATGCATTTAAAGCAATACAAAGTTCATTTTGGCTCTCACACCTTAACTAAATGTTGTAGACTTAAACTTTTTACTGTCATTAGTGTATTTTAGCAACTTAAAGATGATTCCAGCATTAATTTCATTGTGCTTTTGCTCATTTTGAATATTTTGACAGTTTCACCTGAAGTGTACAATCAGGTGCTGAAAACGCGTTTACAGCAATACAAAGTTAATTTTGGCTCTCACACCTTAACTAAATGTTGTAGACTCAAACTTGTTGCTGTCATTAGTGTATTTTAGCAACTTGAAGATGTTTCCAGCATTAATTTCATTGTGCTTTTGCTCATTTTGAAGAATTTGACAGTTTCACCTGAAGTGTACATTCGGGCTGAAAATGCATTTAAAGCAATACAAAGTTCATTTTGGCTCTCACACCTTAACTAAATGTTGTAGACTCAAACTTTTTGCTGTCATTAGTGTATTTTAGCAACTTGAAGATGATTCCAGCATTAATTTCATTGTGCTTTTGCTCATTTTGAAGATTTTGACAGTTTCACCTAAAGTGTACAATCAGGTGCTGAAAACGCGTTTACAGCAATACAAAGTTCATTTTGGCTCTCACACCTTAACTAAATGTTGTAGACTCAAACTTTTTGCTGTCATTAGTGTATTTTAGCAACTTGAAGATGATTCCAGCATTAATTTCATTGTGCATTTGCTCATTTTGAAGATTTTGACAGTTTCACCTGAAGTGTACTATCGGGCTGAAAAGGCATTTAAAGCAATACAAAGTTCATTTTGGCTCTCACACCTTAACTAAATGTTGTAGACTCAAACTTTTTGCTGTCATTAGTGTATTTTAGCAACTTGAAGATGATTCCAGCATTAATTTCATTGTGCTTTTGCTCATTTTGAAGATTTTGACAGTTTCACCTGAAGTGTACTATCGGGCTGAAAATGCATTTAAAGCAATACAAAGTTCATTTTGGCTCTCAAACCTTAACTAAATGTTGTAGACTCAAACTTGTTACTGTCATTAGTGTATTTTAGCAGCTTGAAGATGATTCCAGCATTAATTTAATTGTGCTTTTGCTCATTTTGAAGATTTTGACAGTTTCACCTGAAGTGTACAATCAGGTGCTGAAAACGCGTTTACAGCAATACAAAGTTCATTTTGGCTCTCACACCTTAACTAAATGTTGTAGACTCAAACTTGTTGCTGTCATTAGTGTATTTTAGCAACTTGAAGATGATTCCAGCATTAATTTCATTGTGCTTTTGCTCATTTTGAATATTTTGACAGTTTCACTTGAAGTGTACAATCAGGTGCTGAAAACGCGTTTACAGCAATACAAAGTTCATTTTGGCTCTTACACCTTAACTAAATGTTGTAGACTCAAACTTGTTGCTGTCATTAGTGTATTTTAGCAACTTGAAGATGATTCCAGCATTAATTTCATTGTGCTTTTGCTCATTTTGAAGATTTTGACAGTTTCACCTGAATTGTACAATCAAGGGCTGAAAACGCGTTTAAAGCAATGAAAAGTTCATTTAGGCTTTCACACCTTAACTAAATGTTGTAGACTCAAACTTTTTGCTGTCATTAGTGTATTTTAGCAACTTGAAGGTGATTCCAGCATTAATTTCATTGTGCATTTGCTCATTTTGAAGATTTTGACAGTTTCACCTGAAGTGTACAATCTTGGGCTGAAAACGCGTTTAAAGCAATACAAAGTTCATTTAGGCTCTCACACCTTAACTAAATGTTGTAGACTCAAACTTTTTGCTGTCATTAGTGTATTTTAGCAACTTGAAGATGATTCCAGCATTCATTTCATTGTGCTTTTGCTCATTTTGAAGATTTTGACAGTTTCACCTGAAGTGTACAATCAGGTGCTGAAAACGCGATTACAGCAATACAAAGTTAATTTTGGCTCTCACACCTTAACTAAATGTTGTAGACTCAAACTTTTTGCTGTCATTAGTGTATTTTAGCAACTTGAAGATGATTCCAGCATTAATTTCATTGTGCTTTTGCTCATTTTGAAGATTTTGACAGTTTCACCTGAAGTGTACAATCAGGGGCTGAAAATGCGTTTAAAGCAATACAAAGTTAATTTAGGCTCTCACACCTTAACTAAATGTTGTAGACTCAAACTTGTTACTGTCATTAGTGTATTTTAGCAGCTTGAAGATGATTCCAGCATTAATTTAATTGTGCTTTTGCTCATTTTGAAGATTTTGACAGTTTCACCTGAAGTGTCCAATCGGGCTGAAAATGCATTTAAAGCAATACAAAGTTAATTTTGGGTCTAACACCTTAACTAAATGTTGTAGACTCAAACTTTTTGCTGTCATTAGTGTATTTTAGCAACTTGAAGATGATTCCAGCATTAATTTCATTGTGCTTTTGCTCATTTTGAAGATTTTGACAGTTTCACCTGAATTGTACAATCAAGGGCTGAAAACGCGTTTAAAGCAATGAAAAGTTCATTTAGGCTTTCACACCTTAACTAAATGTTGTAGACTCAAACTTTTTGCTGTCATTAGTGTATTTTAGCAACTTGAAGATGATTCCAGCATTCATTTCATTGTGATTTTGCTCATTTTGAAGATTTTGACAGTTTCACCTGAAGTGTACAATCAGGTGCTGAAAACGCGTTTACAGCAATACAAAGTTCATTTTGGCTCTCACACCTTAACTAAATGTTGTAGACTCAAACTTGTTGCTGTCATTAGTGTATTTTAGTAACTTGAAGATGTTTCCAGCATTAATTTCATTGTGCTTTTGCTTATTTTGAAGAATTTGACAGTTTCACCTGAAGTGTACATTCGGGCTGAAAATGCATTTAAAGCAATACAAAGTTCATTTTGGCTCTCACACCTTAACTAAATGTTGTAGACTTAAACTTTTTACTGTCATTAGTGTATTTTAGCAACTTAAAGATGATTCCAGCATTAATTTCATTGTGCTTTTGCTCATTTTGAATATTTTGACAGTTTCACCTGAAGTGTACAATCAGGTGCTGAAAACGCGTTTACAGCAATACAAAGTTCATTTTGGCTCTCACACCTTAACTAAATGTTGTAGACTCAAACTTTTTGCTGTCATTAGTGTATTTTAGCAGCTTGAAGATGATTCCAGCATTAATTTAATTGTGCTTTTGCTCATTTTGAAGATTTTGAGTTTCACCTGAAGTGTCCAATCGGGCTGAAAATGCATTTAAAGCAATACAAAGTTAATTTTGGGTCTAACACCTTAACTAAATGTTGTAGACTCAAACTTTTTGCTGTCATTAGTGTATTTTAGCAACTTGAAGATGATTCCAGCATTAATTTCATTGTGCTTTTGCTCATTTTGAAGATTTTGACAGTTTCACCTGAATTGTACAATCAAGGGCTGAAAACGCGTTTAAAGCAATGAAAAGTTCATTTAGGCTTTCACACCTTAACTAAATGTTGTAGACTCAAACTTTTTGCTGTCATTAGTGTATTTTAGCAACTTGAAGATGATTCCAGCATTCATTTCATTGTGCTTTTGCTCATTTTGAAGATTTTGACAGTTTCACCTGAAGTGTACAATCAGGTGCTGAAAACGCGTTTACAGCAATACAAAGTTCATTTTGGCTCTCACACCTTAACTAAATGTTGTAGACTCAAACTTGTTGCTGTCATTAGTGTATTTTAGCAACTTGAAGATGTTTCCAGCATTAATTTCATTGTGCTTTTGCTCATTTTGAAGAATTTGACAGTTTCACCTGAATTGTACAATCAAGGGCTGAAAACGCGTTTAAAGCAATGAAAAGTTCATTTAGGCTTTCACACCTTAACTAAATGTTGTAGACTCAAACTTTTTGCTGTCATTAGTGTATTTTAGCAACTTGAAGATGATTCCAGCATTCATTTCATTGTGCTTTTGCTCATTTTGAAGATTTTGACAGTTTCACCTGAAGTGTACAATCAGGTGCTGAAAACGCGTTTACAGCAATACAAAGTTCATTTTGGCTCTCACACCTTAACTAAATGTTGTAGACTCAAACTTGTTGCTGTCATTAGTGTATTTTAGCAACTTGAAGATGTTTCCAGCATTAATTTCATTGTGCTTTTGCTCATTTTGAAGAATTTGACAGTTTCACCTGAAGTGTACATTCGGGCTGAAAATGCATTTAAAGCAATACAAAGTTCATTTTGGCTCTCACACCTTAACTAAATGTTGTAGACTCAAACTTTTTACTGTCATTAGTGTATTTTAGCAACTTAAAGATGATTCCAGCATTAATTTCATTGTGCTTTTGCTCATTTTGAATATTTTGACAGTTTCACCTGAAGTGTACAATCAGGTGCTGAAAACGCGTTTACAGCAATACAAAGTTCATTTTGGCTCTCACACCTTAACTAAATGTTGTAGACTCAAACTTGTTGCTGTCATTAGTGTATTTTAGCAACTTGAAGATGTTTCCAGCATTAATTTCATTGTGCTTTTGCTCATTTTGAAGAATTTGACAGTTTCACCTGAAGTGTACATTCGGGCTGAAAATGCATTTAAAGCAATACAAAGTTCATTTTGGCTCTCACACCTTAACTAAATGTTGTAGACTCAAACTTTTTGCTGTCATTAGTGTATTTTAGCAACTTGAAGATGATTCCAGCATTAATTTCATTGTGCTTTTGCTCATTTTGAAGATTTTGACAGTTTCACCTAAAGTGTACAATCAGGTGCTGAAAACGCGTTTACAGCAATACAAAGTTCATTTTGGCTCTCACACCTTAACTAAATGTTGTAGACTCAAACTTTTTGCTGTCATTAGTGTATTTTAGCAACTTGAAGATGATTCCAGCATTAATTTCATTGTGCATTTGCTCATTTTGAAGATTTTGACAGTTTCACCTGAAGTGTACTATCGGGCTGAAAAGGCATTTAAAGCAATACAAAGTTCATTTTGGCTCTCACACCTTAACTAAATGTTGTAGACTCAAAGTTTTTGCTGTCATTAGTGTATTTTAGCAACTTGAAGATGATTCCAGCATTAATTTCATTGTGCTTTTGCTCATTTTGAAGATTTTGACAGTTTCACCTGAAGTGTACTATCGGGCTGAAAATGCATTTAAAGCAATACAAAGTTCATTTTGGCTCTCAAACCTTAACTAAATGTTGTAGACTCAAACTTGTTACTGTCATTAGTGTATTTTAGCAGCTTGAAGATGATTCCAGCATTAATTTAATTGTGCTTTTGCTCATTTTGAAGATTTTGACAGTTTCACCTGAAGTGTACAATCAGGTGCTGAAAACGCGTTTACAGCAATACAAAGTTCATTTTGGCTCTCACACCTTAACTAAATGTTGTAGACTCAAACTTGTTGCTGTCATTAGTGTATTTTAGCAACTTGAAGATGATTCCAGCATTAATTTCATTGTGCTTTTGCTCATTTTGAATATTTTGACAGTTTCACTTGAAGTGTACAATCAGGTGCTGAAAACGCGTTTACAGCAATACAAAGTTCATTTTGGCTCTTACACCTTAACTAAATGTTGTAGACTCAAACTTGTTGCTGTCATTAGTGTATTTTAGCAACTTGAAGATGATTCCAGCATTAATTTCATTGTGCTTTTGCTCATTTTGAAGATTTTGACAGTTTCACCTGAATTGTACAATCAAGGGCTGAAAACGCGTTTAAAGCAATGAAAAGTTCATTTAGGCTTTCACACCTTAACTAAATGTTGTAGACTCAAACTTTTTGCTGTCATTAGTGTATTTTAGCAACTTGAAGGTGATTCCAGCATTAATTTCATTGTGCATTTGCTCATTTTGAAGATTTTGACAGTTTCACCTGAAGTGTACAATCTTGGGCTGAAAACGCGTTTAAAGCAATACAAAGTTCATTTAGGCTCTCACACCTTAACTAAATGTTGTAGACTCAAACTTTTTGCTGTCATTAGTGTATTTTAGCAACTTGAAGATGATTCCAGCATTCATTTCATTGTGCTTTTGCTCATTTTGAAGATTTTGACAGTTTCACCTGAAGTGTACAATCAGGTGCTGAAAACGCGATTACAGCAATACAAAGTTAATTTTGGCTCTCACACCTTAACTAAATGTTGTAGACTCAAACTTTTTGCTGTCATTAGTGTATTTTAGCAACTTGAAGATGATTCCAGCATTAATTTCATTGTGCTTTTGCTCATTTTGAAGATTTTGACAGTTTCACCTGAAGTGTACAATCAGGGGCTGAAAATGCGTTTAAAGCAATACAAAGTTAATTTAGGCTCTCACACCTTAACTAAATGTTGTAGACTCAAACTTGTTACTGTCATTAGTGTATTTTAGCAGCTTGAAGATGATTCCAGCATTAATTTAATTGTGCTTTTGCTCATTTTGAAGATTTTGACAGTTTCACCTGAAGTGTCCAATCGGGCTGAAAATGCATTTAAAGCAATACAAAGTTAATTTTGGGTCTAACACCTTAACTAAATGTTGTAGACTCAAACTTTTTGCTGTCATTAGTGTATTTTAGCAACTTGAAGATGATTCCAGCATTAATTTCATTGTGCTTTTGCTCATTTTGAAGATTTTGACAGTTTCACCTGAATTGTACAATCAAGGGCTGAAAACGCGTTTAAAGCAATGAAAAGTTCATTTAGGCTTTCACACCTTAACTAAATGTTGTAGACTCAAACTTTTTGCTGTCATTAGTGTATTTTAGCAACTTGAAGATGATTCCAGCATTCATTTCATTGTGCTTTTGCTCATTTTGAAGATTTTGACAGTTTCACCTGAAGTGTACAATCAGGTGCTGAAAACGCGTTTACAGCAATACAAAGTTCATTTTGGCTCTCACACCTTAACTAAATGTTGTAGACTCAAACTTGTTGCTGTCATTAGTGTATTTTAGTAACTTGAAGATGTTTCCAGCATTAATTTCATTGTGCTTTTGCTTATTTTGAAGAATTTGACAGTTTCACCTGAAGTGTACATTCGGGCTGAAAATGCATTTAAAGCAATACAAAGTTCATTTTGGCTCTCACACCTTAACTAAATGTTGTAGACTTAAACTTTTTACTGTCATTAGTGTATTTTAGCAACTTAAAGATGATTCCAGCATTAATTTCATTGTGCTTTTGCTCATTTTGAATATTTTGACAGTTTCACCTGAAGTGTACAATCAGGTGCTGAAAACGCGTTTACAGCAATACAAAGTTCATTTTGGCTCTCACACCTTAACTAAATGTTGTAGACTCAAACTTTTTGCTGTCATTAGTGTATTTTAGCAGCTTGAAGATGATTCCAGCATTAATTTAATTGTGCTTTTGCTCATTTTGAAGATTTTGAGTTTCACCTGAAGTGTCCAATCGGGCTGAAAATGCATTTAAAGCAATACAAAGTTAATTTTGGGTCTAACACCTTAACTAAATGTTGTAGACTCAAACTTTTTGCTGTCATTAGTGTATTTTAGCAACTTGAAGATGATTCCAGCATTAATTTCATTGTGCTTTTGCTCATTTTGAAGATTTTGACAGTTTCACCTGAATTGTACAATCAAGGGCTGAAAACGCGTTTAAAGCAATGAAAAGTTCATTTAGGCTTTCACACCTTAACTAAATGTTGTAGACTCAAACTTTTTGCTGTCATTAGTGTATTTTAGCAACTTGAAGATGATTCCAGCATTCATTTCATTGTGCTTTTGCTCATTTTGAAGATTTTGACAGTTTCACCTGAAGTGTACAATCAGGTGCTGAAAACGCGTTTACAGCAATACAAAGTTCATTTTGGCTCTCACACCTTAACTAAATGTTGTAGACTCAAACTTGTTGCTGTCATTAGTGTATTTTAGCAACTTGAAGATGATTCCAGCATTAATTTCATTGTGCTTTTGCTCATTTTGAATATTTTGACAGTTTCACCTGAAGTGTACAATCAGGTGCTGAAAACGCGTTTACAGCAATACAAAGTTCATTTTGGCTCTCACACCTTAACTAAATGTTGTAGACTCAAACTTGTTGCTGTCATTAGTGTATTTTAGCAACTTGAAGATGATTCCAGCATTCATTTCATTGTGCTTTTGCTCATTTTGAAGATTTTGACAGTTTCACCTGAATTGTACAATCAAGGGCTGAAAACGCGTTTAAAGCAATGAAAAGTTCATTTAGGCTTTCACACCTTAACTAAATGTTGTAGACTCAAACTTTTTGCTGTCATTAGTGTATTTTAGCAACTTGAAGATGATTCCAGCATTCATTTCATTGTGCTTTTGCTCATTTTGAAGATTTTGACAGTTTCACCTGAAGTGTACAATCAGGTGCTGAAAACGCGTTTACAGCAATACAAAGTTCATTTTGGCTCTCACAACTTAACTAAATGTTGTAGACTCAAACTTGTGAAATGAATGCTGGAATCATCTCACACCTTAGCAACTTGAAGATGATTCCAGCATTAATTTCATTGTGCTTTTGCTCATTTTGAAGATTTTGACAGTTTCACCTGAATTGTACAATCAAGGGCTGAAAACGTGTTTAAAGCAATGAAAAGTTCATTTAGGCTTTCACACCTTAACTAAATGTTGTAGACTCAAACTTTTTGCTGTCATTAGTGTATTTTAGCAACTTGAAGATGATTCCAGCATTCATTTCATTGTGCTTTTGCTCATTTTGAAGATTTTGACAGTTTCACCTGAAGTGTACAATCAGGTGCTGAAAACGCGTTTACAGCAATACAAAGTTCATTTTGGCTCTCACAACTTAACTAAATGTTGTAGACTCAAACTTGTTGCTGTCATTAGTGTATTTTAGCAACTTGAAGATGTTTCCAGCATTAATTTCATTGTGCTTTTGCTCATTTTGAAGAATTTGACAGTTTCACCTGAATTGTACAATCAAGGGCTGAAAACGCGTTTAAAGCAATGAAAAGTTCATTTAGGCTTTCACACCTTAACTAAATGTTGTAGACTCAAACTTTTTGCTGTCATTAGTGTATTTTAGCAACTTGAAGATGATTCCAGCATTCATTTCATTGTGCTTTTGCTCATTTTGAAGATTTTGACAGTTTCACCTGAAGTGTACAATCAGGTGCTGAAAACGCGTTTACAGCAATACAAAGTTCATTTTGGCTCTCACACCTTAACTAAATGTTGTAGACTCAAACTTGTTGCTGTCATTAGTGTATTTTAGCAACTTGAAGATGTTTCCAGCATTAATTTCATTGTGCTTTTGCTCATTTTGAAGAATTTGACAGTTTCACCTGAAGTGTACATTCGGGCTGAAAATGCATTTAAAGCAATACAAAGTTCATTTTGGCTCTCACACCTTAACTAAATGTTGTAGACTTAAACTTTTTACTGTCATTAGTGTATTTTAGCAACTTAAAGATGATTCCAGCATTAATTTCATTGTGCTTTTGCTCATTTTGAATATTTTGACAGTTTCACCTGAAGTGTACAATCAGGTGCTGAAAACGCGTTTACAGCAATACAAAGTTCATTTTGGCTCTCACACCTTAACTAAATGTTGTAGACTCAAACTTGTTACTGTCATTAGTGTATTTTAGCAGCTTGAAGATGATTCCAGCATTAATTTAATTGTGCTTTTGCTCATTTTGAAGATTTTGACAGTTTCACCTGAAGTGTACATTCAGGTGCTGAAAACGCGTTTACAGCAATACAAAGTTCATTTTGGCTCTCACACCTTAACTAAATGTTGTAGACTCAAACTTGTTGCTGTCATTAGTGTATTTTAGCAACTTGAAGATGTTTCCAGCATTAATTTCATTGTGCTTTTGCTCATTTTGAAGAATTTGACAGTTTCACCTGAAGTGTACATTCGGGCTGAAAATGCATTTAAAGCAATACAAAGTTCATTTTGGCTCTCACACCTTAACTAAATGTTGTAGACTCAAACTTGTTACTGTCATTAGTGTATTTTAGCAGCTTGAAGATGATTCCAGCATTAATTTAATTGTGCTTTTGCTCATTTTGAAGATTTTGACAGTTTCACCTGAATTGTACAATCAAGGGCTGAAAACGCGTTTAAAGCAATGAAAAGTTCATTTAGGCTTTCACACCTTAACTAAATGTTGTAGACTCAAACTTTTTGCTGTCATTAGTGTATTTTAGCAACTTGAAGATGATTCCAGCATTCATTTCATTGTGCTTTTGCTCATTTTGAAGATTTTGACAGTTTCACCTGAAGTGTACAATCAGGTGCTGAAAACGCGTTTACAGCAATACAAAGTTCATTTTGGCTCTCACACCTTAACTAAATGTTGTAGACTCAAACTTTTTGCTCTCATTAGTGTATTTTAGCAACTTGAAGATGATTCCAGCATTAATTTCATTGTGCTTTTGCTCATTTTAAATATTTTGACAGTTTCACCTGAAGTGTACATTCGGGCTGAAAATGCATTTAAAGCAATACAAAGTTCATTTTGGCTCTCACACCTTAACTAAATGTTGTAGACTCAAACTTCTTGCTGTCATTAGTGTATTTTAGCAACTTGAAGGTGATTCCAGCATTAATTTCATTGTGCTTTTGCTCATTTTGAAGATTTTGACAGTTTCACCTGAAGTGTACATTCAGGTGCTGAAAACGCGTTTACAGCAATACAAAGTTCATTTTGGCTCTCACACCTTAACTAAATGTTGTAGACTCAAACTTGTTGCTGTCATTAGTGTATTTTAGCAACTTGAAGATGTTTCCAGCATTAATTTCATTGTGCTTTTGCTCATTTTGAAGAATTTGACAGTTTCACCTGAAGTGTACATTCGGGCTGAAAATGCATTTAAAGCAATACAAAGTTCATTTAGGCTCTCACACCTTAACTAAATGTTGTAGACTCAAACTTGTTACTGTCATTAGTGTATTTTAGCAGCTTGAAGATGATTCCAGCATTAATTTAATTGTGCTTTTGCTCATTTTGAAGATTTTGACAGTTTCACCTGAAGTGTCCAATCGGGCTGAAAATGCATTTAAAGCAATACAAAGTTAATTTTGGCTCTCAAACCTTAACTAAATGTTGTAGACTCAAACTTTTTGCTGTCATTAGTGTATTTTAGCAACTTGAAGATGATTCCAGCATTAATTTCATTGTGCTTTTGCTCATTTTGAAGATTTTGACAGTTTCACCTGAAGTGTACAATCAGGGGCTGAAAATGCGTTTAAAGCAATACAAAGTTCATTTAGGCTCTCACACCTTAACTAAATGTTGTAGACTCAAACTTGTTACTGTCATTAGTGTATTTTAGCAGCTTGAAGATGATTCCAGCATTAATTTAATTGTGCTTTTGCTCATTTTGAAGAATTTGACAGTTTCACCTGAAGTGTACATTCGGGCTGAAAATGCATTTAAAGCAATACAAAGTTCATTTTGGCTCTCACACCTTAACTAAATGTTGTAGACTTAAACTTTTTACTGTCATTAGTGTATTTTAGCAACTTGAAGATGATTCCAGCATTAATTTCATTGTGCTTTTGCTCATTTTGAAGAATTTGACAGTTTCACCTGAAGTGTACAATCAAGGGCTGAAAACGCGTTTAAAGCAATAAAAAGTTAATTTTGGCTCTCACACCTTAACTAAATGTTGTAGACTCAAACTTTTTGCTGTCATTAGTGTATTTTAGCAACTTGAAGATGATTCCAGCATTAATTTCATTGTGCTTTTGCTCATTTTGAATATTTTGACAGTTTCACCTGAAGTGTACAATCAGGTGCTGAAAACGCGTTTACAGCAATACAAAGTTCATTTTGGCTCTCACACCTTAACTAAATGTTGTAGACTCAAACTTTTTGCTGTCATTAGTGTATTTTAGCAACTTGAATATGATTCCAGCATTAATTTCATTGTGCTTTTGCTCATTTTGAATATTTTGACAGTTTCACCTGAAGTGTACAATCAGGTGCTGAAAACGCGTTTACAGCAATACAAAGTTCATTTTGGCTCTCACACCTTAACTAAATGTTGTAGACTCAAACTTTTTGCTGTCATTAGTGTATTTTAGCAACTTGAAGATGTTTCCAGCATTAATTTCATTTTGCTTTTGCTCATTTTGAAGAATTTGACAGTTTCACCTGAAGTGTACATTCGGGCTGAAAATGCATTTAAAGCAATACAAAGTTCATTTTGGCTCTCACACCTTAACTAAATGTTGTAGACTCAAACTTTTTGCTGTCATTAGTGTATTTTAGCAACTTGAAGATGATTCCAGCATTAATTTCATTGTGCTTTTGCTCATTTTGAAGATTTTGACAGTTTCACCTGAAGTGTACAATCAGGTGCTGAAAACGCGTTTACAGCAATACAAAGTTCATTTTGGCTCTCACACCTTAACTAAATGTTGTAGACTCAAACTTGTTGCTGTCATTAGTGTATTTTAGCAACTTGAAGATGTTTCCAGCATTAATTTCATTGTGCTTTTGCTCATTTTGAAGATTTTGACAGTTTCACCTGAAGTGTACAATCAGGTGCTGAAAACGCGTTTACAGCAATACAAAGTTCATTTTGGCTCTCACAACTTAACTAAATGTTGTAGACTCAAACTTGTTGCTGTCATTAGTGTATTTTAGCAACTTGAAGATGTTTCCAGCATTAATTTCATTGTGCTTTTGCTCATTTTGAAGAATTTGACAGTTTCACCTGAATTGTACAATCAAGGGCTGAAAACGCGTTTAAAGCAATGAAAAGTTCATTTAGGCTTTCACACCTTAACTAAATGTTGTAGACTCAAACTTTTTGCTGTCATTAGTGTATTTTAGCAACTTGAAGATGATTCCAGCATTCATTTCATTGTGCTTTTGCTCATTTTGAAGATTTTGACAGTTTCACCTGAAGTGTACAATCAGGTGCTGAAAACGCGTTTACAGCAATACAAAGTTCATTTTGGCTCTCACACCTTAACTAAATGTTGTAGACTCAAACTTGTTGCTGTCATTAGTGTATTTTAGCAACTTGAAGATGTTTCCAGCATTAATTTCATTGTGCTTTTGCTCATTTTGAAGAATTTGACAGTTTCACCTGAAGTGTACATTCGGGCTGAAAATGCATTTAAAGCAATACAAAGTTCATTTTGGCTCTCACACCTTAACTAAATGTTGTAGACTTAAACTTTTTACTGTCATTAGTGTATTTTAGCAACTTAAAGATGATTCCAGCATTAATTTCATTGTGCTTTTGCTCATTTTGAATATTTTGACAGTTTCACCTGAAGTGTACAATCAGGTGCTGAAAACGCGTTTACAGCAATACAAAGTTCATTTTGGCTCTCACACCTTAACTAAATGTTGTAGACTCAAACTTGTTACTGTCATTAGTGTATTTTAGCAGCTTGAAGATGATTCCAGCATTAATTTAATTGTGCTTTTGCTCATTTTGAAGATTTTGACAGTTTCACCTGAAGTGTACATTCAGGTGCTGAAAACGCGTTTACAGCAATACAAAGTTCATTTTGGCTCTCACACCTTAACTAAATGTTGTAGACTCAAACTTGTTGCTGTCATTAGTGTATTTTAGCAACTTGAAGATGTTTCCAGCATTAATTTCATTGTGCTTTTGCTCATTTTGAAGAATTTGACAGTTTCACCTGAAGTGTACATTCGGGCTGAAAATGCATTTAAAGCAATACAAAGTTCATTTTGGCTCTCACACCTTAACTAAATGTTGTAGACTCAAACTTGTTACTGTCATTAGTGTATTTTAGCAGCTTGAAGATGATTCCAGCATTAATTTAATTGTGCTTTTGCTCATTTTGAAGATTTTGACAGTTTCACCTGAATTGTACAATCAAGGGCTGAAAACGCGTTTAAAGCAATGAAAAGTTCATTTAGGCTTTCACACCTTAACTAAATGTTGTAGACTCAAACTTTTTGCTGTCATTAGTGTATTTTAGCAACTTGAAGATGATTCCAGCATTCATTTCATTGTGCTTTTGCTCATTTTGAAGATTTTGACAGTTTCACCTGAAGTGTACAATCAGGTGCTGAAAACGCGTTTACAGCAATACAAAGTTCATTTTGGCTCTCACACCTTAACTAAATGTTGTAGACTCAAACTTTTTGCTCTCATTAGTGTATTTTAGCAACTTGAAGATGATTCCAGCATTAATTTCATTGTGCTTTTGCTCATTTTAAATATTTTGACAGTTTCACCTGAAGTGTACATTCGGGCTGAAAATGCATTTAAAGCAATACAAAGTTCATTTTGGCTCTCACACCTTAACTAAATGTTGTAGACTCAAACTTCTTGCTGTCATTAGTGTATTTTAGCAACTTGAAGGTGATTCCAGCATTAATTTCATTGTGCTTTTGCTCATTTTGAAGATTTTGACAGTTTCACCTGAAGTGTACATTCAGGTGCTGAAAACGCGTTTACAGCAATACAAAGTTCATTTTGGCTCTCACACCTTAACTAAATGTTGTAGACTCAAACTTGTTGCTGTCATTAGTGTATTTTAGCAACTTGAAGATGTTTCCAGCATTAATTTCATTGTGCTTTTGCTCATTTTGAAGAATTTGACAGTTTCACCTGAAGTGTACATTCGGGCTGAAAATGCATTTAAAGCAATACAAAGTTCATTTTGGCTCTCACACCTTAACTAAATGTTGTAGACTCAAACTTCTTGCTGTCATTAGTGTATTTTAGCAACTTGAAGGTGATTCCAGCATTAATTTCATTGTGCTTTTGCTCATTTTGAAGATTTTGACAGTTTCACCTGAAGTGTACATTCAGGTGCTGAAAACGCGTTTACAGCAATACAAAGTTCATTTAGGCTCTCACACCTTAACTAAATGTTGTAGACTCAAACTTGTTACTGTCATTAGTGTATTTTAGCAGCTTGAAGATGATTCCAGCATTAATTTAATTGTGCTTTTGCTCATTTTGAAGATTTTGACAGTTTCACCTGAAGTGTCCAATCGGGCTGAAAATGCATTTAAAGCAATACAAAGTTAATTTTGGCTCTCAAACCTTAACTAAATGTTGTAGACTCAAACTTTTTGCTGTCATTAGTGTATTTTAGCAACTTGAAGATGATTCCAGCATTAATTTCATTGTGCTTTTGCTCATTTTGAAAATTTTGACAGTTTCACCTGAAGTGTACAATCAGGGGCTGAAAATGCGTTTAAAGCAATACAAAGTTCATTTAGGCTCTCACACCTTAACTAAATGTTGTAGACTCAAACTTGTTACTGTCATTAGTGTATTTTAGCAGCTTGAAGATGATTCCAGCATTAATTTAATTGTGCTTTTGCTCATTTTGAAGAATTTGACAGTTTCACCTGAAGTGTACATTCGGGCTGAAAATGCATTTAAAGCAATACAAAGTTCATTTTGGCTCTCACACCTTAACTAAATGTTGTAGACTTAAACTTTTTACTGTCATTAGTGTATTTTAGCAACTTGAAGATGATTCCAGCATTAATTTCATTGTGCTTTTGCTCATTTTGAAGAATTTGACAGTTTCACCTGAAGTGTACAATCAAGGGCTGAAAACGCGTTTAAAGCAATAAAAAGTTAATTTTGGCTCTCACACCTTAACTAAATGTTGTAGACTCAAACTTTTTGCTGTCATTAGTGTATTTTAGCAACTTGAAGATGATTCCAGCATTAATTTCATTGTGCTTTTGCTCATTTTGAATATTTTGACAGTTTCACCTGAAGTGTACAATCAGGTGCTGAAAACGCGTTTACAGCAATACAAAGTTCATTTTGGCTCTCACACCTTAACTAAATGTTGTAGACTCAAACTTTTTGCTGTCATTAGTGTATTTTAGCAACTTGAATATGATTCCAGCATTAATTTCATTGTGCTTTTGCTCATTTTGAATATTTTGACAGTTTCACCTGAAGTGTACAATCAGGTGCTGAAAACGCGTTTACAGCAATACAAAGTTCATTTTGGCTCTCACACCTTAACTAAATGTTGTAGACTCAAACTTTTTGCTGTCATTAGTGTATTTTAGCAACTTGAAGATGTTTCCAGCATTAATTTCATTTTGCTTTTGCTCATTTTGAAGAATTTGACAGTTTCACCTGAAGTGTACATTCGGGCTGAAAATGCATTTAAAGCAATACAAAGTTCATTTTGGCTCTCACACCTTAACTAAATGTTGTAGACTCAAACTTTTTGCTGTCATTAGTGTATTTTAGCAACTTGAAGATGATTCCAGCATTAATTTCATTGTGCTTTTGCTCATTTTGAAGATTTTGACAGTTTCACCTGAAGTGTACAATCAGGTGCTGAAAACGCGTTTACAGCAATACAAAGTTCATTTTGGCTCTCACACCTTAACTAAATGTTGTAGACTCAAACTTTTTGCTGTCATTAGTGTATTTTAGCAACTTGAAGATGATTCCAGCATTAATTTCATTGTGCTTTTGCTCATTTTGAAGATTTTGACAGTTTCACCTGAAGTGTACTATCGGGCTGAAAAGGCATTTAAAGCAATACAAAGTTCATTTTGGCTCTCACACCTTAACTAAATGTTGTAGACTCAAACTTTTTGCTGTCATTAGTGTATTTTAGCAACTTGAAGATGATTCCAAGATTTAATTTCATTGTGCTTTTGCTCATTTTGAAGATTTTGACAGTTTCACCTGAAGTGTACTATCGGGCTGAAAATGCATTTAAAGCAATACAAAGTTCATTTTGGCTCTCAAACCTTAACTAAATGTTGTAGACTCAAACTTGTTACTGTCATTAGTGTATTTTAGCAGCTTGAAGATGATTCCAGCATTAATTTAATTGTGCTTTTGCTCATTTTGAAGATTTTGACAGTTTCACCTGAAGTGTACAATCAGGTGCTGAAAATGCGTTTACAGCAATACAAAGTTCATTTTGGATCTCACACCTTATCTAAATGTTGTAGACTCAAACTTGTTGCTGTCATTAGTGTATTTTAGCAACTTGAAGATGATTCCAGCATTAATTTCATTGTGCTTTTGCTCATTTTGAATATTTTGACAGTTTCACTTGAAGTGTACAAGCAGGTGCTGAAAACGCGTTTACAGCAATACAAAGTTCATTTTGGCTCTCACACCTTAACTAAATGTTGTAGACTCAAACTTGTTGCTGTCATTAGTGTATTTTAGCAACTTGAAGATGATTCCAGCATTAATTTCATTGTGTTTTGCTCATTTTGAAGATTTTGACAGTTTCACCTGAATTGTACAATCAAGGGCTGAAAACGCGTTTAAAGCAATGAAAAGTTCATTTAGGCTTTCACACCTTAACTAAATGTTGTAGACTCAAACTTTTTGCTGTCATTAGTGTATTTTAGCAACTTGAAGATGATTCCAGCATTCATTTCATTGTGCTTTTGCTCATTTTGAAGATTTTGACAGTTTCACCTGAAGTGTACAATCAGGTGCTGAAAACGCGTTTACAGCAATACAAAGTTCATTTTGGCTCTCACACCTTAACTAAATGTTGTAGACTCAAACTTGTTGCTGTCATTAGTGTATTTTAGCAACTTGAAGATGTTTCCAGCATTAATTTCATTGTGCTTTTGCTCATTTTGAAGAATTTGACAGTTTCACCTGAAGTGTACATTCGGGCTGAAAATGCATTTAAAGCAATACAAAGTTCATTTTGGCTCTCACACCTTAACTAAATGTTGTAGACTTAAACTTTTTACTGTCATTAGTGTATTTTAGCAACTTAAAGATGATTCCAGCATTAATTTCATTGTGCTTTTGCTCATTTTGAATATTTTGACAGTTTCACCTGAAGTGTACAATCAGGTGCTGAAAACGCGTTTACAGCAATACAAAGTTCATTTTGGCTCTCACACCTTAACTAAATGTTGTAGACTCAAACTTTTTGCTCTCATTAGTGTATTTTAGCAACTTGAAGATGATTCCAGCATTAATTTCATTGTGCTTTTGCTCATTTTGAATATTTTGACAGTTTCACCTGAAGTGTACATTCGGGCTGAAAATGCATTTAAAGCAATACAAAGTTCATTTTGGCTCTCACACCTTAACTAAATGTTGTAGACTCAAACTTCTTGCTGTGATTAGTGTATTTTAGCAAATTGAAGGTGATTCCAGCATTAATTTCATTGTGCTTTTGCTCATTTTGAAGATTTTGACAGTTTCACCTGAAGTGTACATTCAGGTGCTGAAAACGCGTTTACAGCAATACAAAGTTCATTTTGGCTCTCACACCTTAACTAAATGTTGTAGACTCAAACTTGTTGCTGTCATTAGTGTATTTTAGCAACTTGAAGATGTTTCCAGCATTAATTTCATTGTGCTTTTGCTCATTTTGAAGAATTTGACAGTTTCACCTGAAGTGTACATTCGGGCTGAAAATGCATTTAAAGCAATACAAAGTTCATTTAGGCTCTCACACCTTAACTAAATGTTGTAAACTCAAACTTGTTACTGTCATTAGTGTATTTTAGCAGCTTGAAGATGATTCCAGCATTAATTTAATTGTGCTTTTGCTCATTTTGAAGATTTTGACAGTTTCACCTGAAGTGTCCAATCGGGCTGAAAATGCATTTAAAGCAATACAAAGTTAATTTTGGCTCTCAAACCTTAACTAAATGTTGTAGACTCAAACTTTTTGCTGTCATTAGTGTATTTTAGCAACTTGAAGATGATTCCAGCATTAATTTCATTGTGCTTTTGCTCATTTTGAAGATTTTGACAGTTTCACCTGAAGTGTACAATCAGGGGCTGAAAATGCGTTTAAAGCAATACAAAGTTCATTTAGGCTCTCACACCTTAACTAAATGTTGTAGACTCAAACTTGTTACTGTCATTAGTGTATTTTAGCAGCTTGAAGATGATTCCAGCATTAATTTAATTGTGCTTTTGCTCATTTTGAAGAATTTGACAGTTTCACCTGAAGTGTACATTCGGGCTGAAAATGCATTTAAAGCAATACAAAGTTCATTTTGGCTCTCACACCTTAACTAAATGTTGTAGACTTAAACTTTTTACTGTCATTAGTGTATTTTAGCAACTTGAAGATGATTCCAGCATTAATTTCATTGTGCTTTTGCTCATTTTGAAGAATTTGACAGTTTCACCTGAAGTGTACAATCAAGGGCTGAAAACGCGTTTAAAGCAATAGAAAGTTAATTTTGGCTCTCACACCTTAACTAAATGTTGTAGACTCAAACTTTTTGCTGTCATTAGTGTATTTTAGCAACTTGAAGATGATTCCAGCATTAATTTCATTGTGCTTTTGCTCATTTTGAATATTTTGACAGTTTCACCTGAAGTGTACAATCAGGTGCTGAAAACGCGTTTACAGCAATACAAAGTTCATTTTGGCTCTCACACCTTAACTAAATGATGTAGGCTCAAACTTTTTGCTGTCATTAGTGTATTTTAGCAACTTGAATATGATTCCAGCATTAATTTCATTGTGCTTTTTCTCATTTTGAATATTTTGACAGTTTCACCTGAAGTGTACAATCAGGTGCTGAAAACGCGTTTACAGCAATACAAAGTTCATTTTGGCTCTCACACCTTAACTAAATGTTGTAGACTCAAACTTTTTGCTGTCATTAGTGTATTTTAGCAACTTGAAGATGTTTCCAGCATTAATTTCATTTTGCTTTTGCTCATTTTGAAGAATTTGACAGTTTCACCTGAAGTGAACATTCGGGCTGAAAATGCATTTAAAGCAATACAAAGTTCATTTTGGCTCTCACACCTTAACTAAATGTTGTAGACTCAAACTTTTTGCTGTCATTAGTGTATTTTAGCAACTTGAAGATGATTCCAGCATTAATTTCATTGTGCTTTTGCTCATTTTGAAGATTTTGACAGTTTCACCTGAAGTGTACAATCAGGTGCTGAAAACGCGTTTACAGCAATACAAAGTTCATTTTGGCTCTCACACCTTAACTAAATGTTGTAGACTCAAACTTTTTGCTGTCATTAGTGTATTTTAGCAACTTGAAGATGATTCCAGCATTAATTTCATTGTGCTTTTGCTCATTTTGAAGATTTTGACAGTTTCACCTGAAGTGTACTATCGGTCTGAAAAGGCATTTAAAGCAATACAAAGTTCATTTTGGCTCTCACACCTTAACTAAATGTTGTAGACTCAAACTTTTTGCTGTCATTAGTGTATTTTAGCAACTTGAAGATGATTCCAGCATTAATTTCATTGTGCTTTTGCTCATTTTGAAGATTTTGACAGTTTCACCTGAAGTGTACTATCGGGCTGAAAATGCATTTAAAGCAATACAAAGTTCATTTTGGCTCTCAAACCTTAACTAAATGTTGTAGACTCAAACTTTTTGCTGTCATTAGTGTATTTTAGCAACTTGAAGATGATTCCAGCATTAATTTCATTGTGCTTTTGCTCATTTTGAAGATTTTGACAGTTTCACCTGAAGTGTACAATCAGGGGCTGAAAATGCGTTTAAAGCAATACAAAGTTCATTTAGGCTCTCACACCTTAACTAAATGTTGTAGACTCAAACTTGTTGCTGTCATTAGTGTATTTTAGCAACTTGAAGATGTTTCCAGCATTAATTTCATTGTGCTTTTGCTCATTTTGAAGAATTTGACAGTTTCACCTGAAGTGTACATTCGGGCTGAAAATGCATTTAAAGCAATACAAAGTTCATTTTGGCTCTCACACCTTAACTAAATGTTGTAGACTCAAACTTTTTGCTGTCATTAGTGTATTTTAGCAACTTGAAGATGATTCCAGCATTAATTTCATTGTGCTTTTGCTCATTTTGAAGATTTTGACAGTTTCACCTAAAGTGTACAATCAGGTGCTGAAAACGCGTTTACAGCAATACAAAGTTCATTTTGGCTCTCACACCTTAACTAAATGTTGTAGACTCAAACTTTTTGCTGTCATTAGTGTATTTTAGCAACTTGAAGATGATTCCAGCATTAATTTCATTGTGCTTTTGCTCATTTTGAAGATTTTGACAGTTTCACCTGAAGTGTACTATCGGGCTGAAAAGGCATTTAAAGCAATACAAAGTTCATTTTGGCTCTCACACCTTAACTAAATGTTGTAGACTCAAACTTTTTGCTGTCATTAGTGTATTTTAGCAACTTGAAGATGATTCCAGCATTAATTTCATTGTGCTTTTGCTCATTTTGAAGATTTTGACAGTTTCACCTGAAGTGTACTATCGGGCTGAAAATGCATTTAAAGCAATACAAAGTTCATTTTGGCTCTCAAACCTTAACTAAATGTTGTAGACTCAAACTTGTTACTGTCATTAGTGTATTTTAGCAGCTTGAAGATGATTCCAGCATTAATTTAATTGTGCTTTTGCTCATTTTGAAGATTTTGACAGTTTCACCTGAAGTGTACAATCAGGTGCTGAAAACGCGTTTACAGCAATACAAAGTTCATTTTGGCTCTCACACCTTAACTAAATGTTGTAGACTCAAACTTGTTGCTGTCATTAGTGTATTTTAGCAACTTGAAGATGATTCCAGCATTAATTTCATTGTGCTTTTGCTCATTTTGAATATTTTGACAGTTTCACTTGAAGTGTACAATCAGGTGCTGAAAACGCGTTTACAGCAATACAAAGTTCATTTTGGCTCTTACACCTTAACTAAATGTTGTAGACTCAAACTTGTTGCTGTCATTAGTGTATTTTAGCAACTTGAAGATGATTCCAGCATTAATTTCATTGTGCTTTTGCTCATTTTGAAGATTTTGACAGTTTCACCTGAATTGTACAATCAAGGGCTGAAAACGCGTTTAAAGCAATGAAAAGTTCATTTAGGCTTTCACACCTTAACTAAATGTTGTAGACTCAAACTTTTTGCTGTCATTAGTGTATTTTAGCAACTTGAAGGTGATTCCAGCATTAATTTCATTGTGCATTTGCTCATTTTGAAGATTTTGACAGTTTCACCTGAAGTGTACAATCTTGGGCTGAAAACGCGTTTAAAGCAATACAAAGTTCATTTAGGCTCTCACACCTTAACTAAATGTTGTAGACTCAAACTTTTTGCTGTCATTAGTGTATTTTAGCAACTTGAAGATGATTCCAGCATTCATTTCATTGTGCTTTTGCTCATTTTGAAGATTTTGACAGTTTCACCTGAAGTGTACAATCAGGTGCTGAAAACGCGATTACAGCAATACAAAGTTAATTTTGGCTCTCACACCTTAACTAAATGTTGTAGACTCAAACTTTTTGCTGTCATTAGTGTATTTTAGCAACTTGAAGATGATTCCAGCATTAATTTCATTGTGCTTTTGCTCATTTTGAAGATTTTGACAGTTTCACCTGAAGTGTACAATCAGGGGCTGAAAATGCGTTTAAAGCAATACAAAGTTAATTTAGGCTCTCACACCTTAACTAAATGTTGTAGACTCAAACTTGTTACTGTCATTAGTGTATTTTAGCAACTTGAAGATGATTCCAGCATTAATTTCATTGTGCTTTTGCTCATTTTGAATATTTTGACAGTTTCACCTGAAGTGTACAATCAGGTGCTGAAAACGCGTTTACAGCAATACAAAGTTCATTTTGGCTCTCACACATTAACTAAATGTTGTAGACTCAAACTTGTTGCTGTCATTAGTGTATTTTAGCAACTTGAAGATGATTCCAGCATTAATTTCATTGTGCTTTTGCTCATTTTGAAGATTTTGACAGTTTCACCTGAATTGTACAATCAAGGGCTGAAAACGCGTTTAAAGCAATGAAAAGTTCATTTAGGCTTTCACACCTTAACTAAATGTTGTAGACTCAAACTTTTTGCTGTCATTAGTGTATTTTAGCAACTTGAAGATGATTCCAGCATTCATTTCATTGTGCTTTTGCTCATTTTGAAGATTTTGACAGTTTCACCTGAAGTGTACAATCAGGTGCTGAAAACGCGTTTACAGCAATACAAAGTTCATTTTGGCTCTCACACCTTAACTAAATGTTGTAGACTCAAACTTGTTGCTGTCATTAGTGTATTTTAGTAACTTGAAGATGTTTCCAGCATTAATTTCATTGTGCTTTTGCTTATTTTGAAGAATTTGACAGTTTCACCTGAAGTGTACATTCGGGCTGAAAATGCATTTAAAGCAATACAAAGTTCATTTTGGCTCTCACACCTTAACTAAATGTTGTAGACTTAAACTTTTTACTGTCATTAGTGTATTTTAGCAACTTAAAGATGATTCCAGCATTAATTTCATTGTGCTTTTGCTCATTTTGAATATTTTGACAGTTTCACCTGAAGTGTACAATCAGGTGCTGAAAACGCGTTTACAGCAATACAAAGTTCATTTTGGCTCTCACACCTTAACTAAATGTTGTAGACTCAAACTTTTTGCTGTCATTAGTGTATTTTAGCAGCTTGAAGATGATTCCAGCATTAATTTAATTGTGCTTTTGCTCATTTTGAAGATTTTGACAGTTTCACCTGAAGTGTCCAATCGGGCTGAAAATGCATTTAAAGCAATACAAAGTTAATTTTGGGTCTAACACCTTAACTAAATGTTGTAGACTCAAACTTTTTGCTGTCATTAGTGTATTTTAGCAACTTGAAGATGATTCCAGCATTAATTTCATTGTGCTTTTGCTCATTTTGAAGATTTTGACAGTTTCACCTGAATTGTACAATCAAGGGCTGAAAACGCGTTTAAAGCAATGAAAAGTTCATTTAGGCTTTCAAACCTTAACTAAATGTTGTAGACTCAAACTTTTTGCTGTCATTAGTGTATTTTAGCAACTTGAAGATGATTCCAGCATTAATTGCATTGTGCTTTTGCTCATTTTGAAGATTTTGACAGTTTCACCTGAATTGTACAATCAAGGGCTGAAAACGCGTTTAAAGCAATGAAAAGTTCATTTAGGCTTTCACACCTTAACTAAATGTTGTAGACTCAAACTTTTTGCTGTCATTAGTGTATTTTAGCAATTTGAAGATGATTCCAGCATTCATTTCATTGTGCTTTTGCTCATTTTGAAGATTTTGACAGTTTCACCTGAAGTGTACAATCAGGTGCTGAAAACGCGTTTACAGCAATACAAAGTTCATTTTGGCTCTCACACCTTAACTAAATGTTGTAGACTCAAACTTGTTGCTGTCATTAGTGTATTTTAGCAACTTGAAGATGATTCCAGCATTAATTTCATTGTGCTTTTGCTCATTTTGAATATTTTGACAGTTTCACCTGAAGTGTACAATCAGGTGCTGAAAACGCGTTTACAGCAATACAAAGTTCATTTTGGCTCTCACACCTTAACTAAATGTTGTAGACTCAAACTTGTTGCTGTCATTAGTGTATTTTAGCAACTTGAAGATGATTCCAGCATTAATTTCATTGTGCTTTTGCTCATTTTGAAGATTTTGACAGTTTCACCTGAATTGTACAATCAAGGGCTGAAAACGCGTTTAAAGCAATGAAAAGTTCATTTAGGCTTTCACACCTTAACTAAATGTTGTAGACTCAAACTTTTTGCTGTCATTAGTGTATTTTAGCAACTTGAAGATGATTCCAGCATTCATTTCATTGTGCTTTTGCTCATTTTGAAGATTTTGACAGTTTCACCTGAAGTGTACAATCAGGTGCTGAAAACGCGTTTACAGCAATACAAAGTTCATTTTGGCTCTCACACCTTAACTAAATGTTGTAGACTCAAACTTGTTGCTGTCATTAGTGTATTTTAGCAACTTGAAGATGTTTCCAGCATTAATTTCATTGTGCTTTTGCTCATTTTGAAGAATTTGACAGTTTCACCTGAATTGTACAATCAAGGGCTGAAAACGCGTTTAAAGCAATGAAAAGTTCATTTAGGCTTTCACACCTTAACTAAATGTTGTAGACTCAAACTTTTTGCTGTCATTAGTGTATTTTAGCAACTTGAAGATGATTCCATTATTCATTTCATTGTGCTTTTGCTCATTTTGAAGATTTTGACAGTTTCACCTGAAGTGTACAATCAGGTGCTGAAAACGCGTTTACAGCAATACAAAGTTCATTTTGGCTCTCACACCTTAACTAAATGTTGTAGACTCAAACTTGTTGCTGTCATTAGTGTATTTTAGCAACTTGAAGATGTTTCCAGCATTAATTTCATTGTGCTTTTGCTCATTTTGAAGAATTTGACAGTTTCACCTGAAGTGTACATTCGGGCTGAAAATGCATTTAAAGCAATACAAAGTTCATTTTGGCTCTCACACCTTAACTAAATGTTGTAGACTTAAACTTTTTACTGTCATTAGTGTATTTTAGCAACTTAAAGATGATTCCAGCATTAATTTCATTGTGCTTTTGCTCATTTTGAATATTTTGACAGTTTCACCTGAAGTGTACAATCAGGTGCTGAAAACGCGTTTACAGCAATACAAAGTTCATTTTGGCTCTCACACCTTAACTAAATGTTGTAGACTCAAACTTGTTACTGTCATTAGTGTATTTTAGCAGCTTGAAGATGATTCCAGCATTAATTTAATTGTGCTTTTGCTCATTTTGAAGATTTTGACAGTTTCACCTGAAGTGTACATTCAGGTGCTGAAAACGCGTTTACAGCAATACAAAGTTCATTTTGGCTCTCACACCTTAACTAAATGTTGTAGACTCAAACTTGTTGCTGTCATTAGTGTATTTTAGCAACTTGAAGATGTTTCCAGCATTAATTTCATTGTGCTTTTGCTCATTTTGAAGAATTTGACAGTTTCACCTGAAGTGTACATTCGGGCTGAAAATGCATTTAAAGCAATACAAAGTTCATTTTGGCTCTCACACCTTAACTAAATGTTGTAGACTCAAACTTGTTACTGTCATTAGTGTATTTTAGCAGCTTGAAGATGATTCCAGCATTAATTTAATTGTGCTTTTGCTCATTTTGAAGATTTTGACAGTTTCACCTGAATTGTACAATCAAGGGCTGAAAACGCGTTTAAAGCAATGAAAAGTTCATTTAGGCTTTCACACCTTAACTAAATGTTGTAGACTCAAACTTTTTGCTGTCATTAGTGTATTTTAGCAACTTGAAGATGATTCCAGCATTCATTTCATTGTGCTTTTGCTCATTTTGAAGATTTTGACAGTTTCACCTGAAGTGTACAATCAGGTGCTGAAAACGCGTTTACAGCAATACAAAGTTCATTTTGGCTCTCACACCTTAACTAAATGTTGTAGACTCAAACTTTTTGCTCTCATTAGTGTATTTTAGCAACTTGAAGATGATTCCAGCATTAATTTCATTGTGCTTTTGCTCATTTTAAATATTTTGACAGTTTCACCTGAAGTGTACATTCGGGCTGAAAATGCATTTAAAGCAATACAAAGTTCATTTTGGCTCTCACACCTTAACTAAATGTTGTAGACTCAAACTTCTTGCTGTCATTAGTGTATTTTAGCAGCTTGAAGATGATTCCAGCATTAATTTAATTGTGCTTTTGCTCATTTTGAAGATTTTGACAGTTTCACCTGAAGTGTCCAATCGGGCTGAAAATGCATTTAAAGCAATACAAAGTTAATTTTGGGTCTAACACCTTAACTAAATGTTGTAGACTCAAACTTTTTGCTGTCATTAGTGTATTTTAGCAACTTGAAGATGATTCCAGCATTAATTTCATTGTGCTTTTGCTCATTTTGAAGATTTTGACAGTTTCACCTGAATTGTACAATCAAGGGCTGAAAACGCGTTTAAAGCAATGAAAAGTTCATTTAGGCTTTCAAACCTTAACTAAATGTTGTAGACTCAAACTTTTTGCTGTCATTAGTGTATTTTAGCAACTTGAAGATGATTCCAGCATTAATTGCATTGTGCTTTTGCTCATTTTGAAGATTTTGACAGTTTCACCTGAATTGTACAATCAAGGGCTGAAAACGCGTTTAAAGCAATGAAAAGTTCATTTAGGCTTTCACACCTTAACTAAATGTTGTAGACTCAAACTTTTTGCTGTCATTAGTGTATTTTAGCAATTTGAAGATGATTCCAGCATTCATTTCATTGTGCTTTTGCTCATTTTGAAGATTTTGACAGTTTCACCTGAAGTGTACAATCAGGTGCTGAAAACGCGTTTACAGCAATACAAAGTTCATTTTGGCTCTCACACCTTAACTAAATGTTGTAGACTCAAACTTGTTGCTGTCATTAGTGTATTTTAGCAACTTGAAGATGATTCCAGCATTAATTTCATTGTGCTTTTGCTCATTTTGAATATTTTGACAGTTTCACCTGAAGTGTACAATCAGGTGCTGAAAACGCGTTTACAGCAATACAAAGTTCATTTTGGCTCTCACACCTTAACTAAATGTTGTAGACTCAAACTTGTTGCTGTCATTAGTGTATTTTAGCAACTTGAAGATGATTCCAGCATTAATTTCATTGTGCTTTTGCTCATTTTGAAGATTTTGACAGTTTCACCTGAATTGTACAATCAAGGGCTGAAAACGCGTTTAAAGCAATGAAAAGTTCATTTAGGCTTTCACACCTTAACTAAATGTTGTAGACTCAAACTTTTTGCTGTCATTAGTGTATTTTAGCAACTTGAAGATGATTCCAGCATTCATTTCATTGTGCTTTTGCTCATTTTGAAGATTTTGACAGTTTCACCTGAAGTGTACAATCAGGTGCTGAAAACGCGTTTACAGCAATACAAAGTTCATTTTGGCTCTCACACCTTAACTAAATGTTGTAGACTCAAACTTGTTGCTGTCATTAGTGTATTTTAGCAACTTGAAGATGTTTCCAGCATTAATTTCATTGTGCTTTTGCTCATTTTGAAGAATTTGACAGTTTCACCTGAATTGTACAATCAAGGGCTGAAAACGCGTTTAAAGCAATGAAAAGTTCATTTAGGCTTTCACACCTTAACTAAATGTTGTAGACTCAAACTTTTTGCTGTCATTAGTGTATTTTAGCAACTTGAAGATGATTCCATTATTCATTTCATTGTGCTTTTGCTCATTTTGAAGATTTTGACAGTTTCACCTGAAGTGTACAATCAGGTGCTGAAAACGCGTTTACAGCAATACAAAGTTCATTTTGGCTCTCACACCTTAACTAAATGTTGTAGACTCAAACTTGTTGCTGTCATTAGTGTATTTTAGCAACTTGAAGATGTTTCCAGCATTAATTTCATTGTGCTTTTGCTCATTTTGAAGAATTTGACAGTTTCACCTGAAGTGTACATTCGGGCTGAAAATGCATTTAAAGCAATACAAAGTTCATTTTGGCTCTCACACCTTAACTAAATGTTGTAGACTTAAACTTTTTACTGTCATTAGTGTATTTTAGCAACTTAAAGATGATTCCAGCATTAATTTCATTGTGCTTTTGCTCATTTTGAATATTTTGACAGTTTCACCTGAAGTGTACAATCAGGTGCTGAAAACGCGTTTACAGCAATACAAAGTTCATTTTGGCTCTCACACCTTAACTAAATGTTGTAGACTCAAACTTGTTACTGTCATTAGTGTATTTTAGCAGCTTGAAGATGATTCCAGCATTAATTTAATTGTGCTTTTGCTCATTTTGAAGATTTTGACAGTTTCACCTGAAGTGTACATTCAGGTGCTGAAAACGCGTTTACAGCAATACAAAGTTCATTTTGGCTCTCACACCTTAACTAAATGTTGTAGACTCAAACTTGTTGCTGTCATTAGTGTATTTTAGCAACTTGAAGATGTTTCCAGCATTAATTTCATTGTGCTTTTGCTCATTTTGAAGAATTTGACAGTTTCACCTGAAGTGTACATTCGGGCTGAAAATGCATTTAAAGCAATACAAAGTTCATTTTGGCTCTCACACCTTAACTAAATGTTGTAGACTCAAACTTGTTACTGTCATTAGTGTATTTTAGCAGCTTGAAGATGATTCCAGCATTAATTTAATTGTGCTTTTGCTCATTTTGAAGATTTTGACAGTTTCACCTGAATTGTACAATCAAGGGCTGAAAACGCGTTTAAAGCAATGAAAAGTTCATTTAGGCTTTCACACCTTAACTAAATGTTGTAGACTCAAACTTTTTGCTGTCATTAGTGTATTTTAGCAACTTGAAGATGATTCCAGCATTCATTTCATTGTGCTTTTGCTCATTTTGAAGATTTTGACAGTTTCACCTGAAGTGTACAATCAGGTGCTGAAAACGCGTTTACAGCAATACAAAGTTCATTTTGGCTCTCACACCTTAACTAAATGTTGTAGACTCAAACTTTTTGCTCTCATTAGTGTATTTTAGCAACTTGAAGATGATTCCAGCATTAATTTCATTGTGCTTTTGCTCATTTTAAATATTTTGACAGTTTCACCTGAAGTGTACATTCGGGCTGAAAATGCATTTAAAGCAATACAAAGTTCATTTTGGCTCTCACACCTTAACTAAATGTTGTAGACTCAAACTTCTTGCTGTCATTAGTGTATTTTAGCAACTTGAAGGTGATTCCAGCATTAATTTCATTGTGCTTTTGCTCATTTTGAAGATTTTGACAGTTTCACCTGAAGTGTACATTCAGGTGCTGAAAACGCGTTTACAGCAATACAAAGTTCATTTTGGCTCTCACACCTTAACTAAATGTTGTAGACTCAAACTTGTTGCTGTCATTAGTGTATTTTAGCAACTTGAAGATGTTTCCAGCATTAATTTCATTGTGCTTTTGCTCATTTTGAAGAATTTGACAGTTTCACCTGAAGTGTCCAATCGGGCTGAAAATGCATTTAAAGCAATACAAAGTTAATTTTGGCTCTCAAACCTTAACTAAATGTTGTAGACTCAAACTTTTTGCTGTCATTAGTGTATTTTAGCAACTTGAAGATGATTCCAGCATTAATTTCATTGTGCTTTTGCTCATTTTGAATATTTTGACAGTTTCACCTGAAGTGTACAATCAGGTGCTGAAAACGCGTTTACAGCAATACAAAGTTCATTTTGGCTCTCACACCTTAACTAAATGTTGTAGACTCAAACTTTTTGCTGTCATTAGTGTATTTTAGCAACTTGAATATGATTCCAGCATTAATTTCATTGTGCTTTTGCTCATTTTGAATATTTTGACAGTTTCACCTGAAGTGTACAATCAGGTGCTGAAAACGCGTTTACAGCAATACAAAGTTCATTTTGGCTCTCACACCTTAACTAAATGTTGTAGACTCAAACTTTTTGCTGTCATTAGTGTATTTTAGCAACTTGAAGATGTTTCCAGCATTAATTTCATTTTGCTTTTGCTCATTTTGAAGAATTTGACAGTTTCACCTGAAGTGTACATTCGGGCTGAAAATGCATTTAAAGCAATACAAAGTTCATTTTGGCTCTCACACCTTAACTAAATGTTGTAGACTCAAACTTTTTGCTGTCATTAGTGTATTTTAGCAACTTGAAGATGATTCCAGCATTAATTTCATTGTGCTTTTGCTCATTTTGAAGATTTTGACAGTTTCACCTGAAGTGTACAATCAGGTGCTGAAAACGCGTTTACAGCAATACAAAGTTCATTTTGGCTCTCACACCTTAACTAAATGTTGTAGACTCAAACTTTTTGCTGTCATTAGTGTATTTTAGCAACTTGAAGATGATTCCAGCATTAATTTCATTGTGCTTTTGCTCATTTTGAAGATTTTGACAGTTTCACCTGAAGTGTACTATCGGGCTGAAAAGGCATTTAAAGCAATACAAAGTTCATTTTGGCTCTCACACCTTAACTAAATGTTGTAGACTCAAACTTTTTGCTGTCATTAGTGTATTTTAGCAACTTGAAGATGATTCCAGCATTAATTTCATTGTGCTTTTGCTCATTTTGAAGATTTTGACAGTTTCACCTGAAGTGTACTATCGGGCTGAAAATGCATTTAAAGCAATACAAAGTTCATTTTGGCTCTCAAACCTTAACTAAATGTTGTAGACTCAAACTTTTTGCTGTCATTAGTGTATTTTAGCAACTTGAAGATGATTCCAGCATTAATTTCATTGTGCTTTTGCTCATTTTGAAGATTTTGACAGTTTCACCTGAAGTGTACAATCAGGGGCTGAAAATGCGTTTAAAGCAATACAAAGTTCATTTAGGCTCTCACACCTTAACTAAATGTTGTAGACTCAAACTTGTTACTGTCATTAGTGTATTTTAGCAGCTTGAAGATGATTCCAGCATTAATTTAATTGTGCTTTTGCTCATTTTGAAGAATTTGACAGTTTCACCTGAAGTGTACATTCGGGCTGAAAATGCATTTAAAGCAATACAAAGTTCATTTTGGCTCTCACACCTTAACTAAATGTTGTAGACTTAAACTTTTTACTGTCATTAGTATATTTTAGCAACTTGAAGATGATTCCAGCATTAATTTCATTGTGCTTTTGCTCATTTTGAAGAATTTGACAGTTTCACCTGAAGTGTACAATCAAGGGCTGAAAACGCGTTTAAAGCAATAAAAAGTTAATTTTGGCTCTCACACCTTAACTAAATGTTGTAGACTCAAACTTTTTGCTGTCATTAGTGTATTTTAGCAACTTGAAGATGATTCCAGCATTAATTTCATTGTGCTTTTGCTCATTTTGAATATTTTGACAGTTTCACCTGAAGTGTACAATCAGGTGCTGAAAACGCGTTTACAGCAATACAAAGTTCATTTTGGCTCTCACACCTTAACTAAATGTTGTAGACTCAAACTTTTTGCTGTCATTAGTGTATTTTAGCAACTTGAATATGATTCCAGCATTAATTTCATTGTGCTTTTGCTCATTTTGAATATTTTGACAGTTTCACCTGAAGTGTACAATCAGGTGCTGAAAACGCGTTTACAGCAATACAAAGTTCATTTTGGCTCTCACACCTTAACTAAATGTTGTAGACTCAAACTTTTTGCTGTCATTAGTGTATTTTAGCAACTTGAAGATGTTTCCAGCATTAATTTCATTTTGCTTTTGCTCATTTTGAAGAATTTGACAGTTTCACCTGAAGTGTACATTCGGGCTGAAAATGCATTTAAAGCAATACAAAGTTCATTTTGGCTCTCACACCTTAACTAAATGTTGTAGACTCAAACTTTTTGCTGTCATTAGTGTATTTTAGCAACTTGAAGATGATTCCAGCATTAATTTCATTGTGCTTTTGCTCATTTTGAAGATTTTGACAGTTTCACCTGAAGTGTACTATCGGGCTGAAAAGGCATTTAAAGCAATACAAAGTTCATTTTGGCTCTCACACCTTAACTAAATGTTGTAGACTCAAACTTTTTGCTGTCATTAGTGTATTTTAGCAACTTGAAGATGATTCCAGCATTAATTTCATTGTGCTTTTGCTCATTTTGAAGATTTTGACAGTTTCACCTGAAGTGTACTATCGGGCTGAAAATGCATTTAAAGCAATACAAAGTTCATTTTGGCTCTCAAACCTTAACTAAATGTTGTAGACTCAAACTTGTTACTGTCATTAGTGTATTTTAGCAGCTTGAAGATGATTCCAGCATTAATTTAATTGTGCTTTTGCTCATTTTGAAGATTTTGACAGTTTCACCTGAAGTGTACAATCAGGTGCTGAAAACGCGTTTACAGCAATACAAAGTTCATTTTGGATCTCACACCTTAACTAAATGTTGTAGACTCAAACTTGTTGCTGTCATTAGTGTATTTTAGCAACTTGAAGATGATTCCAGCATTAATTTCATTGTGCTTTTGCTCATTTTGAATATTTTGACAGTTTCACTTGAAGTGTACAATCAGGTGCTGAAAACGCGTTTACTGCAATACAAAGTTCATTTTGGCTCTCACACCTTAACTAAATGTTGTAGACTCAAACTTGTTGCTGTCATTAGTGTATTTTAGCAACTTGAAGATGATTCCAGCATTAATTTCATTGTGCTTTTGCTCATTTTGAAGATTTTGACAGTTTCACCTGAATTGTACAATCAAGGGCTGAAAACGCGTTTAAAGCAATGAAAAGTTCATTTAGGCTTTCACACCTTAACTAAATGTTGTAGACTCAAACTTTTTGCTGTCATTAGTGTATTTTAGCAACTTGAAGATGATTCCAGCATTCATTTCATTGTGCTTTTGCTCATTTTGAAGATTTTGACAGTTTCACCTGAAGTGTACAATCAGGTGCTGAAAACGCGTTTACAGCAATACAAAGTTCATTTTGGCTCTCACACCTTAACTAAATGTTGTAGACTCAAACTTGTTGCTGTCATTAGTGTATTTTAGCAACTTGAAGATGATTCCAGCATTAATTTCATTGTGCTTTTGCTCATTTTGAATATTTTGACAGTTTCACTTGAAGTGTACAATCAGGTGCTGAAAACGCGTTTACTGCAATACAAAGTTCATTTTGGCTCTCACACCTTAACTAAATGTTGTAGACTCAAACTTGTTGCTGTCATTAGTGTATTTTAGCAACTTGAAGATGATTCCAGCATTAATTTCATTGTGCTTTTGCTCATTTTGAAGATTTTGACAGTTTCACCTGAATTGTACAATCAAGGGCTGAAAACGCGTTTAAAGCAATGAAAAGTTCATTTAGGCTTTCACACCTTAACTAAATGTTGTAGACTCAAACTTTTTGCTGTCATTAGTGTATTTTAGCAACTTGAAGATGATTCCAGCATTCATTTCATTGTGCTTTTGCTCATTTTGAAGATTTTGACAGTTTCACCTGAAGTGTACAATCAGGTGCTGAAAACGCGTTTACAGCAATACAAAGTTCATTTTGGCTCTCACACCTTAACTAAATGTTGTAGACTCAAACTTGTTGCTGTCATTAGTGTATTTTAGCAACTTGAAGATGTTTCCAGCATTAATTTCATTGTGCTTTTGCTCATTTTGAAGAATTTGACAGTTTCACCTGAAGTGTACATTCGGGCTGAAAATGCATTTAAAGCAATACAAAGTTCATTTTGGCTCTCACACCTTAACTAAATGTTGTAGACTTAAACTTTTTACTGTCATTAGTGTATTTTAGCAACTTAAAGATGATTCCAGCATTAATTTCATTGTGCTTTTGCTCATTTTGAATATTTTGACAGTTTCACCTGAAGTGTACAATCAGGTGCTGAAAACGCGTTTACAGCAATACAAAGTTCATTTTGGCTCTCACACCTTAACTAAATGTTGTAGACTCAAACTTTTTGCTCTCATTAGTGTATTTTAGCAACTTGAAGATGATTCCAGCATTAATTTCATTGTGCTTTTGCTCATTTTGAATATTTTGACAGTTTCACCTGAAGTGTACATTCGGGCTGAAAATGCATTTAAAGCAATACAAAGTTCATTTTGGCTCTCACACCTTAACTAAATGTTGTAGACTCAAACTTCTTGCTGTCATTAGTGTATTTTAGCAACTTGAAGGTGATTCCAGCATTAATTTCATTGTGCTTTTGCTCATTTTGAAGATTTTGACAGTTTCACCTGAAGTGTACATTCAGGTGCTGAAAACGCGTTTACAGCAATACAAAGTTCATTTTGGCTCTCACACCTTAACTAAATGTTGTAGACTCAAACTTGTTGCTGTCATTAGTGTATTTTAGCAACTTGAAGATGTTTCCAGCATTAATTTCATTGTGCTTTTGCTCATTTTGAAGAATTTGACAGTTTCACCTGAAGTGTACATTCGGGCTGAAAATGCATTTAAAGCAATACAAAGTTCATTTAGGCTCTCACACCTTAACTAAATGTTGTAGACTCAAACTTGTTACTGTCATTAGTGTATTTTAGCAGCTTGAAGATGATTCCAGCATTAATTTAATTGTGCTTTTGCTCATTTTGAAGATTTTGACAGTTTCACCTGAAGTGTCCAATCGGGCTGAAAATGCATTTAAAGCAATACAAAGTTAATTTTGGCTCTCAAACCTTAACTAAATGTTGTAGACTCAAACTTTTTGCTGTCATTAGTGTATTTTAGCAACTTGAAGATGATTCCAGCATTAATTTCATTGTGCTTTTGCTCATTTTGAAGATTTTGACAGTTTCACCTGAAGTGTACAATCAGGGGCTGAAAATGCGTTTAAAGCAATACAAAGTTCATTTAGGCTCTCACACCTTAACTAAATGTTGTAGACTCAAACTTGTTACTGTCATTAGTGTATTTTAGCAGCTTGAAGATGATTCCAGCATTAATTTAATTGTGCTTTTGCTCATTTTGAAGAATTTGACAGTTTCACCTGAAGTGTACATTCGGGCTGAAAATGCATTTAAAGCAATACAAAGTTCATTCCGGCTCTCACACCTTAACTAAATGTTGTAGACTTAAACTTTTTGCTGTCATTAGTGTATTTTAGCAACTTGAAGATGATTCCAGCATTAATTTCATTGTGCTTTTGCTCATTTTGAATATTTTGACAGTTTCACCTGAAGTGTACAATCAGGTGCTGAAAACGCGTTTACAGCAATACAAAGTTCATTTTGGCTCTCACACCTTAACTAAATGATGTAGGCTCAAACTTTTTGCTGTCATTAGTGTATTTTAGCAACTTGAATATGATTCCAGCATTAATTTCATTGTGCTTTTGCTCATTTTGAATATTTTGACAGTTTCACCTGAAGTGTACAATCAGGTGCTGAAAACGCGTTTACAGCAATACAAAGTTCATTTTGGCTCTCACACCTTAACTAAATGTTGTAGACTCAAACTTTTTGCTGTCATTAGTGTATTTTAGCAACTTGAAGATGTTTCCAGCATTAATTTCATTTTGCTTTTGCTCATTTTGAAGAATTTGACAGTTTCACCTGAAGTGTACATTCGGGCTGAAAATGCATTTAAAGCAATACAAAGTTCATTTTGGCTCTCACACCTTAACTAAATGTTGTAGACTCAAACTTTTTGCTGTCATTAGTGTATTTTAGCAACTTGAAGATGATTCCAGCATTAATTTCATTGTGCTTTTGCTCATTTTGAAGATTTTGACAGTTTCACCTGAAGTGTACTATCGGGCTGAAAATGCATTTAAAGCAATACAAAGTTCATTTTGGCTCTCAAACCTTAACTAAATGTTGTAGACTCAAACTTGTTACTGTCATTAGTGTATTTTAGCAGCTTGAAGATGATTCCAGCATTAATTTAATTGTGCTTTTGCTCATTTTGAAGATTTTGACAGTTTCACCTGAAGTGTACAATCAGGTGCTGAAAACGCGTTTACAGCAATACAAAGTTCATTTTGGATCTCACACCTTAACTAAATGTTGTAGACTCAAACTTGTTGCTGTCATTAGTGTATTTTAGCAACTTGAAGATGATTCCAGCATTAATTTCATTGTGCTTTTGCTCATTTTGAATATTTTGACAGTTTCACTTGAAGTGTACAATCAGGTGCTGAAAACGCGTTTACTGCAATACAAAGTTAATTTTGGCTCTCACACCTTAACTAAATGTTGTAGACTCAAACTTGTTGCTGTCATTAGTGTATTTTAGCAACTTGAAGATGATTCCAGCATTAATTTCATTGTGCTTTTGCTCATTTTGAAGATTTTGACAGTTTCACCTGAATTGTACAATCAAGGGCTGAAAACGCGTTTAAAGCAATGAAAAGTTCATTTAGGCTTTCACACCTTAACTAAATGTTGTAGACTCAAACTTTTTGCTGTCATTAGTGTATTTTAGCAACTTGAAGATGATTCCAGCATTCATTTCATTGTGCTTTTGCTCATTTTGAAGATTTTGACAGTTTCACCTGAAGTGTACAATCAGGTGCTGAAAACGCGTTTACAGCAATACAAAGTTCATTTTGGCTCTCACACCTTAACTAAATGTTGTAGACTCAAACTTGTTGCTGTCATTAGTGTATTTTAGCAACTTGAAGATGTTTCCAGCATTAATTTCATTGTGCTTTTGCTCATTTTGAAGAATTTGACAGTTTCACCTGAAGTGTACATTCGGGCTGAAAATGCATTTAAAGCAATACAAAGTTCATTTTGGCTCTCACACCTTAACTAAATGTTGTAGACTTAAACTTTTTACTGTCATTAGTGTATTTTAGCAACTTAAAGATGATTCCAGCATTAATTTCATTGTGCTTTTGCTCATTTTGAATATTTTGACAGTTTCACCTGAAGTGTACAATCAGGTGCTGAAAACGCGTTTACAGCAATACAAAGTTCATTTTGGCTCTCACACCTTAACTAAATGTTGTAGACTCAAACTTTTTGCTCTCATTAGTGTATTTTAGCAACTTGAAGATGATTCCAGCATTAATTTCATTGTGCTTTTGCTCATTTTGAATATTTTGACAGTTTCACCTGAAGTGTACATTCGGGCTGAAAATGCATTTAAAGCAATACAAAGTTCATTTTGGCTCTCACACCTTAACTAAATGTTGTAGACTCAAACTTCTTGCTGTCATTAGTGTATTTTAGCAACTTGAAGGTGATTCCAGCATTAATTTCATTGTGCTTTTGCTCATTTTGAAGATTTTGACAGTTTCACCTGAAGTGTACATTCAGGTGCTGAAAACGCGTTTACAGCAATACAAAGTTCATTTTGGCTCTCACACCTTAACTAAATGTTGTAGACTCAAACTTGTTGCTGTCATTAGTGTATTTTAGCAACTTGAAGATGATTCCAGCATTAATTTCATTGTGCTTTTGCTCATTTTGAAGATTTTGACAGTTTCACCTGAAGTGTACTATCGGGCTGAAAATGCATTTAAAGCAATACAAAGTTCATTTTGGCTCTCAAACCTTAACTAAATGTTGTAGACTCAAACTTGTTACTGTCATTAGTGTATTTTAGCAGCTTGAAGATGATTCCAGCATTAATTTAATTGTGCTTTTGCTCATTTTGAAGATTTTGACAGTTTCACCTGAAGTGTACAATCAGGTGCTGAAAACGCGTTTACAGCAATACAAAGTTCATTTTGGATCTCACACCTTAACTAAATGTTGTAGACTCAAACTTGTTGCTGTCATTAGTGTATTTTAGCAACTTGAAGATGATTCCAGCATTAATTTCATTGTGCTTTTGCTCATTTTGAATATTTTGACAGTTTCACTTGAAGTGTACAATCAGGTGCTGAAAACGCGTTTACTGCAATACAAAGTTCATTTTGGCTCTCACACCTTAACTAAATGTTGTAGACTCAAACTTGTTGCTGTCATTAGTGTATTTTAGCAACTTGAAGATGATTCCAGCATTAATTTCATTGTGCTTTTGCTCATTTTGAAGATTTTGACAGTTTCACCTGAATTGTACAATCAAGGGCTGAAAACGCGTTTAAAGCAATGAAAAGTTCATTTAGGCTTTCACACCTTAACTAAATGTTGTAGACTCAAACTTTTTGCTGTCATTAGTGTATTTTAGCAACTTGAAGATGATTCCAGCATTCATTTCATTGTGCTTTTGCTCATTTTGAAGATTTTGACAGTTTCACCTGAAGTGTACAATCAGGTGCTGAAAACGCGTTTACAGCAATACAAAGTTCATTTTGGCTCTCACACCTTAACTAAATGTTGTAGACTCAAACTTGTTGCTGTCATTAGTGTATTTTAGCAACTTGAAGATGATTCCAGCATTAATTTCATTGTGCTTTTGCTCATTTTGAATATTTTGACAGTTTCACTTGAAGTGTACAATCAGGTGCTGAAAACGCGTTTACTGCAATACAAAGTTCATTTTGGCTCTCACACCTTAACTAAATGTTGTAGACTCAAACTTGTTGCTGTCATTAGTGTATTTTAGCAACTTGAAGATGATTCCAGCATTAATTTCATTGTGCTTTTGCTCATTTTGAAGATTTTGACAGTTTCACCTGAATTGTACAATCAAGGGCTGAAAACGCGTTTAAAGCAATGAAAAGTTCATTTAGGCTTTCACACCTTAACTAAATGTTGTAGACTCAAACTTTTTGCTGTCATTAGTGTATTTTAGCAACTTGAAGATGATTCCAGCATTCATTTCATTGTGCTTTTGCTCATTTTGAAGATTTTGACAGTTTCACCTGAAGTGTACAATCAGGTGCTGAAAACGCGTTTACAGCAATACAAAGTTCATTTTGGCTCTCACACCTTAACTAAATGTTGTAGACTCAAACTTGTTGCTGTCATTAGTGTATTTTAGCAACTTGAAGATGTTTCCAGCATTAATTTCATTGTGCTTTTGCTCATTTTGAAGAATTTGACAGTTTCACCTGAAGTGTACATTCGGGCTGAAAATGCATTTAAAGCAATACAAAGTTCATTTTGGCTCTCACACCTTAACTAAATGTTGTAGACTTAAACTTTTTACTGTCATTAGTGTATTTTAGCAACTTAAAGATGATTCCAGCATTAATTTCATTGTGCTTTTGCTCATTTTGAATATTTTGACAGTTTCACCTGAAGTGTACAATCAGGTGCTGAAAACGCGTTTACAGCAATACAAAGTTCATTTTGGCTCTCACACCTTAACTAAATGTTGTAGACTCAAACTTTTTGCTCTCATTAGTGTATTTTAGCAACTTGAAGATGATTCCAGCATTAATTTCATTGTGCTTTTGCTCATTTTGAATATTTTGACAGTTTCACCTGAAGTGTACATTCGGGCTGAAAATGCATTTAAAGCAATACAAAGTTCATTTTGGCTCTCACACCTTAACTAAATGTTGTAGACTCAAACTTCTTGCTGTCATTAGTGTATTTTAGCAACTTGAAGGTGATTCCAGCATTAATTTCATTGTGCTTTTGCTCATTTTGAAGATTTTGACAGTTTCACCTGAAGTGTACATTCAGGTGCTGAAAACGCGTTTACAGCAATACAAAGTTCATTTTGGCTCTCACACCTTAACTAAATGTTGTAGACTCAAACTTGTTGCTGTCATTAGTGTATTTTAGCAACTTGAAGATGTTTCCAGCATTAATTTCATTGTGCTTTTGCTCATTTTGAAGAATTTGACAGTTTCACCTGAAGTGTACATTCGGGCTGAAAATGCATTTAAAGCAATACAAAGTTCATTTAGGCTCTCACACCTTAACTAAATGTTGTAGACTCAAACTTGTTACTGTCATTAGTGTATTTTAGCAGCTTGAAGATGATTCCAGCATTAATTTAATTGTGCTTTTGCTCATTTTGAAGATTTTGACAGTTTCACCTGAAGTGTCCAATCGGGCTGAAAATGCATTTAAAGCAATACAAAGTTAATTTTGGCTCTCAAACCTTAACTAAATGTTGTAGACTCAAACTTTTTGCTGTCATTAGTGTATTTTAGCAACTTGAAGATGATTCCAGCATTAATTTCATTGTGCTTTTGCTCATTTTGAAGATTTTGACAGTTTCACCTGAAGTGTACAATCAGGGGCTGAAAATGCGTTTAAAGCAATACAAAGTTCATTTAGGCTCTCACACCTTAACTAAATGTTGTAGACTCAAACTTGTTACTGTCATTAGTGTATTTTAGCAGCTTGAAGATGATTCCAGCATTAATTTAATTGTGCTTTTGCTCATTTTGAAGAATTTGACAGTTTCACCTGAAGTGTACATTCGGGCTGAAAATGCATTTAAAGCAATACAAAGTTCATTCCGGCTCTCACACCTTAACTAAATGTTGTAGACTTAAACTTTTTGCTGTCATTAGTGTATTTTAGCAACTTGAAGATGATTCCAGCATTAATTTCATTGTGCTTTTGCTCATTTTGAATATTTTGACAGTTTCACCTGAAGTGTACAATCAGGTGCTGAAAACGCGTTTACAGCAATACAAAGTTCATTTTGGCTCTCACACCTTAACTAAATGATGTAGGCTCAAACTTTTTGCTGTCATTAGTGTATTTTAGCAACTTGAATATGATTCCAGCATTAATTTCATTGTGCTTTTGCTCATTTTGAATATTTTGACAGTTTCACCTGAAGTGTACAATCAGGTGCTGAAAACGCGTTTACAGCAATACAAAGTTCATTTTGGCTCTCACACCTTAACTAAATGTTGTAGACTCAAACTTTTTGCTGTCATTAGTGTATTTTAGCAACTTGAAGATGTTTCCAGCATTAATTTCATTTTGCTTTTGCTCATTTTGAAGAATTTGACAGTTTCACCTGAAGTGTACATTCGGGCTGAAAATGCATTTAAAGCAATACAAAGTTCATTTTGGCTCTCACACCTTAACTAAATGTTGTAGACTCAAACTTTTTGCTGTCATTAGTGTATTTTAGCAACTTGAAGATGATTCCAGCATTAATTTCATTGTGCTTTTGCTCATTTTGAAGATTTTGACAGTTTCACCTGAAGTGTACAATCAGGTGCTGAAAACGCGTTTACAGCAATACAAAGTTCATTTTGGCTCTCACACCTTAACTAAATGTTGTAGACTCAAACTTTTTGCTGTCATTAGTGTATTTTAGCAACTTGAAGATGATTCCAGCATTAATTTCATTGTGCTTTTGCTCATTTTGAAGATTTTGACAGTTTCACCTGAAGTGTACTATCGGGCTGAAAATGCATTTAAAGCAATACAAAGTTCATTTTGGCTCTCAAACCTTAACTAAATGTTGTAGACTCAAACTTGTTACTGTCATTAGTGTATTTTAGCAGCTTGAAGATGATTCCAGCATTAATTTAATTGTGCTTTTGCTCATTTTGAAGATTTTGACAGTTTCACCTGAAGTGTACAATCAGGTGCTGAAAACGCGTTTACAGCAATACAAAGTTCATTTTGGATCTCACACCTTAACTAAATGTTGTAGACTCAAACTTGTTGCTGTCATTAGTGTATTTTAGCAACTTGAAGATGATTCCAGCATTAATTTCATTGTGCTTTTGCTCATTTTGAATATTTTGACAGTTTCACTTGAAGTGTACAATCAGGTGCTGAAAACGCGTTTACTGCAATACAAAGTTAATTTTGGCTCTCACACCTTAACTAAATGTTGTAGACTCAAACTTGTTGCTGTCATTAGTGTATTTTAGCAACTTGAAGATGATTCCAGCATTAATTTCATTGTGCTTTTGCTCATTTTGAAGATTTTGACAGTTTCACCTGAATTGTACAATCAAGGGCTGAAAACGCGTTTAAAGCAATGAAAAGTTCATTTAGGCTTTCACACCTTAACTAAATGTTGTAGACTCAAACTTTTTGCTGTCATTAGTGTATTTTAGCAACTTGAAGATGATTCCAGCATTCATTTCATTGTGCTTTTGCTCATTTTGAAGATTTTGACAGTTTCACCTGAAGTGTACAATCAGGTGCTGAAAACGCGTTTACAGCAATACAAAGTTCATTTTGGCTCTCACACCTTAACTAAATGTTGTAGACTCAAACTTGTTGCTGTCATTAGTGTATTTTAGCAACTTGAAGATGTTTCCAGCATTAATTTCATTGTGCTTTTGCTCATTTTGAAGAATTTGACAGTTTCACCTGAAGTGTACATTCGGGCTGAAAATGCATTTAAAGCAATACAAAGTTCATTTTGGCTCTCACACCTTAACTAAATGTTGTAGACTTAAACTTTTTACTGTCATTAGTGTATTTTAGCAACTTAAAGATGATTCCAGCATTAATTTCATTGTGCTTTTGCTCATTTTGAATATTTTGACAGTTTCACCTGAAGTGTACAATCAGGTGCTGAAAACGCGTTTACAGCAATACAAAGTTCATTTTGGCTCTCACACCTTAACTAAATGTTGTAGACTCAAACTTTTTGCTCTCATTAGTGTATTTTAGCAACTTGAAGATGATTCCAGCATTAATTTCATTGTGCTTTTGCTCATTTTGAATATTTTGACAGTTTCACCTGAAGTGTACATTCGGGCTGAAAATGCATTTAAAGCAATACAAAGTTCATTTTGGCTCTCACACCTTAACTAAATGTTGTAGACTCAAACTTCTTGCTGTCATTAGTGTATTTTAGCAACTTGAAGGTGATTCCAGCATTAATTTCATTGTGCTTTTGCTCATTTTGAAGATTTTGACAGTTTCACCTGAAGTGTACATTCAGGTGCTGAAAACGCGTTTACAGCAATACAAAGTTCATTTTGGCTCTCACACCTTAACTAAATGTTGTAGACTCAAACTTGTTGCTGTCATTAGTGTATTTTAGCAACTTGAAGATGTTTCCAGCATTAATTTCATTGTGCTTTTGCTCATTTTGAAGAATTTGACAGTTTCACCTGAAGTGTACATTCGGGCTGAAAATGCATTTAAAGCAATACAAAGTTCATTTAGGCTCTCACACCTTAACTAAATGTTGTAGACTCAAACTTGTTACTGTCATTAGTGTATTTTAGCAGCTTGAAGATGATTCCAGCATTAATTTAATTGTGCTTTTGCTCATTTTGAAGATTTTGACAGTTTCACCTGAAGTGTACAATCAGGGGCTGAAAATGCGTTTAAAGCAATACAAAGTTCATTTAGGCTCTCACACCTTAACTAAATGTTGTAGACTCAAACTTGTTACTGTCATTAGTGTATTTTAGCAGCTTGAAGATGATTCCAGCATTAATTTAATTGTGCTTTTGCTCATTTTGAAGAATTTGACAGTTTCACCTGAAGTGTACATTCGGGCTGAAAATGCATTTAAAGCAATACAAAGTTCATTCCGGCTCTCACACCTTAACTAAATGTTGTAGACTTGAACTTTTTGCTGTCATTAGTGTATTTTAGCAACTTGAAGATGATTCCAGCATTAATTTCATTGTGCTTTTGCTCATTTTGAATATTTTGACAGTTTCACCTGAAGTGTACAATCAGGTGCTGAAAACGCGTTTACAGCAATACAAAGTTCATTTTGGCTCTCACACCTTAAGTAAATGATGTAGGCTCAAACTTTTTGCTGTCATTAGTGTATTTTAGCAACTTGAATATGATTCCAGCATTAATTTCATTGTGCTTTTGCTCATTTTGAATATTTTGACAGTTTCACCTGAAGTGTACAATCAGGTGCTGAAAACGCGTTTACAGCAATACAAAGTTCATTTTGGCTCTCACACCTTAACTAAATGTTGTAGACTCAAACTTTTTGCTGTCATTAGTGTATTTTAGCAACTTGAAGATGTTTCCAGCATTAATTTCATTTTGCTTTTGCTCATTTTGAAGAATTTGACAGTTTCACCTGAAGTGTACATTCGGGCTGAAAATGCATTTAAAGCAATACAAAGTTCATTTTGGCTCTCACACCTTAACTAAATGTTGTAGACTCAAACTTTTTGCTGTCATTAGTGTATTTTAGCAACTTGAAGATGATTCCAGCATTAATTTCATTGTGCTTTTGCTCATTTTGAATATTTTGACAGTTTCACCTGAAGTGTACAATCAGGTGCTGAAAACGCGTTTACAGCAATACAAAGTTAATTTTGGCTCTCACACCTTAACTAAATGTTGTAGACTCAAACTTTTTGCTGTCATTAGTGTATTTTAGCAACTTGAAGATGATTCCAGCATTAATTTCATTGTGCTTTTGCTCATTTTGAAGATTTTGACAGTTTCACCTGAAGTGTACTATCGGGCTGAAAAGGCATTTAAAGCAATACAAAGTTCATTTTGGCTCTCACACCTTAACTAAATGTTGTAGACTCAAACTTTTTGCTGTCATTAGTGTATTTTAGCAACTTGAAGATGATTCCAGCATTAATTTCATTGTGCTTTTGCTCATTTTGAAGATTTTGACAGTTTCACCTGAAGTGTACTATCGGGCTGAAAATGCATTTAAAGCAATACAAAGTTCATTTTGGCTCTCAAACCTTAACTAAATGTTGTAGACTCAAACTTTTTGCTGTCATTAGTGTATTTTAGCAACTTGAAGATGATTCCAGCATTAATTTCATTGTGCTTTTGCTCATTTTGAAGATTTTGACAGTTTCACCTGAAGTGTACAATCAGGGGCTAAAAATGCGTTTAAAGCAATACAAAGTTCATTTAGGCTCTCACACCTTAACTAAATGTTGTAGACTCAAACTTGTTACTGTCATTAGTGTATTTTAGCAGCTTGAAGATGATTCCAGCATTAATTTAATTGTGCTTTTGCTCATTTTGAAGAATTTGACAGTTTCACCTGAAGTGTACATTCGGGCTGAAAATGCATTTAAAGCAATACAAAGTTCATTTTGGCTCTCACACCTTAACTAAATGTTGTAGACTTAAACTTTTTACTGTCATTAGTATATTTTAGCAACTTGAAGATGATTCCAGCATTAATTTCATTGTGCTTTTGCTCATTTTGAAGAATTTGACAGTTTCACCTGAAGTGTACAATCAAGGGCTGAAAACGCGTTTAAAGCAATAAAAAGTTAATTTTGGCTCTCACACCTTAACTAAATGTTGTAGACTCAAACTTTTTGCTGTCATTAGTGTATTTTAGCAACTTGAAGATGATTCCAGCATTAATTTCATTGTGCTTTTGCTCATTTTGAATATTTTGACAGTTTCACCTGAAGTGTACAATCAGGTGCTGAAAACGCGTTTACAGCAATACAAAGTTCATTTTGGCTCTCACACCTTAACTAAATGTTGTAGACTCAAACTTTTTGCTGTCATTAGTGTATTTTAGCAACTTGAATATGATTCCAGCATTAATTTCATTGTGCTTTTGCTCATTTTGAATATTTTGACAGTTTCACCTGAAGTGTACAATCAGGTGCTGAAAACGCGTTTACAGCAATACAAAGTTCGTTTTGGCTCTCACACCTTAACTAAATGTTGTAGACTCAAACTTTTTGCTGTCATTAGTGTATTTTAGCAACTTGAAGATGTTTCCAGCATTAATTTCATTTTGCTTTTGCTCATTTTGAAGAATTTGACAGTTTCACCTGAAGTGTACAATCAGGGGCTGAAAATGCGTTTAAAGCAATACAAAGTTCATTTAGGCTCTCACACCTTAACTAAATGTTGTAGACTCAAACTTGTTACTGTCATTAGTGTATTTTAGCAGCTTGAAGATGATTCCAGCATTAATTTCATTGTGCTTTTGCTCATTTTGAATATTTTGACAGTTTCACCTGAAGTGTACAATCAGGTGCTGAAAACGCGTTTACAGCAATACAAAGTTCATTTTGGCTCTCACACCTTAACTAAATGTTGTAGACTCAAACTTTTTGCTGTCATTAGTGTATTTTAGCAACTTGAAGATGATTCCAGCATTAATTTCATTGTGCTTTTGCTCATTTTGAAGATTTTGACAGTTTCACCTGAAGTGTACTATCGGGCTGAAAAGGTTTTTAAAGCAATACAAAGTTCATTTTGGCTCTCACACCTTAACTAAATGTTGTAGACTCAAACTTTTTGCTGTCATTAGTGTATTTTAGCAACTTGAAGATGATTCCAGCATTAATTTCATTGTGCTTTTGCTCATTTTGAAGATTTTGACAGTTTCACCTGAAGTGTACTATCGGGCTGAAAATGCATTTAAAGCAATACAAAGTTCATTTTGGCTCTCAAACCTTAACTAAATGTTGTAGACTCAAACTTGTTACTGTCATTAGTGTATTTTAGCAGCTTGAAGATGATTCCAGCATTAATTTAATTGTGCTTTTGCTCATTTTGAAGATTTTGACAGTTTCACCTGAAGTGTACAATCAGGTGCTGAAAACGCGTTTACAGCAATACAAAGTTCATTTTGGATCTCACACCTTAACTAAATGTTGTAGACTCAAACTTGTTGCTGTCATTAGTGTATTTTAGCAACTTGAAGATGATTCCAGCATTAATTTCATTGTGCTTTTGCTCATTTTGAAGATTTTGACAGTTTCACCTGAAGTGTACAATCAGGGGCTGAAAATGCGTTTAAAGCAATACAAAGTTCATTTAGGCTCTCACACCTTAACTAAATGTTGTAGACTCAAACTTGTTACTGTCATTAGTGTATTTTAGCAGCTTGAAGATGATTCCAGCATTAATTTAATTGTGCTTTTGCTCATTTTGAAGAATTTGACAGTTTCACCTGAAGTGTACATTCGGGCTGAAAATGCATTTAAAGCAATACAAAGTTAATTTTGGCTCTCACACCTTAACTAAATGTTGTAGACTTAAACTTTTTACTGTCATTAGTGTATTTTAGCAACTTGAAGATGATTCCAGCATTAATTTCATTGTGCTTTTGCTCATTTTGAAGAATTTGACAGTTTCACCTGAAGTGTACAATCAAGGGCTGAAAACGCGTTTAAAGCAATAAAAAGTTAATTTTGGCTCTCACACCTTAACTAAATGTTGTAGACTCAAACTTCTTGCTGTCATTAGTGTATTTTAGCAACTTGAAGGTGATTCCAGCATTAATTTCATTGTGCTTTTGCTCATTTTGAAGATTTTGACAGTTTCACCTGAAGTGTACATTCAGGTGCTGAAAACGCGTTTACAGCAATACAAAGTTCATTTTGGCTCTCACACCTTAACTAAATGTTGTAGACTCAAACTTGTTGCTGTCATTAGTGTATTTTAGCAACTTGAAGATGTTTCCAGCATTAATTTCATTGTGCTTTTGCTCATTTTGAAGAATTTGACAGTTTCACCTGAAGTGTACATTCGGGCTGAAAATGCATTTAAAGCAATACAAAGTTCATTTAGGCTCTCACACCTTAACTAAATGTTGTAGACTCAAACTTGTTACTGTCATTAGTGTATTTTAGCAGCTTGAAGATGATTCCAGCATTAATTTAATTGTGCTTTTGCTCATTTTGAAGATTTTGACAGTTTCACCTGAAGTGTACAATCAGGGGCTGAAAATGCGTTTAAAGCAATACAAAGTTCATTTAGGCTCTCACACCTTAACTAAATGTTGTAGACTCAAACTTGTTACTGTCATTAGTGTATTTTAGCAGCTTGAAGATGATTCCAGCATTAATTTAATTGTGCTTTTGCTCATTTTGAAGAATTTGACAGTTTCACCTGAAGTGTACATTCGGGCTGAAAATGCATTTAAAGCAATACAAAGTTCATTCCGGCTCTCACACCTTAACTAAATGTTGTAGACTTGAACTTTTTGCTGTCATTAGTGTATTTTAGCAACTTGAAGATGATTCCAGCATTAATTTCATTGTGCTTTTGCTCATTTTGAATATTTTGACAGTTTCACCTGAAGTGTACAATCAGGTGCTGAAAACGCGTTTACAGCAATACAAAGTTCATTTTGGCTCTCACACCTTAACTAAATGATGTAGGCTCAAACTTTTTGCTGTCATTAGTGTATTTTAGCAACTTGAATATGATTCCAGCATTAATTTCATTGTGCTTTTGCTCATTTTGAATATTTTGACAGTTTCACCTGAAGTGTACAATCAGGTGCTGAAAACGCGTTTACAGCAATACAAAGTTCATTTTGGCTCTCACACCTTAACTAAATGTTGTAGACTCAAACTTTTTGCTGTCATTAGTGTATTTTAGCAACTTGAAGATGTTTCCAGCATTAATTTCATTTTGCTTTTGCTCATTTTGAAGAATTTGACAGTTTCACCTGAAGTGTACATTCGGGCTGAAAATGCATTTAAAGCAATACAAAGTTCATTTTGGCTCTCACACCTTAACTAAATGTTGTAGACTCAAACTTTTTGCTGTCATTAGTGTATTTTAGCAACTTGAAGATGATTCCAGCATTAATTTCATTGTGCTTTTGCTCATTTTGAATATTTTGACAGTTTCACCTGAAGTGTACAATCAGGTGCTGAAAACGCGTTTACAGCAATACAAAGTTAATTTTGGCTCTCACACCTTAACTAAATGTTGTAGACTCAAACTTTTTGCTGTCATTAGTGTATTTTAGCAACTTGAAGATGATTCCAGCATTAATTTCATTGTGCTTTTGCTCATTTTGAAGATTTTGACAGTTTCACCTGAAGTGTACTATCGGGCTGAAAAGGCATTTAAAGCAATACAAAGTTCATTTTGGCTCTCACACCTTAACTAAATGTTGTAGACTCAAACTTTTTGCTGTCATTAGTGTATTTTAGCAACTTGAAGATGATTCCAGCATTAATTTCATTGTGCTTTTGCTCATTTTGAAGATTTTGACAGTTTCACCTGAAGTGTACTATCGGGCTGAAAATGCATTTAAAGCAATACAAAGTTCATTTTGGCTCTCAAACCTTAACTAAATGTTGTAGACTCAAACTTTTTGCTGTCATTAGTGTATTTTAGCAACTTGAAGATGATTCCAGCATTAATTTCATTGTGCTTTTGCTCATTTTGAAGATTTTGACAGTTTCACCTGAAGTGTACAATCAGGGGCTAAAAATGCGTTTAAAGCAATACAAAGTTCATTTAGGCTCTCACACCTTAACTAAATGTTGTAGACTCAAACTTGTTACTGTCATTAGTGTATTTTAGCAGCTTGAAGATGATTCCAGCATTAATTTAATTGTGCTTTTGCTCATTTTGAAGAATTTGACAGTTTCACCTGAAGTGTACATTCGGGCTGAAAATGCATTTAAAGCAATACAAAGTTCATTTTGGCTCTCACACCTTAACTAAATGTTGTAGACTTAAACTTTTTACTGTCATTAGTATATTTTAGCAACTTGAAGATGATTCCAGCATTAATTTCATTGTGCTTTTGCTCATTTTGAAGAATTTGACAGTTTCACCTGAAGTGTACAATCAAGGGCTGAAAACGCGTTTAAAGCAATAAAAAGTTAATTTTGGCTCTCACACCTTAACTAAATGTTGTAGACTCAAACTTTTTGCTGTCATTAGTGTATTTTAGCAACTTGAAGATGATTCCAGCATTAATTTCATTGTGCTTTTGCTCATTTTGAATATTTTGACAGTTTCACCTGAAGTGTACAATCAGGTGCTGAAAACGCGTTTACAGCAATACAAAGTTCATTTTGGCTCTCACACCTTAACTAAATGTTGTAGACTCAAACTTTTTGCTGTCATTAGTGTATTTTAGCAACTTGAATATGATTCCAGCATTAATTTCATTGTGCTTTTGCTCATTTTGAATATTTTGACAGTTTCACCTGAAGTGTACAATCAGGTGCTGAAAACGCGTTTACAGCAATACAAAGTTCATTTTGGCTCTCACACCTTAACTAAATGTTGTAGACTCAAACTTTTTGCTGTCATTAGTGTATTTTAGCAACTTGAAGATGTTTCCAGCATTAATTTCATTTTGCTTTTGCTCATTTTGAAGAATTTGACAGTTTCACCTGAAGTGTACAATCAGGGGCTGAAAATGCGTTTAAAGCAATACAAAGTTCATTTAGGCTCTCACACCTTAACTAAATGTTGTAGACTCAAACTTGTTACTGTCATTAGTGTATTTTAGCAGCTTGAAGATGATTCCAGCATTAATTTCATTGTGCTTTTGCTCATTTTGAATATTTTGACAGTTTCACCTGAAGTGTACAATCAGGTGCTGAAAACGCGTTTACAGCAATACAAAGTTCATTTTGGCTCTCACACCTTAACTAAATGTTGTAGACTCAAACTTTTTGCTGTCATTAGTGTATTTTAGCAACTTGAAGATGATTCCAGCATTAATTTCATTGTGCTTTTGCTCATTTTGAAGATTTTGACAGTTTCACCTGAAGTGTACTATCGGGCTGAAAAGGTTTTTAAAGCAATACAAAGTTCATTTTGGCTCTCACACCTTAACTAAATGTTGTAGACTCAAACTTTTTGCTGTCATTAGTGTATTTTAGCAACTTGAAGATGATTCCAGCATTAATTTCATTGTGCTTTTGCTCATTTTGAAGATTTTGACAGTTTCACCTGAAGTGTACTATCGGGCTGAAAATGCATTTAAAGCAATACAAAGTTCATTTTGGCTCTCAAACCTTAACTAAATGTTGTAGACTCAAACTTGTTACTGTCATTAGTGTATTTTAGCAGCTTGAAGATGATTCCAGCATTAATTTAATTGTGCTTTTGCTCATTTTGAAGATTTTGACAGTTTCACCTGAAGTGTACAATCAGGTGCTGAAAACGCGTTTACAGCAATACAAAGTTCATTTTGGATCTCACACCTTAACTAAATGTTGTAGACTCAAACTTGTTGCTGTCATTAGTGTATTTTAGCAACTTGAAGATGATTCCAGCATTAATTTCATTGTGCTTTTGCTCATTTTGAAGATTTTGACAGTTTCACCTGAAGTGTACAATCAGGGGCTGAAAATGCGTTTAAAGCAATACAAAGTTCATTTAGGCTCTCACACCTTAACTAAATGTTGTAGACTCAAACTTGTTACTGTCATTAGTGTATTTTAGCAGCTTGAAGATGATTCCAGCATTAATTTAATTGTGCTTTTGCTCATTTTGAAGAATTTGACAGTTTCACCTGAAGTGTACATTCGGGCTGAAAATGCATTTAAAGCAATACAAAGTTAATTTTGGCTCTCACACCTTAACTAAATGTTGTAGACTTAAACTTTTTACTGTCATTAGTGTATTTTAGCAACTTGAAGATGATTCCAGCATTAATTTCATTGTGCTTTTGCTCATTTTGAAGAATTTGACAGTTTCACCTGAAGTGTACAATCAAGGGCTGAAAACGCGTTTAAAGCAATAAAAAGTTAATTTTGGCTCTCACACCTTAACTAAATGTTGTAGACTCAAACTTCTTGCTGTCATTAGTGTATTTTAGCAACTTGAAGGTGATTCCAGCATTAATTTCATTGTGCTTTTGCTCATTTTGAAGATTTTGACAGTTTCACCTGAAGTGTACATTCAGGTGCTGAAAACGCGTTTACAGCAATACAAAGTTCATTTTGGCTCTCACACCTTAACTAAATGTTGTAGACTCAAACTTGTTGCTGTCATTAGTGTATTTTAGCAACTTGAAGATGTTTCCAGCATTAATTTCATTGTGCTTTTGCTCATTTTGAAGAATTTGACAGTTTCACCTGAAGTGTACATTCGGGCTGAAAATGCATTTAAAGCAATACAAAGTTCATTTAGGCTCTCACACCTTAACTAAATGTTGTAGACTCAAACTTGTTACTGTCATTAGTGTATTTTAGCAGCTTGAAGATGATTCCAGCATTAATTTAATTGTGCTTTTGCTCATTTTGAAGATTTTGACAGTTTCACCTGAAGTGTACAATCAGGGGCTGAAAATGCGTTTAAAGCAATACAAAGTTCATTTAGGCTCTCACACCTTAACTAAATGTTGTAGACTCAAACTTGTTACTGTCATTAGTGTATTTTAGCAGCTTGAAGATGATTCCAGCATTAATTTAATTGTGCTTTTGCTCATTTTGAAGAATTTGACAGTTTCACCTGAAGTGTACATTCGGGCTGAAAATGCATTTAAAGCAATACAAAGTTCATTCCGGCTCTCACACCTTAACTAAATGTTGTAGACTTGAACTTTTTGCTGTCATTAGTGTATTTTAGCAACTTGAAGATGATTCCAGCATTAATTTCATTGTGCTTTTGCTCATTTTGAATATTTTGACAGTTTCACCTGAAGTGTACAATCAGGTGCTGAAAACGCGTTTACAGCAATACAAAGTTCATTTTGGCTCTCACACCTTAACTAAATGATGTAGGCTCAAACTTTTTGCTGTCATTAGTGTATTTTAGCAACTTGAATATGATTCCAGCATTAATTTCATTGTGCTTTTGCTCATTTTGAATATTTTGACAGTTTCACCTGAAGTGTACAATCAGGTGCTGAAAACGCGTTTACAGCAATACAAAGTTCATTTTGGCTCTCACACCTTAACTAAATGTTGTAGACTCAAACTTTTTGCTGTCATTAGTGTATTTTAGCAACTTGAAGATGTTTCCAGCATTAATTTCATTTTGCTTTTGCTCATTTTGAAGAATTTGACAGTTTCACCTGAAGTGTACATTCGGGCTGAAAATGCATTTAAAGCAATACAAAGTTCATTTTGGCTCTCACACCTTAACTAAATGTTGTAGACTCAAACTTTTTGCTGTCATTAGTGTATTTTAGCAACTTGAAGATGATTCCAGCATTAATTTCATTGTGCTTTTGCTCATTTTGAATATTTTGACAGTTTCACCTGAAGTGTACAATCAGGTGCTGAAAACGCGTTTACAGCAATACAAAGTTAATTTTGGCTCTCACACCTTAACTAAATGTTGTAGACTCAAACTTTTTGCTGTCATTAGTGTATTTTAGCAACTTGAAGATGATTCCAGCATTAATTTCATTGTGCTTTTGCTCATTTTGAAGATTTTGACAGTTTCACCTGAAGTGTACTATCGGGCTGAAAAGGCATTTAAAGCAATACAAAGTTCATTTTGGCTCTCACACCTTAACTAAATGTTGTAGACTCAAACTTTTTGCTGTCATTAGTGTATTTTAGCAACTTGAAGATGATTCCAGCATTAATTTCATTGTGCTTTTGCTCATTTTGAAGATTTTGACAGTTTCACCTGAAGTGTACTATCGGGCTGAAAATGCATTTAAAGCAATACAAAGTTCATTTTGGCTCTCAAACCTTAACTAAATGTTGTAGACTCAAACTTTTTGCTGTCATTAGTGTATTTTAGCAACTTGAAGATGATTCCAGCATTAATTTCATTGTGCTTTTGCTCATTTTGAAGATTTTGACAGTTTCACCTGAAGTGTACAATCAGGGGCTAAAAATGCGTTTAAAGCAATACAAAGTTCATTTAGGCTCTCACACCTTAACTAAATGTTGTAGACTCAAACTTGTTACTGTCATTAGTGTATTTTAGCAGCTTGAAGATGATTCCAGCATTAATTTAATTGTGCTTTTGCTCATTTTGAAGAATTTGACAGTTTCACCTGAAGTGTACATTCGGGCTGAAAATGCATTTAAAGCAATACAAAGTTCATTTTGGCTCTCACACCTTAACTAAATGTTGTAGACTTAAACTTTTTACTGTCATTAGTATATTTTAGCAACTTGAAGATGATTCCAGCATTAATTTCATTGTGCTTTTGCTCATTTTGAAGAATTTGACAGTTTCACCTGAAGTGTACAATCAAGGGCTGAAAACGCGTTTAAAGCAATAAAAAGTTAATTTTGGCTCTCACACCTTAACTAAATGTTGTAGACTCAAACTTTTTGCTGTCATTAGTGTATTTTAGCAACTTGAAGATGATTCCAGCATTAATTTCATTGTGCTTTTGCTCATTTTGAATATTTTGACAGTTTCACCTGAAGTGTACAATCAGGTGCTGAAAACGCGTTTACAGCAATACAAAGTTCATTTTGGCTCTCACACCTTAACTAAATGTTGTAGACTCAAACTTTTTGCTGTCATTAGTGTATTTTAGCAACTTGAATATGATTCCAGCATTAATTTCATTGTGCTTTTGCTCATTTTGAATATTTTGACAGTTTCACCTGAAGTGTACAATCAGGTGCTGAAAACGCGTTTACAGCAATACAAAGTTCATTTTGGCTCTCACACCTTAACTAAATGTTGTAGACTCAAACTTTTTGCTGTCATTAGTGTATTTTAGCAACTTGAAGATGTTTCCAGCATTAATTTCATTTTGCTTTTGCTCATTTTGAAGAATTTGACAGTTTCACCTGAAGTGTACAATCAGGGGCTGAAAATGCGTTTAAAGCAATACAAAGTTCATTTAGGCTCTCACACCTTAACTAAATGTTGTAGACTCAAACTTGTTACTGTCATTAGTGTATTTTAGCAGCTTGAAGATGATTCCAGCATTAATTTCATTGTGCTTTTGCTCATTTTGAATATTTTGACAGTTTCACCTGAAGTGTACAATCAGGTGCTGAAAACGCGTTTACAGCAATACAAAGTTCATTTTGGCTCTCACACCTTAACTAAATGTTGTAGACTCAAACTTTTTGCTGTCATTAGTGTATTTTAGCAACTTGAAGATGATTCCAGCATTAATTTCATTGTGCTTTTGCTCATTTTGAAGATTTTGACAGTTTCACCTGAAGTGTACTATCGGGCTGAAAAGGTTTTTAAAGCAATACAAAGTTCATTTTGGCTCTCACACCTTAACTAAATGTTGTAGACTCAAACTTTTTGCTGTCATTAGTGTATTTTAGCAACTTGAAGATGATTCCAGCATTAATTTCATTGTGCTTTTGCTCATTTTGAAGATTTTGACAGTTTCACCTGAAGTGTACTATCGGGCTGAAAATGCATTTAAAGCAATACAAAGTTCATTTTGGCTCTCAAACCTTAACTAAATGTTGTAGACTCAAACTTGTTACTGTCATTAGTGTATTTTAGCAGCTTGAAGATGATTCCAGCATTAATTTAATTGTGCTTTTGCTCATTTTGAAGATTTTGACAGTTTCACCTGAAGTGTACAATCAGGTGCTGAAAACGCGTTTACAGCAATACAAAGTTCATTTTGGATCTCACACCTTAACTAAATGTTGTAGACTCAAACTTGTTGCTGTCATTAGTGTATTTTAGCAACTTGAAGATGATTCCAGCATTAATTTCATTGTGCTT